>NC_140593.1:1042249056-1042987389 GCF_964204655.1 Triturus cristatus | reverse complement strand
CCCTCCAGCATCTCCACGATCTGCGTGGGGCCCTTCTGCATTTTGCCACTCGACGCGCCTAACCGGTTGCTGGCCCGCTGGCTAGTGGCCATCTTGGCGACGAACTTCAAAAACTACACGGCTGGTCTGGTTGCTCCAGACTGGCCCTTGCTCCCCTCCAAAGGAGCAATCCCTCTGACCTTGCTGGTCAGAACCATCAGCTTATTTCGTTTTCCACAACAATTGCTTTTGCCAAGGCTTGTTTGCTTCGATCAAGTCGCCGACACCGCCGACAGCGAGAGCCTGCGTGAGACAGCTCGTGACTTGACTCCTGGACGTCGTCGACCTTCAGGGACCACGTGGCTGCAGAGACAAGCTACACCTTCCTTCCTGTTTGCACCCGACATCGCCTGGTACCCACCTGGTGCCACGCTGGTCACTGGCTAGTGACTGTGAACACTGTCCCCTCTGCTTACAGGTCTTCAACATCTCCGATCCACTCTTGGATCCACCGCATCTCTTCCGGACCGGCCGCCTGCAGCATCTTTGTCCACAGGCTCCATTGAACAGATAGAAGAAACCCGACGCACTTCGACGCCTATGCACCCGCTTCCTGTGGGTGAGGTAAAGCTGGCACTCCGGTGCCCAAGTGTAGAGAATCATCTCTAGTGTCTGTGTTTCCAATCTTAAGTTCCTAGTCCATCCGGAAGATCCTCTTTGCAGTAACTTTGTACTTTTTACGCACCCATTGAAAACCTATGGGAGCTCGCGTGTGACTATATGCTCTGCACACGCAACCCGTGGACCTCCTGGTCACTAACTGAAGTTAGCTCCTTGTAGGCCCAGCGATTCTAGAGGCCCTAGGCCTTTTCCCTTTTCTGTTCATGGTACTTATACCACTATTTTAGTATATGGTTTGAGCGGCCACCAGGGCCTATCCATATAAAGTGCAACTTCTGTGTATTCTACTGTAATCTTGTTTGACGATTTGTGCTCCTGTGCTCATAAAGAGACTAGGGGTTACTTTGAGAAATAAATACATATATATTTTGAATATATATCTGTGTGGTGTCCTTTCATTGGTGTAAAAGGGGGTTGCATTTGGTAAAACAGCTTGCTTAACACGTTTCACGAGTTTAGCCTCAAAGACTGCTTAGCCTACGCTACCACTAGGGCAGCTAGTCCGAAAAGGTTGACTTACAACCACACCATAAGGGTTGCTTGGCATGGTACAAGGTGGTCACTTTAACTAGTGAACATCATATACCAGGCCAACTTCTCACATTGGTGAGCAGCGGTTGGACTTGAGCTTGCTGTGTTTTACCATTGTAATCTCTTGGTTACCAATTGAAAGATCACATAGGTACCTGTAGGTACATATAAAACAAGATTAGATATACTTAAGTTCTACTGAACTTAGTTGTTGTAGAGCAAAGGGAGTAGCACACCCTGACTACAAATACTAGATAGGTTTAGTAGGCAAACCCAAGTGTAGGTAGATTGCAACACATCCACCCACACTTAAGAGCAATGGCTGGGGCAGAGGGGTCCAAGGTACCCATCTCTGTTGAGAGTGACCCCCAGAGGGCACCATCCATCTTTGCTACCCTAAATCAGAATGAGCTCAGGCATTTGGCAACTCTTAGAGGCCTTAAACAGCCCAAGAACCCTACCTCTGCTGAGCTCAGAGAACTCTTACAGAATGATGAAAATCAGAAAGAGCTCGAGAAAGCTTCCCAGTTAGCCCCCTTAGGGACAGGAACAGGAGGCCCCCCTTCTGAGGATGCCACTGAAGTACCCCTTTCCAATAGCCATCCCTTAGATGAGCACCATACTACAGAGGAGGAAAGTGGTGGGGATACAGATGTGAGTGAGGATGAAGCGAGAACTAGCCCAGTGCCAAGTGTTATACTTGGCCCAGCTAAACTAAGGCTATTGGGGACTGACAATGGGATCATCCCATTGGATCTCCCCAGTGGACTTAACCAGAGGTCTGGGAGGCAAAGGAATCACTCAGGTGAATCTAATGCTTCTCATACCTCTAGAGGCTCTCAAGGTCACTCCAGGAGAAGGATGACCACCCCTCAGAGGAGGGAGCATGAGGCCAGAATGCAGGAAGCCCAGCTGAGGATCAGGAAGCAGGAGCTAGAAGTAGCCCTGATGGAAGAGAAACTGAACAAAGCTAGGCAACCTAGAGAGAGTGGGTCTATACCCACTGGTGGCAGCAATGTACCTAGGGACAAAGATAGGGTCTTTGACAATAGGAACCTGTCCAAGATTGTGCCCCCCTACAAAAGTGGGGATGATATCCACAAGTGGATGACTGCTCTTGAGAGAGCCTGCAAAGTACAGCAGGTTCCTGAAGACCAGTGGGCAGCAATCTTATGGCTCTCCTTTGAAGGTAGAGGCAGAGATAGACTCCTCACTGTTAGAGAGGAGGATGTCAGAAACTACAGAGCCCTGAAGAGTGTCCTGGTTGATGGGTTAGGCTTAACCACTGAACAGTACAGGTTAATGTTCAGAGATACCCAGAAGACACAGACTCAGGACTGGTCTGAATATGTGGAATGTGCCACTAAGGCTTTGGAGGGTTGGTTGCTGGGAAGTAAGGTGTCTGATTATACAGGATTGTACAATTTGATGATGAGAGAGCAGATTTTAAGTAATTGTCAAAACCAGCTTCTCCATCAACACCTGGTAGACTCAGATTTGACCTCTCCCCAAGAATTGGGAAAGAGGGCAGATAAATGGGTCAGGACCAGGATCAGGCCTAAAAACCAGGGTGGTGACCAAAAGAAAGATACCACCAAGCCTCAAGAGAAGGGTGGGGATAAAGCAAAAGAGAAATCTTCCTCAGGGCCCCAAAACTCCACACAGGGTGGTGGGTCCCAAGCTCCCTCCTCTACCACAGATAAAAAGCCTTACTGCCATGAATGTAAAATTCCTGGGCATTGGAAAACTGACAGCAGTTGCCCAAAGGCTAAAAACAAAACTGTTCCTCCAATTACTCCTGTCACACCACCTATTACTGTCAGCAGTAATCCCCCAGGTGGTGGGAGTGCCCCCAGAAATTTGGGTGGGTTTACTTGGGGAACACAGGGGGACCCTGGCTTAGCCAATTCCCCTACAGCAACTACTCTTGTCTGTGATGGTGGCATGGGGTTTGCCAACTTCACTGCCTGTCCCAACACTTTGGGTAGGTACAGACAGGAGCCCTACATCAATGGTACAAAAGCGGAGGCCTACAGAGACACTGGAGCTAGCATCACAATGGTGGCCCATTGGCTAGTTCCCTCTGAGCAGCTTTTGCCTGGTTTCTCCTACCAGGTGACTAACATTGATAGCAAACAGAACAGTCATCCCATGGCAGAGTTATGTCTCAGCTGGGGAGGGGTCACTGGCCCTAAAAGGGTGGCAGTGTCCCCAACCTTGCCTGTAGACTGCTTACTGGGGAATGACTTAGAACTCTCAGCTTGGGCTGGAGTTGAACAAGACACCCATTCTAAAATGGTAGGCCTTTCACAAAAGGGTAGTGGGGTTGTGCCATTCACAACCCCTGTCCAAATAGATTTCCTCCCTGAAAAGGTTGGAAGGGCAGTGGTAGCCACAGCCCAGGCACAGACAGACTTCCCTGTAGAGACTGGCAGAGCTGTGACAGTCACAGCTCAAACACAAACTGAGTGCCCCCCTGAAAGGGTTGGCAAGGCTGTAATGGTCTCAGCCTATACTCAGACTGACATAGGTGTAGTGAAGCCTGAAACTATGGATCACTCCACACAAACAGAGAGTAGTGGGGAGGAAGAAAAGTCTCCCTCTCCCCAGACATTAGGAAAAGGTCAGCCTCCTCAGGGATCTGACCTCACCCCTTGTGAAGGAACTGCCCCAGAGGTAGCCAGGCCTGGCCTGGCAGAGCCTCTGATGTCAGTGGCCCCTTCCAAGGTGGGACCCAGTCTGGTGCAGGTAGCCTGCCTCTCTCTACCCTGCCTCAGTCAGCCCAGGGCTGCAAAGGTCAGGGAGGCCAGTGGACCCCCAGAGGGCCCCTGTCCACAAGAACCCCCCCATCAAAAGAATGAGGATTGCCTGGCTAGTAGCCCTAGTCAGGTGATGGGTAAAAACATTCCTGAGGGGTCTCCTTTACAGGTAGTTAGGGACCTCCCCCAGAGGGATTCTGTTGGGCACAGGCAAACATGGGACCTTAGGGCCCCAAACCTGACCTGTCCCTCCAGTAAGCCCACAAAAGGGACCCAGCCTCCAGCTTTAGGTAGCCAGAGGCTGACCCTGAGAGCACAGTGCAACTCAGTTAAGGAAAGAAAGGCATCCATGGTGGAGGATGATTGGAGGAAGCTGAGGCCTCACTTTGAGGACACCCACTTCAGTACTCCATCTCAACACCAGCCTTTTACTTTGCCAAGACACACCAAAGGTAGAGATTCCCTATGGTGGAGACCCTCTGATACCCTTAGGGTGAGGGATTGCTTAGTGGACCATGAGACAGGGGGTAACCATGCCAGTGCTGGCTCCTCCTTATATGGCCACTTGGGCAATATAGGCTTACCTGGTCAAGGTCAGCCTTATCTCCCTTCGTTTGGGGGGGTTGTGTAGGAAGGTGGATATCTGACTATGGTTACCCCCAAATCTTTGCCTAGTGTCTAGCTGGTTTTTCGACTTAGTTGGCCTGAGATCCTGCCATTCAGGATCTCAGCCTGGCTGTTCTCTCTTTAAAAATGGACTCCATGTACCCTAGGTACATACCCAATTGGTTGGATCACCCTGTCAGCCCCTGTACCAGTGTACACTAGGTACCCAGGGCATTGGTGTATCTAAGGCCTACCAGGGGCTGAAGCATGTATTATGCCACCCCAGGCTTGGCCTAACAAATTTGACTCAACTGGCTGATCACTCAGCTGGGGTAAGTTGGTGTAACCACCTCTTACTTA
This sequence comes from Triturus cristatus, assembly GCF_964204655.1. Lineage (NCBI taxonomy): Eukaryota > Metazoa > Chordata > Amphibia > Caudata > Salamandridae > Triturus > Triturus cristatus. The sequence goes on along the minus strand of NC_140593.1, from coordinate 1,042,982,473 downwards.
GGTGTAGTATACCTATACCTAACCTCAAATGGGACACATGTTAACCTATAAGTCACTCCTATGGCAGGCCTTAACAATCCTGAAGGCAGAGTGCTTGGTTCCATGTGAGATGGTGCTCTGGCATGAGCTGAGCCTGTCTGCAGTGGTCGGAACAACTTCCTTCTACTGTTTCCAGATATCGTCATACCATATACTCTAAAGTGCATTATGAACCTCGCGGTTAAATGCTAACTTTGGTTTGGCTTTATCAAAACATGTCGAGTAAGGTGTCATACAAATTGGAATACTAACCCCTCGCCAATTCTGGCGACGGGGTTAGCATTCCACCCTTCTAGAGGGACACGACATGTACAGTACCCGAAACCCGGGTAAAATCAGACATAGCCTTAGCTCCACAAAATGGATGCTGCCACCACAGACACAAGTCTGCCCTCCTGCTGCTGGGAGTCCCTCCAGCTTGGGAGGTGTGGACAAAGGGTTTCCTGCCAGGGGAGGTGCATGCACCACCCCAGACAGGATTTTGTGTATTGGTCAGGTAGGGCTTGAAAGAAACCAGACATGCCTGAGGCTCACAAGGAGCCTCGGTGCATATGCCAGTTCAAACCGGTCCTGGGGCACACCAGTCCCGGGCCTGGGCAAGCTGGACAAAGGATTGGGGGTGTAACCACCCCCCTTCCTGGTCCCACCCTTAGGGAGGGACCTAGCAGGTAGTCCGGCCCCTAGAATCCGCTTAAAGGTAGGAGCTGTGTCCTAAGACTTCAGACATCCTGGAATCAACTTGAAACTAAGAAGAAGACGGGAACTTCGACGCTCTGCCGCACAGAGGACTGAAGCCAATCTCCCCTGTGGTCAGGGAGTGACCACCTTGCTAACGCAAGCACCATCCAGCGAATCAACGTCTGCTTTGCCGCCGCCTCCTGCCGGAGCCCGAGCCCAGAGACTGACAAGACCTGGACCTCCAGACCTCTCACCGCCCGATCCACAGTCCCTGAAAAGAGGAGACCCGTGGAGGCACCGAGACACGTGGAGCCAGCCATCTTGAAAAGACCACGACAAGCTGCAAGTGCAACAACCGAGGCTCCCTCCAAGTTGTGCTTTGTAATCTGAGAAGCCCAACACCCGAGCAGCATCTGCACCAAAGGTGAGCCCTCCAGCATCTCCACGATCTGCGTGGGGCCCTTCTGCATTTTGCCACTCGACGCGCCTAACCGGTTGCTGGCCCGCTGGCTAGTGGCCATCTTGGCGACGAACTTCAAAAACTACATGGCTGGTCTGGTTGCTCCAGACTGGCCCTTGCTCCCCTCCAAAGGAGCAATCCCTCTGACCTTGCTGGTCAGAACCATCAGCTTATTTCGTTTTCCACAACAATTGCTTTTGCCAAGGCTTGTTTGCTTCGATCAAGTCGCCGACACCGCCGACAGCGAGAGCCTGCGTGAGACAGCTCGTGACTTGACTCCTGGATGTCGTCGACCTTCAGGGACCATGTGGCTGCAGAGACAAGCTACACCTTCCTTCCTGTTTGCACCCGACATCGCCTGGTACCCACCTGGTGCCACGCTGGTCACTGGCTAGTGACTGTGAACACTGTCCCCTCTGCTTACAGGTCTTCAACATCTCCGATCCACTCTTGGATCCACCGCATCTCTTCCGGACCGGCCGCCTGCAGCATCTTTGTCCACAGGCTCCATTGAACAGATAGAAGAAACCCGACGCACTTCGACGCCTATGCACCCGCTTCCTGTGGGTGAGGTAAAGCTGGCACTCCGGTGCCCAAGTGTAGAGAATCATCTCTAGTGTCTGTGTTTCCAATCTTAAGTTCCTAGTCCATCCGGAAGATCCTCTTTGCAGTAACTTTGTACTTTTTACGCACCCATTGAAAACCTATGGGAGCTCGCGTGTGACTATTTGCTCTGCACACGCAACCCGTGGACCTCCTGGTCACTAACTGAAGTTAGCTCCTTGTAGGCCCAGCGATTCTAGAGGCCCTAGGCCTTTTCCATTTTCTGTTCGTGGTACTTATACCACTATTTTAGTATATGGTTTGAGCGGCCACCAGGGCCTATCCATATAAAGTGCAACGTCTGTGTATTCTACTGTAATCTTGTTTGACGATTTGTGCTCCTGTGCTCATAAAGAGACTAGGGGTTACTTTGAGAAATAAATACATATATATTTTGAATATATATCTGTGTGGTGTCCTTTCATTGGTATAAAAGGGGGTTGCATTTGGTAAAACAGCTTGCTTAACACGTTTCACGAGTTTAGCCTCAAAGACTGCTTAGCCTACGCTACCACTAGGGCAGCTAGTCCGAAAAGGTTGACTTACAACCACACCATAAGGGTTGCTTGGCATGGTACAAGGTGGTCACTTTAACTAGTGAACATCATATACCAGGCCAACTTCTCACATTGGTGAGCAGCGGTTGGACTTGAGCTTGCTGTGTTTTACCATTGTAATCTCTTGGTTACCAATTGAAAGATCACATAGGTACCTGTAGGTACATATAAAACAAGATTAGATATACTTAAGTTCTACTGAACTTAGTTGTTGTAGAGCAAAGGGAGTAGCACACCCTGACTACAACTACTAGATAGGTTTAGTAGGCAAACCCAAGTGTAGGTAGATTGCAACACATCCACCCACACTTAAGAGCAATGGCTGGGGCAGAGGGGTCCAAGGTACCCATCTCTGTTGAGAGTGACCCCCAGAGGGCACCATCCATCTTTGCTACCCTAAATCAGAATGAGCTCAGGCATTTGGCAACTCTTAGAGGCCTTAAACAGCCCAAGAACCCTACCTCTGCTGAGCTCAGAGAACGCTTACAGAATGATGAAAATCAGAAAGAGCTCGAGAAAGCTTCCCAGTTAGCCCCCTTAGGGACAGGAACAGGAGGCCCCCCTTCTGAGGATGCCACTGAAGTACCCCTTTCCAATAGCCATCCCTTAGATGAGCACCATACTACAGAGGAGGAAAGTGGTGGGGATACAGATGTGAGTGAGGATGAAGCGAGAACTAGCCCAGTGCCAAGTGTTATACTTGGCCCAGCTAAACTAAGGCTATTGGGGACTGACAATGGGATCATCCCATTGGATCTCCCCAGTGGACTTAACCAGAGGTCTGGGAGGCAAAGGAATCACTCAGGTGAATCTAATGCTTCTCATACCTCTAGAGGCTCTCAAGGTCACTCCAGGAGAAGGATGACCACCCCTCAGAGGAGGGAGCATGAGGCCAGAATGCAGGAAGCCCAGCTGAGGATCAGGAAGCAGGAGCTAGAAGTAGCCCTGATGGAAGAGAAACTGAACAAAGCTAGGCAACCTAGAGAGAGTGGGTCTATACCCACTGGTGGCAGCAATGTCCCTAGGGACAAAGATAGGGTCTTTGACAATAGGAACCTGTCCAAGATTGTGCCCCCCTACAAAAGTGGGGATGATATCCACAAGTGGATGACTGCTCTTGAGAGAGCCTGCAAAGTACAGCAGGTTCCTGAAGACCAGTGGGCAGCAATCTTATGGCTCTCCTTTGAAGGTAGAGGCAGAGATAGACTCCTCACTGTTAGAGAGGAGGATGTCAGAAACTACAGAGCCCTGAAGAGTGTCCTGGTTGATGGGTTAGGCTTAACCACTGAACAGTACAGGTTAATGTTCAGAGATACCCAGAAGACACAGACTCAGGACTGGTCTGAATATGTGGAATGTGCCACTAAGGCTTTGGAGGGTTGGTTGCTGGGAAGTAAGGTGTCTGATTATACAGGATTGTACAATTTGATGATGAGAGAGCAGATTTTAAGTAATTGTCAAAACCAGCTTCTCCATCAACACCTGGTAGACTCAGATTTGACCTCTCCCCAAGAATTGGGAAAGAGGGCAGATAAATGGGTCAGGACCAGGATCAGGCCTAAAAACCAGGGTGGTGACCAAAAGAAAGATACCACCAAGCCTCAAGAGAAGGGTGGGGATAAAGCAAAAGAGAAATCTTCCTCAGGGCCCCAAAACTCCACACAGGGTGGTGGGTCCCAAGCTCCCTCCTCTACCACAGATAAAAAGCCTTACTGCCATGAATGTAAAATTCCTGGGCATTGGAAAACTGACAGCAGTTGCCCAAAGGCTAAAAACAAAACTGTTCCTCCAATTACTCCTGTCACACCACCTATTACTGTCAGCAGTAATCCCCCAGGTGGTGGGAGTGCCCCCAGAAATTTGGGTGGGTTTACTTGGGGAACACAGGGGGACCCTGGTTTAGCCAATTCCCCTACAGCAACTACTCTTGTCTGTGATGGTGGCATGGGGTTTGCCAACTTCACTGCCTGTCCCAACACTTTGGGTAGGTACAGACAGGAGCCCTACATCAATGGTACAAAAGCTGAGGCCTACAGAGACACTGGAGCTAGCATCACAATGGTGGCCCATTGGCTAGTTCCCTCTGAGCAGCTTTTGCCTGGTTTCTCCTACCAGGTGACTAACATTGATGGCAAACAGAACAGTCATCCCATGGCAGAGTTATGTCTCAGCTGGGGAGGGGTCACTGGCCCTAAAAGGGTGGCAGTGTCCCCAACCTTGCCTGTAGACTGCTTACTGGGGAATGACTTAGAACTCTCAGCTTGGGCTGGAGTTGAACAAGACATCCATTCTAAAATGGTAGGCCTTTTTTTTTTTTTTTTTTTTTTTTAAAAAGGGTAGTGGGGTTGTGCCATTCACAACCCCTGTCCAAATAGATTTCCTCCCTGAAAAGGTTGGAAGGGCAGTGGTAGCCACAGCCCAGGCACAGACAGACTTCCCTGTTGAGACTGGCAGAGCTGTGACAGTCACAGCTCAAACACAAACTGAGTGCCCCCCTGAAAGGGTTGGCAAGGCTGTAATGGTCTCAGCCTATACTCAGACTGACATAGGTGTAGTGAAGCCTGAAACTATGGATCACTCCACACAAACAGAGAGTAGTGGGGAGGAAGAAAAGTCTCCCTCTCCCCAGACATTAGGAAAAGGTCAGCCTCCTCAGGGATCTGACCTCACCCCTTGTGAAGGAACTGCCCCAGAGGTAGCCAGGCCTGGCCTGGCAGAGCCTCTGATGTCAGTGGCCCCTTCCAAGGTGGGACCCAGTCTGGTGCAGGTAGCCTGCCTCTCTCTACCCTGCCTCAGTCAGCCCAGGGCTGCAAAGGTCAGGGAGGCCAGTGGACCCCCAGAGGGCCCCTGTCCACAAGAACCCCCCCATCAAAAGAATGAGGATTGCCTGGCTAGTAGCCCTAGTCAGGTGATGGGTAAAAACATTCCTGAGGGGTCTCCTTTACAGGTAGTTAGGGACCTCCCCCAGAGGGATTCTGTTGGGCACAGGCAAACATGGGACCTTAGGGCCCCAAACCTGACCTGTCCCTCCAGTAAGCCCACAAAAGGGACCCAGCCTCCAGCTTTAGGTAGCCAGAGGCTGACCCTGAGAGCACAGTGCAACTCAGTTAAGGAAAGAAAGGCATCCATGGTGGAGGATGATTGGAGGAAGCTGAGGCCTCACTTTGAGGACACCCACTTCAGTACTCCATCTCAACACCAGCCTTTTACTTTGCCAAGACACACCAAAGGTAGAGATTCCCTATGGTGGAGACCCTCTGATACCCTTAGGGTGAGGGATTGCTTAGTGGACCATGAGACAGGGGGTAACCATGCCAGTGCTGGTTCCTCCTTATATGGCCACTTGGGCAATATAGGCTTACCTGGTCAAGGTCAGCCTTATCTCCCTTCGTTTGGGGGGGGGGTTGTGTAGGAAGGTGGATATCTGACTATGGTTACCCCCAAATTTTTGCCTAGTGTCTAGCTGGTTTTTCGACTTAGTTGGCCTGAGATCCTGCCATTCAGGATCTCAGCCTGGCTGTTCTCTCTTTAAAAATGGACTCCATGTACCCTAGGTACATACCCAATTGGTTGGATCACCCTGTCAGCCCCTGTACCAGTGTACACTAGGTACCCAGGGCATTGGTGTATCTAAGGCCTACCAGGGGCTGAAGCATGTATTATGCCACCCCAGGCTTGGCCTAACAAATTTGACACAACTGGCTGATCACTCAGCTGGGGTAAGTTGGTGTAACCACCTCTTACTTAGGTGTAGTATACCTATACCTAACCTCAAATGGGACACATGTTAACCTATAAGTCACTCCTATGGCAGGCCTTAACAATCCTGAAGGCAGAGTGCTTGGTTCCATGTGAGATGGTGCTCTGGCATGAGCTGAGCCTGTCTGCAGTGGTCGGAACAACTTCCTTCTACTGTTTCCAGATATCGTCATACCATATACTCTAAAGTGCATTATGAACCTCGCGGTTAAATGCTAACTTTGGTTTGGCTTTATCAAAACATGTCGAGTAAGGTGTCATACGAATTGGAATACTAACCCCTCGCCAATTCTGGCGACGGGGTTAGCATTCCACCCTTCTAGAGGGACACGACATGTACAGTACCTGAAACCCGGGTAAAATCAGACGTAGCCTCAGCTCCACAAAATGGATGCTGCCACCACAGACACAAGTCTGCCCTCCTGCTGCTGGGAGTCCTTCCAGCTTGGGAGGTGTGGACAAAGGGTTTCCTGCCAGGGGAGGTGCATGCACCACCCCAGACAGGATTTTGTGTATTGGTCAGGTAGGGCTTGAAAGAAACCAGACATGCCTGAGGCTCACAAGGAGCCTCGGTGCATATGCCAGTTCAAACCGGTCCTGGGGCACACCAGTCCCGGGCCTGGGCAAGCTGGACAAAGGATTGGGGGTGTAACCACCCCCCTTCCTGGTCCCACCCTTAGGGAGGGACCTAGCAGGTAGTCCGGCCCCTAGAATCCGCTTAAAGGTAGGAGCTGTGTCCTAAGACTTCAGACATCCTGGAATCAACTTGAAACTAAGAAGAAGACGGGAACTTCGACGCTCTGCCGCACAGAGGACTGAAGCCAATCTCCCCTGTGGTCAGGGAGTGACCACCTTGCTAACACAAGCACCATCCAGCGAATCAACGTCTGCTTTGCCGCCGCCTCCTGCCGGAGCCCGAGCCCAGAGACTGACAAGACCTGGACCTCCAGACCTCTCACCGCCCGATCCACAGTCCCTGAAAAGAGGAGACCCGTGGAGGCACCGAGACACGTGGAGCCAGCCATCTTGAAAAGACCACGACAAGCTGCAAGTGCAACAACCGAGGCTCCCTCCAAGTTGTGCTTTGGGATCTTAGAAGCCCAACACCCGTGCAGCATCTGCACCAAAGGTGAGCCCTCCAGCATCTCCATGATCTGCGTGGGGCCCTTCTGCATTTTGCCACTCGACGCACCTAACCGGTTGCTGGCCCGCTGGCTAGTGGCCATCTTGGCGACGAACTTCAAAAACGACACCGCTGGTCTGGTTGCTCCAGACTGGCCCTTGCTCCCCTCCAAAGGAGCAATCCCTCTGACCTTGCTGGTCAGAACCATCAGCTTATTTCGTTTTCCACAACAATTGCTTTTGCCAAGGCTTGTTTGCTTCGATCAAGTTGCCGACACCGCCGACAGCGAGAGCCTGCGTGGGACAGCTCCTGACTCGACTCCTGGACATCGTCGACCTTCAGGGACCACGTGGCTGCAGAGACAAGCTACACCTTCCTTCCTGTTTGCACCCGACATCGCCTGGTACCCACCTGGTGCCACGCTGGTCACTGGCTAGTGACTGTGAACACTGTCCCCTCTGCTTACAGGTTTTCAACATCTCCGATCCACTCTTGGATCCACCGCATCTCTTCCGGACCGGCCGCCTGCAGCATCTTTGTCCACAGGCTCCATTGAACAGATAGAAGAAACCCGACGCACTTCGACGCCTATGCACCCGCTTCCTGTGGGTGAGGTAAAGCTGGCACTCCGGTGCCCAAGTGTAGAGAATCATCTCTAGTGTCTGTGTTTCCAATCTTAAGTTCCTAGTCCATCCGGAAGATCCTCTTTGCAGTAACTTTGTACTTTTTACGCACCCATTGAAAACCTATGGGAGCTCGCGTGTGACTATTTGCTCTGCACACGCAACCCGTGGACCTCCTGGTCACTAACTGAAGTTAGCTCCTTGTAGGCCCAGCGATTCTAGAGGCCCTAGGCCTTTTCCCTTTTCTGTTCGTGGTACTTATACCACTATTTTAGTATATGGTTTGAGCGGCTACCAGGGCCTATCCATATAAAGTGCAACTTCTGTGTATTCTACTGTAATCTTGTTTGACGATTTGTGCTCCTGTGCTCATAAAGAGACTAGGGGTTACTTTGAGAAATAAATACATATATATTTTGAATATATATCTGTGTGGTGTCCTTTCATTGGTATAAAAGGGGGTTGCATTTGGTAAAACAGCTTGCTTAACACGTTTCACGAGTTTAGCCTCAAAGACTGCTTAGCCTACGCTACCACTAGGGCAGCTAGTCCGAAAAGGTTGACTTACAACCACACCATAAGGGTTGCTTGGCATGGTACAAGGTGGTCACTTTAACTAGGGAACATCATATACCAGGCCAACTTCTCACATTGGTGAGCAGCGGTTGGACTTGAGCTTGCTGTGTTTTACCATTGTAATCTCTTGGTTACCAATTGAAAGATCACATAGGTACCTGTAGGTACATATAAAACAAGATTAGATATACTTAAGTTCTACTGAACTTAGTTGTTGTAGAGCAAAGGGAGTAGCACACCCTGACTACAACTACTAGATAGGTTTAGTAGGCAAACCCAAGTGTAGGTAGATTGCAACACATCCACCCACACTTAAGAGCAATGGCTGGGGCAGAGGGGTCCAAGGTACCCATCTCTGTTGAGAGTGACCCCCAGAGGGCACCATCCATCTTTGCTACCCTAAATCAGAATGAGCTCAGGCATTTGGCAACTCTTAGAGGCCTTAAACAGCCCAAGAACCCTACCTCTGCTGAGCTCAGAGAACTCTTACAGAATGATGAAAATCAGAAAGAGCTCGAGAAAGCTTCCCAGTTAGCCCCCTTAGGGACAGGAACAGGAGGCCCCCCTTCTGAGGATGCCACTGAAGTACCCCTTTCCAATAGCCATCCCTTAGATGATCACCATACTACAGAGGAGGAAAGTGGTGGGGATACAGATGTGAGTGAGGATGAAGGGAGAACTAGCCCAGTGCCAAGTGTTATACTTGGCCCAGCTAAACTAAGGCTATTGGGGACTGACAATGGGATCATCCCATTGGATCTCCCCAGTGGACTTAACCAGAGGTCTGGGAGGCAAAGGAATCACTCAGGTGAATCTAATGCTTCTCATACCTCTAGAGGCTCTCAAGGTCACTCCAGGAGAAGGATGACCACCCCTCAGAGGAGGGAGCATGAGGCCAGAATGCAGGAAGCCCAGCTGAGGATCAGGAAGCAGGAGCTAGAAGTAGCCCTGATGGAAGAGAAACTGAACAAAGCTAGGCAACCTAGAGAGAGTGGGTCTATACCCACTGGTGGCAGCAATGTCCCTAGGGACAAAGATAGGGTCTTTGACAATAGGAACCTGTCCAAGATTGTGCCCCCCTACAAAAGTGGGGATGATATCCACAAGTGGATGACTGCTCTTGAGAGAGCCTGCAAAGTACAGCAGGTTCCTGAAGACCAGTGGGCAGCAATCTTATGGCTCTCCTTTGAAGGTAGAGGCAGAGATAGACTCCTCACTGTTAGAGAGGAGGATGTCAGAAACTACAGAGCCCTGAAGAGTGTCCTGGTTGATGGGTTAGGCTTAACCACTGAACAGTACAGGTTAATGTTCAGAGATACCCAGAAGACACAGACTCAGGACTGGTCTGAATATGTGGAATGTGCCACTAAGGCTTTGGAGGGTTGGTTGCTGGGAAGTAAGGTGTCTGATTATACAGGATTGTACCATTTGATGATGAGAGAGCAGATTTTAAGTAATTGTCAAAACCAGCTTCTCCATCAACACCTGGTAGACTCAGATTTGACCTCTCCCCAAGAATTGGGAAAGAGGGCAGATAAATGGGTCAGGACCAGGATCAGGCCTAAAAACCAGGGTGGTGACCAAAAGAAAGATACCACCAAGCCTCAAGAGAAGGGTGGGGATAAAGCAAAAGAGAAATCTTCCTCAGGGCCCCAAAACTCCACACAGGGTGGTGGGTCCCAAGCTCCCTCCTCTACCACAGATAAAAAGCCTTACTGCCATGAATGTAAAATTCCTGGGCATTGGAAAACTGACAGCAGTTGCCCAAAGGCTAAAAACAAAACTGTTCCTCCAATTACTCCTGTCACACCACCTATTACTGTCAGCAGTAATCCCCCAGGTGGTGGGAGTGCCCCCAGAAATTTGGGTGGGTTTACTTGGGGAACACAGGGGGACCCTGGCTTAGCCAATTCCCCTACAGCAACTACTCTTGTCTGTGATGGTGGCATGGGGTTTGCCAACTTCACTGCCTGTCCCAACACTTTGTGTAGGTACAGACAGGAGCCCTACATCAATGGTACAAAAGCTGAGGCCTACAGAGACACTGGAGCTAGCATCACGATGGTGGCCCATTGGCTAGTTCCCTCTGAGCAGCTTTTGCCTGGTTTCTCCTACCAGGTGACTAACATTGATGGCAAACAGAACAGTCATCCCATGGCAGAGTTATGTCTCAGCTGGGGAGGGGTCACTGGCCCTAAAAGGGTGGCAGTGTCCCCAACCTTGCCTGTAGACTGCTTACTGGGGAATGACTTAGAACTCTCAGCTTGGGCTGGAGTTGAACAAGACACCCATTCTAAAATGGTAGGCCTTTCACAAAAGGGTAGTGGGGTTGTGCCATTCACAACCCCTGTCCAAATAGATTTCCTCCCTGAAAAGGTTGGAAGGGCAGTGGTAGCCACAGCCCAGGCACAGACAGACTTCCCTGTAGAGACTGGCAGAGCTGTGACAGTCACAGCTCAAACACAAACTGAGTGCCCCCCTGAAAGGGTTGGCAAGGCTGTAATGGTCTCAGCCTATACTCAGACTGACATAGGTGTAGTGAAGCCTGAAACTATGGATCACTCCACACAAACAGAGAGTAGTGGGGAGGAAGAAAAGTCTCCCTCTCCCCAGACATTAGGAAAAGGTCAGCCTCCTCAGGGATCTGACCTCACCCCTTGTGAAGGAACTGCCCCAGAGGTAGCCAAGCCTGGCCTGGCAGAGCCTCTGATGTCAGTGGCCCCTTCCAAGGTGGGACCCAGTCTGGTGCAGGTAGCCTGCCTCTCTCTACCCTGCCTCAGTCAGCCCAGGGCTGCAAAGGTCAGGGAGGCCAGTGGACCCCCAGAGGGCCCCTGTCCACAAGAACCCCCCCATCAAAAGAATGAGGATTGCCTGGCTAGTAGCCCTAGTCAGGTGATGGGTAAAAACATTCCTGAGGGGTCTCCTTTACAGGTAGTTAGGGACCTCCCCCAGAGGGATTCTGTTGGGCACAGGCAAACATGGGACCTTAGGGCCCCAAACCTGACCTGTCCCTCCAGTAAGCCCACAAAAGGGACCCAGCCTCCAGCTTTAGGTAGCCAGAGGCTGACCCTGAGAGCACACTGCAACTCAGTTAAGGAAAGAAAGGCATCCATGGTGGAGGATGATTGGAGGAAGCTGAGGCCTCACTTTGAGGACACCCACTTCAGTACTCCATCTCAACACCAGCCTTTTACTTTGCCAAGACACACCAAAGGTAGAGATTCCCTATGGTGGAGACCCTCTGATACCCTTAGGGTGAGGGATTGCTTAGTGGACCATGAGACAGGGGGTAACCATGCCAGTGCTGGTTCCTCCTTATATGGCCACTTGGGCAATATAGGCTTACCTGGTCAAGGTCAGCCTTATCTCCCTTCGTTTGGGGGGGGTTGTGTAGGAAGGTGGATATATGACTATGGTTACCCCCAAATTTTTGCCTAGTGTCTAGCTGGTTTTTCGACTTAGTTGGCCTGAGATCCTGCCATTCAGGATCTCAGCCTGGCTGTTCTCTCTTTAAAAATGGACTCCATGTACCCTAGGTACATACCCAATTGGTTGGATCACCCTGTCAGCCCCTGTACCAGTGTACACTAGGTACCCAGGGCATTGGTGTATCTAAGGCCTACCAGGGGCTGAAGCATGTATTATGCCACCCCAGGCTTGGCCTAACAAATTTGACACAACTGGCTGATCACTCAGCTGGGGTAAGTTGGTGTAACCACCTCTTACTTAGGTGTAGTATACCTATACCTAACCTCAAATGGGACACATGTTAACCTATAAGTCACTCCTATGGCAGGCCTTAACAATCCTGAAGGCAGAGTGCTTGGTTCCATGTGAGATGGTGCTCTGGCATGAGCTGAGCCTGTCTGCAGTGGTCGGAACAACTTCCTTCTACTGTTTCCAGATATCGTCATACCATATACTCTAGAGTGCATTATGAACCTCGCGGTTAAATGCTAACTTTGGTTTGGCTTTATCAAAACATGTCGAGTAAGGTGTCATACGAATTGGAATACTAACCCCTCGCCAATTCTGGCGACGGGGTTAGCATTCCACCCTTCTAGAGGGACACGACATGTACAGTACCTGAAACCCGGGTAAAATCAGACATAGCCTCAGCTCCACAAAATGGATGCTGCCACCACAGACACAAGTCTGCCCTCCTGCTGCTGGGAGTCCTTCCATCTTGGGAGGTGTGGACAAAGGGTTTCCTGCCAGGGGAGGTGCATGCACCACCCCAGACAGGATTTTGTGTATTGGTCAGGTAGGGCTTGAAAGAAACCAGACATGCCTGAGGCTCACAAGGAGCCTCGGTGCATATGCCAGGTCCTGGGGCACACCAGTCCCGGGCCTGGGCAAGCTGGACAAAGGATTGGGGGTGTAACCACCCCCCTTCCTGGTCCCACCCTTAGGGAGGGACCTAGCAGGTAGTCCGGCCCCTAGAATCCGCTTAAAGGTAGGAGCTGTGTCCTAAGACTTCAGACATCCTGGAATCAACTTGAAACTAAGAAGAAGACGGGAACTTCGACGCTCTGCCGCACAGAGGACTGAAGCCAATCTCCCCTGTGGTCAGGGAGTGACCACCTTGCTAACGCAAGCACCATCCAGCGAATCAACGTCTGCTTTGCCGCCGCCTCCCGCCGGAGCCCGAGCCCAGAGACTGACAAGACCTGGACCTCCAGACCTCTCACCGCCCGATCCACAGTCCCTGAAAAGAGGAGACCCGTGGAGGCACCGAGACACGTGGAGCCAGCCATCTTGAAAAGACCACGACAAGCTGCAAGTGCAACAACCGAGGCTCCCTCCAAGTTGTGCTTTGGGATCTTAGAAGCCCAACACCCGAGCAGCATGTGCACCAAAGGTGAGCCCTCCAGCATCTCCATGATCTGCGTGGGGCCCTTCTGCATTTTGCCACTCGACGCACCTAACCGGTTGCTGGCCCGCTGGCTAGTGGCCATCTTGGCGACGAACTTCAAAAACTACACCACTGGTCTGGTTGCTCCAGACTGGCCCTTGCTCCCCTCCAAAGGAGCACTCCCTCTGACCTTGCTGGTCAGAACCATCAGCTTATTTCGTTTTCCACAACAATTGCTTTTGCCAAGGCTTGTTTCCTTCGATCAAGTCGCCGACACCACCGGCAGCGAGAGCCTGCGTGGGACAGCTCGTGACTCGACTCCTGGACGTCGTCGACCTTCAGGGACCACGTGGCTGCAGAGACAAGCTACACCTTCCTTCCTGTTTGCACCCGACATCGCCTGGTACCCACCTGGTGCCACGCTGGTCACTGGCTAGTGACTGTGAACACTGTCCCCTCTGCTTACAGGTCTTCAACATCTCTGATCCACTCTTGGATCCACCGCATCTCTTCCGGACCGGCCGCCTGCAGCATCTTTGTCCACAGGCTCCATTGAACAGATAGAAGAAACCCGACGCACTTCGACGCCTATGCACCCGCTTCCTGTGGGTGAGGTAAAGCTGGCACTCCGGTGCCCAAGTGTAGAGAATCATCTCTAGTGTCTGTGTTTCCAATCTTAAGTTCCTAGTCCATCCGGAAGATCCTCTTTGCAGTAACTTTGTATTTTTTACGCACCCATTGAAAACCTATGGGAGCTAGCGTGTGACTATTTGCTCTGCACACGCAACCCGTGGACCTCCTGGTCACTAACTGAAGTTAGCTCCTTGTAGGCCCAGCGATTCTAGAGGCCCTAGGCCTTTTCCCTTTTCTGTTCGTGGTACTTATACCACTATTTTAGTATATGGTTTGAGCGGCCACCAGGGCCTATCCATATAAAGTGCAACTTCTGTGTATTCTACTGTAATCTTGTTTGACGATTTGTGCTCCTGTGCTCATAAAGAGACTAGGGGTTACTTTGAGAAATAAATACATATATATTTTGAATATATATCTGTGTGGTGTCCTTTCATTGGTATAAAAGGGGGTTGCATTTGGTAAAACAGCTTGCTTAACACGTTTCACGAGTTTAGCCTCAAAGACTGCTTAGCCTACGCTACCACTAGGGCAGCTAGTCCGAAAAGGTTGACTTACAACCACACCATAAGGGTTGCTTGGCATGGTACAAGGTGGTCACTTTAACTAGTGAACATCATATACCAGGCCAACTTCTCACATCTTCCCATAAAACTTTTGAAATGGTTAAAATGTAGTCTACCTCCTTGTACCATTTATCCGGTTTCTCTCTCACCCTCGGGATAATGTTTGTGAAATTGAAAATGTCTGTTCAAGTCCATGGGACATGCATATGTGCTCCTCCGTGCAGCTCTCTCAGGGGGTATTCTCTTGGTGCTGCCTCAGTGCTTTCATCTCTCTCATCCGCTGTTACATCCTTTTTCCTTTTTCTCCTTCGACCTCATTTTCTTGGACAACTGCTCTCTGAATTTCAAGTCACTCCATTATCTGATACACTCTACCAAATCTTTAACATGAGTTTTCAGTCCTTGCAGCTTTAAATCTCTGTCACTTAGGGAAATTATGAAATTCTTTGGTAATTTCTTTTTTTGGGACTAATCAAATCCGGACTCATCTGCCAACTTTTACATCCTAACATACGCCTTATGTGCCACTCTTGCAGCCTCCTTGTTTATATACATCAATAGATTCTTACTATAGTGTCTCAGAAATTCGAATCCCTAATTCACCTACACAATCTTCCCAAACTCAGTTTTCAACTGAGTGACATTTCATTTGTGGGTGGAGTTTCTGCTAGGCGCGGATAAAATTTTGGGAGCCACAGCTGTTGCAGTCCATCCAGCGGTAGGCGAATCAGTGGGTCCTCCTTACAGAATCCTGGATGGTAAGGGGATCATTGTGCCATCTGGGTTCTGTGGGGGACTTGAAGCTGCCTGAACCTGTGGGGTGCTTGTAACCACAGGTGTCAGGGAAAGACATGTCTTGTGAAAGCCTGAGATGTAATCAAGGTAACTGGTGTCTGGGGGACACTTTGGACCAATGGGGTCTGAGAAGTACTAGTGCCGCAAGACTTGGAAGTGCACTCGCCTCTGTAGAGGGGTGTCCTGTTAATACTTTTTCCTGGGAATTCCGGGGTGTCTACCCTTGTGGGGGAAACTAAGTTGTATAGGGGTGGTCTTGATCTTCATCAAGGAACTCATCATCATCACTCTCTGTCCCTGCGTCATTCTTATGTTTCTTTTTGGTGGAGGATTTCTCCTTTTCTTTGGGTTCACTGACTATTGATGGCTAAGCGGCAAAGCGGCAAAGCGGCAAAGCAGTGGGCCTTAAATATGTTCTTGAGCCAGAACTTTTGCCTCTCATCATTCTGGATATCCAACCATGTACAGAGTTTATTTTGGATCTGATTTTTTATTTATTTATTTTTTATTTTTTTCAAAAAACATTATTGAGGCACCGAAATACAGACACATTAGACTGTGCAATAAAACAGCTCAGATGAACAGAGTATAGCTCAAGTCAGGTATTAGGGAACAATTCAACTGCACCTTGAGAGAAACATGACTATGTTAGGGCTAAATCACAGCGTTTGCACACTAGGGACAAAACAGTAATGGTAAGCCACATGAAGCAGCGCAGCCAATGAGGAAGAGGGGAGCAGTCACCGGCCAACACCAGCGGCCGCCGCGGGCACAGGGCCGGCGGGGAGCGCGGGAGAGGCAGCGCCGCTGGGGGAAGTGCGTGAGTAGAGGTAAGTGATCAGGGTGCCCCAACTGTCCACTGGACGGGACCTGGCGGGCAGTAAGTCCCAGAACTCTGATAAAAGAGTCTGACACTGAGAGGCATCCTCCAGCCAGCTCTTGGCCTTAGGAGCAGGCCTGCAGCCCCAGCACATCGTTGGATCTGAATCTTAGATCTCACGTGGTTCTTCTTGTTCGCTACTTGTTTCCAGGAGCCCAGTGCCTCAAATTGTGTGGGTGTGGCTTGGGGCTTCATGTCATACATTCTCTTTCTCAGATTCTCAAGCTTCACCATGTGGAAAGTACTGCATTATTGAAAGGTTATTTCTCCATCTGTCTCGACCTACTGATGTCATTGTTTGAGCTAGAATGATATGTATAACACTTTTCTTAATACCATCTTCCTAGCAGGTGTTCCCTCTGGTGTTTTTTTCTCTTCCTTTTAAGGATTTTGAGACTTTCAAAGAAAGATTCCCCTTGTTTCCTCGACAACAAGCACTAAAGTCTCTCAAATCCTAACTCAAGCCTTTTTTTCAATTGAGCCAATCACAACATGGCCTCTACTACCGGTCTGCCAATCCCAATACATCAAGGGCAATGGTCAACCAATCATAGCGTGTCTCTCGACACCAACCAACCAATCTCAGCATGGCACCCACTTACAGCAAAATTTCAATTACCAATCTACAATAACTTTCTCTAAAGTACTCCTAAATAGAATGGAAATTTTCAGTTCAAAGAGAAAGTGCTTTCACAGCACTCATAATCACACAGCAGCAAGGTCTCAACCTGCAGGAGCCCACTTTTAATCAATACATTTACTACCGTGCACCAAGGAATAAACAAATACAGATCGCGGTTAATACATTCACACACAGTGATATTGCATCCCTATCTTGCTGTGACTAATAACTCTTCACAGCACATACTTCAATCCTAGCTGACAATTCAAGAAAGCAGCCAGATTTCGAGATCACGGACCTCAAAGAGTTCTACCAACTTAAACCATAACTTTATATTGCAAATTCATAAAGTGTCTCACACATGAGTGAAATCACATACTCTTAAAACTCAAAGAAAACATCAACAAGACAATAAACACAGTCCCTGCAAGTCCTCAAATCAAATCCACATAATACATGCATTCAAAATCCGATCACAGCATGACACTTCACCAGAGGTCTTCAAACTTTTGGATGCCGAGACCCCCATGTCAACATTTTGAGGCGTAAGGACCCCCTCCTGACAAAAATTTCTAAACCTGCACTCACCAACAATGCACCTCATCTCTCTATAGCTCCTTTCTGACAAACATTGAATTTTTTTATTGCGCTACTCATAGTTTACTCACACTCATTTCTGTGATCTGCATGGTACATATTCTTTGTAGCAGGCACATTAACCCTCTGCACTTTGTGGGTGACAAGAGTGCCCATGTGAGTGCACGGTGAGTGATGTAACAGTGTGAGAGTAGGGCAAGAGGAGTGACTGCCGGGTGAGTGAGGTGGCGTATGAACTTACGTGCGGATGCAAGTTCAGATTGGGATGAATGAATTTATGATTACTGATGGGCTTGTTTGAGTGAGTTGCATACTGAGCAGTGAGTGGAACAGGTGAGTAAAGTGCAGGATGAGTAGTGTACTTGTGTGACTGCAGGGTGAGGTATAGGGTGAACAGCGCAAGTGCATTGTGAGTGCAGAGTGATCACTGTGAGTGCAGGGTGAGTGGGTGAATGGTGTGAGTGCATGGTGATCAGTGTGAGTGCATTGTGATCGCTGTGAGTGCAGGGTGAACGTGAAAGTGGAGGGCGAGAATGAGGAATGAGTTGTGTGAATGCAGTAACTCAGCATGTTATTGAAGGCGGCGTAGAGTTTAAGATCTAAGTTAAACTATTGCGGCATTAATCGGGGATTGAGGGTGAAGGAAATAAATAATGTGCTGATCCTGCAACAAACTTACAGTCCCATGGTTAGGGTTGCCAGCAGATTATTTTGATGGCTCAGTCGGTACAAAAATAAGCAGTCACCTACAGCTGTATTTTCAGCACTTATCTGTGCATACTTCGAACAGCAATTATAAATAGAAAGCACTTTTAATTGTGTTCTAGGGCTGCCTCAATGATACTGATAAAGAGAACAAAGACAGAAAAGTCACATAACGAATGCATACATACTTTTTTATTTATAAGTCTATTTAGTGTCAAGAGGAGATCTTTACAGGCTCTTTAAACAAAACATGGCATGGCATTTTTCTTTTAGCAAAGCGGTACAAAAGGAGGTGGTGATGGACGGAGCATCAGAACCAATCAAACACTCACACCCAGTCAACAGATCTGGGTTTGATCCATCACCATTCTTTAGCCCACTCTGCCACCCCGTTTTGTACAGCTTTGTTCGCCATAAGTTGGCAGGGTATGCTCAGACGTGAGTCCCTTGCTCACTTTGCCACTGGATTCAAGCAAGCCTGGCTGAAGACGGCTGAAATGCCAGAAACCGGTCCTAGGAAGCTTGTTTCCGGTCCAGGGAAGGCATGGCTTGGCCGTTCGGGCTGGACTGTTCCCATGAGGCACAGGGTCAGACTGATTTGCATATGGCCATGTCTGAACTGGGGTGGCAGAATGGGCTAAAGAACGCTGATGGATCAAACCCAGATCCGTTGACTGGGTGTGAGTGTTTGATTGGTTCTGATGCTCCGTCCATCACCACCCCCTTTTGTACCATTTTTCTTTTAGCAACCCTACTTTATATTCCTTTTCATTAAATGCATTCTTACACTACTGCAGTAAATGTAAAATACAAATGCAAGGAATAGGCTGAGTGGGGACCCAGGGGGTACTGGAACCAGGAAAAAAACTAAGCCTCTATAACTAGTTTACAAAGGCATGTAAAAATGGAAATGGTCTTTAAAGGCCTGTGAAAAACTTGCCGGAGATAAGACTCCAGACACTGCCCCCAGCCCACAGCAGCTCGAGTTGCACTGCAGCAGCCCGGGCTGAGACACAGGACGGAGAAAGAAGGGGGGCTGAAGCCCTTGGGCTTGGGAAGAAGTGTGACTGGGAAGGTGCGACCCCCTTTGCATCCACGGCCCCCCTGGGGGTCGTGCACCACAGTTTGAAGACCCCTGCACTACACTCTCTTCCATAATACAAACCCCAACATGCACCACTTTGGTTCTCGTTCACTCACTCTTTTGCCAGTAGTGGCTTTTGGGGAATGGTTGTGGGGGGCCAAAAAAAAAAAGAACGGGAAAAAGAAACGGATCTGCTGGTTACGCCGGTCGCCAGCCACCACCTTTACTCCACACAGGAACCAGGAAGCAAGCACCGAGGCTCCCACCCAATGACACTACTGCAATGTAGCGTTGTGATTGGTCTGAACACAGTGGTTCAGCGCTCAGATGGGGACTGGGAGCCTGGTCATGTTTTCCACGCAGGCTGTAATGCAACCTGGGTAAAGAACATGCAAAGTGTGCATGAGGGTTTGGCTGGCCCAAGAGGGCCGGCCAAACCTCCATGTGTGCTTAAGGTGCAGCCTCCACTCCTCCTCCCTGTGGCGTGGGGAGTCCAGCCCTGCCCCACCTCTTCAATTGCAAGCACAATACAACGAATAAAGTGATAATAACGGAGCGTTATTATCATTTTATTTTTTGTATTGCGCTTGCAGTGGAAGCATTGGGGCGCCACTCCTCCACCTTAGCGGAGGAGCCTCAGCTGTCTTTTAAGCATGCCCAATGCTTTCCCTATTGCTACTCACAAAGCTGCTGCAGGAATCTCAGGGCAGCTGCCACATCTCCCCACAGTTGTCAGGAATCGGGGAGGCAGATTGAGGCAGGGTCAATTTGAATCTCGGGCCAAAACCGTTGGAACCATGAAGGGTTACTTTGGGGTTTTTAAAAGCCAATTTATTTGTTGGATCCATCAATTCTGTAACCAGATCTGACGGCGCACAAAACCCATTCTGTCTTTCTCCACAGTATGGCTTTGATGCTTTGCACTGGTCTTGTCTGAATTTAAAAAGTCAAACGTGGCAATTTCAAATAGCAGACATGTAGAATGCATCGGGTCCTTCAAGAATGACAGACAATGAAGTCTCAACCTCAAAGGTTTTATTTCAATATTTGTTGGCATACAGGACTTAATTAAATATAGCCAAACTCAATTAGCCAATAAATCAGAATTCAAAGCTTAGTTTAAATACAGAATAAATCAGAAGTTAGTAAAGTTCAGATCATCAAAATACAGAGTCTAAGTTGAGGGAAAATTCCAGTACATATATTCACCTTCTAAAGCGAGTGGAAAGTGGTTCTCTCCACATTTAGAAATCACACTCTTTTATAAGGTTCCAAAGAAAGGATTTCACACATTCGGTCCAGTAGTACGTGATTCACAGTCTCTAAACCAACCGGAATAAAGCAATAGAGAAACAATTTCAACTGAATACATTCAACAGGATTTACATAATTCTACTACAAGGAGCTTCACACGAGCAATCGTCTACACAAAGCACAGAAAAGGTTATATAATATGTGATTTTGTCTGGGACAGATAGGTTTAAACTTGAATGTGTGCACTTTATTTAGGACAGCCTGAATTTCTTCGTCCTTTTGTGTGGGACACATTACATTTTTATTCTATTAAGACATGAAAATGCAGATCTAGTCAGCAAAACAGGTATATCATTAGTCTTTGAAGAGGCAGGGGCTATTATAACTGGAAATATTGGATAGAAACCAGAACGAAGGAGTAAAGGTGATCTGTCTGTCTGTCTGTGTTTATCTATCTATCTATCTATCTATCTATCTATCTATCTATCTATCTATCTATCTATCTATCTATCTATCTATCTATCTATCTATCTATCTATCTATCTATCTATCTATCTAGTTAGCTATCATCTGCACCTTGCACCAATAAATACAAAGGGCCGAAGTGCAGGATGGGGCTGTGTTAGTCTCAAAAGACGGGGACCCACGTGCAAATAAAGAAAACCTTCTCAGTCCAATCTTCAAACTCATAAAAGTGTATTCAAAATTAAGAATAATTACAGAAAACAAAAGGTAGCTAGTTAGTCATATTCAAATAATCACCAATAATACATAAAAATAAAGCGGTCATTGCATAAGGGAGTTAAGCATAATCATAAGTTAAGCATAATAAGAGCATAAGTTAAGCATAATAAGAGGTCATTGCATAAGGGAGTCAAGCATACTCAAAATATAGTTCAGTATTGAACTAGTATACATCTACTCTGTTCATAAGTAAAGGGAAAGAGATAAATCAGCAGACAGTCTAATGTGAAGACCATTAGCTCAAAGCAAAAGTCCAATTATAAGTCAGATGACAGACAGATCACTTCGAGCTTATTTGACCCCAGCACAGCTCAGTAAATAGTACACAAGTGCCACCTCAGACTGTCCACGCTGCCTTATCACACAAGCCGACATAAAACATATGTTTTGAGACTACCCAATAGCTCAGAGATGTTTGGACGCAGTCTGCACGATACTCTTGTCTACCACTTGCAGTCAAAAATTAAACTGCCTGGAGTGTTGCATAGAAGGGCTTACAAGTGCCCAAAATCTGTTAGGATGACAAGCAGACTCTTAGACTTGACTTTTCTCATAGCTCGGTGCTTGGTCATAATAAGGTGAAAGGCCTCATCGGTGTCGGGTATATCCCATTGGTATGCCATGGTGGTTTACTGGACGGATGGGGAATCCATATCCCTGAGGCGAGAGGAGGCGATGGGACTCTAAATCGATCTCAGTGCTTCCTCGTGGGATGAGCTGATTGTTTCCTTCAAGGAGGGCCTTAAAGATGACTCTAGACCACCTTAGGCTGAACTGCAAGCTCTGCCATATCATTGTTGTACAGAGTATCACACTGAAGAACCTATGTTGTAGTCCTGGCTTCAGGTGGGCTCCCTTGACAGGTCGCGTGTGAACCAACAAACATTATAACTTTGACCACGACACAAGACTTGCCCTCATTCCTACTGCTCATAATGTACAGCCAGGCAG
Source organism: Triturus cristatus (assembly GCF_964204655.1). Taxonomy (NCBI): domain Eukaryota; kingdom Metazoa; phylum Chordata; class Amphibia; order Caudata; family Salamandridae; genus Triturus; species Triturus cristatus. The sequence goes on along the minus strand of NC_140593.1, from coordinate 1,042,960,369 downwards.
TGGTTTTTGTTTTTGGAAAGTTTCGTCCTCTTCTTCATTGTTAGGTCATGAAATGGAATTATTTCACGCACCCCTAGAGACGAACCAATGCCATCTATCGTCGACTTAACTAACGCCATTGATTCACATTTCTTCTCTGTTAATGAGATAATATTATTTTTAGGACAGAGGCCCAATGATTAAGCTATGATGTCATGATAGCTTTTTTTTATGTATGAAGGGAAAAAAAACATAATCAAATTAGTTTGAAATAAAGTAAAGTCAGATATCAGTCCGACATGGGAATTTTTAGGCATGGAAGCAAGAAAAAGCTTTATAAGAATGAATCAAATAACAGACTATCAGAGAGTCTGCCTTCATTGACGCGAGCAAAGAGTCTCGAGCACAAAAAATCTTGAGTTTTAAGTCTACGAAAAGCATAAAAAAGTCTGGCACACATCTGAGAAAAGGCAGATTTTATAGCGTCAGAGGATCGATAAAGAATGCACTTGACATGGTGTGAAGTGGTCTCATAGGGTGTATTAGCAAAGATAGTAAACCAATCAACATCTCAAAAATTGCACTACATAAAACAGGCTACTTTGGGACTTCCTAAAATATTATAAATAATGCCCCATTTGCCCTACAAACAAGAGAAATGACATTGCACCATTGAAGCAGACTTACAACCCATTTGACAACGAATAGAAATACATTTGTGGCAGCAGCCAGCAACAGCCTTGATTATTGCAACATACTAGCAACATCTCAACAAAGGATTCTCCTAAGACACACTGAAAGCTACAGTAGACGAAAAGAACGCCATGAAATGAATATTATTTCGACTGTTTTTTGAAAAAGAAAAACACAGAGGTGGCCAAAAACATTGCAAGAAGGAAACTTGTTTGAGGTACTTCAAAATTCACGTTTTCTTCAGCTGTCAGTGCAAATTTTGCAGCCTAGTAATCTAACTTAAACACCTGTAAATAAACATTATTGTATTTATTACTAAAACAACCTGACACTGTCTATCTGCTTCCATCTAATTCTGTCTTCTGCCCAGCCTGTGATTGCTCTCTCTCTCCCTTCTTTGTGCCTGTTCATTGAATCTCGGTCCCTTTCGCTTACCCGCTGTGTTGCCTTCTCTCTCTCTCTCTTCTCTGGCCTCCTTCCTCCTCCTTCTTAGCTCCTGAGGTGTGGCGCAGCGGCCAGGGCGATTGACGCTAGAACAGGGGGACTCACGGTTTGATCGCCGGTGGCAGGTCAGCCAGCACCATGCGACTCTGGGCAAAAGCTCACTTAATCTTCCCGACGGCCCCCAGCGCCTTGACACCTTCGGGTAATTGTTTGCGCTTTACAAATACTGGATTTACATTTTACTCTGTTTCCATACAGGCGCCTTTGCCCAATCTATACCTGCATCTGTGACCGGAGTGCATTCTGGGAATAATCTGACCCCGCATCTGCGGGAGCAGTCATCGCGGCCATTTTAGATACGTTTTCAGGAAGCACAGTTTAGCAACGCGAATTCAGGTTTCCTCATTGCCAACATGGAAAGAAGAAGGTCAATATTCACACAACACTTCTCTGCCTGACTTCACATCGCCGGTGCATTCTCTGCCTGACTTCACATCGCTGGTGCATTCTCTGCCTGACTTCACATCGCTGGTGCATTCTCTGCCTGACTTCACATCGCTGGTGCATTCTCTGCCTGACTTCACATCGCTGGTGCATTCTCTGCCTGACTTCACATCGCTGGTGCATTCTCTGCCTGACTTCACATCGCTGGTGCATGGGAGAGGCACCTCAGTGCCAGCTCGTCAGAAAGGGTTGGACAGTGACTCAGAAACTAAGCAATGGTGTCTATTATTAGGATCTTTAGTTCAATCCCTTCTCTGCTCTTTTTCATGGTGGCTTACCTTTTAAAATTTCAAGACCAAAATGTGGGTGATATCAGCATGTGCTGCGAACACCATCAGACGTCCCGGGGGGTAAAGAAGAGAGGGAACAGAGGAGAGAACCTCCCCTTGAGTTTAAAAAAAAAAACCAAGTATTAGACAGTAACACTGGACAGAACTGGTTTGATTCAAAAGTTCAATATACAAATAAATGTATGGGAAAGTGTGGACTTGGTGCCCATGTCATCAATATACTTGGTTCTAACCGATATGGCTATAATGCCAGTAACATTGGTCAGAATTGGATGAATCTTAAGGACACAACTTTACTTGGGATTTGCAACCTCATCCAGGATTGTTTTGAAAGAGTGGATTTTAATGCAAATTTTAACACAATGGAACAAAGTAATATGTGTATGATATAAAGGCGTCTTTACATGGGGGAATCACGATGGGGTGTGAGGCTTACCGCACATGAATATTTGGGGAATCACATGGTAAATGTTGTTTTTAGAGTACATTGGTTCCCCTTGGACCTCTTCAGGCTGAGTGAGGGAATGTTGAAGACCAGGCTTTGTGCTTTGTAAAACATCCTAACTTAACAGAACTGTGTTGTCTTAAAAAAGTTACTTTCTGTTTAAAAGTAGGGGGCTTTTTCTATCTATCTATCTATCTATCTATCTATCTATCTATCTATCTATCTATCTATCTATCTATCTATCTATCTATCTATCTATCTATCTATCTATCTATCTATCTATCTATCTATCTATCTATCTATCTATCTATCTATCTATCTATCTATCTAGTTAGCTATCATGTGCACCTTGCATCAATAAATACAAAGGGCCGAAGTGCAGGATGGGGCTGTGTTAGTCTCAAAAGACGGGGACCCTGGTGCAAATAAAGAAAACCTTCACAGTCCAATCTTCAAACTCATAAATATGTATTCAAAATGAAGAATAATTACAGAAAACAAAAGGTAGCTAGTTAGTCATATTCAAATAATCACCAATAATACATAAAAATAAAGCGGTCATTGCATAAGGGAGTTAAGCATAATCATAAGTTAAGCATAATAAGAGCATAAGTTAAGCATAATAAGAGGTCATTCCATAAGGGAGTCAAGCATACTCAAAATATAGTTCAGTATTGAACTAGTATACATCTACTCTGTTCATAAGTAAAGGGAAAGAGATAAATCAGCAGACAGTCTAATGTGAAGACCATTAGCTCAAAGCAAAAGTCCAATTATAAGTCAGATGACAGACAGATCACTTCGAGCTTATTTGACCCCAGCACAGCTCAGTAAAATGTACACAAGTGCCACCTCAGACTGTCCACGCTGCCTTATCACACAAGCCGACATAAAACATATGTTTTGAGACTACCCAATAGCTCAGAGATGTTTGGACGCAGTCTGCACGATACTCTTGTCTACCACTTGCAGTCAAGAATTAAACTGCCTGGAGTGTTGCATAGAAGGGCTTACAAGTGCCCAAAATCTGTTAGGATGACAAGCAGACTCTTAGACTTGACTTTTCTCATAGCTCGGTGCTTGGTCATAATAAGGTGAAAGGCCTCATCGGTGTCGGGTATATCCCATTGGTATGCCATGGTGGTTTACTGGACGGATGGGGAATCCATATCCCTGAGGCGAGAGGAGGCGATGGGACTCTAAATCGATCTCAGTGCTTCCTCGTGGGATGAGCTGATTGTTTCCTTCAAGGAGGGCCTTAAAGATGACTCTAGACCACCTTAGGCTGAACTGCAAGCTCTGCCATATCATTGTTGTACAGAGTATCACACTGAAGAACCTATGTTGTAGTCCTGGCTTCAGGTGGGCTCCCTTGACAGGTCGCGTGTGAACCAACAAACATTATAACTTTGACCACGACACAAGACTTGCCCTCATTCCTACTGCTCATAATGTACAGCCAGGCAGTGGTTTTTGTTTTTGGAAAGTTTCGTCCTCTTCTTCATTGTTAGGTCATGAAATGGAATTATTTCACGCACCCCTAGAGACGAACCAATGCCATCTATCGTCGACTTAACTAACGCCATTGATTCACATTTCTTCTCTGTTAATGAGATAATATTATTTTTAGGACAGAGGCCCAATGATTAAGCTATGATGTCATGATAGCTTTTTTTTATGTATGAAGGGAAAAAAAACATAATCAAATTAGTTTGAAATAAAGTAAAGTCAGATATCAGTCCGACATGGGAATTTTTAGGCATGGAAGCAAGGAAAAGCTTTATAAGAATGAATCAAATAACAGACTATCAGAGAGTCTGCCTTCATTGACGCGAGCAAAGAGTCTCGAGCACAAAAAATCTTGAGTTTTAAGTCTACGAAAAGCATAAAAAAGTCTGGCACACATCTGAGAAAAGGCAGATTTTATAGCGTCAGAGGATCGATAAAGAATGCACTTGACATGGTGTGAAGTGGTCTCATAGGGTGTATTAGCAAAGATAGTAAACCAATCAACATCTCAAAAATTGCACTACATAAAACAGGCTACTTTGGGACTTCCTAAAATATTATAAATAATGCCCCATTTGCCCTACAAACAAGAGAAATGACATTGCACCATTGAAGCAGACTTACAACCCATTTGACAACGAATAGAAATACATTTGTGGCAGCAGCCAGCAACAGCCTTGATTATTGCAACATACTAGCAACATCTCAACAAAGGATTCTCCTAAGACACACTGAAAGCTACAGTAGACGAAAAGAACGCCATGAAATGAATATTATTTCGACTGTTTTTTGAAAAAGAAAAACACAGAGGTGGCCAAAAACATTGCAAGAAGGAAACTTGTTTGAGGTACTTCAAAATTCACGTTTTCTTCAGCTGTCAGTGCAAATTTTGCAGCCTAGTAATCTAACTTAAACACCTGTAAATAAACATTATTGTATTTATTACTAAAACAACCTGACACTGTCTATCTGCTTCCATCTAATTCTGTCTTCTGCCCAGCCTGTGATTGCTCTCTCTCTCCCTTCTTTGTGCCTGTTCATTGAATCTCGGTCCCTTTCGCTTACCCGCTGTGTTGCCTTCTCTCTCTCTCTCTTCTCTGGCCTCCTTCCTCCTCCTTCTTAGCTCCTGAGGTGTGGCGCAGCGGCCAGGGCGATTGACGCTAGAACAGGGGGACTCACGGTTTGATCGCCGGTGGCAGGTCAGCCAGCACCATGCGACTCTGGGCAAAAGCTCACTTAATCTTCCCGACGGCCCCCAGCGCCTTGACACCTTCGGGTAATTGTTTGCGCTTTACAAATACTGGATTTACATTTTACTCTGTTTCCATACAGGCGCCTTTGCCCAATCTATACCTGCATCTGTGACCGGAGTGCATTCTGGGAATAATCTGACCCCGCATCTGCGGGAGCAGTCATCGCGGCCATTTTAGATACGTTTTCAGGAAGCACAGTTTAGCAACGCGAATTCAGGTTTCCTCATTGCCAACATGGAAAGAAGAAGGTCAATATTCACACAACACTTCTCTGCCTGACTTCACATCGCCGGTGCATTCTCTGCCTGACTTCACATCGCTGGTGCATTCTCTGCCTGACTTCACATCGCTGGTGCATTCTCTGCCTGACTTCACATCGCTGGTGCATTCTCTGCCTGACTTCACATCGCTGGTGCATTCTCTGCCTGACTTCACATCGCTGGTGCATTCTCTGCCTGACTTCACATCGCTGGTGCATGGGAGAGGCACCTCAGTGCCAGCTCGTCAGAAAGGGTTGGACAGTGACTCAGAAACTAAGCAATGGTGTCTATTATTAGGATCTTTAGTTCAATCCCTTCTCTGCTCTTTTTCATGGTGGCTTACCTTTTAAAATTTCAAGACCAAAATGTGGGTGATATCAGCATGTGCTGCGAACACCATCAGACGTCCCGGGGGGTAAAGAAGAGAGGGAACAGAGGAGAGAACCTCCCCTTGAGTTTAAAAAAAAAAAACAAGTATTAGACAGTAACACTGGACAGAACTGGTTTGATTCAAAAGTTCAATATACAAATAAATGTATGGGAAAGTGTGGACTTGGTGCCCATGTCATCAATATACTTGGTTCTAACCGATATGGCTATAATGCCAGTAACATTGGTCAGAATTGGATGAATCTTAAGGACACAACTTTACTTGGGATTTGCAACCTCATCCAGGATTGTTTTGAAAGAGTGGATTTTAATGCAAATTTTAACACAATGGAACAAAGTAATATGTGTATGATATAAAGGCGTCTTTACATGGGGGAATCACGATGGGGTGTGAGGCTTACCGCACATGAATATTTGGGGAATCACATGGTAAATGTTGTTTTTAGAGTACATTGGTTCCCCTTGGACCTCTTCAGGCTGAGTGAGGGAATGTTGAAGACCAGGCTTTGTGCTTTGTAAAACATCCTAACTTAACAGAACTGTGTTGTCTTAAAAAAGTTACTTTCTGTTTAAAAGTAGGGGGCTTTTTCTATCTATCTATCTATCTATCTATCTATCTATCTATCTATCTATCTATCTATCTATCTATCTATCTATCTATCTATCTATCTATCTATCTATCTATCTATCTATCTATCTAGTTAGCTATCATGTGCACCTTGCATCAATAAATACAAAGGGCCGAAGTGCAGGATGGGGCTGTGTTAGTCTCAAAAGACGGGGACCCTGGTGCAAATAAAGAAAACCTTCACAGTCCAATCTTCAAACTCATAAATATGTATTCAAAATGAAGAATAATTACAGAAAACAAAAGGTAGCTAGTTAGTCATATTCAAATAATCACCAATAATACATAAAAATAAAGCGGTCATTGCATAAGGGAGTTAAGCATAATCATAAGTTAAGCATAATAAGAGCATAAGTTAAGCATAATAAGAGGTCATTCCATAAGGGAGTCAAGCATACTCAAAATATAGTTCAGTATTGAACTAGTATACATCTACTCTGTTCATAAGTAAAGGGAAAGAGATAAATCAGCAGACAGTCTAATGTGAAGACCATTAGCTCAAAGCAAAAGTCCAATTATAAGTCAGATGACAGACAGATCACTTCGAGCTTATTTGACCCCAGCACAGCTCAGTAAAATGTACACAAGTGCCACCTCAGACTGTCCACGCTGCCTTATCACACAAGCCGACATAAAACATATGTTTTGAGACTACCCAATAGCTCAGAGATGTTTGGACGCAGTCTGCACGATACTCTTGTCTACCACTTGCAGTCAAGAATTAAACTGCCTGGAGTGTTGCATAGAAGGGCTTACAAGTGCCCAAAATCTGTTAGGATGACAAGCAGACTCTTAGACTTGACTTTTCTCATAGCTCGGTGCTTGGTCATAATAAGGTGAAAGGCCTCATCGGTGTCTGGTATATCCCATTGGTATGCCATGGTGGTTTACTGGACGGATGGGGAATCCATATCCCTGAGGCGAGAGGAGGCGATGGGACTCTAAATCGATCTCAGTGCTTCCTCGTGGGATGAGCTGATTGTTTCCTTCAAGGAGGGCCTTAAAGATGACTCTAGACCACCTTAGGCTGAACTGCAAGCTCTGCCATATCATTGTTGTACAGAGTATCACACTGAAGAACCTATGTTGTAGTCCTGGCTTCAGGTGGGCTCCCTTGACAGGTCGCGTGTGAACCAACAAACATTATAACTTTGACCACGACACAAGACTTGCCCTCATTCCTACTGCTCATAATGTACAGCCAGGCAGTGGTTTTTGTTTTTGGAAAGTTTCGTCCTCTTCTTCATTGTTAGGTCATGAAATGGAATTATTTCACGCACCCCTAGAGACGAACCAATGCCATCTATCGTCGACTTAACTAACGCCATTGATTCACATTTCTTCTCTGTTAATGAGATAATATTATTTTTAGGACAGAGGCCCAATGATTAAGCTATGATGTCATGATAGCTTTTTTTTATGTATGAAGGGAAAAAAAACATAATCAAATTAGTTTGAAATAAAGTAAAGTCAGATATCAGTCCGACATGGGAATTTTTAGGCATGGAAGCAAGGAAAAGCTTTATAAGAATGAATCAAATAACAGACTATCAGAGAGTCTGCCTTCATTGACGCGAGCAAAGAGTCTCGAGCACAAAAAATCTTGAGTTTTAAGTCTACGAAAAGCATAAAAAAGTCTGGCACACATCTGAGAAAAGGCAGATTTTATAGCGTCAGAGGATCGATAAAGAATGCACTTGACATGGTGTGAAGTGGTCTCATAGGGTGTATTAGCAAAGATAGTAAACCAATCAACATCTCAAAAATTGCACTACATAAAACAGGCTACTTTGGGACTTCCTAAAATATTATAAATAATGCCCCATTTGCCCTACAAACAAGAGAAATGACATTGCACCATTGAAGCAGACTTACAACCCATTTGACAACGAATAGAAATACATTTGTGGCAGCAGCCAGCAACAGCCTTGATTATTGCAACATACTAGCAACATCTCAACAAAGGATTCTCCTAAGACACACTGAAAGCTACAGTAGACGAAAAGAACGCCATGAAATGAATATTATTTCGACTGTTTTTTGAAAAAGAAAAACACAGAGGTGGCCAAAAACATTGCAAGAAGGAAACTTGTTTGAGGTACTTCAAAATTCACGTTTTCTTCAGCTGTCAGTGCAAATTTTGCAGCCTAGTAATCTAACTTAAACACCTGTAAATAAACATTATTGTATTTATTACTAAAACAACCTGACACTGTCTATCTGCTTCCATCTAATTCTGTCTTCTGCCCAGCCTGTGATTGCTCTCTCTCTCCCTTCTTTGTGCCTGTTCATTGAATCTCGGTCCCTTTCGCTTACCCGCTGTGTTGCCTTCTCTCTCTCTCTCTTCTCTGGCCTCCTTCCTCCTCCTTCTTAGCTCCTGAGGTGTGGCGCAGCGGCCAGGGCGATTGACGCTAGAACAGGGGGACTCACGGTTTGATCGCCGGTGGCAGGTCAGCCAGCACCATGCGACTCTGGGCAAAAGCTCACTTAATCTTCCCGACGGCCCCCAGCGCCTTGACACCTTCGGGTAATTGTTTGCGCTTTACAAATACTGGATTTACATTTTACTCTGTTTCCATACAGGCGCCTTTGCCCAATCTATACCTGCATCTGTGACCGGAGTGCATTCTGGGAATAATCTGACCCCGCATCTGCGGGAGCAGTCATCGCGGCCATTTTAGATACGTTTTCAGGAAGCACAGTTTAGCAACGCGAATTCAGGTTTCCTCATTGCCAACATGGAAAGAAGAAGGTCAATATTCACACAACACTTCTCTGCCTGACTTCACATCGCCGGTGCATTCTCTGCCTGACTTCACATCGCTGGTGCATTCTCTGCCTGACTTCACATCGCTGGTGCATTCTCTGCCTGACTTCACATCGCTGGTGCATTCTCTGCCTGACTTCACATCGCTGGTGCATTCTCTGCCTGACTTCACATCGCTGGTGCATGGGAGAGGCACCTCAGTGCCAGCTCGTCAGAAAGGGTTGGACAGTGACTCAGAAACTAAGCAATGGTGTCTATTATTAGGATCTTTAGTTCAATCCCTTCTCTGCTCTTTTTCATGGTGGCTTACCTTTTAAAATTTCAAGACCAAAATGTGGGTGATATCAGCATGTGCTGCGAACACCATCAGACGTCCCGGGGGGTAAAGAAGAGAGGGAACAGAGGAGAGAACCTCCCCTTGAGTTTAAAAAAAAAAAACAAGTATTAGACAGTAACACTGGACAGAACTGGTTTGATTCAAAAGTTCAATATACAAATAAATGTATGGGAAAGTGTGGACTTGGTGCCCATGTCATCAATATACTTGGTTCTAACCGATATGGCTATAATGCCAGTAACATTGGTCAGAATTGGATGAATCTTAAGGACACAACTTTACTTGGGATTTGCAACCTCATCCAGGATTGTTTTGAAAGAGTGGATTTTAATGCAAATTTTAACACAATGGAACAAAGTAATATGTGTATGATATAAAGGCGTCTTTACATGGGGGAATCACGATGGGGTGTGAGGCTTACCGCACATGAATATTTGGGGAATCACATGGTAAATGTTGTTTTTAGAGTACATTGGTTCCCCTTGGACCTCTTCAGGCTGAGTGAGGGAATGTTGAAGACCAGGCTTTGTGCTTTGTAAAACATCCTAACTTAACAGAACTGTGTTGTCTTAAAAAAGTTACTTTCTGTTTAAAAGTAGGGGGCTTTTTCTATCTATCTATCTATCTATCTATCTATCTATCTATCTATCTATCTATCTATCTATCTATCTATCTATCTATCTATCTATCTATCTATCTATCTATCTATCTATCTATCTATCTATCTATCTATCTAGTTAGCTATCATGTGCACCTTGCATCAATAAATACAAAGGGCCGAAGTGCAGGATGGGGCTGTGTTAGTCTCAAAAGACGGGGACCCTGGTGCAAATAAAGAAAACCTTCACAGTCCAATCTTCAAACTCATAAATATGTATTCAAAATGAAGAATAATTACAGAAAACAAAAGGTAGCTAGTTAGTCATATTCAAATAATCACCAATAATACATAAAAATAAAGCGGTCATTGCATAAGGGAGTTAAGCATAATCATAAGTTAAGCATAATAAGAGCATAAGTTAAGCATAATAAGAGGTCATTCCATAAGGGAGTCAAGCATACTCAAAATATAGTTCAGTATTGAACTAGTATACATCTACTCTGTTCATAAGTAAAGGGAAAGAGATAAATCAGCAGACAGTCTAATGTGAAGACCATTAGCTCAAAGCAAAAGTCCAATTATAAGTCAGATGACAGACAGATCACTTCGAGCTTATTTGACCCCAGCACAGCTCAGTAAAATGTACACAAGTGCCACCTCAGACTGTCCACGCTGCCTTATCACACAAGCCGACATAAAACATATGTTTTGAGACTACCCAATAGCTCAGAGATGTTTGGACGCAGTCTGCACGATACTCTTGTCTACCACTTGCAGTCAAGAATTAAACTGCCTGGAGTGTTGCATAGAAGGGCTTACAAGTGCCCAAAATCTGTTAGGATGACAAGCAGACTCTTAGACTTGACTTTTCTCATAGCTCGGTGCTTGGTCATAATAAGGTGAAAGGCCTCATCGGTGTCGGGTATATCCCATTGGTATGCCATGGTGGTTTACTGGACGGATGGGGAATCCATATCCCTGAGGCGAGAGGAGGCGATGGGACTCTAAATCGATCTCAGTGCTTCCTCGTGGGATGAGCTGATTGTTTCCTTCAAGGAGGGCCTTAAAGATGACTCTAGACCACCTTAGGCTGAACTGCAAGCTCTGCCATATCATTGTTGTACAGAGTATCACACTGAAGAACCTATGTTGTAGTCCTGGCTTCAGGTGGGCTCCCTTGACAGGTCGCGTGTGAACCAACAAACATTATAACTTTGACCACGACACAAGACTTGCCCTCATTCCTACTGCTCATAATGAACAGCCAGGCAGTGGTTTTTGTTTTTGGAAAGTTTCGTCCTCTTCTTCATTGTTAGGTCATGAAATGGAATTATTTCACGCACCCCTAGAGACGAACCAATGCCATCTATCGTCGACTTAACTAACGCCATTGATTCACATTTCTTCTCTGTTAATGAGATAATATTATTTTTAGGACAGAGGCCCAATGATTAAGCTATGATGTCATGATAGCTTTTTTTTATGTATGAAGGGAAAAAAAACATAATCAAATTAGTTTGAAATAAAGTAAAGTCAGATATCAGTCCGACATGGGAATTTTTAGGCATGGAAGCAAGGAAAAGCTTTATAAGAATGAATCAAATAACAGACTATCAGAGAGTCTGCCTTCATTGACGCGAGCAAAGAGTCTCGAGCACAAAAAATCTTGAGTTTTAAGTCTACGAAAAGCATAAAAAAGTCTGGCACACATCTGAGAAAAGGCAGATTTTATAGCGTCAGAGGATCGATAAAGAATGCACTTGACATGGTGTGAAGTGGTCTCATAGGGTGTATTAGCAAAGATAGTAAACCAATCAACATCTCAAAAATTGCACTACATAAAACAGGCTACTTTGGGACTTCCTAAAATATTATAAATAATGCCCCATTTGCCCTACAAACAAGAGAAATGACATTGCACCATTGAAGCAGACTTACAACCCATTTGACAACGAATAGAAATACATTTGTGGCAGCAGCCAGCAACAGCCTTGATTATTGCAACATACTAGCAACATCTCAACAAAGGATTCTCCTAAAACACACTGAAAGCTACAGTAGACGAAAAGAACGCCATGAAATGAATATTATTTCGACTGTTTTTTGAAAAAGAAAAACACAGAGGTGGCCAAAAACATTGCAAGAAGGAAACTTGTTTGAGGTACTTCAAAATTCACGTTTTCTTCAGCTGTCAGTGCAAATTTTGCAGCCTAGTAATCTAACTTAAACACCTGTAAATAAACATTATTGTATTTATTACTAAAACAACCTGACACTGTCTATCTGCTTCCATCTAATTCTGTCTTCTGCCCAGCCTGTGATTGCTCTCTCTCTCCCTTCTTTGTGCCTGTTCATTGAATCTCGGTCCCTTTCGCTTACCCGCTGTGTTGCCTTCTCTCTCTCTCTCTCTTCTCTGGCCTCCTTCCTCCTCCTTCTTAGCTCCTGAGGTGTGGCGCAGCGGCCAGGGCGATTGACGCTAGAACAGGGGGACTCACGGTTTGATCGCCGGTGGCAGGTCAGCCAGCACCATGCGACTCTGGGCAAAAGCTCACTTAATCTTCCCGACGGCCCCCAGCGCCTTGACACCTTCGGGTAATTGTTTGCGCTTTACAAATACTGGATTTACATTTTACTCTGTTTCCATACAGGCGCCTTTGCCCAATCTATACCTGCATCTGTGACCGGAGTGCATTCTGGGAATAATCTGACCCCGCATCTGCGGGAGCAGTCATCGCGGCCATTTTAGATACGTTTTCAGGAAGCACAGTTTAGCAACGCGAATTCAGGTTTCCTCATTGCCAACATGGAAAGAAGAAGGTCAATATTCACACAACACTTCTCTGCCTGACTTCACATCGCCGGTGCATTCTCTGCCTGACTTCACATCGCTGGTGCATTCTCTGCCTGACTTCACATCGCTGGTGCATTCTCTGCCTGACTTCACATCGCTGGTGCATTCTCTGCCTGACTTCACATCGCTGGTGCATTCTCTGCCTGACTTCACATCGCTGGTGCATTCTCTGCCTGACTTCACATCGCTGGTGCATGGGAGAGGCACCTCAGTGCCAGCTCGTCAGAAAGGGTTGGACAGTGACTCAGAAACTAAGCAATGGTGTCTATTATTAGGATCTTTAGTTCAATCCCTTCTCTGCTCTTTTTCATGGTGGCTTACCTTTTAAAATTTCAAGACCAAAATGTGGGTGATATCAGCATGTGCTGCGAACACCATCAGACGTCCCGGGGGGTAAAGAAGAGAGGGAACAGAGGAGAGAACCTCCCCTTGAGTTTAAAAAAAAAAAACAAGTATTAGACAGTAACACTGGACAGAACTGGTTTGATTCAAAAGTTCAATATACAAATAAATGTATGGGAAAGTGTGGACTTGGTGCCCATGTCATCAATATACTTGGTTCTAACCGATATGGCTATAATGCCAGTAACATTGGTCAGAATTGGATGAATCTTAAGGACACAACTTTACTTGGGATTTGCAACCTCATCCAGGATTGTTTTGAAAGAGTGGATTTTAATGCAAATTTTAACACAATGGAACAAAGTAATATGTGTATGATATAAAGGCGTCTTTACATGGGGGAATCACGATGGGGTGTGAGGCTTACCGCACATGAATATTTGGGGAATCACATGGTAAATGTTGTTTTTAGAGTACATTGGTTCCCCTTGGACCTCTTCAGGCTGAGTGAGGGAATGTTGAAGACCAGGCTTTGTGCTTTGTAAAACATCCTAACTTAACAGAACTGTGTTGTCTTAAAAAAGTTACTTTCTGTTTAAAAGTAGGGGGCTTTTTCTATCTATCTATCTATCTATCTATCTATCTATCTATCTATCTAGTTAGCTATCATGTGCACCTTGCATCAATAAATACAAAGGGCCGAAGTGCAGGATGGGGCTGTGTTAGTCTCAAAAGACGGGGACCCTGGTGCAAATAAAGAAAACCTTCACAGTCCAATCTTCAAACTCATAAATATGTATTCAAAATGAAGAATAATTACAGAAAACAAAAGGTAGCTAGTTAGTCATATTCAAATAATCACCAATAATACATAAAAATAAAGCGGTCATTGCATAAGGGAGTTAAGCATAATCATAAGTTAAGCATAATAAGAGCATAAGTTAAGCATAATAAGAGGTCATTGCATAAGGGAGTCAAGCATACTCAAAATATAGTTCAGTATTGAACTAGTATACATCTACTCTGTTCATAAGTAAAGGGAAAGAGATAAATCAGCAGACAGTCTAATGTGAAGACCATTAGCTCAAAGCAAAAGTCCAATTATAAGTCAGATGACAGACAGATCACTTCGAGCTTATTTGACCCCAGCACAGCTCAGTAAAATGTACACAAGTGCCACCTCAGACTGTCCACGCTGCCTTATCACACAAGCCGACATAAAACATATGTTTTGAGACTACCCAATAGCTCAGAGATGTTTGGACGCAGTCTGCACGATACTCTTGTCTACCACTTGCAGTCAAGAATTAAACTGCCTGGAGTGTTGCATAGAAGGGCTTACAAGTGCCCAAAATCTGTTAGGATGACAAGCAGACTCTTAGACTTGACTTTTCTCATAGCTCGGTGCTTGGTCATAATAAGGTGAAAGGCCTCATCGGTGTCTGGTATATCCCATTGGTATGCCATGGTGGTTTACTGGACGGATGGCGAATCCATATCCCTGAGGCGAGAGGAGGCGATGGGACTCTAAATCGATCTCAGTGCTTCCTCGTGGGATGAGCTGATTGTTTCCTTCAAGGAGGGCCTTAAAGATGACTCTAGACCACCTTAGGCTGAACTGCAAGCTCTGCCATATCATTGCTGTACAGAGTATCACACTGAAGAACCTATGTTGTAGTCCTGGCTTCAGGTGGGCTCCCTTGACAGGTCGCGTGTGAACCAACAAACATTATAACTTTGACCACGACACAAGACTTGCCCTCATTCCTACTGCTCATAATGTACAGCCAGGCAGTGGTTTTTGTTTTTGGAAAGTTTCGTCCTCTTCTTCATTGTTAGGTCATGAAATGGAATTATTTCACGCACCCCTAGAGACGAACCAATGCCATCTATCGTCGACTTAACTAACGCCATTGATTCACATTTCTTCTCTGTTAATGAGATAATATTATTTTTAGGACAGAGGCCCAATGATTAAGCTATGATGTCATGATAGCTTTTTTTTATGTATGAAGGGAAAAAAAACATAATCAAATTAGTTTGAAATAAAGTAAAGTCAGATATCAGTCCGACATGGGAATTTTTAGGCATGGAAGCAAGGAAAAGCTTTATAAGAATGAATCAAATAACAGACTATCAGAGAGTCTGCCTTCATTGACGCGAGCAAAGAGTCTCGAGCACAAAAAATCTTGAGTTTTAAGTCTACGAAAAGCATAAAAAAGTCTGGCACACATCTGAGAAAAGGCAGATTTTATAGCGTCAGAGGATCGATAAAGAATGCACTTGACATGGTGTGAAGTGGTCTCATAGGGTGTATTAGCAAAGATAGTAAACCAATCAACATCTCAAAAATTGCACTACATAAAACAGGCTACTTTGGGACTTCCTAAAATATTATAAATAATGCCCCATTTGCCCTACAAACAAGAGAAATGACATTGCACCATTGAAGCAGACTTACAACCCATTTGACAACGAATAGAAATACATTTGTGGCAGCAGCCAGCAACAGCCTTGATTATTGCAACATACTAGCAACATCTCAACAAAGGATTCTCCTAAGACACACTGAAAGCTACAGTAGACGAAAAGAACGCCATGAAATGAATATTATTTCGACTGTTTTTTGAAAAAGAAAAACACAGAGGTGGCCAAAAACATTGCAAGAAGGAAACTTGTTTGAGGTACTTCAAAATTCACGTTTTCTTCAGCTGTCAGTGCAAATTTTGCAGCCTAGTAATCTAACTTAAACACCTGTAAATAAACATTATTGTATTTATTACTAAAACAACCTGACACTGTCTATCTGCTTCCATCTAATTCTGTCTTCTGCCCAGCCTGTGATTGCTCTCTCTCTCCCTTCTTTGTGCCTGTTCATTGAATCTCGGTCCCTTTCGCTTACCCGCTGTGTTGCCTTCTCTCTCTCTCTCTTCTCTGGCCTCCTTCCTCCTCCTTCTTAGCTCCTGAGGTGTGGCGCAGCGGCCAGGGCGATTGACGCTAGAACAGGGGGACTCACGGTTTGATCGCCGGTGGCAGGTCAGCCAGCACCATGCGACTCTGGGCAAAAGCTCACTTAATCTTCCCGACGGCCCCCAGCGCCTTGACACCTTCGGGTAATTGTTTGCGCTTTACAAATACTGGATTTACATTTTACTCTGTTTCCATACAGGCGCCTTTGCCCAATCTATACCTGCATCTGTGACCGGAGTGCATTCTGGGAATAATCTGACCCCGCATCTGCGGGAGCAGTCATCGCGGCCATTTTAGATACGTTTTCAGGAAGCACAGTTTAGCAACGCGAATTCAGGTTTCCTCATTGCCAACATGGAAAGAAGAAGGTCAATATTCACACAACACTTCTCTGCCTGACTTCACATCGCCGGTGCATTCTCTGCCTGACTTCACATCGCTGGTGCATTCTCTGCCTGACTTCACATCGCTGGTGCATTCTCTGCCTGACTTCACATCGCTGGTGCATTCTCTGCCTGACTTCACATCGCTGGTGCATTCTCTGCCTGACTTCACATCGCTGGTGCATTCTCTGCCTGACTTCACATCGCTGGTGCATGGGAGAGGCACCTCAGTGCCAGCTCGTCAGAAAGGGTTGGACAGTGACTCAGAAACTAAGCAATGGTGTCTATTATTAGGATCTTTAGTTCAATCCCTTCTCTGCTCTTTTTCATGGTGGCTTACCTTTTAAAATTTCAAGACCAAAATGTGGGTGATATCAGCATGTGCTGCGAACACCATCAGACGTCCCGGGGGGTAAAGAAGAGAGGGAACAGAGGAGAGAACCTCCCCTTGAGTTTAAAAAAAAAAACCAAGTATTAGACAGTAACACTGGACAGAACTGGTTTGATTCAAAAGTTCAATATACAAATAAATGTATGGGAAAGTGTGGACTTGGTGCCCATGTCATCAATATACTTGGTTCTAACCGATATGGCTATAATGCCAGTAACATTGGTCAGAATTGGATGAATCTTAAGGACACAACTTTACTTGGGATTTGCAACCTCATCCAGGATTGTTTTGAAAGAGTGGATTTTAATGCAAATTTTAACACAATGGAACAAAGTAATATGTGTATGATATAAAGGCGTCTTTACATGGGGGAATCACGATGGGGTGTGAGGCTTACCGCACATGAATATTTGGGGAATCACATGGTAAATGTTGTTTTTAGAGTACATTGGTTCCCCTTGGACCTCTTCAGGCTGAGTGAGGGAATGTTGAAGACCAGGCTTTGTGCTTTGTAAAACATCCTAACTTAACAGAACTGTGTTGTCTTAAAAAAGTTACTTTCTGTTTAAAAGTAGGGGGCTTTTTCTATCTATCTATCTATCTATCTATCTATCTATCTATCTATCTATCTATCTATCTATCTATCTATCTAGTTAGCTATCATGTGCACCTTGCATCAATAAATACAAAGGGCCGAAGTGCAGGATGGGGCTGTGTTAGTCTCAAAAGACGGGGACCCTGGTGCAAATAAAGAAAACCTTCACAGTCCAATCTTCAAACTCATAAATATGTATTCAAAATGAAGAATAATTACAGAAAACAAAAGGTAGCTAGTTAGTCATATTCAAATAATCACCAATAATACATAAAAATAAAGCGGTCATTGCATAAGGGAGTTAAGCATAATCATAAGTTAAGCATAATAAGAGCATAAGTTAAGCATAATAAGAGGTCATTGCATAAGGGAGTCAAGCATACTCAAAATATAGTTCAGTATTGAACTAGTATACATCTACTCTGTTCATAAGTAAAGGGAAAGAGATAAATCAGCAGACAGTCTAATGTGAAGACCATTAGCTCAAAGCAAAAGTCCAATTATAAGTCAGATGACAGACAGATCACTTCGAGCTTATTTGACCCCAGCACAGCTCAGTAAATAGTACACAAGTGCCACCTCAGACTGTCCACGCTGCCTTATCACACAAGCCGACATAAAACATATGTTTTGAGACTACCCAATAGCTCAGAGATGTTTGGACGCAGTCTGCACGATACTCTTGTCTACCACTTGCAGTCAAGAATTAAACTGCCTGGAGTGTTGCATAGAAGGGCTTACAAGTGCCCAAAATCTGTTAGGATGACAAGCAGACTCTTAGCCTTGACTTTTCTCATAACTCGGTGCTTGATCATAATAAGGTGAAAGGCCTCATCGGTGTCTGGTATATCCCATTGGTATGCCATGGTGGTTTACTGGACGGATGTGGAATCCATATCCCTGAGGCGAGAGGAGGCGATGGGACTCTGAATGGATCTCAGTGCTTCCTCGTGGGATGAGCTGATTGTTTCCTTCAAGGAGGGCCTTAAAGATGACTCTAGACCACCTCAGGCTGAACTGCAAGCTCTGCCATATCATTGTTGTACAGAGTATCACACTGAAGAACCTATGTTGTAGTCCTGGCTTCAGGTGGGCTCCCTTGACAGGTCGCTTGTGAACCAACAAACATTATAACTTTGACCACGAGACAAGACTTGCCCTCATTCCTACTGCTCATAATGAACAGCCAGGCTGGTTTTTGTTTTTGGAAAGTTTCGTCCTCTTCTTCATTGTTAGGTCATGAAATGGAATTATTTCACGCACCCCTGAAAACGAACCAATGCCATCTATCGTCGACAAACTAACGCCATTGATTCACATTTCTTCTCTGTTAATGAGATAATAAGATTATTTTTAGGACAGAGGCCCAATGATTAAGCTATGATGTCATGATAGCTTTTTTTATGTATGAAGGGAAAAAAAACATAATCAAATTAGTTTGAAATAAAGTAAAGTCAGATATCAGTCCGACATGGGAATTTTTAGGCATGGAAGCAAGGAAAAGCTTTATAAGAATGAATCAAATAACAGACTATCAGAGAGTCTGCCTTCATTGACGCGAGCAAAGAGTCTAGAGCACAAAAAATCTTGAGTTTTAAGTCTACGAAAAGCATAAAAAAGTCTGGCACACATCTGAGAAAAGGCAGATTTTATAGCGTCAGAGGATCGATAAATTATGCACTTGACATGGTGGGAAGTTGTCTCATAGGGTGTATTAGCAAAGATAGTAAACCAATCAACATCTCAAAAATTGCACTACATAAAACAGGCTACTTTGGGACCTCCGAAAATATTAATAAATAATGCCCCATTTGCCCTACAAACAAGAGAAATGACATTGCACCATTGAAGCAGACTTACAACCCATTTGACAACGAATAGAAATACATTTGTGGCAGCAGCCAGCAACAGCCTTGATTATTGCAACATACTAGCAACATCTCAACAAAGGATTCTCCTAAGACACACTGAAAGCTACAGTAGACGAAAAGAACGCCACGAAATGAATATTATTTCGACTGTTTTTTTAAAAAGAAAAACACAGAGGATGCCAAAAACATTGCAAGAAGGAAACTTGTTTGTGGTACTTCAAAATTCACGTTTTCTTCAGCTGTAAGTGCAAATAGGTCAAAGGCCCAGTAAATGCATATTGCAGCCTAGTAATGTAACTTAAACACCTGTAAATACACATTATTGTATTTATTACTAAAACAACCTGACACTGTCTATCTGCTTCCATCTAATTATGTCTTCTGCTCAGCCTGTGATTGCTCTCTCTCTCCCTTCTTTGTGCCTGTTCATTGAATCTCGGTCCCTTTCGCTGACCCTCTGTGTTGCCTTCTCGCTCTCTCTCTTCTCTGGCCTCCTTCCTCCCCCTTCTTAGCTCCTGAGGTGTGGCGCAGCGGCCAGGGCGATTGACGATGGAACATGGGGACTCACGGTTCGATCGCCGGTGGCAGGTCAGCCCAGCACCATGCGACTCTGGGCAAAAGCTCACTTAATCTTTCCGACCGCCCCCAGCGCCTTGACACCTTCGGGTAATTGTTTGCGCTTTACAAATACTGGATTTCCATTTTACTCTGTTTCCATACAGGCGCCTTTGCCCAATCTATACCTGCATCTGTAACCGGAGTGCATCCTGGGAATAATCTGACCCCGCATCTGCGGGACCAGTCATCGCGGCCATTTTAGATACGTTTTCAGGAAGCACAGCTTAGCAACGCGAATTCAGGTTTCCTCATTGCCAACATGGACAGAAGGTCAACATTCACACAACACTTCTCTGCCTGACTTCACATCGCCGGTGCATTCTCTGCCTGACTTCACATCGCTGGTGCATTCTCTGCCTGACTTCACATCGCTGGTGCATTCTCTGCCTGACTTCACATCGCTGGTGCATTTTCTGCCTGACTTCACATCGCTGGTGCATTCTCTGCCTGACTTCACATCGCTGGTGCATGGGAGAGGCACCTCAGTGCCAGCTCGTCAGAAAGGGTTGGACAGTGACTCAGAAACTAAGCAATGGTGTCTATTATTAGGAGCTTTAGTTCAATCCCTTCTCTGCTCTTTTTCATGGTGGCTTACCTTGTAAAATTTCAAGACCAAAATGTGGGTGATATCAGCACGTGCCGCGAACACCATCAGACGTCCCGGGGGTAAATAAGAGAGGGAACAGAGGAGAGAACCTCCCCTTGGGTTTAAAAAAACAACAAGTATTAGACAGTAACACTGGACAGAACTGGTTTGATTCAAAAGTTCAATTTACAAATAAATGTATGGGAAAGTGTGGACTTGGTGCCCATGTCATCAATATACTTGGTTCTAACCGATATGGCTATAATGCCAGTAAAATTGGTCAGAATTGGATGAATCTTAAGGACACAACTTTACTTGGGATTTGCAACCTCATCCAGGATTGTTTTGAAAGAGTGGATTTTAATGGAAATTTTAACACAATGGAACAAATTAATATGGGAATGATATAAAGACGGCTATACAAGGGGAATCACGAGGGGGTGTGAGGCTTACCGCACATGAATATTTGGGGAATCACAGGGTAAATCTTGTTTTTAGAGTACATTGGTTCCCCTTGGACCTCTTCAGGCCGGTGTGAGGGAATGTTGAAGCCAGGCATTGTGCTTTATAAAACATCCTAACTTAACAGAACCGTGTTGTCTTTAAAAAGTTACTTTGTGTTTAAAAGTAGGGGCCTTTCCTTGGGTCACTATACATTTATCCAAGTGTATCAAGATCAAACATGTACAACAAGAACAGTTATAGCACATAAAACCTGAGGCAAGGGGGAATATTGTGCAATGCTTTCTCCCCCTCCCACTGTACATGTCTCAGATATTCACAGTCTGAGTATGGCTGAGAAGAAAGCCCAGACACACAAATGAAAGGCAAAAGATCACCAAAGTACACAGTTTCCCAGTTCAGTGTGTCATCAAGCACATCTGTGTCTTCTCTTACCATTACCCATTTTGCCCTTCTTTCTCTGGTAAGGTATTCAAACTCTCAACACCGTCTCAGGTACTTGGGAAGGCTGGTATTGTCAGTAGATCTCTATACTTGGCCTGAGCTTGACACAACCCATTCAGGTACTTGACAATCCATTCTTGTCCAGCTGTATCATGGCTCATTTAACGGAGTAGAGTACTGACTAGTAATATTGCGGGAGCCAGGAATGCCCAAGAATCTGGCTTTCTCCAACAGATGTGCCTGTTAACTTTCAGGAAAGCAGTGACAAAGTCAAAATATGATCTATGTTAAGGTGGAGAATATAGCTTTGATTTGCATGTTCATTCAAATAGGGTGGGGGCATTTACCAAAACCAGTTATATACATTACCTTATGGTGAAGTATTTATCGTTTGCGGAAAATACTTCCTATTCCAATGTTTCAACTTTGAAATGAGGCATAACATATACAATTAGTACATGTTTTCTGTGCTTTTTCGGCTATTTTCTTCCCAACATTTTTTTTCTCAATTAGATCTGCCGAAATCAGTCAAGGAAAAACACAGAAGATGTGATAATTATCAACCAACTTGTAATTCAGATCAGAATGAAACACCTATGAGGACCTGTGATAAAAGTATTACCACATTTATGGTGAGTGTAGGAAATGACAGTGTGTAATTTACTGGCCTTGGAAATACGGAAGGCTGACTCGGCCCTGCTGGGATTTAAACTTGTGACCTCCCAAATGCCACATACCCGAGCAGTGATCCTTCACTCACAGAACCATTTACCCATTTCCAAAAGCCTTCTTCTGAAATCCATCTACATAATGTAATGCACTGCACCTAACAGTCATTCATTCCAGGACATTGCAATTTTTAAGTCATTAACTTGTGTCTAAAATAAGAACTTGGGGGGGGGGGGTGGATTGTGCTTCGTTGAGTTGCTGCTGGCTTTCATTGCTCAGATTTGGGGTGTTGGATATGCACGCAGGGATCCCACAGATTGCATTTCTTGCCTTTCATTTACTGTGCTTTTCCTCTGGACCACCGAGCTATCCTTCGCCAACCCTCTTGAGTTGCACCTTTTTCTTTTATTGTATTATATGTACCCTAACCTCCTATCCCCCTCCCCCATGGTTTGTTTTGTTTCAATAAAAACGTTTTAAACATAAAATAAGAACTAATAGTGATTCCCAACACTGTGCATATCATTCGAGCACCATACTTGACAAGCCATCTAAACTGACTTCATGGGGTCACTTTCAAACATCCCGTGCAAGCTAGAACGCAGATTTAGATGATCATCCTCGATTGACTGCGGCTTCCTGGTTTGAGATTAGGGACTGAGACCGCTCCACCTTGCGTAAAAGTTCTTTGAGAGACAAGTTGCCAGAATGGACTCATGTCATTGGTCTTAATCATATATCAATGTCTGTGATATCATTGAGAAGATTTTGTGGTCGCTGGTTAGGCAATGAATTTAGGGCTCACAAAGCTTCCTTGAACCTTGTGATCAACTCAAAATCAAATCATTTAAACCAGCTTAGGATGGGCACATTGTACCGTGCTTTTTCTCTCACTGCATAAAATATGTCCAGCAAGGATGCTGATAATCCTATTGTATTTGGAAATAATGTTCTCAACTGACAGACAATGTGAATAGTTAGTAGCCCACTTGAAAGGTTCATTTGAACTAGCACAAAGAGATCATTAATGATCTTATTGACCACATGATTGAGATAAGACAGTCACAAGAATGCACTGGATAATCTGACGGTGTTCCCAAACTCTAAGAGAAACATAATCTGTAGAAAGTGATCAGTTTTAGTCTCTAAAATCTTTAAGCAAGAGCAGTATCTTAGTTGCTCACTCTTTAAAAAGTATACTCAATTAAGGCGGGACTATCTTTGCACATCTGACACATGCAGCAAGGACGCCTCCATTAGTACGATCATTTAATATTTCAAAGTGGCTCACATTGAGGACTGCAAGCAATATTACACCTTCTAGCAACCTGTTTTAAAATAGGGACAAGTAATTGTCAACATTGAACATAGATCTCTGATTTGCCATAACTCGAATGTATTTGTCCACTTGTGCATTAAATTGACCAGAACACATGGTCATGCCATCTAAGACGTCAGATTCTTCCCTAAATTCAGTAGTCCCTCATTCAGTACAAATATGTGACTTATGCATAGTAGATATACATATTCATTATTATGTTACTTCATTTGGAGAATATTGGGCTACTACACAAATCTTTTGAAAGCTGTTACACTATTTGGTTTAAGTGATCTAAGCTTCAGTGAAATGCTCCCAAAAGCATAAAACTTCATATTTAGGTGCCTTCTATCAAAAACTGTTTCAGGAGGGAAGATTGTGTCAAACTCTGGAAGGAGGTAGATGTTCAGAACCCAGGACTCCTGCAATATTATTGTAGAAAACAATCACCAATAAAAGAGAAGATATCACTGTTTGCTAACTTATTCTTGAGACCAGACAAATTCAGAATAGACGCTTGTGCATCCATGGTCACAGAGGTTGCTCCTTGACTGTTCTTGGGGAGAAAGAGTTGTGAGTTGACACATTACTTTCAGGATTGAGTACATTATTATAATACTTTTTTACCTTGGAGAGAGTTTGTCTTTTGCACCTAGTGGGATCCACTGAAATGTGTATACCTATGTATGTGATATTGGGCCATTTCAATTAAGTTGTGTTGCTGTTTTGCATTGTGGACTCTGTGTATGACTAGTTTCTTGTGCAAAATGGGAGACCAGACAATACCAATAATTGTGTGCTTCACTGCTTTGATATCTACATGGCACTTGTTTCTCTATGAGCTGTTTAATTGCATGAGATGTATTTCACCATGTTTGTGAAATGATGATTCCTATCTTGATTGTGACAGAGACTTGGGCAAAATAGGCCTGGTGTGCATGTGCCTACCTTTTGTGTGTGCTTGTGCTGCAGTAGATACAATTTTCTGGGTCACCCAATGACAGCTCCACTTCTAGAAACGCCCTATTTTTCATCTTTTCACTTAATTGTGTCCTACTTTCCAATTATCACTCACAGCTGATGAAATTAATGCTGCTGTACTTGACTACAAGCTTCACAGTAACAAACTCAGAGCACACACATCCCTTCTCCGCTATTGGGCTAGAATGAGGAATGGATATCTAATGTATTTTAGGTGTGCCTGACCAGGGCTGAAAATGATCCCAGGCTCTTATCTCTGAGTAAGGAGGAGGTTCGAGGTTGACACAACGCTGGAGTTTCCACTTTGAAGGCACCTTGTTTCCTCTTGAACAGTATCAAGAGACAGGCAATGCCGAGAAGGGTTTTCACACACGAGGGAATCTAGCATCAGCCTAAAGTGTGTGTGCGTGTCTGTGCCTCAATGTGCTGACAGTTCTGGCTCAAGAACCACATCTAGCTTGGAAAAGCTGGAGCACTACTCATTTCAGAAACAATATTTCTCCGTTAGTAGGATTATGTTTTATAAATGTAATTACAACCCCCTTTGTTTCCCAGATAGAAGAACTTGCTCAGGAAAACAAATAAGGTGTCTCTCTTGCTTCCAGTCAACCAGTCATTAGCCCAATACCTTTTTTCGGTACTGTATAATCAACAGGTGTGTAGAGGTAAGAGAAACATGTCTCCACTTCTTATTGGGTGCATATCTTCAGCATCATTACCAGTTTTCGGTTGCATCCTGCAATGGATTTTTGATGGTCCGACAAGCATTTTATAGTTTTGGATTTGTTCTTTAAAATTTCTATGCTTTTTTGACATTTCTACTAGTTTGTAGTTTGTCAAGGAGAACACTTTGCTTTAAACAGTGACACTTTGAGAATGCTTTAGGGATTGATGAACGTTCCGCTAGAGCACTGGTGTGTTGAAGGAAACTCCCCCACCACACCCGTGTAGGACCCCAAGTCCCATTTTAGGTGGCCAGTCACATGGCAGCTGTTGCGTCATCCAAGGTGGATCCTGCCTGCATGGTTGATGATTCTGAGGAATAAAAGCAAGTAGCAGTCCTGCTGATCCACTATGGTCCCCATCCCCATAAGAACCATGATTCTCTTCAGCATGTCTCACTGCACTCCTGTGAATCCACTCCCATGTCTACTAAACCTCTGACTCAGCCTCCATTATTCCGCCACTTTGGGCTGCCGTCCTCGAGCCAGATTGGTCCTAAAAACCTCTGTTTTTATAAGGCAGTTGGTAAAGTGGTGCATTCCACATAAGCACCTTCTCGGGATATTAGGAGAAGAGAGGATGCAGAAGTTGCATAATGTACAGTAGGATGTAAGTTGTTAAGTAGATCCGAATGTAACACCAGTGTAAATGGAGGAATATTGGCACTCCTAAATTGGTTGGCCAGTCTGTTCCATCTCTGTTGGCCCTTTAAGCATACATGCCACTCCACCCTGTGGAGCCACTGGGAGCTCCACTATTGGGACTGCAGCCTTCCTTCACCCTCTAAATTGGGCAAGGGAGCGCAAAGATGGTATTTAGATTTGCTGGATAAACTCATTTATATATGGCAGATCTTACATTTTTCTCCTGGAGCTTTGTCTTCTTGGCTTGACCCCAATAACTCAAGCCGTCTTTTCCTTTCACTATTATTTAGCTTTTACATTATTATTATTATTCAGTAGTATTATATTTTATTTTTCCTCAGCGTATTTGGATGAACATTCATACTTTTATGTGTTCTGTAAGTCAGTGGTTCTAATTTCCTCCAAGTTCTAGAACTCGCTCCACCCTTTGCGGTACCCCAGGCTACCTAAAGAGACAAATTGTTTGTGTTTGACTTGCCATCCTTAGTGTGGTTTTTCCCCTACACTTTTGCCTTCAATCAGGGGAGAGGAGTTGGCCTAATGGCTAGGGCGCTCGACCTCAGACCTGGGGAACTGGGTTCGAGGCTCGGTAATGACGCTGAGCATCCTGTGATTCTGGACAAATCACTTAATCTCCCCATGCCTAACAAAGAATTAATGTGTGTCCTAATGTAACGTAACTGGTGCTATGTAAAGCGCTCTGATACCTGATTGGATTCAGGTCAAGTTCGTGCTATGTAAAACTCTGGAAAAAAAAAAAAAATAATCCTGTTTTGCTTTGATTTTGCTGGGTTTAGGAATCTTTGCACTTTATTGCCCTGGCAAAATAAACCTTTTGCCAGGTCCAAACCTTTCTTTTTAATACATATAAGTCACCCCAGGGTAGGGCCTGGACAGCCCATAGGCCACGGTGCAGTGTATTAAGGTTTTTGAGATGAGTTTAAAAGACTGAGCACGTTTCTTGAACTTTTTTCAGAAATGGAAAGCAACTGTAAAACGCAAAAACTGCGCGCAAAGCAAGAGGAGTGATATTTCCTGCTTACACAACTAAGGTATGCCCCCCTTCTGTCTTTCAAAGTTGTATTATATCTTATTTGGACGTCAAAAAAGAAATGGGCCCTCACTCTTCCTTGTCATTCACATTTGTGGTTTCAGTTGGAATACAGTTTTCCCCTCATTGTGAACGGTTGATCCAACACAAACAAGCAAGCTTACAAGAATGGCAATTAAAGTAAGTGTTAGCAGGACGATATGATTAAACAACGTGCAGCACGATATGTCGAATCAATATTGTGTCTTAGAGTAAAACCACACAGATGCTGATGATTCCCCTTGTTTCCCCCTTTCAGATAAAAGCCACATTTTCAACGCTAAGAAGATATGCATAATGTAAGCATATAATATAAATAACACCAAAGTGAATGTGAGATAACAGTTTGATTGAAGAACTAAGGCTAGTCTTCATTTTGTTTCTATGGTTGTATTCCTACAGAGCTAAGACATCAAAAAGGTTTTCAGATTGGATGATCAATCCATCATCAGACAAAGGTACATCATTTGGAGATTAATAGTTGCATCTAGAGATTGCGGATAACTAGTAGTACTAAAAAAGGTTTTTCTGTGCTTTAGCCTACAGGTCCTGATGAGAGCCCCGGTAGTGGAAGGGGCTTGAAAGGCTTCGACCTTTGGTTTTTCGGCCATAAGAATTATAAAAAATATTTGAAAAACATTGTACTTTGTTTACTTTGTTAAAAACTATTCTATGGCCTTGTTTAGAGTATTTTTTAGAAGTGGTTATATGATGGTTTTTTTGTGAAAGTTGAGAGTATGTCTGTTCTGGACTGTGCAGTGTGATGTGGGTAATGAATGTAAGATATGAAAGATTTGAATGAATGAAGTGAGTAAAGAATGTGTTTGTAATAGCTTTTATGCGTTCACAGCTATATATTTGTGATCCATGTTTTGAAGTTTTTGAGAAGTCACTAAAATTATGATGAAATAAGAATTGCTGAAATTGATTGATTAAATAGACGGAAAAAGTGGTCACAAGGTTCATGTTGTTTTCTTTCAATTTGTCCTTTCGCAAATAGGTGCGAATAGAAAAATATACATCAGTACTGGTATTTTTGGTGTTATTTATGTTTCAGGCTTGGCCTTACTGATATAAGCCTAAACCCAGTTTTTGCTTAATTTACTTTTATAAAATTGACATTTTGCAGCCATAGCCATTTAGTGCCTGCAGCCTGTCTCTGGGTCACATGATTGGGTGTAGCTGACAGTTGGGCTATGTGTATTCCCCTTAGACAGCCACACACACTAGAGAGCTTAGGTGTCCCTGGATGGGCCATCGCTGGCAGGATGGGAGGGCGTAGCTGGGCACAGTCCTACATGCTCTACTTACACTTGAATATGCTGTGTCCTGCCTCCACACAAAGGATATCACCCTGTAGTTAGTTTGGACAAGGAGGGCAGGATGCCTGGGTACTTTAAAGGGAAACCTCCAGAATCTTCTTACCACTTCAAAGTAAGGCCCAGGTATAAGTAATAGACCCCAGATACCAATTCTTCAGTACACTTATGGACCAGTGGATACTCTGCCAGGAAGAAAGACTGCCATCCTGCGGGGCTGCTGCTCTGCAGGACTGCTGCCCTGCTATGCTGCCCTGCTGCCTGGGTGAGAAGGAATGGACCTGTATTTGTTGAACCCAAGACACCTGAGTGACTCCAAGTGCTAGATGGCATGCCTACTGATTTGAGCCTCAGGGACAGAAGGCTCCCACAGCCTCGACCTCAGCACCTGTACTCTGCCATCACTGAGTCTACACTGCTAAATGGTGACCCCCAGTCCTGGACCCTTGGAAGTGGCCTAAGGTGTCCTGCCAGCCTCTCTGGAACAAGTGGAACAAACACATCTTCTCTGACTCACGCCGCAAACACAAGCTGAATGGACGCATCGTCACTGCTGAGTGGATCTTCCCCATCACAATGATCCAAATTGCATCACAGTCTGCTGCCTCATCAGAACCGCTGCTGCAAGATGCGATCTCGGCACAGGTCCTAAAATCCCACATTGATGGCAGACTTGGCAACGCCACCAGACTCTGCATCACAGCCTCACAGCCCCTCAAACCTAATGCATTGCCCGACTCACGACACATCCTTAACAACAGACTTCAAATGGCATGCCCTCGTTGACGGGATCCTCGACAACGACGCAAGCCCTCGCTGTGCAGCCTTGCTGAATCTCAGAACTGACGCATCGTTTCAGCTGCACAACACATCTTTGACACGGACTCTCACAACACTCCGCAAATCAGGATTTAAGGTACTATATTCAGCGGGCCTAACTGAGTCTTCTGTAGCTGGCCCATGCTCTATCGCGGTCAGCCTGAACTTGTGACTTTGTCCCAGTCCGATTTGACCAGATGTCCACAGTTGGTACTTTGTGCTTTTGACACTTAAATCATTAAATTTGCATATCTCTAGTTCTACTGATTGGTTTTTTTGTCGTTTTGGACTTGGCTTATTCAGTACAAAATAACAATATTTTTCTAGACTGGTGTGGGATCCTTTTTGTGTGGTGTTTTCCACTTTATTACTGTTTGAAGCACAATTACTTTACACATTGCCTCTGAATTAAGCCTAACTGTTCTGTGCCAAGCTACCAGAGGGTTGAGGAAAGATCCCTTTAGGGTTGGCTTGTGTCTCACCCTGAAAATATTTATGGTGCTCCTTGACCCGGGCTCAAATACTAGTCAACGAAAAACCAAATTTCTTACAATTTGATAATTTAAGAAACCTCTTGATCATCTATTCTAAATCTGAACTTTTCCTTGGTTATTGCATTGGGATCACTGCACTTTTTAGTCTCCTTCAGTTTTGGTATTTCGGGAGAAGGGTGGAAAATCATGCACTGTCAACAGTATTACTCACAACCAAACCCTGTACCAGTGTAAGGAATTATGCTACACCATTACCAACTACATGATTAGTCCATTTTAAAGAAGTACTAATTGGAATGTGTTGGACCCGGCCTCGTAACATGGCTCTACTGGTCCCCACACCACATAACCTGGTACCGGCAGCCCCAATCCCCCGGCCTAACCGATCCCTTCCACCAGAACACACGCACCCGACCCGGACATCCTCGTCCATGGCCTCTCTCCCTTCGGCTACCCCGGGCCAGCGTGCCCACTTCATGCACCAAGATGGCCGCCCGGCCCCAGCGCGACCCGGGCCTAGAGGCGCCACTCCGGCTGGAGGACATCACGCTTCCAGGGGATGAGAGAGGGAGGAGCAGTTTCTATCGCACCTCTGAACTCCCCTGGGACGATGGGTTTCGATCGGCCCTCCGGCCTCCCTGAGGGCTGGCTCCACGCCTGCTGGGTGTCTGGGACTCCTCCCGACCCGGCCCTGAAAAGATCACAAGACAATGGCAGGATACCCCGACAAGTGACCCCCAGGTGACAAGACCCCTGCCTGCACAGACTCCGGACATCAAAGAGGGGTCGACCTATAACAAGGGGTGCTCTGGGACTGTCCGGCAGATTCGACGCTGGAACAACGAGAGCCTGCTGACGCGGTCGCGGCTCCTGGAACTTAGAACCACCTGAGCCCTGCTGAGTGACTCGCGGCTCCCTGAAGATCGTAAGACCTCCGAACTGTACCTGAGCCCTGCTGAGTGACTCGCGGCTCCCTGAAGATCGTAAGACCTCCGAACTTGTACCTGAGCCCTGCTGAGTGACTCGCGGCTCCCTGAAGATCGTAAGACCTCCGAACTTGTACCTGAGCCCTGCTGAGTGACTCGCGGCTCCCCGAAGATCGTAAGACCTCTGAACTTGTACTTGAGCCTGCTGAGTGACTCGCGGCTCCCTGAAGATCGTAAGACCTCCGAACTTGTACCTGAGCCCGCTGAGTGACTCGCGGCTTCCACAGACTCCACCGGTCCCGCCGGACCCCACGACAACCAGCCTACCCCCCAGCTCGAGGATTGTGAGCTGTGCGCCGGGTACGTCCTTGCCTTGAACCCTTTACCAGAGACTGTCCCGCTACCCCCTATCCCCTTCCGAGACTCATTGAGCCCGTGCTCTCCTTGTACATATTTGCAGTGCTAACCTGTTTGATAAAGATTGGTTCCTAAGAACGCACGGTGTGGTGTTTCTGTGTCGTGTGGTGCCAGAAGTACGATCCTCGATACGAGATTCCTCCTCCTGAGGAGTCTCCCGCCAGTGCCCGGCTACGATACTTTGAGGGTGGGTCTCAGGGTAGTCAGGACCCCCTTTCCGGGCTCCTCTGAGGTCGCCGTCTAACATTGGTGGCAAGCGACGGGATTCGGGCCCATCACCGAGAGATCGTACCGTGAACGACGGACGCACTACCAACAAAGATGGCAGAAGGAAACGCCATGATCCCCGCAGAAATCAACGCCAACAGGGTGTTCCAGGTGGAACAACTAGAAGAATACACACACAAAGAACTAAAGCAATTCTGCAAAGAACTTAGAATCGCTACCACCGGTCTCAACACCAAGGAAGATTTGCAGAAAGCACTGAAAGCCTGGGTGGAGGCTGGGGCCTCCCACCCGGAAGACACGGGGGAGCGCCCCGACGAGGCCGAACCCCCCCAAGGCGAAATCAGCAGCAATCAGGTGCGAGGCATCGTACCAGACGGGGGTCTATCCCCGGAAGAACTCGCGGACAGAGAGAGAAGCCGCAATCACGAACTCGAGTTAGCTAAACTCAAAATCGAAGGCGAATTAAAGTTAGCGGAGAAAAAGCTAGCAGTAGAGCAAATGCGCGTGCAAGGCGAGCTAGAAGAGAAGAAGCTCCAATGGGAACACGAAGGAAGGAAGCTCCAACTAGAGCACGAACGCAGCTTGAAAGAAATCGAGCTCAAGGCCAGAAGTGAGGAAGGGAGGCCCCCGGGAAACCGAGAGGCGACCTCCCCAGCGGAGCAGAAGGTCCACATCCCCAAGGACGTGGTCAAGGAATATTATAAAAACGATGACATTCAGCAATGGTTCAGGGCCTACGAGGTCGCCATGACCTCCCATCGGGCCCCGCAGAAGGACTGGGGGGCAGGGTTGTGGGGACGGTTTCTGAGCGAAGGAAGAGACACCCTGCTCGACCTACCCCTCTCTCTGCAGACCTCCTACAGCCACATGAAAGAGGCTCTACTCACAAGGTACGGTCTCACCCCCGAGATGTACCGTCAGCGATTCCGGGACTGCAGGAAAATCCCGGGCACCACCTGGGTGGAATATGTAAACTTTTTTAGTCGGGCCTTCGATGGGTGGGTCAAGGGCAGCAAAGTCACCACCCTTGAGGAACTCACCGACCTCCTGTTGTGGGAACACCTGGCTGCGAACTGCTTTGTGGAACTACGCCAGCATCTGCTTGACAGCAAACTCACCGATCCCAGGAAGCTGGCGGTGGAAGCAGACCGCTGGACCAACACCCGGGTCACCCGGGGCATGGTAGGAGAATACCCCCGAGCCAGTCAGGGACCACCCCGCCAGAGAGGAGGGGGGAACCAGGGAGGCCAGAGAGAGTCCCAGCCTAGTCCCCCAAAGACCCAATCTCCACCTTTCCCAGCGCCCCCCCCCACCAGTAACCGGACCCCCCGGGAGACGGGGACACAGGGTAACCGTCACTTGTTTCCGTTGCCAGAAGCCCGGGCACTACGCCAATGACCCAGAATGCCCCATGGCCACCCAAAACACCCCTGCAAGACAGATAGCCAACATAGCTCTGGGGGAGGAGGTTGAGAAAACCGGGGAGTGGGAACCCGCAGCCATGGCCCTAGTATCCCTGGGAGATAGGGAGATGGTCCCTGGTAGCCTCCTGCCCTCCAACACGAAGAAATACGGGCAGCTCGTCAAGATCAATGGCCACCAAATAGAGGCCCTGCGGGACACCGGGGCCAGCATCACCGGTGTCCTCAGGCACTTAATCCCCGAGGAGCAGATCCTCCCCAACGTCTTTTGCCCAGTAATTTCCGCCGATAATAGAGAGAGTATGTGTCAGGTAGCTCTGGTGCCTTTTGAGTGGGGTGGAGTGATAGGTAAGCTGAGGGTTGCCGTAGGAACCTCCCAGCCGGTCGACTGCCTCTTAGGGAACGACCTGGAGAGTTCTCCCTGGAAGCACGTCAAGCGCAAGGCCCACCTAGAGATGATGGGGCTCCCCGAGTGGGTGTGCGCCACCACCCGATCCATGTCAGCTCGACTTCCCCCCCTGGGAGAAGTCGAAGACGCCCCGACCGAAGAAGTCAGAGCAGTAACCCCCGAGGGTCCTCCCGTCCCCCCATCGGAAGGGCCCGTCGCCAGCGACGAGCCCTCACTGTCCGACACCGCCCCGGTCCCCGAGTTAGGCGATCTACCCGAGTTGGCCCAATGGCGCCACGAGGGCGGGCCCACCCGGGAGGAGTTTTGCCGGGAGCAAGCCACTTGTCCTTCCCTGGTCGGACTACGGCGCCAGGCCGAGGGCCAAGCCGCAGGCGACCAAACTGGAACGCACCGAATTTATTGGGAGAATAGCATTTTGTACAGTGAACAGAAGTCGGTGGAGCTGGGATCCGGACGGGTGCTGGTGGTACCCCTCCGCTTCCGAGACTTCCTCCTGGGCTTAGCCCACGACGTCCCCCTCGCCGGCCACCTGGGTCAAGACAAGACCTACAGCCGTCTCGTGACCCATTTTTACTGGCCTAGAATGAGAGCAGCTGTAGAAGCCCACTGCAAGTCCTGTCCCACGTGCCAAGCTAGTGGGAAGAGTGGGGGGAAGCGCAAGGCTCCCCTCCAACCCTTCCCGGTCGTCAGTACCCCCTTTGAACGAGTCAGGATCGACATCGTGGGGCCCCTGGACCCCCCCACCTCCCAAGGTCACCGTTTCATCCTGGTCCTGGTGGATCACGCCACCCGATACCCTGAGGCGATCCCCCTACGCACCGTCACGGCCCCCGTAGTGGGCCGGGCCCTGATGGGGATCTTTTCCTGGGTAGGTTTTCCCCGCGAGGTCGTGAGCAATCGCGGCACTAATTTTATCTCGAAGTACATGACGTCCCTGTGGCAACAATGTGGAGTGTCCTACAAATTCACCACCCCGTACCATCCCCAAGGGAACGGCCTAGTAGAGAGGTTTAACAGGACCCTGAAAGGGATGATCACCGGCCTAGAGGAGCCCCTCCGGCGTAAGTGGGACGTCCTGCTCCCCTGCCTCTTGTTCGCTTACCGAGAGGTCCCCCAGAAGTCCCTAGGGTTCAGCCCGTTTGAGTTGCTCTATGGACACCCCGTCCGAGGTCCCCTCAGCTTGGTTAAGGAAGGGTGGGAGGCGGCACCCCAGACCACCCCACAAGATGTGTTCCACTATGTTCTGACCCTCTGGAACCAGACCAGGAAGTTCCGAGCACTGGCCGAGGCCGACCTAGAGACAAGCCAAGAAGAGATGAAGCGCTGGTACGACCAGAATGCCACTCTGGTCGAGTTCCAGCCGGGCCAACAAGTATGGGTCATGGCCCCCGTGAAGCCAGGCGCCCTCCAGAACAGGTGGACCGGGCCCTACAAAGTGATTGAGCAGAAGAGTCAAGTCACATACTTGGTGGACGTCCAGTCGCCTCGGGATCCCCTCCGGGTCCTTCACGTGAACCGCCTCAAGCCTCACTTCGTGCGGACAGAACTGAGCCTCCTGCTGGCCACCGATGACGGGGCCGAAGATGAGTCCGATCCCCTCCCGGACCTCCTGTGTGTCAAGGAGCGGGATGGCTCCGTGGAGGGAGTGAACCTCTCCCCAGCTCTCACTCTCCAGCAACAAGAGGACTGCCGCCAGCTACTAGGACAATTTGCCGACCTCTTCTCCCTGATCCCCCGAGTCACTGACTGGTGTGTCCATGACGTGGACATCGGGCACAGCCCGCCGGTGAGACACCGAGCATACCGGGTCCCAGACTGGGTCCGGTCCTGCATTCAAGCTGAAGTCTCAAAGATGTTGACCATGGGGGTGATCGAGCCATCTGACAGTCCCTGGGCCAGCCCCGTGGTCCTGGTCCCGAAGGCAGCGGCCCCCGGTGTCGCCCTCGAGCTCCGGTTCTGTGTGGACTACCGGGGGCTCAATGACGTCACCCGAGTCGATGCCCACCCCCTTCCACGAGCCGACGAGCTCATTGACCGACTCGGGGCAGCCCGGTTCCTCAGCACCTTCGACCTCACCTGCGGATACTGGCAGATTGCGCTCACCGAGGGGGCCAAGGAGCGGTCCGCCTTCTCCACCCCAGATGGGCATTACCGCTTCCGCGTAATGCCCTTCGGAATGAAAAATGCCCCGGCCACCTTCCAGCGACTGGTGAATAGAGTCCTGGCCGGGCTGGAACAGTTCAGCGCGGCCTATCTAGACGACATCGCCGTTTTCAGTTCCGAATGGAGTGAACACCTCCAGCACCTCCGGAGGGTGCTAACCGCCCTGCGCCAGGCAGGCCTCACAGTAAAAGCCAGCAAGTGCCAAATTGGGCAAGGATCAGTAGTCTACCTGGGGCACCAGGTCGGGAGTGGCCAGGTCGCCCCTCTACAGCCAAAGATCGACGCCATCGTGGCCTGGGAACCCCCCACCACCCAAACGGAGGTCCGAGCCTTTCTGGGCCTCACTGGCTACTACCGAAGATTCATCAAGGGGTATGGCAGCCTTGTCGGCCCCCTCACAGAACTCACATCCAAAAAACAGCCAAAGAAGGTGCAGTGGACGACCGCCTGCCAGGAGGCGTTCGAGGCCCTAAAGAAGGCCATGTGCACGGCCCCCGTCCTCAAGGCTCCCGACTACTCCAAGGAGTTTGTAGTCCAAACCGATGCCTCTGAGCATGGCATTGGGGCCGTCCTGTCCCAGATGAATGACCAAGGACTAGACCAGCCCGCCGCCTTCCTCAGCCGGCGGCTGTTGCCCAGAGAACAGCGATGGAGCACCATTGAGCGCGAAGCCTTTGCCGTGGTCTGGGCACTCAAGAAACTACGCCCCTACCTGTTCGGCACCCATTTCAAAGTCCAAACCGACCATCGGCCCTTCCGATGGCTCATGCAGATGCGGGGAGAAAACCCCAAGCTACTGCGGTGGTCAATCTCCCTCCAGGGGATGGATTTCACCGTAGAACATCGCCCTGGTACGGACCACGCCAACGCTGACGGCCTCTCCCGGTTCTTCCGCCTCAGCGAAGAGAACCCCCCAAGATGATGGGCAGTTCTCTCCGGCTTTCAGCTGGGGGGACGCGTGTTGGACCCGGCCTCGTAACATGGCTCTACTGGTCCCCACACCACATAACCTGGTACCGGCAGCCCCAATCCCCCGGCCTAACCGATCCCTTCCACCAGAACACACGCACCCGACCCGGACATCCTTGTCCATGGCCTCTCTCCCTTCGGCCACCCCGGGCCAGCGTGCCCACTTCATGCACCAAGATGGCCGCCCGGCCCCAGCGCGACCCGGGCCTAGAGGCGCCACTCCGGCTGGAGGACATCACGCTTCCAGGGGATGAGAGAGGGAGGAGCAGTTTCTATCGCACCTCTGAACTCCCCTGGGACGATGGGTTTCGATCGGCCCTCCGGCCTCCCTGAGGGCTGGCTCCACGCCTGCTGGGTGTCTGGGACTCCTCCCGACCCGGCCCTGAAAAGATCACAAGACAATGGCAGGAAACCCCGACAAGTGACCCCCAGGTGACAAGACCCCTGCCTGCACAGACTCCGGACATCAAAGAGGGGTCGACCTATAACAAGGGGTGCTCTGGGACTGTCCGGCAGATTCGACGCTGGAACAACGAGAGCCTGCTGACGCGGTCGCGGCTCCTGGAACTTAGAACCACCTGAGCCCTGCTGAGTGACTCGCGGCTCCCTGAAGATCGTAAGACCTCCGAACTGTACCTGAGCCCTGCTGAGTGACTCGCGGCTCCCTGAAGATCGTAAGACCTCCGAACTTGTACCTGAGCCCTGCTGAGTGACTCGCGGCTCCCCGAAGATCGTAAGACCTCCGAACTTGTACTTGAGCCTGCTGAGTGACTCGCGGCTCCCTGAAGATCGTAAGACCTCCGAACTTGTACCTGAGCCCGCTGAGTGACTCGCGGCTTCCACAGACTCCACCGGTCCCGCCGGACCCCACGACAACCAGCCAACCCCCCAGCTCGAGGATTGTGAGCTGTGCGCCGGGTACGTCCTTGCCTTGAACCCTTTACCAGAGACTGTCCCGCTACCCCCTATCCCCTTCAGAGACTCATTGAGCCCGTGCTCTCCTTGTACATATTTGCAGTGCTAACCTGTTTGATAAAGATTGGTTCCTAAGAACGCACGGTGTGGTGTTTCTGTGTCGTGTGGTGCCAGAAGTACGATCCTCGATACGAGATTCCTCCTCCTGAGGAGTCTCCCGCCAGTGCCCGGCTACGATACTTTGAGGGTGGGTCTCAGGGTAGTCAGGACCCCCTTTCCGGGCTCCTCTGAGGTCGCCGTCTAACAGAATGCAAATTACTCACCTGTCTAACAATTCACTCTGTTTCAGTAAAAAATACAGGCCTATTTATGGAATCTCTTAGGTGCCTTAATGAGTGGCCTGATAATCCTCTGACCACTCTGCCCACATGAGTTATTGGTACAGGGGTTACTAGACCCTCCGTGGTGAAGTGTTGGGGGCGGGGGTTGAGTTGCCG
This sequence comes from Triturus cristatus, assembly GCF_964204655.1. Taxonomy (NCBI): domain Eukaryota; kingdom Metazoa; phylum Chordata; class Amphibia; order Caudata; family Salamandridae; genus Triturus; species Triturus cristatus. The sequence continues at coordinate 1,042,922,754 of NC_140593.1, read as the reverse complement.
ATGGATTATAAATCGGACCTTGAGAGTTCACTAGAAATTAAGAATCAACGAAATTTGTAATTCTGTGTCTGATTCTCTGCTAATTACTTTTTTCTCCCGCAGAATTCCACCCAGAAATTTTGGCTGCTTACCCAGGTGGAATAAAATGATGGTGATGATGATGAGGATGTAGAAACATTTATCAAGGTCACTCCAAAACCTCAATGGCGTGTTGTGTGGCGCCAGTCAGCACCATGAAAATAACCTTGCTGGCAATCAAAGGTGAGCCTAAAAGTGTTAATAGCATGACATATTTTTATTGACCTTCCTATGCCAGTCGCGTCTCTAAATAGAACCTGATGGGACCCATGCCCCAGCTATATTTGTCCTTGTCCGCTCTTGTGTCGCAGCACCACAGTTGCTGAAAGTATCAAGAGGCGACACAGAAAAAGCATTGGCAATGCCAATCGGTCTCCCATTTGCGAGAGTTAGAGCTACTGGCGTTGTAAATGACAATGTCTTTTACCCATGTGTTTTGGTTTGGAGTGGAGTGGATGTATGTGGTTTGGAGTGGAATTATGTGAATTGGGTTGGAATTGTTGTAGAATTGTGTGGGGTTGGAGTGAATTTGTGTAGTGTGGCATGGGACTGAGGGGCATTGAGCGAAATTATGGTGATTGGAAATCACCATAATGGCATGGTGTGGAGTACATTTATTGTTGCTATGTGACATAGAGTGGTTTTATGTGGGGTGTATTTATCTGGCATTGAGTTGAGTGTAATTATGAGGAGGTGAATCATGTTGTGTTGCGTGGTATTATGTGAAGTGTAATTATGTTGGGTGCAGTTAAATTGTGTGGTGGTGAAATGTGTGGTGTTGTCTGTCACACTAAACATCCAGGTAAGACAAGAGACAGGAGAAAAATAACCTGTCTGTGTTCGCATTTTCGAGAATGCCTGGAGCACGCAATGTGCTCGTGAATTGGCTATTTTGCCCCTCTCTTGAGGTTATGACCAGAGCGCATTTCCTTCAAAAGATTTACGGGTGGCTGTAAGGGACAGCGAACCATGAAAGCAGGAATACCGAGTGAAATGCTCTGCAGACATGTCTTGCTTTCTACATTACACGCCACTCATTTGTAATGTAAAACATGGGGAGGGCGTGATTTGTGCAGAATCACACGATTTGTGTCCACTTGCTGAGGCTGGGAATAGAAAGTTATGCGCTGAGGAGTGAATGCAGTTATTGGCGAGCTATGCTAACCACTGCCATGGGCCAGCCCTTGGTCGGTTTGTAATGTGCCCTGTCCTATCACCGCTGCATCTGCTTAAACAGCACTAACATAACTTTTCAAAGTCGCAAATCTTCTGTCCCTTTTGTGCACAATTTGCCTTTTCTTGTATAATTTAGACCGCACTCTTAAAGAATGTGGTCGCCCGCTGCTCAATCATCAGAGGCCTGGTAATATATTTTATCAAGCACTTTCCAGCATTGTAAAGCTATAAATAACAAGTTCTATTTTAAGACAGCTTACCAGGCACTCATTATCAAATGAAAGGCTGAGTCTCTCTCTTCATGATAAGAAGTGGTGAACCTCTTTCTAGTGAGTACATTACCGCAGATCACAAGGGCGTAGATAGCTATGTTGAATACGCGTAAAGGGTTCGGAGCAAGATTTGCACAAGTACCAAACCATACATAGCTCAATTCAGGTGCTAGCAACCTCATCAGTAGGGCAGCAACACACCCACTATAAAATAACCTAGTAAAAGAGTACAAAGAGTCCTATGAGCACAAACAAATGTGCGCATTGACCTCAAATGTACCGGTAATATTCATTACTCCAAGTCGTAGACCTCCCCGTCACAGTCATTACCATATGAGCAATCGCTCCTCCCCAGAACTTTCAAGCAAAAACTCCCTACCCCATCCCTACCGTCCAGGCCACTCCCACATCCTGTGGCATATAACCCTTGACCGATGTAAGCACATCTTGTATCCCCAAGCACAAGAAGCCGAACAGGGAGGGAGGGATGGGAACCCGGACTGTGACGGGGAGGTCTACGACTCGGAGTAATGAATATTACAGGTAAGTAACCGGTCTTTACCTCCTCGTCAGACCTCCCCGTCACAGCCATTACCATATGAGCAGATACCCAAGCAAGAATCGGCTTCAACAGAGTGCAGTAAGCAGACTTTATTAACACCAGCAGAAGGCCACACCACCTGTACAGAACGCAACACAGCGTCTCCAAAGCCAGCCGAACCTGCCCCACCCACCGCCAAATGATAATGGGACATAAAGGTGTGCAGCGCACTCCACGTTGCTGCCCTGCAGATCCCAGCCATAGATGCCCCCTGAAAACAAGCCCAGGAAGCAGCCATACCCCGGGTCGGTCTCCCCTGCACTGACGGAGGCACCAGCACCCCACAAGCATAATTAGCAGCCTCCACAGCCCACTTCAGCCAATGACTGAGAGTAGCCCCGGGAGGCTTCAGACCCTGACCAGCCAGTCTAAAGGTCACAAAAATCTAATCCACCCTACGAAAAGGCTTAGTATGCACCATGTACACCTCCAGAGCCCATTTAACATCTAAACAGTGTAGCTGCACCTCATACTCTGAAAGAGGATCAGGACAGAATACTGGCAAAACCAGATCCTCCGAGCAGTGAAACGAGGAAGGAACCTTGGGTACAAAGGAAGGATCAGGGCGACGAACCACCCGATCCGGATAAAAACGTAAAAAGGGCTCTGAACAAAGCAAGGAGCCCAACTCCCCCACCCTCCAGGCCGAGGTAATAGCGACAAGAAAAACCACCTTGATCATCAAAAAACACAGAGACACCTCACCCAAAGGCTTTAAAGGAGCCGCCTGCAAGGCCCTCAGAAGCAAAGGAAGATCCCAACTAGGTGCTAAGGATTTAACCATGGGCTTTTGGAGGAAACAACTCTGTAATAACCGGGACACCAACTGAACCACAGGCTCACAGTCGGAACCCCTAAAGGCCCTTACAGCCACCCACTGAGCCCGCAAGGAGGACACGGCCAGACCCAAGTTGAATCCATCCTTCATGAAATCCAAGATACGCTCAGGTTCCACCTACAAAGCAGACCAATCCTGAGCTGTACACCACCCCTGAAAAGATACCCAATGCCTAGCATAGGACTGCTGTATTAACTCAGGCACATTAGGAGAACACCCCAACGCCACCAGGTTCAGCCTCTCAACAGCCAACCCGCCAGCTGCAAGATGACAAGGCAATCCTGGGACACAGGGGAAAGACAAGGAACCACTGGCAACCGCCAGCAAGGACATACCGCCAACCTCAACAACAGAGGGAACCAGGGACTCCTGGACAAAAGCAGGCGCCACTAGGACAACTACGGCCTGATCCAACTTGACTTTCAGCAGGACCCTCGGAATCAGGGCAATCGGGGGAAAGGTATACATCAGTCCCCCTCCCAACGGAAGGACAGCGCATCCACCGTCCAAACTGAGTCCGACCGAACCAGAGATCAAAACTTCTCCCGCAATGCGTTCCCCGAGGCAGCAAACAGCTCCACCACTGGGACCTCCCGGAACCTCTCCATTAGGCCCCCAAAGACTTCCCGCGACAGGCACATGTCGGACAGGGAGGGAAACAACATACTCAGGTGATCCGCCCCGAATTCAAAACTCCTGGCAGATGCAATGCTCTCAGAGATAACAAGTTCAACTCTACCCACTGGCAGATCTGTTGTGCTGACAAGTTGAGGGAAGCCACCTTCACACTCCCCTGGAGGTTGACATAACACACCACCACAGTGTTGTTGGACCGCACCATCACATTCCGCTGTATGACCCAAGGAAGAAAATGTGTCAAGGACAACTGCACTGCCTTCAACTCCCTCCAATTCGAAGACATTTCTGACTCCTGAACTGACCAAATTCCTTGCACAGATGCCTGAGCCAACACCGCACCCCACCCCAGCTCGCTGGAATCTGTTGTCAGCACCAACTTCTCCTGGGACACAAAGGGAGAGCCCTGCAAGAGGTTCAGCTACTCCAGCCACCAAGACAATTCCCTGGTGATGTCCACACCCCCGGAATCAACTGTTCGTAATTCTGGGACCCTGAACTCCAATGCCCCAGAACATGATTCACCAGGGGGTACAAGTGCAAACGGGCTCAAGGAACAAATCATTACGGTAGCAGACATCAACCTCTGAACACGTAACCACTGTTGAGCCGTGGAAGACTGGGCCCCCAACACCTTCCTCAGCTCGTGCACAAGAGTCAGTCTGCGGGGTTCTGACAGCAAAACCTACACCACCTTGGTGTTGAAGACCCTCCCCACTCAATGAACAGCAGTTCCTGAGTGGGGCACAGATGGGACTTCTCCAAGTTCAGAATCCACCCGAACTGCTGAAGGAGCTGGCAAACCTCCTGGGTGTGTGCTTGAGCCTTTCGGATAGAAGAGGAAGAGATCAACCGGTCATCCAAGTAAGGAAACACCTGGATCCCCTGAGCATACAACAACCCCACCAAAGGTGCCAAAACCTTAGTAAACACCCTAGGAGAGGCAGACAGCCCAAATGGCAATACCTGGAATTGGTAATGATCGATGCCCACACAGAACCGTGGAAACCTCTGGGAAGCCACGAGGACCGGCACATGAAAATAGGCATCCCTGAGATCCAGAGAAGCCAGGAAATGCCCCACTGAGAAGAAGGGCGCAAATCCAAGTCAACGAAAAACCCAATTTCTTACAATTTGATAATTTAAGAAACCTCTTGATCTTCTATTCTAAATCTGAACTTTTCCTTGGTTATTGCATTGGGATCACTGCCCTTTTAAGTCTCCTTCAGTTTTAGTATTTCTGGAGAAGGGTGGAAAATCATGCACTGTCAACAGTATTACTCACAACCAAACCATGTACCTGTGTAAGGAATTATGTTATGCCATTACCAACGACATGATTAGCCCATTTTAAAGAAGCACTCATTGGAATGCAAATCACTGCACAAGAGTCAGTCTGCGGGGTTCTGACAGCAAAACCTACACCACCTTGGTGTTGAAGACCCTCCCCACTCAATGAACAGCAGTTCCTGAGTGGGGCACAGATGGGACTTCTCCAAGTTCAGAATCCACCCGAACTGCTGAAGGAGCTGGCAAACCTCCTGGGTATGTGCTTGAGCCTTTGGGAAAGAAGAGGAAGAGATCAACCAGTCATCCAAGTAAGGAAACACCTGGATCCCCTGAGCATACAACAACCCCACCAAAGGTGCCAAAACCTTAGTAAACATCCTAGGAGAGGCAGACAGCCCAAATGGCAATACCTGGAATTTGTAATGATCGATGCCCACACAGAACCGTGGAAACCTCTGGGAAGCCACGAGGACCGGCACATGAAAATAAGCATCCCTGAGATCCAGAGAAGCCAGGAAATCCCCCACTGAGAAGAAGGGCAGAATCAACTGCAGAGATACCATTTTGAAGTTCCAGAACAGGACGGAAGTCCCCATCTGGGTTTTGTATCAGAAAAAGGATCGAGTAAACCCCCAAACCCTGTTGACTCCCAGGGACCTTCACCAAAGCCCCTTTGGAAACCAGGTCCTGAACCCTGGTCAACAGAGCCCAACACCTGACCTGAGATCTGGGAACAGGGGTAGCCCTGAACACATCAACCTGGGGATCCCCAAATTCGATCTGATATCCCTGCTTGATAATCTTCTGGACCCATTGATCCCGAATGAACTCCTCCCAGACAGGAAAAAGAACCTTGAGGTGACCCCCATGCAGCATCACTCCTGAACCCCTCATATAGTCATGATTTGGAAATCCCTGAAGAAGAGGAGGCACCCTGCTGACCCCGGGATTTGTGGAAGGAAGGGACACCCTGGCCACGTCCCCTACCATGAAAGGGCTGGGCGGCCATTTTAGATTGAAACGCCTCTCCAAAAGCCCGCTTATTGTCAGCAAAATTCCCTTTCTGTGAAGAACACACAGTAACTTTTTGTGCTCCGCCATCTTTTTAATCAAGGTCTCCAATGGCTCTCCTTAGAGTCTGTGAAAGGAAGTTTCATGATGGCAGCCTTCTGAAACGCCTCTGCCTTCAAAGGCTTAAGCCATAACTGTCTCCTAGCCGCCACCAAGGCCCCCGCCGCCGCTGCAGCACTAAGGGAATCGAAGGACAAATCAACCAGGATGTGCAACTGCTGCTCCAACATTGTCAAAGACTCAGAGGAGTCCTCATCCTTTAAGCGCTGCTCTTGACAGTTCTTCAGAAGGGACTGAACTAGGTAGCTAGGGTAAGCCACAGAACAAACCACAAGGTTAGAGGCAGCAAAGGACCTCTTCAAAGCCCCTTCAACCCTTTTGTCCCCAGGGTCAGAGGGAACAGCATCCTCGGAAACCACCAGGCTCTGCGTTGCTAGTCCCGCCAGCAGGGAATCCACCTTCACCACAGGCAGAAACTCCTCTGAGAACCCTTGCAAAGGATATCGTTTAGCCAGAATCCTGGTAAAAGTATGCTCATCAATATCCTTCCATTCCCTCTCCAACACATTCATGCAGACATATAACGGGAAGGCACTCAGGTTCCCGACGCTGACAATTGGCAAAATAGTCCTCTGACTCATCACCTTCCGTGGGATCAGGGAACCCTAAATTGTCCCGCACATGCTGCAGAATACTGTGAAGGTCAGACCCTTGGACAAAACGACCCTTCACTTCCTCTTCTGACTCTTCCTCGGGATCAGGGACAGCTGTGGCATCCAATCTCTGCCTCTTAGGCCCCTTGGATTCCCTAACCAGAAATGTCCCTGCCACAACGGCTTCAATCATCTTCTGAACCCCTGACAAGGAAGGTGCCATGGAAGGCCCAGCAACCACCACCTCCTTTTCCTTGATCCCACTCAACTCTGACCGTCTCTCATTTATGACGAACAATGGTTGCAGAGGACTCCCAGACTTATACATACCTACCGCTACCAATAAAATTAAGACCCTGCAAGGGCCAATCCGAGGCAGCCCCCGGTGCAAACAGCCAATACCACCAGGCCGGAGACCCCCCTCCAGAAGACCACCAATCCTGGCCTCCCTAATCCAAAATAAAATCAATGACCTGACTTGGCTGAAGCTCAAACATTCCAAGGCAGAGCAGCAGACGCCACCCCTATGCCGAGCAGTCTCCGAGGGATCCAACCCCTGACTCAGTAAGTAACCACTTCAGGATGCCAAACGGCTACACTGGAAGCGCGTCACTAGCATAGAAATGCCCTCATTCCGCAAGCACAAACCTGCGAGGCCCTGTATTACAACTTCTCAGATACTGTAATCACCGGTACCTGCAAAGCATCCCCACAGCTGATGTCAGCCAAAACGCCGGAAAGACAAAGAAGAACTCTCCTGTGAATAATACCACCTCCCGCTTACCGGCCGCGCGTTTACGGAGTTGTTCGCCCTACGCTGGCGTCATGCACTGAAGGACATCAGGTGCCTGTACACATTATGTCAGGCAGGTAGGCCTTTTACACCCCAAAGCCAACGCAAACCCGCTTTGCCGGGACCCGTGCTCTGCAACGAAAGCCAGCCCCTCCAGGCCGGCTTGCACGCGCCGCCATCAAGACAAACTACGCGCTCCGCAAACATACACCCCTCCCCCCAGGCGGTCCCCACTATAGCGAGGGAACGAATCTTAAAGAGGGGAACCGCCAGCAGAATCAGAGCACCAAGGAAGGACTCACATAGATGTCTAAGAAAACCCATCCTCCTAGACAGTTAACCTAGAACCAAGAGGGCAAGAGGCAGCGAGTCGTAAAAACGACCACACAGTCCCGCTAAAGCAGGGACTTGACTTCTAACACCCACACAACGGTCGCTACAGCAGACCGCCACACAATTACCAAGGAGTAGTTCACAAAAAAAACAATCGGATGTGCTTAAATGGGTCAAGGCCTATATACCACAAGATGTGGGAGAGGCCTGGAGGGTAGGGATGGGCTAGGGAGTTTTTGCTTGGAAGTTTTGGGGAGGAGCTATTGCTCATATGGCAATGACTGTGACAGGGAGGTCTGATGAGGAGGTAATGAACCACACCCCACAGACAGCCATAACTAAGCTTCTTATAAAGCGGCCCACCTCAAAGCTGAGGAATTGGGTTCGAGTCTGTGCAGGAACGCTCAACATCCTGTGATTCTGGACAAATCACTTAATCTCCCCCTGCCTACAAAAATGAATGTGTCAGTCTGTAACACAGCTGGGGGTCCTGCTCTGATACCTTCGGGTCGAATTTGGGCTATATAAAAACAAAAAAAATACTTTAAAAAAACAAAAGAACCACCCCCTACAGGCACACGGATACTAAAGTCCTCGTAAAGCATATGCTGATAGAACACACAGAAACCATACAGACAGGCACAAGTAAACAAAAAAGGCTATGAAGACGAGTAGGCGCAAGGATGCTTAAACATAACAGACACAGCACTGCCTGCTGAAATAGCAGTACGCCGGGTACACACCCAGACACAGGAGCGTGAGCCCATCCGATGGTGAGGAGTTCACCTGGCTTGGCAATGGTTATTTGTTTTATTGTCATTTACAGTGACCCCTGATGAAGGGCACTAGTTGCCCGAAATGCATTGGGTACTTTTAATAAAACACTGCCTTGGACGAATCATGCATCAGTCGTGTTTTCTGCAAGAGGTCCGGAGGGGCACAGCTAAAGCATGGGAATCTTGGAAAATGGCATAATATTCCACGTGTGGAGCAAAGGATAAAATCTAAGTTGAAGAAAGGATGAAAAGATATATGGAATATAACGAACAATTTGATTAACGAGTAGGAGTAATCGACACAATCGCCAATCTGGCATAACGCTACTGTGCCACTGGAGGGGGCGAGATGTTGCCCCCGTTGTAACTAGTGTTTTTCCAGGTGCACTTTGGGCATGCACCATCCAGTGTGCACGCATTTTCATGAACAGTATGGACAAAGTGAAAAAATATGAAAAGCAGGAGTGCATCTCATTATTGTAACCGACATTTCATGAAGATTGCCCAGCATTGGGATAGCACCCATTTGGTTTAATAAGGAGTAATAAGTTTATATTCAGAACATGATATTTGTCCACACGCATGGTGAAACATCTCGGTTCGTCGAACTTGGTGGTGCAAAGATTGAAATGAACTTTAAAACAATTGATTCATTCATTTTCAGCGCTTTACAAAAAGTTACATTTCTTGTATTGTGATAAAACAGCAGAATGCATTTTAAATCACGAGCACAACTAGTTATAAGATGTATTAGAGCTACTCGACAACATAGGTTTTGGTTGCATTATGGGTAATGTAGTTAGGAACCTGAGTGGCAGTGAGCAAGCAGATTAGATGGCGGGAAGAGGTTAATTAGTCAGCCAATCGGGACGGATCTGAATGGTTGAATTAGATTTGAAATGAGGGTGGGACGTGAAGGTACACAACTATCATTTGAACCGCGAAGGCGATGGAATAGTTTCAGTATTTTGCGGCAGGTATGTGTATTGGTGCGATGTGCATTGTAAAGAGGGCTGAAACTAACTGGTTATTTTGTATTCGGGTAATCATAAACACCAGATAACTGTAAATACATGCAAGAAATTAGACGTTTTGATCAGATAAGGGGAGATGGTTGAGCACAAAAGCATGTATAAGTACGTTCAAACAATTCAGCTATATAAGATGAATGTGCAAAGCGTTAAGAGAAGTGAAGGGATATAGTACCGTTGCACTGCTAAGAATTTTATGGGGAAATGTGTGGTATAGACACGGTTTTAAAAGACACGTCAGACGTTTAATGTGGAGGCATAGAGGGAGGGTGAAGTTAAGACATTTAATAGGGTAGAACAGTGGGAACAACAGGTTAAATGCCGAGTGAATTAGCATGCACATAGTTTACGTAGGAATTCACTATGGGAGAACATGATAGGGGTGGTATAATAATATGGCATTCTGGCAGATTGTACATGTGTTATCGCTGATGGATGATTTTAAGCTGAATAACAACAGTAAATATAGCAATGGTTATTTGTTTTATTGTCATTTACAGTGACCCCTGATGAAGGGCACTAGTTGCCCGAAATGCATTGGGTACTTTTAATAAAACACTGCCTTGGACGAATCATGCATCAGTCGTGTTTTCTGCAAGAGGTCCGGAGGGGCACAGCTAAAGCATGGGAATCTTGGAAAATGGCATAATATTCCACGTGTGGAGCAAAGGATAAAATCTAAGTTGAAGAAAGGATGAAAAGATATATGGAATATAACGAACAATTTGATTAACGAGTAGGAGTAATCGACACAATCGCCAATCTGGCATAACGCTACTGTGCCACTGGAGGGGGCGAGATGTTGCCCCCGTTGTAACTAGTGTTTTTCCAGGTGCACTTTGGGCATGCACCATCCAGTGTGCACGCATTTTCATGAACAGTATGGAGAAAGTGAAAAAATATGAAAAGCAGGAGTGCATCTCATTATTGTAACCGACATTTCATGAAGATTGCCCAGCATTGGGATAGCACCCATTTGGTTTAATAAGGAGTAATAAGTTTATATTCAGAACATGATATTTGTCCACACGCATGGTGAAACATCTCGGTTCGTCGAACTTGGTGGTGCAAAGATTGAAATGAACTTTAAAACAATTGATTCATTCATTTTCAGCGCTTTACAAAAAGTTACATTTCTTGTATTGTGATAAAACAGCAGAATGCATTTTAAATCACGAGCACAACTAGTTATAAGATGTATTAGAGCTACTCGACAACATAGGTTTTGGTTGCATTATGGGTAATGTAGTTAGGAACCTGAGTGGCAGTGAGCAAGCAGATTAGATGGCGGGAAGAGGTTAATTAGTCAGCCAATCGGGACGGATCTGAATGGTTGAATTAGATTTGAAATGAGGGTGGGACGTGAAGGTACACAACTATCATTTGAACCGCGAAGGCGATGGAATAGTTTCAGTATTTTGCGGCAGGTATGTGTATTGGTGCGATGTGCATTGTAAAGAGGGCTGAAACTAACTGGTTATTTTGTATTCGGGTAATCATAAACACCAGATAACTGTAAATACATGCAAGAAATTAGACGTTTTGATCAGATAAGGGGAGATGGTTGAGCACAAAAGCATGTATAAGTACGTTCAAACAATTCAGCTATATAAGATGAATGTGCAAAGCGTTAAGAGAAGTGAAGGGATATAGTACCGTTGCACTGCTAAGAATTTTATGGGGAAATGTGTGGTATAGACACGGTTTTAAAAGACACGTCAGACGTTTAATGTGGAGGCATAGAGGGAGGGTGAAGTTAAGACATTTAATAGGGTAGAACAGTGGGAACAACAGGTTAAATGCCGAGTGAATTAGCATGCACATAGTTTACGTAGGAATTCACTATGGGAGAACATGATAGGGGTGGTATAATAATATGGCATTCTGGCAGATTGTACATGTGTTATCGCTGATGGATGATTTTAAGCTGAATAACAACAGTAAATATAGCAATGGTTATTTGTTTTATTGTCATTTACAGTGACCCCTGATGAAGGGCACTAGTTGCCCGAAATGCATTGGGTACTTTTAATAAAACACTGCCTTGGACGAATCATGCATCAGTCGTGTTTTCTGCAAGAGGTCCGGAGGGGCACAGCTAAAGCATGGGAATCTTGGAAAATGGCATAATATTCCACGTGTGGAGCAAAGGATAAAATCTAAGTTGAAGAAAGGATGAAAAGATATATGGAATATAACGAACAATTTGATTAACGAGTAGGAGTAATCGACACAATCGCCAATCTGGCATAACGCTACTGTGCCACTGGAGGGGGCGAGATGTTGCCCCCGTTGTAACTAGTGTTTTTCCAGGTGCACTTTGGGCATGCACCATCCAGTGTGCACGCATTTTCATGAACAGTATGGAGAAAGTGAAAAAATATGAAAAGCAGGAGTGCATCTCATTATTGTAACCGACATTTGGCCAGGGCATGAGTCATCATGCCAGTCAGTTGAGCAATAAAAAACAAGCATTGGCATAGCCAATAGGTCTCGCCTTTGGGACCTTATAAGTGTTTAGCCATGCAACAGTTGCATAACTAAATACTTATAAGGTCCCAAAAGTGAGACCTATTGGCTATGCCAAGCGGCCGTGTGGCCGCGAAAGTGATCGCGATCGCGATCAAACATCAAAGCGGCCGTGAAAGTAATTGCGGTAAAAGCGGCGTGCGCGCCCGCGCACATGCACTGTAGGTCTAGGCTGGCCTGATAGCACTTTTTGGAGCCCTCTCAATAAGTCTCGCCAGACCAGCGCATGCTAACAAGGCCTGCAATACGCAAGCTATTAAACAAGGTTAAAAGCTGCATATCTTTCCTGTCCCATAGCAAAACAGCGATTTTTCTTTACCTATTTTTAGGTCTCGGCTGGCGAAAGCAGCGTGCATGCCACTTGAATTATGAGGCATTGAAGGACTACATTATGTGGCAGGATTGACTAGATCATGCGGCAAGAAAACGCAAATATGCAGCGTAATGCAGCGCACTTCGTGATAGTATTACCTCTTAATTTTGTGTTTTTTTACTCACATTAACACTGGACAAGGGATCAATCTGAGACCCACAAACAGCAATACCAACAGAAAGGTGGGTGACGAGTCAACCTTTGTAAATGGCCTGTCACTGCACGGCAGCACGCGCTATCGTGTTTTTAGTAACTTCTGGTTGGTTTGCGCAAAATCACTTAATTCCAGTGCCCTGCACATAGGCCAGTCCACCCCAATGTGCATTAAACAAAAACCATCTTGGTAAATACCTTAACTTAAAGCGATATGCTGTTTAATCTTTTAGAATATAGTTCAGGGGGTGCGGGGGAGGTGGATTTCAGAAAGCCGACCTATGGGGGCAATTTCTCGTTTCTGAAACAGAAGTAGGAGAGGGCTGTGCTTATGGGTCAGATTAGGGGCGATGGGCGAGTAAGGAGCGATACATTACTACAGTGTATGGCTTTTGAATGCGCCATAAACTAAATGTTCCTCAGGACTTCACTCAGACCAGCTTGGCCGCTACAGATGTGCTACTAGAAGACATCACCATGAAAGGGGGGAGGGGGGTGGTCTCTCTACAGATTTCCTCCTCGGGTTGCATGAAGATTACTCCAATTGGGCCGGGGGGGGGGCTCGTAAACTTTACTCGCCCGTCAGATCCAGCGGTGGTCTCATGTTCTGTGTTTCAATCACATGAACACGGTGTGAAAGCAGCACAGCGCATCTGGGTGTCTGCCTCACGCTGTAAATCTTTATTTCTGTGTTTTAGCACAGTTCATCTAATTCTGCTTTTGAGACGTGTAGACTCTCGTAGGGGAGTCTGATGACACACGTTTTGTGCTATGTCCGATGTTATTCCAGCATGCTTTTCATCGAGTGTATTCTTTGTTTGTCAGCTGCTGTACACAACCCTGAAGAAACATTGTGACACTTGCCGCAAAACACTAAGTGGCTTATTTTGGAGCTAATCGAAGACTACCGGAGCGGTCAAACAAGAAACAAGCATTGAAAATGCAATAGGTCTCTCCTTTGATTAAGTTAAAGCCATTTGCTTTGCTAATAGTATTGTATAGCAAAGCAAATGGCTTTAACTTAATCAAAGGCGAGACCTATTGCATTTGTAATGCTTGTTTTTCTTATCACCATTTACTTCAAACTAAAACAAGCATTTACAATGCAATGGTCTCGGCATTGGTAAAGTTAGAGCTATTGCCATTGCTCATGACATTATTTTTATTTATGTTTTTGTTTTTAAAACATTTAAAGAAACGGCATTGTCGTGAGCAATGCCAATAGCTCTAACTTTAACAATGCCGAGACCGTTGCATTGTAAATGCTTGTTTTTTTAGTAGGCACGGGGAGATTAAGTGATTCAGCACCCAGAATCACAGGTGTTGAAAGTGGGCGCTGGAGAGCTGAAGGTGGGGATGGATTGAGGGAGACGGTAGTGGTACTCACAAGGAAAGGTGCTGGAAAGGACGTACTAAGGACGGGCACTGTTAAGGAGGTACTACACATTGGTGAATGAGAGTCCCAACGAAGGGTGTGCTACACAAGAGAGACAGAGCTCTCCATACATACTCCAGCTACAAAAGAAAGACCGAGATATCCATACATAATACTCCAGAATGAGGCAAGTCCATTTCAGAACCTTACCTTCCACCTCCAGAGAAAGGTTATTACAAATCCTGTTGCCTTCACTTCTCTTTCGATTCCAACCACCTTTAATATGTGCAGGCGAGAAGGAGTGATATAAAAAGTAGTTTTATACCAATTGACAGACTACGAGACGGTAGTGGGAGGTTCATGGTGACTGTACTTTCCTAAAAATCGTGCAATTGGTTGAAGAATGACCCGCTCCTGTAAAGATGACCAACCCAGCCCGGAAGAAACCGCCCACTACTTCTGTAACTCCGGAAAAGCATGCCTACTGTTCCGGAAGTGAATATTCTTCGTCTCCCAGCAACTCGTGAGCCGGTACACCAACTCCATACTTGACGATTCGGGCTCCCTGGCTCACCACTCATCTAGCGAAATTCAACACCTGCCGAAAAGTTTTCTATACCTTTAACAGCTAGAACAACTCGTTTATAAATCTAAGAAATACCGTAGTTACTTATTCTATTGTATTCTTGTGCAAAAATTACTCAGTTTCAATAATACATCATTCTGTTACTTGCCTGGGTTGCGCATCCTGGTGCACTGCTTTAAATGGGACTATTAACGTGCGAATAGAATACTAACGCCGGTGCTCGTTTATGGATAGCAGAAAGCTCTTTAAAAGAAGAGCGGGTCCTCAGTGCCCAACAGTGCGTGCCTGTTTGAAGCACTGTCAGGAGGGTTTGGCAGTTCGTGTCTGTGCCCTGTTTCATCATATCAGCTTTATTTCGGCCACTAGGACCATAAAAGGAAACACAATATAAGCATACAAAAACATGAGAAGAATAAATACATATTACGCATTACATATAAAAATGTGTCAGTTAGCAATTACGACACAACTGTAACAGAAGGTGTTTTAGATACAGTGTTTGATTCTATGCAACGGTTACGAATGATCCACATAGCTGTTAAAAATTTCGCAACTGCGAATACTATGGGGGCTGATAGATCAGTTTTTAAAATTCTGAAGGCTGGGAGGTGCTGCTTAAAGCCTTGTTTCACTCCGACGTAGAAGGGGGTCGATATCGTTATACGTTTTCACTGCGATGTGACTTCTCATAATTTATATCAACTCGCACCGTGGCTTGACAGATTCTATTTCTTGAGACCTGTTAAACGCGGAAAGGCAAGGAGAGATTCCTAGCTTCAAGATCACCCTACAGAAATGCTGCTGTGGTAATGTACTCTGTAGCCGGCCTTGTTTTTGCATTGCGTTGTCGTGGCTTGTTTACAGCTTCCTTTGCCTGACTCCGAATCCCTTCGGGATGCTGTGGTGAAAACGTGTGAGCTGTGTGTCCTGTGCGGTAGTGTAGGTGTGCGTGCGTGAGGACGGGAGTTCTGCTCTTCACGTGCTGTAGTTGCTGCGCCTACGCATGAGATTGAAACTGAAGGAGTGAAGGGTAGGCCACTTAAGAGTCACTGGTGCCAGATGGTTCCGCAGTCTGTCAGGCAGGCAGGCAGGCGGTCGCGCTTGCTTCGAGCTTCAGGGTGACATACTCATTTTAAGAGTATTGACACAGCTCTTGGCATGTTCCGTTGGCATGCGTCACTCGCTCGAAACCTCAATTCTCGTGTAAAATGTCTAGTTTTCTCCCAACATGGTTTGAATGCGATCCCTATTTAGCTCAAGGCTGCTCCTTAACATAAGTGCCTGCTGTGTCCACCCCTCTGTGACTCGCCCAGTGCCTGAATGCATGATCCCTCCTAAAGCGGCTGCAGAATCGCACAGCATTCGCCAGTCGCTGTTCACTGAAAAAAGAACCGATTGCTGACGCTAGACCCCGCTTTTCACCTAACAAGCCGAGGGCATGCAGAATCGCACAGCATTCGCCAGTCGCTGTTCACTGAAAAAAGAACCGATTGCTGTCGCTAGACCCCGCTTTTCACCTAACAAGCCGAGGGCACCGGAAGACACCACCGCCTTTCTCCGAGGCAGAGCAGAAATGCCTCGGAGAAAGGCAGCGGCATTTTCGGATTCAGGGCGTGTTTGTCTTTTCTCTCCTCCAGCCATTGGCTGGAGGAGAGAATGAGACTTCTTGCAAAAAACACGCCCCCGATCCGAAAAGGACGGGGCCTAATCGGAATGACTGACCTCTTCTCCAATGGCTGGCCAGCATTCAAGAGGCCAGCCAATGGAGAACAGGGGAGAAGAGGGGCGGGTTCAAGCCCCTCTTCTCCAAGTCATTAAATCTCGCGAGCGAGACTGCGCAAGCGCAGCCTTCGCTAGCCGAGACCTAAAAAGGGCACATAGATGCTCACATTGTGTTTTTGGTAGATTCTTTCCAAGAGGCCCCATCTACCACGCAAACTTGGCTGTTCAATCGAAGCCTTGTCTGTAATATCTCTGCTTTCTCCATTTGCTGCATTCACCACCCAGAGAAAAGGGGGCTCTGCAGTGAAGGCTTCGATCTGCAGCTGTAATACAATACTTTCACACAACGCTGTCGACTCCCAACATAAGTGTTACACTGCAGCTGATATTTACACACTTAGCATTACATATATATAGCGGACTCTCTGCTAATTATACTAATTGCCTGTCTAACTATCTATTTTGAAAAATGGCTGCATTTAGCAGGCAACTGGCTACCGATGCAGTTTACTGTGTGGTTGAAATGTACATTTAGGCCGCACTGAATATAAAAACATTTCGATGTGCGAGGCTGTCTGTGTCAATACTGGGGGTGCCACACAGGGGCTGACGGGGTCAGTGGTGTGAGGCATCACACAGCATTGCCGGGGTGCGCACTCTATGCACACAGAGTTGGGAGAGGCACACTTGGGCTTCTTCGGGGTCCCATGGAAATCAGCTTGTCCTGCACTTACCGGTATATGTGGAAGGCAGTAGCAGCTCAGCTCCAGTCCCTATGTGCAGGGCGCAGAGCAGCAGGCAGAGCCCCGGGTTTCAGTTCGCTCGGGTGCTGAAGGAGGCCTCCCAAGCAAGCCCAGTTGGGGACATGTTTCACCCCGTTCTTGCTTCTCGGCAGCCTGTGCTCAGCCCAGGACAGAACAAGCACTACTATACTGATAGCGCCTTCCATTACCACCACTGTTCGAAGTGCATTAAAAAAATAGGTTGCTGACCTTGTAACTGGTGAACTCAGTTTGAGTCCCGGTGTCGGCTCACCAGACTGTGATTTGGGTACATGACTTCATCTCCCATGTCTTAAAAAAGCCTATGCTGATAGAACACACAGAAACCAACAGACAGGCACAAGTAAACAAAAAAGAGCTACGAAGATGAGGAGGCGCAAGGGTACCTAAATAACGTGACCCCATTTGACTTCCAGGAAGTGGAGCGCCTGCAGGTACTGTTTTTCAAAGATCTGTTTTGCAAAGCACGGTGGGAGCACCATCTTTCCTGCCTGACTTGGGCAATTTACACACGTCCTCACAAACGCCACAATTGTACTCACGTGCCACACAGGAGCTCCGCATATCAAAACAAAATAAATAGTGTGGCGAAAGTAAAAGCAATTTACACATGTTCTTACAAATGCCACAATTGTACCTGTGTGCCACAAGGGAGATTTGAACATTGAAACAAATTAAATAGTGTGACAAACGTAAAAGCAATTTGCACACGTCCTCACAAATGCAACCTTTGTACCTGTGTGCCGCATTGGAGCTGTGCACATTGAAATAAAATAAATAGTACAGCAAAAGTAAAATAAATGCTCGGAAGTGAAATAATCCATGTAATGGGGAGTCTCCATAAGTTTGACAGACACACCAAAAGGAGGGACAAATTGTATCGATTCACCACACAAAAGAAAGACATTTTAAAAGGCACACAAAGGAACCAATGAAAAGGGATGGGCGTGGTGAAAGCCCTTAGAGCAGATACTGCATGTTTCGAACAAGATAGAGCATACACTGTCAAGGCGAGACCTAACAATAAACACTGCACATTGCCATACACATTAATTTTTCCAAGCATCTTTCTTTGCAGAGCAGTGGTGTCTGCTTAAAATGTTCAACTCAAACTTTGTATGGTTACACAAATATAGGTCCATATACACACACACATACATGCACATATATGTACATATTTGCTTAGAATGTTTAAATCTGACTTTGTATGGGTGCATATATCTCTAGATATATTCAGTTATAAACACTTGCATTTAACCTTTCCGTGTAGACCGATCAGTTTTATCTGTGGCACAATGTGTGCCCCCAGTAACTTTCACTTCTAGAGACACCACTGTCCTCTACAAGGAGAAGACTTCAGACATCACGCTTTCCGGGTCCCTGCAGAAACACTTGTCAGAAAATGCCTTCCAATGTCCTAAGTAAAATTCCAACTTCAGTGTGCATAAAGGGATTCAATATTATCAGTCTTTATCCTACAATTAAAGGAGTTCTGAAATATGGCAATTTCATTCTCAAGGTCAAAAAATTCAATTTATATGTTAATTATATTAGCTTTCTCTGAGACGCATTGTTCCTCCGTGTTCTATCGGATGTTCCTAGGAAACACTTCACGTGAAGTGTCGTTGCTGACCTCTTGACTCTGGATGATGACTGTGGAAAAGAGAGAGCTGCTTCGAAAATAGACCCAACGCTAATGGCGGCGACGTGGAGAGAAGCACGTCTGCCCCCAAAGCCTGCGTAAAGAGGCTGTTACGCTGTCAGTATAGGATGAATGTAATGAAAATGGCAAGCTAGTGGGGCTCATGGCTGAAAACTTTCTAAATATTACATATTGCTAGTATCGTAAGCTGAAAAATGTCATTTTATGACCAACGACTTAGAATGTGTTTTGTTAGACATACCTTTGGACAGCATTTAAGGTCACAGACCTCGCATGGATCCTCACCACTGCTGGATATGTAAACTGCCTTCTCTTCTTTTGATTCTAAAGATCAAGTATTTTCATGAATTTAGACATCGGTTAAGATCACAAATCTGCATGCCTTGGGGCATAACATGTTACTACAGTGTAGCATGTCTTTGGACACAGGAGCGGCCTGTGCAGGTAGGAGCGGTGGGCGGTGGGGTCGGGGTGGGGACTCGACAGACGATTACTTTATCTGTTGAGTACCCCCCACTCTTATCTGCACGGGCTGCTCCTGTTTGGACATTACTTATGAACCTAGAGTTGCGAACCATTGGACGTTACTGAAGAACCTACAGTTGCATGCCTGTGGGCAGCACTTAATCACTTAGAATTGCATAATTCCTCAAATCACTTAATGTCACAGGAACATGACTTCGCACATCACACAACATAGTGCAAATGTATGTCTTTGACATCACTCCAGAACATAGAGGTACAGACCTTTGGACATTGCTAAAGTGCCTAGAGTTGCATGCCTTGGATATTACTTAAGATTACAGACTCTGACTCCCATGACTTAAGACATTTCTTAAGGATCTAGAGTCGTGTGATTCTGGACATCACTTATGATCACACATTTACATGCCTTTGCACATCACTTAGGAACCAATAATTGCATGTTTTTGGAAATCATTCCATAACCTAGAGTTGAATACCTTTGTATATCACTTAATCTCAGATCATGATTTTGGACATCGCTTAGTGTCACAGGTGCATGACTTTGCACATCACATAAGAACGTGCAAATGCATATCATTGGACATCATTCCAGAACCTAGGGTTGCACACCTTTGGACATTGCTAAAGTACCTAGAGCTGCAAGCCTTGGGCATCACTTCAGGCCACAGAGTCACATGCCTTTGGACATGACTCAAGAATCAAGAGTTGTATGATTTTGAACATCGCACATTTACGTGTATTTGCATATTACTTTGGAATCAAGAATTACTTGCCTTTGGACCTCATCACGTAAAGTCACAGAGTCACATGCCTTGTATGAGTTGTATGATTATGTACATCACTAATATCACGCATTTGCACATCATTTAGGAATAAAGGGGCATATGTATGAAGCCTTTTTCCCATTCGCAAACAGGCTGATTCTCAGAATCAGCCCATTTGCGAACGGGAAAAAGCCTTTTGGAATGTATCATCCCAAAACGCCCTCGCACAATAGGGAATCGCAAAATTTGCGATTCTCTATTCTGCTAATGCATTTAAGGAATCGCAAATTGCGATTCCTTAAATGCAATTCTGGAAGCACCCAAGTTGTGTGATTTTGCCTTTATAAATCGCAAATTACCACCAACTTCAAGTTGGTGGTAATTTGTGATTTCTTTGATAAATTTACTTCTTTTGCATTTTTCAAAGTGCCATGTGGCGCACATACATGCCCTTAGGGCATGTACGTGCGCCACATGTGCACACATGCTTATCTCATGGGTGCAACAGGGTGTCCTGTTGACACCCTTGAAATTGCATTCGCAATTTGCGAGTACCTAATGGGTACTCGCAAATTGCTAATGTCTTCCCATTCATTCCTATGGGTTTTAGGCATAGGAATGAATGGGAAGGTATTCCTTAATTGTGAATCGCAAATTACGATTCACAATTAAGGAATTCGTAGGAATCGCAATAAATATTGCGAATCCTACATACATTGTCTTTTGCGAGTCCTTAATAGCGAATCGCTAAAATTCGCTATTAAGGACTCGCAAAACGCTTTCTTGATACATATGCCCAAAGAATTATATGTCTTTGGATATCATTCCACGAAATTAGACTTGCATGCCTTTGGACATCACTTACTCATCTGGAGATGCATGATTTTGGGCATCACTCAATTTCACAGGTGCACGTGTTTGCAGATCACATCAGAAAATAGTAATGCATGTTTTTGACATCACTCTAGAACAAAGCGGTACACGCCTTTGGAGATTGTGAAAGTACCTGAAGTTGCACACCTTGGACATCATGTACAAATACGATCACAGACTCTCATGCCTTAGAACATTACCTAAGAATCTAGAGTTGCATGAGTTTGGACATCAGGTAATATCACACATTTGCAGGTCTTTGCACATCACTTAAGATCCGAGAATTTCCTGTTTTGGGACATCACTCCACAACCTAGAGTTGCATGACTTTGGACATCATCTACCATCACAGAGATACAAGCATTTGGACATCACATAATACTATAGTGTTTCATGCCTTTTGAATCACTTAAGAATCTTGCGTTGACTGCCTTCGGACATTATTTATGAACCTCAAGTTTCATGCCTTTGGACATTACATTAAGATGACAGAGTTCCAGTCCTTTGAATGTTACTTATGATCACAGGGTTTCATGCACTTCTCCATTAGTTAAGATCACAGAGTCGCATTCCATCGAACTTTACTTAAGAACGTAGAGTTGCTTGACTTTGCTTATCACTGAAGGACCTAGAATCACATGCCTTTGGACTTCTTAAGATCATAGTCCCTCACCGAAACGCACATATATCACCACACAGGTTAAGAGTAATCAATGTTCACTGTCAAAAACCAGGTGAGACTATGGAAGGAGAAAGAAATTGAATGTAGTATAATTTACCTGCATAGAGCACTTTGTGTATTAATGTATTTACTTATGTATTCAATGCACTAAACTGAGTGTTTCTCACTTGTTCCAAGGGTTCAATCTGCCACTACCTCTCTTGCAGATGGGTTTCTCCCCCCAGTACCCGGTCTAGGGAACTGCAGCAGGGTCAGGCTATCTGCTGCTGCAACCTTGAGATCACCACTGTGAGAACAGTCGAAGAGATCCATGGAAGGTTCATATCGATTGGATTACGCATAGGAGCGGGCTGTGCAAAGTGTTTGCAAATGGAGAGAGCAGAATATGAGCGAAAGGACCAAAGGGTTGGTTGGGGCAATCATCGCATCTTTGCCTCTGTATCTCAACAGTTTCTGTTCCTCCGCCGTCACCCTTGCACCTCCAGTATTGCCAATGTCTGGAAAGGAGACAGACTCCCAGACCAACATACTTTATGATTGCTGGACCATTCGAATAAAAACCTGGTAATTTTGCCGGCATGTGGCCCTGCGTTAAGCACCACTGCGGTAAGGCCTAATGTAGGAACCACAGTAAAAAGACTAAGGGGCAATAACAAATGAAGTCATGGGCAGTAAAATTGGCTTATAGGCTTCCCTAGAAGTATCAAAAGATACTGACCACCCTCTAGACTGCTTTACTGAGAGTTTCTGATAGTAAAGCTGACTTCTGATATTTAACCATGCTGAAACAGGAGTGATAATTGTTATTTTTGGTTGCATATAGTACCACCTGTGAATGCATGGAGCTTGTACCACAGGAATCCATCCTCAACCTTGTGTGTTAAATAATCCAGGCCTTATGTAGACTCCTTGTAGGCGCGGGCCACGGGTAACTGTCTAATCCAGGCCCCAAATGTTATTTCTGCAAGTGATGGCTCCCTGGCATCCCCACGCCTGTAGGTGTAGTGAGTAACTCCTAATCACAGTCTATGGCTGAAAGTAGACATCGAACGGCAGGGACACGAGGGGCTGACCTGTGGGCTACTTCACGGTTGCATGACTGGTGAAGACAATTCTTGCCCGGCTGGTAGTTAAGAGACGACCATTGAGAGGAACAGAACAATTTTATGGTCGTGTTAGTATTGGAGTAGCTTTCCAGTAGGAATTAATCATTTGTTTTTGTGCAGCTCTTTATATTGCTCTAAATAACTGCTGTCACAATGACTTAATATGATGGTACTCAATGTACTGACCACAGAAGAATGACTCGGCCTGGCCAGGAATAAAACTCTAAGGGGCATATCAACAAGCAGGCGATACAAAATTATCGCCGCTTTTGCGGCCGTTTTCGGCAGAAAAGCGGCGATAATTTCATCGCCTAATCAGCAAGGTCACGCTAACGCGTGACACCTTGCTTTAGCGTCAGGATTCCTAACGCCCAGTTTTGCATCTCTAATGAGATGCAAAGTGGGCGTTCCTGACCTGGCATGACAGGAGAAATGTCGCTAAGCGACATTTCTCCTATCAGCAAGCCTAACGCTATGAAGCATTGCGTCAGGAAAAGTAGCGATAACCCCTGTTATCGCTACTTTCCTTATGCCTGCTTCAGGACTGACTTAGCCATGATATCCTATGGAAGGTGGATATCATGGCTAAGTTTGTGAGTCCCTATCAACAAGCTAACGTGAGATTATCGCTGGGTTTCCAGCGATAATCTCACGTTAGCCAGTTAGCGCTAGGATTTTTATCGCTGATGAGATAAGCGCTGCTAATAGCACGCTATCTCAGCGATAAAAATCGGCGCCAGCCGGCGATAATTATCCGAGCGCTAAATGCGCTCAGCGATAATTATCGCCGGTTGTTGTTGATATGCCCCATAATTTGCAGATTACCTGACGGTCAGCAGCGTGCAGTTAACTCACTGGACCCTTCTGTTGCTTACTGTGCACTAATGATCCGCAGTGTGACAGGCTGTAGAGGGTTCAAATATAGCGACTACTGAGCTGCCTCTGAAGCTGATTCTCTGTAGCCCACTAAATGCACATAGTTGTGATGCCTCTGGGTGGTCGGACGCCAGATTCGTAGTCTCACCCATACATACCCCATAAAACTAGCTCTCGTCTCGAACTCTCGCTCTCTGCTGCTGACTCCCTCTCTCTTCTCTCTCTCTCCTCTCTTCACTCCTTCGCTCGCTCTCTCTCCCTCTCGTTGTCTCTCGGCCTCTCCTTCTAAATTTATCAAATACCCACAAGAGGACAACAGCTGTCCATTGCAGACTGGCCAGAAAACAGACCACTACACCCGGGTGCACTTGTAGCTGTGTATACACCCCAGTGTGCACATTTTCTCCCAGAGAGCTCTATAATTCACTGCTGCCTTCTGTTCTCGAAACAAGTCCTCTGCCGTTTAAAATAATCATGCCCGTTCTCTTGAGATTCGGCTGCGCGTCTGCAGAGGTGAAGGGCGCCACGTCCCGCCACTGACTCACCGCTCCTCGCAGATGAAAGCACGCGCTCTCGTAGGCGTCTCTCAGGAGGAATGCGTGGTTCGGTCACTCTGGCACTTGAGAACGACGGACAAATAAAAACTCTGCACTTATACACAAGTTTCTCAAATAATTGAGTTGGCCCGTTTTCGGCTCTGATTGCCGGCAGGATGACAAATTCACGCGCCAAGTGCCCAAATTCTAAGTCACTTTCTTTTGGAATTAACAGCAGTGCGATGGAAGGCTGTGAAATAATTCTGCCTTTGGCCTATTACCTTCCCCTTCATTTTCATACAAAGAGGGTCGACAATATCATCCAGACAGGGCTCAAGTCCTACAAAAAGAAGTGGGGGCACTCACCAAGTTAGGCAGAATGGGTGCGACATCAATGTGTATGACATCACAGGAAGTGGCAGCACTGCATGTGACATCACAGGAAATGACTTCACAGCGTTTGACTTCGCATGTGGCGTCACAGGAAGTGGCAGTACAACCCATGAACTCACAACAAGTGACATCATATCTTAAGACCTCACATATGTTCAGCAAGTCTATCATGAGTGCATTACAATATTTAACAAATTAGATTTTGCATTGGGGATCTGTCAAAATATTGATGCAATCCAGAAGCAAAATCTGGGCCTCAGCTCATGCATTTAATTTTTTGAAACCCTGCTACAAAGACATTGGCAACAAGGAGAAATGTGGCAGCAAACCTGTTCTGCTTAATTGGTTGCAATGACTGTATTTTTAAATATCTTATGCAGTTAAGGCACATGCAGCAGAGATCTTTTTGTTCCAGCTAAATCTCAGGAAATAGTAACTCTGGAGGATACCGTATTTACTGGAGAGATCTGTGTTTTGCCTAGTCCTAGTTTTGAATAAAAGTAGCATAGAGGGTTAATATGCCTCCTGCAAAGCACATTATATAACAAGCAATCGATAGATTTTTATTATATGTAAATGGGTACATGGGTTACTGCTGCTAAGACCGAGTTCCTTTTGTTGTTTGCAGTTTATAAATTGTAATCCTTCTAACATAGCACAGTGAGGTACGAAGGAGATGTGGCTCCTACACCTTGTAACCCTCACTGTCTTATGTTACTCATCCTTTATATGATTTATCGTCAATGTATAATCAGTTCTTCTGATGTAAGGCGCTTTGACATCCTGCATTGGGGTGAGTAGTGGCACTACTCATCCCAATGCAGGGCATTAGAGCACGGCCCCCGCTGCGCCCCCAATTCAATCAATCAATCAGGGGTTTATTAAAGCGCACTACTCACCCGTGAAGGTCTCAAGGTACTGGGGGGGGAGCTCCGGATCAGTCGAAGAGCCAGGTCTTGAGGTTCTTGAGGTCCTTCCTGAAGATGGGGAGGGTTGGAGAGCGTCTCATGTTCACAGGGAGCTCGTTCCAGGTCTTGGCTGCGATGTAGGAGAAGGCTCTCCCGCCTGTTCTGCTTCTGCGGATGTGGGGGACCTCTTCCGGGTCGAGGTCGGCGGAGCGGAGGTTCCTCTTGGGTACGTGGAAGGAGAATCTCTCGTTGAGGTATTTGGGTCCGATGTTGTTGAGGGATGTGTAGGCGTGGGTAAGGAGTTTGAAAGTGACCCTCTCCTTGACAGGGAGCCAGTGAAGGTCTCGTAGGTGTTGGGTCATGTTTTCGTGGTGTGGAGTCCCGAGGAGAAGTCTGGCGGCGGCATTTTGGATGGTCTGGAGTCTGTGTAGGAGAGATCTGTTGATTCCGGTGTATAGGGCATTGCCTTAGTCCAGTCTGCTGGTTATGAGCGCGTGGGTGACGGTCTTTCTGCAGTCGGAGGGAATCCATTCGGGGATTGGCATAAGCCATTTCTGGCCTGCTTGTTGCAGCTCGGAACAAAAGCAGACAATGTGCAGGTGCTGCTGAAAGTGTCCTGGTGTCAGAAAATGACACTGATACGAGTTCAGCATATTTCTGTGAATTCCAGGAGAAGTAGGAAAGGAACGCGGCACTCAGTTGAAGGCGGCCAGCTTTGCAGCAGGGCAGACAGCGTCTACCCTCTGAAAATTGTGGGTAGACAGTGTCTACTCTCAGCTCGAGCCCTGCATCCAGGGCCGGACAGGCATTTTGTTCCAGGGGGCATTTCCCCAGTGGGCTGGAGCCCTTGGAGTCTGGTTTAAAATCCTAGGGTCGCTCCTGATGCCTCTGTCACGTTCCCCAGCTTACCACGGTTAATTCCCGTGGGAGTGGGGGGGAGGGTGGTTACAGCAAGTAAGGGATCAGCAAGAGTGAGTAGAGAAGTTGAGTGGATGGGTGGAAGAAGAGTTTGAAAAAAGGAAGGGGGCGGGGCTGGATTGAGCCTTTTTGCCAGAGCTGCTTCTGGTTCTCAAGTCTGGTCTTGATATCAACCTACAATAACATCACATCCAGTACATCCCTGATCACAAACAACATCACAAGGTGAGCATATAATTGCTACTCATAACTCCACCTTTACCCAGGCAGGTAAAAGGAACCGAGTTAAACACAGCAATTAAACTGTAACTACAATTCTTATCTTGTGGCTAAGTGGTAAGTGGCCTAGTGGACACATTACTATCGTCATAGTGCATACAATATACTGACCCGTGAACAGATGGAGGGTTTTTGAATGCCAATTGACTAGTAAACACAGTAAATTAAGCAAGCCATACTACTGTAAAACACGCCATACTTCTGCACAAAGATGCTTCATATGAAAAAATTGATGTTTAAGCTTAAAAAAATAACTTTTATTTGAGATTAATGGCAAAGACTGATTGATGGATCTTGTGTTTTTAACGTTTAAATATAAGCAATTGAATAATCTTCCCAGACAATGGTAACAGCCTGTACTCTTAAATAGAATATATATTTTTATTTTGTGGATAAATCCGGATGCTCTCCTCTTATTGAAAGTGACAAAAACTAGTTAAAATATACATCTGTAATATGCACACTGCTTCAGCCGTGCTAACATTACTAAAGGTGCTGTGGATAAACACAGAATCTGCTTGATGGAAGGGATTGTATCTCAGGTTACTTAGAGGTGTGAAAGACAATAGTCAGGGCTTCCGAGGGCAAAATTGAGTAGTATTTAGAGGGACATGAAACAGAGACTGTTCTTTTGTGTTTTTGGATTGTAGTTGGAATAGCACGTTTGATGCGTTCATTCATATGTTTTGGGCTTGTCGGAAGATAAATTCTATTTGAATAAATTGCAAAATCGAATTAAATTGATGACTAGGCCTACAGTTGATTAAAACCCTTTGTTTAAGTTGCTTTAATGAGCATTGAGAGGATTTTTATGGTCAGAAAAAAAGGGCGATTAGGGTCCCAATCGTGGCTACAAACAATTAAGAGAAGAGGAATCTGATTTTGTGCCTTCATTTGGGAGTTCAATTTCAGGGGTGTCTTTCGTGTCAAAAAATGGAAAATCTTACCTCAAGAAAGGATGTTGGGGGCGTGGCTTAGCATGCTACAAAGTGGGTGGCGTGGATTAGCGCGCTACAAAGATGGCCGCACTTTACTGAGCTCCGTCGGATCACCGGTGAAGATGCTCCAACAGAGATGCTTTTCGAGTGATTTTCGATCACCATGAAGCAGCGATAGGCGGCGAAACAGCTCGGGAGCCTTGGTGACAGCTCAAAAGTTACTCGGGCTACTTCCCTGTGTGAGGTTTCGAACGAAGCTTTTCTTGACTTCGGGGCTCCAAAATGGCGGCTGACACAGAGGTTTTGCCACTTAACGGACTTAGGACATGAAGCGTGTTTGTTTTCTTTGTGTCCAGGCTTATTCCCCCTGCGCTGCATGAGGTACTGTGCATGGCAATTTTGTATACCTTTTTATGAAAGGTTCTGAGACTTTTGTGTGGGAAGCTGGTTCTATCACGCCAGCACATATACAAAATGGCGGCCGCTGACAGGATTTGCTTGGAAGGTTAAAATGCCTAACTACTAGCCCTAATATCGAGCTGACAGTATTTCAGTGGTGGTGAATTATCATATGAACAATACTCTGCCTGACGAACCTAATGCTTTTGGAGCCTATCCTGGTTATTGTTGGATGTGCAGAGTCCATCCAGTACTGAAGTCTATAAGTTGACAGGCGGGGTCAGGTCCTGTATTATGTGACATTCGCCTGTTGGCGGATTCTCTTTAAGCAAGGAATCGCTTTTTGATGCTTTATACCATGTTTATTATAGCGTAGTCCGTGCAGCAAGACTTCTAGGGTGAATATTATCTTTCCCAATAGCAGAAGATATGGGCGTGAACACTAACGACAGAGATTCTAAAGGCAATTTGAAACGGTCTAAACAGATCTCACCGACCCCGGAATTACAAGCCAAGAGTAACTCTGACTCTGCTTCAACCCTGGAAACTATATTACTCAAACTCAATACAGTCCATGATATAGCACAGAGTAACAAAACAAACACAGACCTGCCTCAAGTAAAAGTGGCGGCAATTAGGAATGATTTAAAAGATCTTTCACTACGAGTCCCCTAGCGCTGGCTTGAGGCGAGGCAACTGGCCTAAGCAAGAGTCCTCTTGCTCATCTGGCATCTCATCTCTATTGTAGGCAGTGCCAATGCCAGGAACATTGTTGGACCGCGTGCATTACTCCTTAACCATAACTATACAGAAGAGAGCAATCGGCCAACAGTGGTACAATGCTGCAGTCCACTTTATTTTGTTGGCTTTCAAATAGCACAATGCTGTCAGTATGGTACTGTCAAGCATAAGTGTATGAAAGTGCTCCTAAACATTTCTGCCATCCAAGACGCATTGAGGTAACAAATCGCTACTAACGGAGCTTTGGGTCTCCCAACTAGACCTGCCTCCACCACATCGCACTGCTGTGGGCCTTAAGGCACATGTAATGTTCTGAAGGTCAACCACCCTCAACTGTAGCAACTGGATCAAGTATTAATAACAAATTAAATAAAATTACCAGCACTACATTGACTTGACTGTGCACATCTTTTAAGCCAAATATGCCAATAACTACAGAAGAATTAAACAGTAAAACAGCAAAGTGATAACACTGGCATAATCTATCCCTCAAATGTGTTAGTCCGGTTAATACCGAATTTGAGGTAGAGTATTCGGAAGGGAAAAGTAGTAAGGCATGTTTCACTAGCATGAAAAACGAGTGGTGCACGCATGCGTGCCACAGCGAGACATCTGGTTTCAATTATCGCACCCGTGTCTGGGCACGATAATTGAAACCACATGGCGGGCGTGCGGGTAACCACCCCCAATAGGCTATGGGCAGAGCAATGTGCCCACCTTTGGCCAATTGCGTGCTGTCTTTGTTAAAAAGACGCACGCAAAGGCCAATAGCGTGTGCCAAAACAAAAAGCACACGCACGAGCGTGTGCGTTTCTTAGGTTAATTTTCGAAAGCCCTTTCATGAAGTCTTCGCCAGAACAGCGCATGCGCGCTGTCACAGGCTCGACCTAAAAAGACACTTAACTGAGCAGGAAGATTGAAATCTCAGAAGCAATCTTCATATTTTCGGATTACCGGAGGATTGTGAGAAGTCTGCTCCTTCAGTGATTGATTTCCTACTTACCTGGATTCCAAGAGTTTTGAATTTTTGTTCCACAAGGATTTTGAGATAGCGTGTGCTCATAAAGTTCCAACTTTTAAAGCTAAAACGATGTCTTCTCCAAGACCTTTGATCTTTAAACCCTTGCGTCATCAACATACTGAACAAATTCTGGCACAAATGAGGAAGATTAGGACAATCCAATGGGAAGGTCACAGAATATCAATATCACAGGACTTTACCAGAGACACTGTTACTCGTCGTAAAGGCTTCCTTAATTTGCGCAAGACTCATTGAATAAATAGTGTAGAAGACTTTACAAACAAACAAACTAAACATATCCAGACTTTAGGGTGCTCCATGGCTTCATCAAAAAGCATTTGCCATGCAATAGGTCTCGCATTTACGAGAGTTTGAGCTATTGGTATTGTAAATAACAATGCCTTTTATTTATGTGTTCTGAAAACAGATAAATAAAAGGCATTGCCATTTACAATGCAAATAGCTTAAACTCTTCAAATGCGATACCTATTGCATTGCAAATGCGTTCGTGCTATAATTTTTTTGGAAAAAGCATTAGGAGAGAGCACGCCATGTTGAATGTGTGTTTTTTTTATGGTTGGGACAGAGAGTGAATGTAAGACCGAATCGGTTAATGGATAGATGAATCGATGCATGAGTGCAAAGATGAGTGGGGGAGTGCATGTATGATGATTTATTGAGACGCCAAATCCAACAATGATGCAAAAAGCACTTTGATTCCTAAGCTAGACCTATTGACATTGCCAATGCTTGTTGGTTATTTAACTTAAATGGCTGTATTTCATCCGTGTCTCCTTGTGTGTGGCCTGGTATTGGCCGCAGATGGTACTTGGGTTACAGGTGAGTCAAAGAATCGCGATTGATCACCTTGGAAGTCCTTCACTACTGGGTGCCACAAGCAAATCCCTCGAATGACTTTCTCTCCCTCTGTGCATAATTGATAGCGCTGGCTTGAGGCGAGGCAACTGGCCTAAGCAAGAGTCCTCTTGCTCATCTGGCATCTCATCTCTATTGTAGGCAGTGCCAATGCCAGGAACATTGTTGGACCGCGTGCATTACTCCTTAACCATAACTATACAGAAGAGAGCAATCGGCCAACAGTGGTACAATGCTGCAGTCCACTTTATTTTGTTGGCTTTCAAATAGCACAATGCTGTCAGTATGGGACTGTCAAGCATAAGTGTATGAAAGTGCTCCTAAACATTTCTGCCATCCAAGACGCATTGAGGTAACAAATCGCTACTAACGGAGCTTTGGGTCTCCCAACTAGACCTGCCTCCACCACATCGCACTGCTGTGGGCCTTAAGGCACATGTAATGTTCTGAAGGTCAACCACCCTCAACTGTAGCAACTGGATCAAGTATTAATAACAAATTAAATAAAATTACCAGCACTACATTGACTTGACTGTGCACATCTTTTAAGCCAAATATGCCAATAACTACAGAAGAATTAAACAGTAAAACAGCAAAGTGATAACACTGGCATAATCTATCCCTTAAATGTGTTAGTCCGGTTAATACCGAATTTGAGGTAGAGTATTCGGAAGGGAAAAGTAGTAAGGCATGTTTCACTAGCATGAAAAACGAGTGGTGCACGCATGCGTGCCACAGCGAGACATCTGGTTTCAATTATCGCGCCCGTGTCTGGGCACGATAATTGAAACCACATGGCGGGCGTGCGGGTAACCACCCCCAATAGGCTATGGGCAGAACAATGTGCCCACCTTTGGCCAATTGCGTGCTGTCTTTGTTAAAAAGACGCACGCAAAGGCCAATAGCGTGTGCCAAAACAAAAAGCACACGCACGAGCGTGTGCGTTTCTTTGGTTAATTTTCGAAAGCCCTTTCATGAAGTCTTCGCCAGAACAGCGCATGCGCGCTGTTACAGGCTCGACCTAAAAAGACACTTAACTGAGCAGGAAGATTGAAATCTCAGAAGCAATCTTCATATTTTCGGATTACCGGAGGATTGTGAGAAGTCTGCTCCTTCAGTGATTGATTTCCTACTTACCTGGATTCCAAGAGTTTTGAATTTTTGTTCCACAAGGATTTTGAGATAGCGTGTGCTCATAAAGTTCCAACTTTTAAAGCTAAAACGATGTCTTCTCCAAGACCTTTGATCTTTAAACCCTTGCGTCATCAACATACTGAACAAATTCTGGCACAAATGAGGAAGATTAGGACAATACAATGGGAAGGTCACAGAATATCAATATCACAGGACTTTACCAGAGACACTGTTACTCGTCGTAAACGCTTCCTTAATTTGCGCAAGACTCATTGATATGAATATTCCATTTTCCTTTGCTGGTCCCTCAAGATTTAGAATCACTTTTAAGGGCTGTCCACAGATTTTTTATAAGCCTTCAGATCTCTCGACTTTTGGGGATAATCAGTCTGAATCACAATGGACTCAGACTCCCTTCCTGGTACTTCACGCCCTTAATGTTTTATATCTACTGACATGTCTGTGCCTGCTGTTTTTCAATCATTTGTTACATACGCTGGCTCTCTGTTTTTCTCTGCCTTGACACAATCCCTGTGGTTATGCTGTTTTGCTAGCTTCTGCCTAGATTGTACATAGATATACTAATTTATGACATCATTCATCACCAAAGTTATGATAGTTACACATTTCTCTTAGGTCTTTGATTGTCCACTGTAATTGGTAAAATAACGCTGCATCTTTTTGGTGTAATAACATTCTATATGGTTGATCTTTGCATTGTCTTTCTTTCTCACTGTCCTCATGATAATGTAAGTATCTCTTCTTCTGTTCCCCATATTCTTTTTTTTTTTAACTATTTTTTATTATTGTTTCCTACAAGTCTATGTTGGCGATAATTTGTTTTTTTCTTTCTTTTCTCACTGTATTTCTTACCCTAAATTATGAATTACATATAAGGTTCAAATTTCTACCTATTTCTTAAATTCTAAAATACTCTAACTGTATAAATGTGTTCCTGACTGCCATCGATTTTAAAGTATTTAGTAATTTTTTACATTACATACTTTAGGATTTTTCTGTTTATAGGATACTTATATTAATTTGATAGATTAATTCATAATACCTTAGACGGAGTTGTGTATGTTCTATATTGTTATTCATATTGCCTTAGATTGTTGTTTATATCACCGCATAGTATTATCTAGTATACCCTATATTGATATTTACTATTGTTATTTATAATAACGTATTTAGATATTTATCTGATATTATAACTTTATTTTTCTACTTATGATATGGTATATGTTTATCACTGTTCAAATTTGTTATATTTTTGGGAACTTGTGTTATTTCCTCTTTAGATGAATTTTAGATAGTATACTATGTATTGGTATTTATGCATTTGTTACGTCATCTAATTAAATATTTATTTTTGAACCGTCTGCATCGTGGTTGTTGGCCTCTGTTGTTGCTCCTCCACATTTTTTCCACCATGCAATTTGTCTATTACAGACATCCCCTGGTGGGGTTACTCTTTTTTAATGCTCCATTTTTCTTTGGAGTACTTTTGCTATTTTGTCTCTTCTTTCTAGTCTTTACTTCAATCCCTTTCTTTTTTCCTAATCTTGGGACATCTGCTTCAGTATATTTTGGGATTCATGGTGCATTTCTGTTAATTTCTAACTATTTCTGGGCTTTTCTTTTACCCCTTTACCTGATGTATTCAATTTTGTTGTTCTATTCATATCCATGAAGGACTTAAATATAGTTTCACTTAATGTTCGGGGATCGAACCACCCTGTTAAGAGGACCAAATTTTGATTATTGCAAAAGTCTATCTGGTGACGTGGTCTTACTTTAAGAGACGAAGATAGCATTTAAAGAAGCTCTGCTTATGAGGAAGGATTGCATTATGGATATTACGTGTTCTGAGGCTTGTGGGAAAAAATGGAGTGGTTACCCTTATCTCCAAAGGTTCCGGTTTATCTATTGTTGCAGCTGAACATGACACCAGTAGTAGATGGCTTCTTACCCGTTTGACTAATGGATCGGAAGATCTATATGTTATAAATTTATATGCTCCTAATATTGATGACCCTCTTTTTTGGCGTAGCATACACAAGAACCTTTCTGATATTCCGCAGAACTCTAGAACTATCGTTGGTGGGGACTTTATTCTTCCCCGTGATCCTATTTTGGATAGACACTCTGCGTTTAAATTTCGTCCCCCTAGATCACATAAGCATTTACTCAATATGTGCTCTTCTCATCATTTGGTTGATGCATGGAGATTACATAACCCTACGGGTAGTGATTTCACATTTTTTTCCTTGCCACATTCAAGCTTTTCTCGTATTGACTATCTGTTGGTAGATGCTTCACTTTTGAAACATACTATAAAGGTTACTATTTACCCAATAGTTGTTTCTGATCATGCAGCTGTATTTTTAACTGTTCTTAATCTCACTGATACGAGGGGCCCTCGTACTTGGCATCTCAATACAGACAATTTGGAAGACAACCTTTATTGAAAGCTATCCTAGTGGTAGCTATGGAGAGCAGCCTTCAGGCTAAGTCTTGAAGGAATGTAAAGCAGCTTGTTTTACCAGTCTATAATCTCTTGAATGATCAAATGAAAAGACAACCACACCAGGTATATATTTAAAATATATGTATTTAAAATAAAACACACCCCTCTAGTCTCTTTATGAGGCTAGAGTTCGAAGTACTTAAGTTACAAGTCAGTATTCAACAGTAATAGCACAAATTGACGTTTGGGCCCTAGGGGCGTACCAATCCATATACCAATAAAGTGGTATAAGAACCACGAATGAACTAGACACAAGGCCTAGAGCCTGTAGAAGTGCTTGGACCAGAAGGAACCACCCAAGGTAGTGACACAGGGGACCCACGGGGGACACGTGCAATGTGAGAACACAGCCGTGAATCGCCGTTTACTTCTATGGGGAAAGTCGCGGTTGGAAATTTAGAGTTTAAGGACACTTAGAGGATGACTACGAGCGAACCCTTTTGGACTTAGAGGTGTCTAGGACCAACACCCACGGGAGCACTGGAGTACTCGAGTTACCTCACCCAGGGAACCCGGGTGCATAGGTGTCAAATGGTGCCGGGTCGCGTCGCTATTTTCAATGGAAGCTGCTCCGGAAGTGCTGCTGCCGTGAAGAGGAGAAGTGTCCGGAGAGATCCAAGCCCGGATCTAGGATGGAAGGAACCTGAAAGCAGAGGGGACAGAGTCTGGGTCACTTACCAGTGACCAAGGGCACGATAGACCAATGCCCACAGATGTCGGGTGCTTCAGGTGAGTTGACGGGTGTCTTGACTCTTCAGCCACGAGGTCCAGGAGGTGCCGATGACAACCATGAGCTGGATTTGAGCTGTACCACAAAGTCTGTCGAGTGAAGCAGTATCGGGGACCAGATTGGACCCAACAAGCCCAACTTGCAATGGCAAGTCACTTGGAATCAGAGAAAGGACGTCGGTGGAGACCAGCAAGGTCTGGGGGACTCACCCAGCAAGGGTAAGTCGGGGCACATCTGGAGCAACCAGGAAAGCCCAATCAGATTAGGAGTTGCCTTTGCAGGGACTTACTAGCCAACGGGCTAGCGATCGCGAAGGAGCCTCGAGTGGTCGCACTGGAAACTGGCCCAAAGGTCACTCGTGGAGTCGAGGCTAGAAATCTTCGGTGCAGGAGGTGCTCAAGGCTGGGGCTACTCGGAGCCGAAAGCACAACTTCGAGGAAGACCAGGACGATGATGGATCAGCAAAAGATCACGGTGTCCAGGGGTCATGGTTCCACGTCACCCACGATAGCCACGGGCCTCAGCTATGCTGTGGACTCAGGGTAGCCTCGGGGAAGTCTGGAAATTCACCTCCGGGGATGCAGAGACTTCGGCGTCCGGCGGGAGCTTCGGAATTGCAGACCGGACAGTTGCTTCTTTGGTGCCTGCCAAGCAGGGGAGTCACTCCTTGACCCCAAGGGAGATTTCTTCAGTCTTCTAGTTGAAATAGAACGTCGAAGGTCCAGGATATATGTTGCAGAGTTTCGGCCAGGGTGATCTAAAGTCGCAAGGACTGGGTTCCCATACTTATACTAAGTTTGGGGGTTGGACATACTCTAGGGACCCACCTATGGGAGGGTTTGGAAAGAGGGGTGGTTACACCCATTTCCTTTGTCCAGTTTCGCGCCAGAGCAGGGGCAGGTAGCCCCTGCAACCAGTTTGAACTGGACTGTGCACAGGGACACCAAGTGTGCCCCCAGTGCAGGACTTCAAAGCACCAGAGAGTGCTCCTTCCCAGCCCCAATACACATCTGCCCGTCTGGGGAGGTGGCCACCTCCCTGGGACAGGAAACCTATTGTCCAGGCCTCCCCTGCCAGAGTTTCGGTCAGCAGCAGGAGTCCAGACCTGTGTCTGTGGAAGTGGCATCCATTTTGTGATGCCAGGGCTGTAGAAAGTCTTTACCGGGTTAGATCAGTGTGAACATGTCTCTCCCTCTAGAAGGGTGGAATGCTACCCCCGCCGCCAGAACTGGCGGGAGGGGGGTAGTATTCAAAAGCGTTTGACACCAAACACAACATGTTTCTGTGCAGCCAGTGCAAAGTTAGCATTTACCGCGAGGTTATAATGCACTTAAGAGTATATGGTCAGGGTGCACCACAAACAGCATCAGAGGAGGTACTCCGAACGCTGCAGACGGGCTCTGCTCATGCAGGGGCACCCTCTCACATAAAACCAAGCACTCTGCCTTCAGGATTGTTAAGGCCTGCCATAGGAGTGACTTATAGGTTTTATATGTGTGTGCAATGGTAGTGATATAGGTAGCCTATACCACAGTAAGAGGTGCAAGCACCACCTTACCCAGGCTGCAGTAGCAGACCTGTGGAGTCATTTTGGAGTGCTTCCCAGGGGAGGCATAATACATGCTTCAGACCCTGATAGGCCTCTGAGGTACCTATGCCCTAGGTACATAGTATACCATATACTAGGGGCGTATAAGGCACTCCAGAATCCAATTAGAAATGCACCTAATGTACATGGAAACAATTTTAGAGAGGAAGCAGCTAGGCTGGGGTCCTGATTAGCAGGGTCACAGCCAGACTAAGGTCGAAAAACAGTGAAACACCAGCAAAAAGTGGGGGTACCCATGTGAAGCAGGTCCTACTCTCCTACACAACCCCCCTCAAATGCAGGAACATTAAACTAACCTTGACCAGTTGAGTCTTCATGTTCTAAGTGGAAATACCTAGAGAGTCCATCTGCATTGACATGGTTACTCCCAGGTCTATGTTCCACTGTAAAGTCCATCCCCTGTAGGGAAATGGACCACCTAAGCAGTTTGGGGTTTTCACCCTTCATTTGTTTTAGCCATAAGAGGGGCTTATGGCCTGTCTGAACTAGGAAGTGAGTACCAAACAAGTATGGCCTCAACTTCTTCAGAGCCCAAACCACAGCAAAGGCCTCCCTCTCAATGGCTGACCAACGTTTCTCTCTAGGGGTCAGCCTTCTGCTTATGAAAGCTACTGGCTGATCCTGACCTTCATCATTCAATTGTGACAGTACAGCCCCTACCCCCAATTCAGATGCATCTGTTTGGACAATGAACTTCTTGGAGTAATCAGGACTCTGTAGAATGGGAGCAGTGCACATGGCCTGCTTCAGGTCATCAAATGCCTTTTGACAGCTAGCTGTCCACTGAAACTTTTTGGGCCTTTTCTTAGAAGTTAAGTCATTCAGGGGTGTCACTATTGATCCATACCCCTTGACACATCTCCTATAGTACCCAGTCAGGTCTTAGAAGGCTCTCACCTGAGTCTGGGTAGTTGGAGCAACCCAGTCCATGATGGTCTAGATTTTGCTCTGCAGTGGTTGAACCTGGCCTCCACCTACAAGGTGGCCCAGGTACACAACCTGACTCTGCCCTATCTGGCACTTGGTAGCCTTGATCGTGAGGCCTGCCTTTTGCAGGGCCTCCAAAACATTCCTTAGGTGGACCAGGTGATCCTCCCAGGTGGAGCTAAAGACAGCAATATCATCTAGATAAGCTGCACTGTAGGCTTCCAGACCTGTGAGAACTGTATTCCCCAACCTTTGGAAAGTGGCAGGTGCATTCTTCACACCAAAGGGCATCACCACAAATTGGTAGTGCCCACTGGGGGTCGAAAATGCAGTTTTTGGCTTTGCATCATCAGCTAGTCTGATCTGCCAGTAGACAGCTGTCAAGTCAAATGTGCTGAGGTACTTGGCTGAGGCCAAAGTATCTATAAGCTCATCTGCCCTTGGAATTGGATGGGCATCAGTCCTAGTGACTGCATTGAGACCCCTGTAGTCCACACAAAACCTCATCTCTCTGTTCCCACCACTGGTGTGAGGTTTTGGCACAAGGACCACTGGACTAGCCAAAGGGCTATCTGAGGGTTCAATAACTCTTAAATCAAACATTTTCTGGACTTCTGTCCTGATACAGTCCCTGACATGGTCAGGTTGCCTACAAATCTTATTTTTAATAGGCAGACTGTCCCCAGTGTCAACTTCATGAGTGCACCAGGTAGTCTGACTTGGTGTCAGAGAAAACATGCTTCTGAACTGATTGAGCACCTGTCTGCAATCAGTTTGCTGCTGGGCAGTGAGGCTGCCTGCCAAGGCCACACCATCAACTGACCCATCATCAGGGTTCTGTGAGAGGAGGTCAGGGAGTGGGTCACTCTTTTCCTCCTGTCCCTCATCCGTAGCCATGAGCAAGCCCGTGTCAGCCCTGTCTACATATGGCTTCAGCCTGTTGACATGGAGAACCCTATGGGGACGCCTGGGAGTTCCTAGGTCTACTAAGTAGGAAACCTCTCCCTTCTGTTCAACAATAGTGTGGGGTCCACTCCATGTGTCTTGGAGAGCTGCTGGGGCCACAGGCTCCAACACCCATACTTTCTGTCCTGGCTGGTAACCAGTCAGTACAGCCTTTTGGTCATGCCAGGCTTTTTGCAGTTCCTGGCTAGCCTCAAGGTTTTTAGTTGCCTTTTTCATGCACTCAGTCATCCTGGAGCAGAGACCAAGTACATAGTCCACTATGTCTTGCTTTGGGGGTTTGAGAGGTAACTCCCATCCTTCCTTCACCAAACACAATGGACCCCTGACAGGGTGACCAAACAAAAGTTCAAAGGGGCTATAGACAACCCCCTTTTGTGGCACCTCCCTGTATGCAAACAAAAGGCAGGGCAAGAGAATGTCCCATCTTCACCTAAGCTTCTCTGGGAGCCCTTTAATCATGCCCTTTAAGGTTCTGTTGAACCTTTCAACTAAACCATTGCATTGTGAGTGATCGGATGTGGTGAATTTGTAAGTCACTCCACACTCCTTCCACATTGCCCTTAAGTATCCAGATATGAAGTTGGTACCTCTGTCTGATACCACCTCCTTAGGAAAACCCACTCTTGAGAAAACTCCCAACAGGGCTCTTGCCACCACAGATGCTGTAGTGGTCCTAAGGGGTATAGCTTCTGGGTACCTGGTAGCATGATCCACTACTACCAGGATGAACCTGTGCCCAGATGCTGTTTGGGGATCCATGGGACCAACAATGTAAATCCCTACCCTTTCAAAGGGTACCCCCACCACAGGTAGTGGTATCAAGGGGGCATTTGTAGTGCCACCTGCTTTGCCACAGGCTTGGCAGGTTACACAGGAGTGACAAAACTCCTTTGTGTCTTCAGACATGTGGGGCCAGTGAAAGTGAGGGACTAGTCTGTCCCAAGTCTTGTTCTGGCCCATGTGACCTGCTAAAGGGATATCATGGGCTAAGGTCAATAGGAAGCCCCTGAACTTCAGAGGTATAACCAACCTCCTGGTGGCACCAGGCTTGGGGTCTCTACACTCTGAGTACAGGAGTCCATCATCCCAGTACACCTTGTGGGTACCACTAGTACTCCCAGCAGCCTCAGCAGGGAAGGTCCCCCTGTCCCCAAAAACCCAACCTGATCAGGCTCAAGCCCCTTCTTCAGGACTGTGATCATCTCCCTCAAGAGACTGATCCTCCTTCTGAGTCAGGGGGGAAGGCTCTGCCTTACCCCTTCTGTTCCTCCTCTTGGATGGCGCTTGGTCCATTATTCCAGAATCCAAGGCCTGTTCAGTTTTAGACATTTTGGCCTGTGACCTGGTCACAGCAAACACATCTGCAGGGATGCCCAGCATTTCGGCATAAGTCCTGAGCTCTACTTCTGCACAAGCTGAAGTCTCTAGATCATTGCCAAGCAAGCATTCAACTGGTAGGTCTGCACTCACCACAACCTTCTTAAGGCCAGTTACCCCTCCCCAGGAGAAGTTAACAACTGCCAGAGAATGGTCTGTTCTGACATTGCTAGCATTTGTCACTTGGTACATTTCACCAAGTATGATCTTCCCAGGATCCACAAGATCTTTTGTCACCATAGTGACACTTGCTCCTGTTTCCCTAAATGCCAAAGCCTGTACTCCATTGATTAAAGGATGTTGCCTGTACTTGCCCAAGTTACTGGGACTCACAGAGGAGGTCATATCCATGCCCCCATCACAGACAAGAACAGCCTAAGTGGTTTCTCTGACTAGGCCAGAGCCCAACTCAGAACCCAGGGTCAACCCTGCTAAACCCTTTGGCTGTGTATTCCCACCACCAATTGTAACTGCACTAAGGGCAGCAGGTGGCTTAGGGGCATTGGTGAGGGCTGGAGTATTTTCTTTGGACTTGGTGCAATCACTGGTCAAGTGTGTCTTTTGCTTACAGACTTTGCACCATGGTTTCTTTTGGCCTTTCCCTTTGTTAGCCTGTGAATCCCCACCTGAAGAAAATCTTTGGGGCCCTTGAGAAGACTTCTGGTCTTTACCCTTGTCCCCACCCTTGTCAGAGTTCTTAGAATCTTGCTTCTTTGGGTCACCATCTTGGTTCTGTACCTTCTGCCTCACCCTGGTTCTGACCCATTTGTCTGCCTACTTTCCCAATTCTTGGGGAGAAGTCAGATCAGAGTCTACCAGGTACTGGTGCAACAGTTGATTTTGACAGTTATTAGGAATCTGCTCCCTCATTATCAGATTGTACAATCCTATGAAGTTACCCACTTTACTGCCCAATAACTAACCTTCCAGAGCCTTAGCAGCACAGTCAACAAAGTTCACCCAGTCTTGATATTGTGCGTTTTGGGAATCCCTGACCCTTAACCTGTATTGTTCAGTGGTTAGGCCAAACCCATCTATCAGTGCACTTTTCAAGACCAAGCATTTATGAGTACGGGATGTAGTACTTCTGTAGTATACTTACATACTTTTACATGCCTTTATGAATCAGCACTGAAATGTGGTGGGGACGAGCCCTGTAACCCCCTTCACTTACTTGCATTTGGTCCTGAAGACCATGGTGCCATCACTTCTCTTCCCCAACGAACCTATGAAAAAGAAAGAGTTGCAGGGTCAGTCCATGCAGGTAAGAGCGGTGGGGGGACTCGACAGATGACAACATGGGAAAATTAAATAAATATTTAATTTTCCCCTGTTGTTATCTGTTGAGTCCCCCCCCCACCCTGCTCCACCGCTTTTACTGGCATGGGCTTCTCCTGTGCGGGGTTAACACAGGCCGGGCATGTAAAAGTCTACAAACATTAACAAAGGACTCTAGCTTGCAACAGGAGTGTGGGGTCCGATCATTGTGGACCAATCAGGAGAAAGTGGAGGAGTGGATGAAAACGCCATAGTCAAGAGAATCAGGAAGCGAAGAGGCAACGCTGAGACGCTGTATAGGGCGAAGGGGTTCTACACCAAGACGCTGGTAGAAGAGGAGGCTACCTGAACTGGAGAAGACGTTACCAGTCCCGACGAGTCCCTGGACATGTGGACCAAAGAGTAGTGGACGCTGCCGGAGGACGCTATATGGCTTGCTGTAACTCAGGAGAGTTGCAATGTTGTGGGTGAGTGAATTATGTGAGGAAGTTGGAGGCAGTACAGGGTGGGGGAAGCTTGAGCAGAATGGCTAGCTACCAGCCTTCCTGCATACACCATTCCCTAGTTGGCCATTTGCCCTGGATGTGAGATGATTGTTTTTTTATATTAAATCGTATAT
The DNA here is from genome assembly GCF_964204655.1 of Triturus cristatus. Lineage (NCBI taxonomy): Eukaryota > Metazoa > Chordata > Amphibia > Caudata > Salamandridae > Triturus > Triturus cristatus. The sequence goes on along the minus strand of NC_140593.1, from coordinate 1,042,881,057 downwards.
CTTTTAAAAGTGCACTTATCACGTTGGTTCCTAAGACCACTCCTAAGAAAGGCGTATCAATATTGACTCAATGTATGTAAGGCACTACTGCATGAGTAGTGACCGAGGCTAGCTGAGAGAGAGAATCAGCAGCCATTGCTAGAAGTATTCGAACTGATAAAAAGGGGAATAAAATGTCATGGGTGCCCTAGAAAGAAAACCCCTGATGTTCTCAGATGATGTTTCGGTGTGTGGGGTGTTTTCAGACCTGCGTTGGGTCTCCTGGAGTTATCACTACTTTGTGCACTGGCACAGGTGAGGTGGTGGTTAAAACAAATAGAGAAATAGACACTAGTCTCATACTTACCACTGCTTTTTTCCCCAAGTACACTGGCTGCACCATCCTTCTGATGGGTACACTAGAAGGAAAGAAAAAGAAAATCCTACCATCAGCCACATCTGGACGAAAAGGAAAATCGTCAACACCCGAAATCTCACACTTAAATCAGAACCTTGAATAAAATATTAACATTCAGAAACCTACACAGCCTCTGCATAAATATACCCGCCCTTCACTTCTACACTTGGTCTAAGAAGTGGGATCTGCCGATATGGAGGCTGTGGTTTATCGTATGGTTTAGAGCCAAGAGAAGCTAGAAAAGGTGATGGAACAGTTCCTGACTACGGCTGCAGAGGATAAGGAGAGCCTTCATAAAGCCTAGACCACTCAGACACAATCACAGGACACAGCCATAGGGAGGATGGCAGATGGACTGGGTTAGCAAAGAGGTCATACCGCCTTGCCATTGGTGTTCCTACAGAAATACGTCATCGGGAAAGACCCAAAACTTTTTTCAATAATTTCAAGTGTATGGCCAAGGAAGCAGCACGGCCCACCAACAGATGGGGTCAATACTTGGGACCCTTACTTTTAGGAGACCTACATGCCACCAACCAGTCATCCAACTCTCAAGGAACTACCCCATTTGGAGAAATCAAGAGAAGTATACTTGAAAGACTAGGGGTGGTAGAGGAAACCTATAGTATGAGGCTGTGAAAGATAAAAGAGGGGACATAGGAGAGGCCAAGGACCCTATTCTATTGTGTTAAAGATATGACTGACTGCTGGCTCCAACCCCTTATCACCATAAAAGACAAAATCCTGGGGAAGATTTATTTAGCACAATATCTGGCCTTGCTACATCCCCTGTTCAAAAATGACTATGCCAACACACAGCTGACAATGGAGAGAGTAGTGAAAATAGCAAGTACCTTCGACCACACCCATGAACTCCAGAAAGGTCCGAATTTTAGGGGGGCCCAGCGCAAAGACCCCCTCTTCAGAGAAGCCAAAAATACCGCCTCTGAGGAGGAAGGTCCCAACATAGTAGGTCCCCAATCCTTTCCCAAGGAGGGTTTATTGGATCGGAAGAGAGGGAGAACTCAATCCTAGCAGTTGTTAATCCCTGTTCCCTTTTGAGAGAAAGTGTTATTCCTGGCTCATTGTTACCTTCTGGGTGGGCATTTCTATACTGAAAAATCAAAGAAATCCATTTTGGACCGATTCTATTGGCTCTGCATTTTCCAGCAAGTAAAAGCGTATTGTAGGGAATGCCCCGAATGCCAAAAGAATAGTCGATACCGGTCTACCCGGGTTCCCTTATGCCCTCTAACTGTGATTGAGGAACCATTCTCCAGAGTAGGAATGGGCATTATCGGGGGCCCCCTTCTTCCTTCCTTTAGTAGCTGTCAATATGTCCTTGTTCTAGAAGACTATGCCATGCAATATCCTGAAGCAGTAGCCGTGGTCCAATTCAACACCACACATATAGCAAAAGTCATGATAACATATTTCTAGAGTAGGATTTCCAAAGGAAATTCTGACGGATCAGGGTACCTCATTTGTTTCCCAGTTTATGTGGCAAGTGTGTCAGCAAGTGGGCATCAAACAAATATGCACTGCTGCCTATCACCCCCAGACAGAAGGCCTCATGGAGAGGTATAGTGCCACTCTTAAGAGCACCCTAAAAAAGCTTCTGGATCTGGAAACCAGAAAATGGGAGGATATGTTACCTTTGCACACTTCGCAATACAATGTGAAGTACAGAAAAGTACTGGGTATTCACCATTTGAACTTCCCTTTGGCCGTTAGCTCATTCCTTGTTGGACATGGCCAGAGAAGAGTGGGAACAGGAAAGAAAACCCATCTGGGGCAGATTCGGAACATAGTGAGAGCCATCCTGGAGAATGCCGAACAGTCCATCGAGAAGTCATTGGGAGTGAGGTAAAGCAAATGCTACAGATGGGGGTTATTGAACCCTCTCAGCGAATGGAACTAGCCAATCATTCTGGTGCCAAAACAGGATGGGTCTGTTAGTTTTTGCATTGATTTTAGATGAATCAATAAAATCTCCAAATTTGATATCTGTCCACTTCCCAGAGTGGATGAATTGATAGAAATCCTGTGGGATGCCAAATACATAATTACCTTGGACTTATGCAAAGGCTATTGGTAAGTCCCTTTAAGAAAACAAGATAAAGAGAAAATGGCTTTCTCGTCTCTTGGGGGCATATTATCAAGAACAGCATTAAAATTATCACCGCTTTAGCGACTGGAAGCTGCCGCTAAAGCGGCGATAAGGGGCTCGATAATATGCCCTTGAGAATTCCATTAGAAGCCCAGGTTCACACCAGAACATGGGCTTCTATTGGAATTCTCAAGGGCATACTATCAAGCTCCTTATCGCCGCTTTAGCGGCAGTTTCCTGCCGCCAAAGCGGCAAATAATTTTAATGCCGTTCTTGATAATATGACCCTTGGAATTTGTATCATTTCACAGTGCTTCCCTTCTGGTCCATGGAGCGCCGGCAATTTTCCAAAAGCTTATAAATACCATTCTGAAGCCTTACGAGAAATACACTGCCGCTTATATAGAGGACATTGTTATCTATAGCTCTACATGGGACCAACACTTAAAACACTTACAGACAGTGAAAAGGGTTACTAGGTACCAGTGGCTGAAGATTAACCCCGTTAAAAGGAATCTGGCTGCTAGGAAAGTTAAATGCCTGGGGCTTCTCTTGGGGGAAGGCCATATACGACCCCAGATAGAGAAAATTGCAGGCATATCGAAAATACCCATGCCACAAACCAAAAGAGAACTATGGGCTTTCCTTGGCCTCCCCGGTTGCTACCGATGATTTATCCCTTGTTTTTCACATTTGGCAGCCCTCCCTGACTGAACTCTTAAGGAAAACCTGAGAAACTGAACTAGAACTACAGAATCCTTCCCCTGTAGTACTAGAGTCCTGTTGGGCCTTAAAACAGACCCTCATGTCCAAGCCAGTACTTGCTAGCCCTCACTATTAAGAACCCTTCGCTCTTCAAACTGTTTTATCCCAGACAGATGATGCTGTGGAGGAACGACCAGTGGAATATATAAACAGGAAGTTATTTCCTGAAGAGATAAACTATTCAGCAGTTGAAAAAGAAGCACTGGCAGTTAAATGGGCTATAGAAGCTCCAAGATACTACCTAGAAGGACGGGAATTCTCTCTGTTCACGGACCATGCTCCTCTCAAATGGACGGCCAATAACAAAGGAAACACTGATTGTGTGTTATGCTGGTTTTTAGCCTTACAGCCCTTTTGATTCCAAATCAGAGCATACAAATGCTGACTTCCTTTCCAGACATCCCCAAGAAGCATTTCTTACAAGTAAGAAAGTAAGGCAGGAGAGATGTGAGGACGAGCCCTGTAACCCCCTTCATTTACCTGCATTTGGTCCTAAAGTCTGTGGCTCCATCAAGCCTCTTTCCCGACGAACCTTTAAAAAAAAAAGAAAGAGATGCGGGGTTAACACAAGTTAGGCACGTAAAAGTCTACAAACAGTAAGGAAGAACCTAACAGGTTGGCGCACTTTCCATCATTGTGTGGACCAATCATGAGAAAGCGAAGGAGGGGGCAAAAACACCACAGTTGAGAGAATCAGGAAGAGGAGAGAAAATGGTGAGGAGCTGGACAGGGAGAAGGAATCCTGCGCCTAGACACCGACAGAAGAGGAGGAGACCTGATTCCAGAGAAGGCAATGCCACCAGTCCCAACGCATCCCTGACCGTGTGGACCGAAGAGTGGTGGACGCCGCTGGAGGAGGCTGTATGTCTCGCTGCAACTCCGGAGAGTTGCAGTGTTGTGGGTGAGTGATTCATGGGAGGGAGAGGGAGGCAGTACGGGGTGGGGGAAGCACAGGCAGAACGTGTAACTACCGGTGTGAGAAGCTGGCCTTGTATATGATGTCCACTAATACAAGTGGGAACCCTGCACCAGTCCAGACACCCCATTTGGTGATTTACGCAGTCTTAGACAACCTTAGAATGCTCTATAAGTGGTAGGTGTGGAAAGCAGCATTCAGGCTTATTCCAGAAGAAGTGTAAATCAGCTTGTTTTACCAGAATGCAATCTTATAGTATAGATTAAGTGAAAAAGAACCACACTGTGGGGTATATTAACAAGAAACAGGGAATATTAACGCTAAGGGCACTTAGCGTAAATTTTCTTAACGCCCGCTATCGCTGGATTTTTTATCCCCTAGGCGGTTAGCGTTGTTAATAACGCGAAAACCAGGCGATATTATCCAGCAATAGCGGGCGTTAAATTTTTTTACGATAAGCACCCTTAGCTTTAATTTTCCCTGTTTCTTTTTAATATACCCCACAGTGTGGTTCTTTTTCACTTAATCTATACTATAAAATTGCATTCTGGTAAAACAAGCTGATTTACACTTCTTCTACACTAAGCCTGAAGGCTGCTTTCCACACGTACTACTTATAGAGCTTTCTAAGGTTGTCTAGCGGCATTTTGGGAGGTTATCGCAGGTAATGCAGCGATAAAACTACAAGGATATGGATATCCTTGTTGATAGCCCATGGTGGATTTAGCCATGTAATCCACCTCCCATTGGATTACATGGCTAAGTCTGAAAATTAGCAGACGTAAAAAAGCAGCGTTAACCGTGGTTAGCGCTGCTTTTTTTGTCTCTAACAGGGTTAGCGTGAAGCTTGATAATAGGAGAAATGTCGCTTAGCGACATTTCTCCTATTATTATGTTCTGGAACGCCCACTTTGCATCTCATTAGAGATGCAAAGGGAAGCGTAGTGAAAAAGGGTGCTAACATTCTATTTTGCATAGGGCGATATTTTTATCTCCGCTTCTTTGGCTTTTAAAGACAAAAAAGCGGAGATAAAGCCCTTGTTAATATGCCCCCAAGTTTTTATAAAAATATTTATTTATTATATAATACTCTCTAACACGTTTAGATATCTCCTACCCAGAGATAATCACAATGCACACAATACTTTGCAAAGAAACACAGTAAATAGGACAGAATGCACAGTGGGCCCCCGAGGGGACCAAACCATATACTAAGAAAGTGGTATAAGAACCACGACTCGGGTCAAGACAATGTCGAGAGGACATAGAAATGCTGGGGACCCAAGGAGCCACCCAAGGTGAGTAGATAAGGACCCCACGGAGAGCGTGTGCAGTGTGGGAACACAACTGTGTGCTCTGTACAACTCTACGTGTAGGTCGCGGTTGGATTTATAAAGATTAAGGACCCTTCCTAGTGGACCCTGAAGAAACCCCAGTGTAAGGAGAAAGTTTTACAGTCACCCCACCAGTGCATACGCTGAGAGCCTAACGTAGGGCTCTTCAAGTGCTTGGAATCATACCTCCCACACCGTTTACAGTGTGGGGCTATGATTCCAACATGTTTGATATTAAACATGATAAGATATGTTGCAGCCAGTTTCGAGATGGTCATTGCGTAATTACGCGATGCTCCTCCAAATGCTATATGGCTGCTTCACTGACACCCCAGGAGAATGGACTCTGTTGGCTGTGGGGTGTCCTGCTCATGCAGGGGCACCCTCTCACTTAGAACCAAGCACCCTGCCTTCAGTATTGCAAAGGCCTGCTAGAGGAGTGACTTATAGGTTTGAAGGGCAGTGACCCTATATATAGGAAGTCTATATCTTTAGTAAGTGGTGCAAGCACCAACTTACACAGGCTGCAATGGCAGGCCTGTAGTTCCATTTTGAATGGTCTCCGATGGGTGGCATAATGCATGCTTCACCCCATGGGGGACTTCTGGGGCAACTTAGTACCTTATAATAGGGACTGATAAGAGTACCCAAGTATCCAATCTGGGTTGTACCTAAGTACTGAACATAACAATTTAGGGAGAAAGCAGAAAGACTGGGTCCTGATTGGTAGGATCCCAGTCAGACTAGTCAATTACAGCTTAGCACCAGGCAAAATGTGGGGGTAACCATAGAAGCAGATCCTACCTTCCTACACAACCTCCCCCCCAAACGCTACAGTGATGAGACTAACCTTGCCCAGTTGAGTCTTCATTTTCTAAGAGGAAGTGGAGAGTCCATCTGAATTGGCATGGTTACTCCCAGGTCTATGATCCACTGTGTAGTCCATCCCCTGTAGGAAAATGGACCACCTCAAAAGTTTGGGGTTTTCACCCCTAATCTGGTCTGTCTGAACAATGAAGTGAGTGCCTGACAAGTATCACCTCAACTTCTTCATGGTCCAGACCACAGCAAAGGCCTACCTCTCAATAGCTGACCAACGTTTCTCTCTGGGGGTTAACCTTCTGCTGATAAAAGCTACTGGTTGATCCTGGCCCTCTGCATTAAGTTGTGACAACAGAGCCCCTAACCCCAACTCAAATGCATCTGTTTGGACAACAAATGTTTTAGAGTAGTCAGGACTTTGCAGAATCCATCAAATCAAATCAAATCAAATCAAACGCCTTCTGACAGCTAACTGTCCACTGAACTTTCTTGGGCATTTTCTTTGATATGAGATAATTCAAGGTAGTCATTATGGACCCATATTCTTTTACAAATGTTCTGTAATACCCAGTCAGGCCCAAGAAAGCTCGGACCTGAGTCTGGGTGGTTGGAGCAACCCAGTCCATGATGGTCTGGATTTTGCTCTTTGGTGGTTGAACCTAGCCTCCACCCACCAGGTGGCCCAAGTACACAACCCAACTCTGCCCTATCTGGCACTTAGTGGCCTTGATAGTGAGGCCTGCTTTCTGCAGGGCCTCCAAAGCATTCTTGAGGTGGACCAGGTGATCCTCCCAGGTGGAGCTAAAGAAAGCTATATAATCTAAATATGCTGCACTTTAGGCTTCCAGACCTGTGAGAACTTTGTTCATCAACCTCTGGAATGTGGCAGGTGCATTCATCAAGCCAAGGGGCATTACAATAAATTGATAATGCCCACTAGGGGTTGAAAATGCTGTTTTTGGTTTGGCATTCTTGGCTAGTCTGATTTGCCAATAGCCAGCAGTAAGGTCAAATGTACTTAAGAACTTTTCTGAGGCCATATTGTCAATAAGCTCATCTGCCCTAGGAATTGGGTAAGCATCAGTCCTAGTGACTGCATTGAGTCCCATGTAGTCTACACAAAACCTCATCTCTCTTTTTCCATCCTTGGTGTGAGGTTTAGGTACTGGGACTACTAGGCTACCCCAAGGGCTATCTGAGGGGCTCTATTGCTCCCAACTGCAGCATCTTTTGGACCTCTGTCCTGATGCAATCTCTGACATGGTCAGGCTGCCTGTAGATGTTATTCTTAACAGGTAGACTCTCACCTGTGTCCACTTCATAGGTACACCAGAAAACATATGCCTGTATTTATTGAGGACCTTCCTGCAATCAATCTGCTGCTGATCAATGAGGCTGCCTGCCAAAGCCACTCCATCAACTGATCCATCATCAGGGTTCTGAGAGAGGAGATCAGGGTCACTCTCTTCTTCCTGTCCCTCATCAGTTGCCATGAGCAAGCCCATATCAGCCTTGTCAACAAAAGATGTTAGCCTGTTAACATGAAGTACACAATGGGGACTTCTGGGAGTGCCAAGGTTTACCAAATAGGTGACCTCACCCTTTTGTTCAAGTATGGTGTGGGGTCCACTCCATTTATCCTGGAGAGCTGTTGGGGCCACAGGCTCCAACACCCACACCTTCTGACCTGGCTGGAAAACAGTCAGGACAGCCTCTTGGTCATGCCAAGCTTTTTGTAGTTCTTGGTTGGCCTCTAGGTTTTAGCTGGCCTTCTTCATGTACTCAGCTATGTGGGAGCGCAGACCAAGTACATAGTCCAATATGTCCTGTTTTGGAGTTTTGAGAGGTAACACCCATCCCTCCTTCACCAGACACGACTGGATGCCCAAACAAAAGTTCAAAAGGGCTGTAGCCATCACCCTTCTGAGGGACCTGTCTGTAGGCAAAGAGAAGGCAGGGTAGCAGGACATCCCATTTTTGCCTAGGCTATTCTGGGAGGCCCATGATTTTTTTTGTTAACAAATTTTATTGATTTGCAATAAAACAGTGAAAACAGCCCGCAGGGCGTTGCAGAAGGCATGACGTCCATCTTAAGATTCAACACAGTGAGATATAAAAGTGCAAAATAATCCTTCAGGTTCGATTGCCAGTCCACCTGTTGGGGAAATATGGTAATGCACATCTTAAGCCAATACCCGCCCGCTACTCGGGATCCTGTAGGGCTTGTTAGTGCACTCTATGTGTCCTAAATCCCACTTGACAACCTTGTGGGAATAACAACCAATGACCCCCCTCCCGCCCACCCAGCCCCCTCTAAACTCCCTCCAAACTCCCTCCCTCCCCACCCCCCAGCCATGTCGCTAATACGTCAAAGCATCTGTACTCGGATCTTGGTCAATTCAGTCATGTAGTAGGGGTGCTGCGTCCCTTGTTTCCGGTTATTGGCGCTTTGGATGGGATGAGTACCATGTCAGCTCGGCCCAGGGATGTCCGCAGGGCAACAAGGCAACCCCTGGATCATTAGTCCGATTGGCCGCACTCTGCTCGTCCTACCAGCGTGTTACCCCAAAGCATTGTGGTCCATGAAGTAGCGTCGGCGAGTACGCCTATGCCAAAGTTTAAAGTGAAAATGAGTGTCGCGTTAGCCATCCCTGGACACGTGTTTCGAGGTAGTTGCCTCTCGTCAGCAGGGAGTAGGTATGTCTGTGGGGTTGCTGCGTAGGCTGCCATAAAAAGTATTCTCAGGTAAAGTACCACTCAAGGCGTGCAGGTGCGTAGCCATGGGCTCGTCAGCCCCACCGGCTCAAGGGAGCCTGAATATAAACAAAAGTCTGATTGGCCGCACTCTGCTCGTCCTACCAGCGTGTTACCCCAAAGCATTGTGGTCCATGAAGTAGCGTCGGCGAGTACGCCTATGCCAAAGTTTAAAGTGAAAATGAGTGTCGCGTTAGCCATTCCTGGACACGTGTTTCGAGGTAGTTGCCTCTCGTCAGCAGGGAGTAGGTATGTGTGTGGGGTTGCTGCGTAGGCTGCAATAAAAAGTATTCTCAGGTAAAGTATCACTCAAGGCGCGCAGGTGCGTAGCCATGGGCTCGTCAGCCCCACCAGCTCAAGGGAGCCTGAATATAAACAAAAGTCCGATTGGCCGCACTCTGCTCGTCCTACCAGCGTCTTACCCCAAAGCATTGTGGTCCATGAAGTAGCGTCGGCGAGTACGCCTATGCCAAAGTTTACAGTGAAAATGAGTGTCGCGTTAGCCATCCCTGGACACGTGTTTCGAGGTAGTTGCCTCTCGTCAGCAGGGAGTAGGTATGTGTGTGGGGTTGCTGCATAGGCTGCCATAAAAAGTATTCTCAGGTAAAGTACCACTCAAGGCGCGCAGGTGCGTAGCCATGGGCTCGTCAGCCCCACCGGCTCAAGGGAGCCTGAATATAAACAAAAGTTCGATTGGCTGCACTCTGCTTGTCCTACCAGCGTGTTACCCCAAAGCATTGTGGTCCCTGAAGTAGCGTCGGCGAGTATGCCTATGCCAAAGTTTAATGTGAAAATGAGTGTTGCGTTAGCCATCCCTTGACACGTGTTTCGAGGTAGTTGTCTCTCATCAGCAGGGAGTAGGTATGTGTGTGGGGTTGCTGCGTAGGCTGCCATAAAAAGTATTCTCAGGTAAAGTACCACTCAAGGTGTGCAGGTGCGTAGCCATGGGCTCGTCAGCCCCACCGGCTCAAGGGAGCCTGAATATAAACAAAAGTCCGATTGGCCGCACTCTGCTCGTCCTACCAGCGTGTTACCCCAAAGCATTGTGGTCCATGAAGTAGCGTCGGCGAGTACGCCTATGTCAAAGTTTAAAGTGAAAATGAGTGTCGCGTTAGCCATCCCTGGACACGTGTTTCGAGGTAGTTGCCTCTCGTCAGCAGGGAGTAGGTATGTGTGTGGGGTTGCTGCGTAGGCTGCCAAAAAAAGTATTCTCAGGTAAAGTACCACTCAAGGCGCGCAGGTGCGTAGCTATGGGCTCGTCATTTTTTTTTTGTTAACAAATTTTATTGATTTGCAATAAAACAGTGAAAACAGCCCGCAGGGCGTTGCAGAAGGCATGGCGTCCATCTTAAGATTCAACACAGTGAGATATAAAAGTGCAAAATAATCCTTCAGGTTCGATTGCCAGTCCACCTGTTGGGGAAATATGGTAATGCACATCTTAAGCCAATACCCGCCCGCTACTCGGGATCCTGTAGTGCTTGTTAGTGCACTCTATGTGTCCTAAATCCCACTTGACAACCTTGTGGGAATAACAACCAATGACCCCCCTCCCGCCCACCCAGCCCCCTCTAAACTCCCTCCAAACCCCCTCCCTCCCCACCCCCCAGGCATGTCGCTAATACGTCAAAGCATCTGTACTCGAATCTTGGTCAATTCAGTCATGTAGTAGGGGTGCTGCGTCCCTTGTTTCCGGTTATTGGCGCTTTGGATGGGATGAGTACCATGTCAGCTCGGCCCAGGGATGTCCGCAGGGCAAAAAGGCAACCCCTGGATCATTAGTCCGATTGGCCGCACTCTGCTCGTCCTACCAGCGTGTTACCCCAAAGCATTGTGGTCCATGAAGTAGCGTCGGCGAGTACGCCTATGTCAAAGTTTAAAGTGAAAATGAGTGTCGCGTTAGCCATCCCTGGACACGTGTTTCGAGGTAGTTGCCTCTCGTCAGCAGGGAGTAGGTATGTGTGTGGGGTTGCTGCGTAGGCTGCCAAAAAAAGTATTCTCAGGTAAAGTACCACTCAAGGCGCGCAGGTGCGTAGCTATGGGCTCGTCATTTTTTTTTTGTTAACAAATTTTATTGATTTGCAATAAAACAGTGAAAACAGCCCGCAGGGCGTTGCAGAAGGCATGGCGTCCATCTTAAGATTCAACACAGTGAGATATAAAAGTGCAAAATAATCCTTCAGGTTCGATTGCCAGTCCACCTGTTGGGGAAATATGGTAATGCACATCTTAAGCCAATACCCGCCCGCTACTCGGGATCCTGTAGTGCTTGTTAGTGCACTCTATGTGTCCTAAATCCCACTTGACAACCTTGTGGGAATAACAACCAATGACCCCCCTCCCGCCCACCCAGCCCCCTCTAAACTCCCTCCAAACCCCCTCCCTCCCCACCCCCCAGGCATGTCGCTAATACGTCAAAGCATCTGTACTCGAATCTTGGTCAATTCAGTCATGTAGTAGGGGTGCTGCGTCCCTTGTTTCCGGTTATTGGCGCTTTGGATGGGAAGATTACCATGTCAGCTCGGCCCAGGGATGTCCACACAGCAACAAGGCAACCCCTGGATCATTCCGCTGCTACAAGGTCCACCCCCCCCCTGGTCGTCGACAGTGTCATCAATCTGGTGCTTCAACAGGTCCACCAATGCCACCCATGCCTGTGCCATCTCCAGCGTTCTCTCATTACCAGTGCGGTTGGCCATCTGCAGTCGGAAGGTCCCCTCGCAATCCACCCACTTCACCATCTCCCTAGTACAGCATGCCACACTTGGGCCGTTTTTCATTTTCCAATGACTAGTGAGTTCCCTTTTAGCCAACACTAACCCCGGATCTATGAACTTACTAGTAACTTTATTCATAGCATTGTGGGGGAACCAGTGGAGCAAACAACAACCTGGAGACACTGCTATGTACCTCTCCGTCACAGCCACCAGCCCAGTTGTCACCCCCCTCCAGAACTCTCCCAGATGTGGACAATCCCAGAACATATAGAGAAACCCCGCACCCTCTAGATTGCATATCGGGCACGCAGTCCAGACCCCGAAGTATTCATTAATCCTGCCCAGGGTAAGGTACGCCCTGTGCAGGGCATAGAAGTGAATCAACTGGAAGCGTAGATTCCTAGAGCTCTTCCAGGCCCTTTCCATAAGTTCCCCCATGGTTTCTCATCAATGGCCTCACCCAGGTCCTTCTCCCACTTGAGGCGCAGTGCCATTAGGGGTCGACGCAGTCCCGGTGTGATACGCCAGTAGAGGCAAGTGACCACCTTGATAGTGCCCGCCGCCATCACCACATACTGACAGTCCAGGAAGGTCTGGGGTTCTACCATCCCCTCTCACCAATGTTTTCTGATAGCTGCCGTCAGAGCGCATGTAGGAGGAAATCACCTTTAGGGAGGTCGTACCGCTCCCGAAGATTATTAAATAGGAGCAAGGTATTGTCTTCGAATAAATCTCCTACAGTGGAGCTCCCAACCTCATTCCATAAACGCAACCTGCTCCAGTCCCCTCCATGTGGCAATGCCTCACAAACAACCAACGGGATCTCAGGCGCATACGGGTTCCTCACCTGTGCTCGTCTAGTTAGTCTGTTCCAACACTGACGCACCGTTTGAAAGTCCGAGGGGATCACCCCCATCCCCATGGGCAGACGCAGCAGCACCCGAGATAGGAGTTTCAGGCCTGCGTCCGGACCACCAAGGTCTTCCGTATATTTTAACTGTCCTGCCATCCATTTCGTGTACCACTGCAGCTGCTCTGCATGATAATAGGCCTCAAAATCCGGCACCGCAAAACCCCCTTCCACCCTGGGTCTCATCGTAGTGGTGAGAGCCACTCTCCGCCGCTCAGTACCCCAGAGGAAACCCGTGAGCATTGTGTTGAGTTGAGCAAAAATCTTGGGTGGGATCCAGATAGGGAGCATCCCGAAGAAATAGAGAAGCCTGGTATTGTAACCATTTTCATCAACGCCACCCTGCCCGCCACAGATAATGGAAGGGTCCCCCAGAACTCAAAATTGACCTTTGTGCTACGCACTGCATGCCCTATGTTACCCTCCAGTAGATCGACAGGGTCATGGTATATCCGAGTGCCCAGATAATGTAAGTATCTAGTTTCCCGAGGCACACCCTCAGCTTCGGTAGATCCGTCCCTACCCGATCGTGTGGGGAAAAGACAGGACTTGGTCCAGTTCACCCTAAGCCCCACAACTCTCCCCAGGACACCTAGCAGCTCCCTGGCTCCTCGTAGAGCCTCCCCCGAGTTGGCCAGAAACAGCAGGAGATCATCCGCATATAACGCAATGTGCTATAACTGTCCCTCTACCACCAGCCCCTGATAGTAACGGCCTGACCTAGCGTGCACAGCCATGGGTTCCATCGCCAGCGTGAACAATAAGGGCGATAGCGGACAACCCTGTCTCGTACCTTTGCCTACTATACAGACCTCCGAGATACACCCTGGTCTGGACTCTGGCTGTGGAATTTTTGTACAGGAGCGCCATCCACTCCACAAAGCGGTCCCCCAGGCCAAATGCTCTCAGAACCCTAAAGAGATATGGCCATTCTGGGCTATCAAAAGCCTTCTCAATGACAACCGTAAAAATGCATGCTTCCTCCTTGCAATAGGTGTCTGCCCCCAATATGCGCAGCAACCTACGGACATTCATCGCCATGTGCCTGGATGGGATAAAGCCTACCTGGTCTACATGGATAATTGTCAGCATGTGGGCTAATAGCCAACTTGCCAATATACGACTTAATATTTTATAGTCTAAGTTAAGCATGGCTAGAGGCCGATATGCACTTTGGTCCTCAGGTGGTTTACCAGGTTTTAACAGTGGGACAATTATCGCTTCCCTCGTTGAAGCAGGAAGACTACCCTCCTGTTTCTCTTTGTTCTACAGTGCCACTAGCCGTGGGGTCAATACCTCCATGTATGCAGAGTAAAACTCCACCGGGAGCTCATCTGTTCCCGGGGTCTTATTCCTAGATATATGTTTGATGGCACTATGGACTTCCCCAATCTCCACCTCCCTGTCCAGTTCCTCTGCCACTTCAGCATCAACTGTAGGAAGCTCCAGACCAACCAAGAAACCCGTCTCATCCTCAGCCCCTGGGTCAAGTCTACTCTGGTAGAGGCAAGCATAATACTCCAAAAACTGAGCATTGATATCTTGTTGACTGTAAAATACCTCGTCACCTTGTCCCCTCAGCTCCAAGATCGTCCTTCCTCTATGTGTGGGATTAGCCAGCCAGGCCAACAGTGCCCCAGAATTGTCACGTTCCGTATGGACTCGGGAGATGTATGCCTTATAGTCGAAGCAGCGCAGCTTTTCTACTTGCGTAGCCAGGACTTCTCGAGCTGTGAGAAGATAAGCCTGCCTACCTATTTGCTCCGGTCTCTTTCTCCAGTTTCCGGAGCCTGCGCAGTTTGCACTTTCCATAACATCACCCTCCACACTCCCACTACTTCTCCAATGCAGCGACCCCTAACGACTGTTTTAAAGGCGTCCCATTCAATAAGTGGACTCGTCGCTGTCCCGGCATTATCTAAAAAATAATCATCGATAACAGAACCTATTGTGGCAAGAAACACTGGGTCTTCCAATGCCTCCGGGCGCAGACGCCAACTAGGTATAGTAGGTCTAAGCCATAGCTAGTCTAAGGACAACAACAACGGGTTATGATCAGAAATCGTTCTAGCCAAATATTCACTTAGTGTGACCCCACCATGTACGTCTGGGGAACATAGGATCGAGTCCAACCGAACATGCAGTTCGTGCAATGCAGAGTAGTAGGAATAATCCCTTTTGTCCGGATGATGGGCCCTCCAGGTATCCGTCAACCCCCAGTGTTGCTGCCAGTCACGTCTGATTGCTGCAAGCCTATGTATGGGAGCGTCTGGGAGTGTGGGTGAGATTGGTCTAGGTCAACGTCAGTAATAATATTAAAGTCCCCCCCCAATGGTACTGACCCTGTCAGCATGGTCGCCAGTGTCCTTGAGAGATGTGCAAAGAACGTAGATTGGTCCACGTTGGGGGCATAAAGACTCCCTATCCTAACGTCTAACCCCCCCGATACCACCACATACCTGCCATCAGGATCTACCAGTTGCCTGGTACTCTGAACAAGGAACTCCTGCCCGCACCCAGATCAATGTGCCTCTGGCATAGGCCGAATACGTAGTGCAAAATACCTGTCCCGTCCATCTTATCTGCAATGCGATCCCTTTCAAATAAGTTTCCTGTAACAGGGTAATCTGCACCCCTCTCCGCACTAGGTACAAGTGTATTTTATGACGATGCAACATTGTGCTCATCCCCCTGACATTCCAGGAGATGCATTTAATGCCTACGAGGGGATCCCATTGCTCGAACCGTGTCAGTCCTCCTTCGAACCTCCCAATAGCGACATGCCTGGCCCCAAACAAAACCCCCTCAAAATCAAACCTCCCCAACTCCCAGGACAGGTTCCAACCAACAAGTCCCCATCCAAACTAGTGTGGTGAACTACAAGTCACGAAAAAGTGAAGAGGCGTAGGTTGGCCCTGTGGGACCCAGAACCCCCCTGGCTAACCCCCCATACCCTAATGTAGATGGTGGCCCCATCAGTTGCTCTAGTGCCAGTAAGCTGGTGCCACATCCTGGTAGCCTCTCCAACAGTCAGCCCCCATCATCACAATGACCATTCTTCTTGCAGCTTGGCGTGCGACCGTCAGACAATGCCATCTGCTGTTTGGGGTGTGACATCTGGCAATTAAATCTCAGAGTCTCCGTTCGTGCTACTGGGACTGGAGCTTTCAGATCTGTCCACGCCATGCTCGCTGTTCGTCGAGTTTGGACTAGCTGCTCCCTGGCTAATCTCCACAAAGGCCTGCACAGCCCTGTGTCTCTCGAGTTGCTGACCTGTCGATGTAGGAGCCCTCGGAGATCGTGGAGGAGTGCCGATGCCCCCCAGGCACTGCTTGGCGGCAAAGTACTTGCTATACATGTCTGCCAGTGCCAAGCTTCTTGCGGGGCAGTGAAGAAGTGAGTCTCTGTGTTGTCAACCACCCGGAGACGTGACGGGAATAACATGGCATAGGAAATTTGAAACTGGCGCAGCTACCGCTTGAGAGTCAGGAAGGACGCATGTTGCCTCTGTACCTCCCTGGTGAAGTCCGGAAAGATCATCAGCCTGGCATTTCCAATTTCCAAATTCTGTTTCTCCAGGGCTTGCTGCAAGATGTGATCCCTATCTCGGTAATGAAGCACCCGCACCACCATCGGCCGAGGAGGGGCCCCAGGGCTGGCTGGTCTAGTCGGGACCCTGAGAGCTCACTCGAGTGCATAGAAGGAGGAGAGCCCCTCCGGAGCCACTTCCGTTTTAATCCAGTTTTCCATAAACTGCACTGCATCATCCCCTTCCTCTCACTCCGGTGGCAAAACTCCTTTGTGGCCTCAGACATATGGGGCCTGTGAAAGTGTGAGACAAGCCTGCCCCAAGTCTTGCTTTGCCCTAAGTGTCTTGCCAAGGGAATATCATTTGCAAGGGTGAGCAGTAAGCCTCTAAACTTCTGGAGTGTAACCAACCTCCTGGTGGCACCGGGCTTGGGGTCTCTACCCTTTGAGTAAAGAAGTCCTTCATCCCAATAGATCCTATGGGACCCACTGACATTCTCAGCAGCAGCTTGCTGTCTGAC
The DNA here is from genome assembly GCF_964204655.1 of Triturus cristatus. Classification (NCBI taxonomy): domain Eukaryota; kingdom Metazoa; phylum Chordata; class Amphibia; order Caudata; family Salamandridae; genus Triturus; species Triturus cristatus. The sequence continues at coordinate 1,042,864,283 of NC_140593.1, read as the reverse complement.
GGGTTCCAGAGAGGTGTGGTTTTGCTGCTCCAAACTCAAATCTGCTCTGGAAGGCCCCCCTGCTCCCAAGAACTCAAGCTGATCGGGCTCACGTTCATCTGGGGCAGTTCCTTCACAGAGGCTCAGATCATCTCCCTCAAGAGACTGATTCTCTGTGTCTGTGAAGAAGGCACAGCCTTACCCTTTCTGCTACTTCTCTTGGAAGGTACCTGTTCCATTGTTCCAGGATCCAGGGTCTGTTCAGTGGTAAGCTGTTTGGCTTGTGACCTGGTCACAGCAAACACACTTGCACAGATGCCCAACATTTCTGCATGAGTCCTGAAATCTACCTCAGTCCAGGCTGAAGTTTCCAGATCATTGCCAACAAACAATCTACAGGTAGGTCAGAAGATACCACAACTTTTTTAGGTCCAGTTACCCCTCCCCAGCTGAGATTACCAACTGCCAAAGCATGGTCAGTCCTGACATTGTTAGCATTGGTCACTTGGTACATTGGTCCAAGTATGATTTGGTCAGGAGACACAAGTTTCTCTGTCACCATTGTTGCACTGGCCCCTGTGTCCCTGTGTCCCTGTAGGCCATTGCCTCTTTTCCATTTATCAAAGGCTGCTGCCTGTACTTGCCCAGGTTACTGTGATGGACTAGTAAGGTGACAAGATCCATGCCACCATCACAGACAAAACAGCCTGAGCTGGAGTTCTGACTAAGTCAGAACCCACCTCATAACCCAAGGTTAACCCACTAATCCATTGTTTCCTGTACCACCACGTATTCTTGTGCTGGGGGAGCAGTTGGCTTAGGGGCAGTGGTAGTAGGAGTGTTCTCTTCGGCTTTTGGACAATCAGCATCCTTTGTCCAATGGGTTTTCACCTAACAAAAGTAACACCAAGGTTTCTTCTTGCCTTTCTTTGATGTTAGTGACTCCCCCCCCCCAGATGCAGGTTTTTGGGGGCCTTGAGAAGACTCTTCCTTATATTTGACATTGTCCCCACCCTTATCATGGGATTTTGAAGAATCCTGTTTCTTCTGGGCACCGTTATTGCTATGATTCTTCTGCTTAACACTGGTTCTGACCCATTTATCTGCCTTCTTTCCCAATCCTTGGGGAGAAGTCAGATCTGAGTCCACCAGGTACTGATGAAAAGCTGGTTCTGACAATTATTAAGGATCTGCTCGCTCATAATCAAATTGTACAATCCTTGATAGTAATGCACTTGCTACCAAGTAGCCAACCATCCAGGGCCTTAATGGCACTAGCCACAAAATCTACCCAGTCCTGGGTCTGTGCTTTCTGGGTGTCTCTGAATTTAATCCTGTATTGCTCAGTGGTTAAGCCAAACCCGTCAATGAGACAATTTGTCAAAACTGTGTGATTATCAGCATCCTCTTCTCTAACAGTGAGAAGCTGATCTCTACCTTTGTCAGCAAAGGAGAGCCACAATATAGCTGCCCACTGCTCTTGAAGGGCCTTCTGAATTTTATAGTCCCTTTCTAAAGCAGTTATCCCTTTGGGGATGTCATGCCTAACATGGTAGGGAGGGACTATCTTGTTCAAGTTCCTATGTACAAAAGAATGTTCTTTAACTCTAGGGACACTGTTGCTGCCATCATGGGACTCTAGTCTCAATTTCTTCCTAGTTCTCTGGACTTCTAGGGACTCTCTGTCAACTGCTCTTGCCTGAGCCTAAGCCTAGGTTTCTCAAGCTCAAGAAGTTGGTACTCCCTATCCAAAGAGTTCCCCCTCTTACTAGAAATGGAGGCCCCTACTGAATGTCCTAAGGCATTGGATTCTGCAGAGGAGGATCTAGACCTCCCTGGTGTACTCTGCACCTTCCCAGGAGGATCAAAGGGGGCATCCTCTTGCCCACCTCTGTTCTCCTATGGGAGTTGTCCAGCTGGGAGTCAGCAGGCTCCACCTGTCAGGGTTAGATTCTAGGTCAAAGAGGGGTCCCCCTTCTGGCCTATCTTCAGTCCCCTGCCCACCCACACTTTCCTGTTAATCTGACCCACTGGCTTTCCCTAGGTCATCTAACAGTAACACCTCTAGGAGGCATTGAGTGTTGGCACTTTTTCCTGCCTTCAGCTTCCTAGAGACACACAGTGTTTTCAGTTCTTGGAACGAAATCTCTCTGTATCTAATAGGCAGAGAGCCACTGGCTTCTCCTTTAGAAGACATACTAAGTGAGGTGTGGTGTGGTGTTGCACCTACCTTATCTAGTGGGAACTAAACTCTCTGAGGTTGGTGAAAGGGTGTGCTAGTCCCTTGGCTTACCCAACCCCCTACTATTCTAAGCTTGTATTTATATGGGCCTAGTATTAGAGATGGTTTTTCAATTAATCAACACAAAGATTTATCTGGGGAGAAGCTGGCCTGGTATATGATGTCCACTAATGTAAGTGGGTACCCTGCACCAGTCCAGACAACCCATATGGTGATTTAAGAGGTCTTAGACAACCTTAGAAAGTGGTAGCTGTGGAGAGCGGACTCCAGGCTTAGTCCAGAAGGAGTGTAAAGCAACTTGTTTTATCAGAATGCAATCTTATAGTATAGATCAAGTGAAAAAGAACCACACCAAGTATTTATAAAAATATGTATTTATTCTATAATACTCTCTACAATGTTTAGATATCTCCTACCCGGAGATAATCACAATGCACACAATACTTTGCAAAGAAACACAGTAAATAGCACAGAATACACATTGAGCCCTAGGGGGGAAGGAAACCAAACCTTCTACTAAGAAAGTGGTAAAAGAACCACAACTCGGGTCAAGACAATGTCTAGAGAACGTGGAAATGCTGGGGACCCAAGGCGAGTAGATAGGTTTCCCACAGAGAGCGTGTGCATTGTGGGAACACGACTGCGTGCTCCGTACAACTCTACGCGTAAGTTGTGGTTTGATTTTTGAAGATTAAGGACCTTTCCCAGTGGACCTTAAAGAAGATCCCATGGAAGAAAGAAGGTTGGAGATCCACCCCACCATTGGATACTCTAGTACCCATGTTACCTACACCAGGGAAGCCAGACGCATAGATGTGAAGTGGTGTCAGGGACCGCTGTCGAACCCAATGAAGGACATCAGGAAAGTGCTGCTGCTGACAAAGGAGAAAGTGTTAGGTGGAATCCGAAGGTGGATTCTAGATGAGAGGTACCTGCAAGCAGAGGGGGCAGAGTCTATGCCACTCAGAAGTGACCAGGAGACTTGGAAGACAAATGCCCACCGATGTCGGGTGTTGCAGGAGATTTGACGAGGACCTTGACTCTGCAGCTGTGAGGACCAGGTGATGCTGAGGAAGGCCAGGAGCCATGCACGAGTTGTCCCATGAAGGATTTAGAGTGCTGAAGGATCGGTGTCCGGCGGGAGCAGCAACAAGCCTCAGTAAATGCAACCAATGCAAGAGCTGAAGAAGGAGAAATGTTTGGAACAGCAAGGTCCAGGGGACTCACCACAAGCAGGGGAGTCAGGGCAGGCCCCGAGCAATCAGGGGAGCCCCACAGAAACAAAGTTGACCCTCAAATGGACCCACATACCGGAGGCACTGGAGTAGCGGAAGGACCTTGAGCAGCTCACCAAAAGATGCAGGCCACGGTGCACACGATGAAATGTGGACAAAGACTTTGGTCAGTTGAGGTGCTTGAGGTTGGAGCTACTTGGAGCCCAAAGATCTTCTTAGAAGAAAGCCAACAAGCCTCTGCAACTGCAAGTTGACGCGGTGCATAGGGGTTCAGTTATTGCAACCCCCACGAGGGATACTGGCCTCAAACTTGGTGAGAGGGCAGGGCAAGCCTCGGGAGCTGTTGAAAACCACCAATTGTGTTGCAGAACCTTACGGATTCTGGAGGAGCTCAGCAGACCGGTTGACTTAGTTGCGGTGCCTGCAAATGCAGGGGAGTGACTTCTTCACTCCAACGAAGATTCCTTTGCATGTCTTTGATGCCCACAAGCCTTGGAAGGTCCCTGTATAGTGCATAGGCACAGACGATGCAGCAGACAGGAAGGGAGATGAAGGCAAGCCCAAATGAAGTCCGGAGTGCACAGACGGTAGAAGAAGAAGTGGTGTCTGATCTAAATCTTGTCCCATGACGAACCTAGGGACCTACACCCAGGTAAGCCCTTAAGTACCCTAAGGAAATGGTTGGGACAATTCAGGGTACCGATCCCAGGGGAGGGTCTGGACATGGGGCAGGTTACTCCCATGTCCTTTGTCCAGTTTCTCACCAGAGTGAGAGCCAGCAAATGCACGGGGACTGCAAATGTGCCCCTCATGCAGACTTTGTGGCGCTGGCAAGCGCACCCGCCCGGTACCAATACACTAAATCCTGTCTAGGAGGTCATCACACCTCCCAGTGACAGCATACCTATTGTTCTGCCTTCATCTGCTCGAGCTTAGCTCAGCAGCAGGAGGGCAGAAATGTGTCTCTGGTTGGCAGCAGCCATTTTGTGCTATCCGGGTCTAGAAGGTTGGCACCGGGACCACTGAGAGCCTAACGGAGGGCTCTTCAAGTGCTTGGAATCATACCTCCCACACCATTTATGGTGTGGGGCTATGATTCCAACATGTTTAATATTAAACATGATAAGATTTGTTTCAGCCAGTTTCTAGATGGTCATTGCATAACTACGCGGGGTCCCCCAAAATGGTATATGGCTGCTTCACTGACACCCGTGAGAATTGACTCTGAAGGCTGTGGGGTGTCCTGCTCATGCAGGGGCACCCTCTCACTTAGAACCAAGCACCCTGCCTTCAGGATTGCAAAGGCCTGCTAGAGGGGTGGCTTATAGGTTTTAAGTGCAGTGACCCTAGATATAGGAAAGCTATATCTATAGTAAGTGGTGCAAGCACCAATTTACACAGGCTGCAATGCCAGGCCTATAGTTCCATTTTGAATGGTCTCCCACGGGTGGCATAATGCATCCATCAGCACATGGGGGACCTCTGGGGTACCTATGTCCTGAGTACCTTAGTACCATATACTAGGGACTGATAAGGGTACCCCAGTATACAATCTGGGGTGTGCCTATGTACTGAACATAACAATTTAGGGAGAAAGCAGATAGACTGGGGTCCTGATTAGTAGAATACTAGCCAGACTAGTCAAATACAGCTTAGCACCAGGCAAAAAGTGGGGGTAACCATAGAAGCAGATCCTACTTTCCTACAACCGGTCTTTTTTAATACACCATTCCCTAGTCGGCCATTTGCCCTGGATGTGAGATGTTGGTTTTCATATTATAGGGCATATTTTTCAAAAGTTCACTTATCATGTTTGTTCCTATGACCGCACCTAAGAAAGTAGTATCAATGTTGACTCAAATGTATGTAAGGCCCTACTGCTTGCATAGCGACTGACGCTAGATGAGAGAGAGAATCAGCTGCCATTGCTAGAAATATTCGACCTGATAAAAAGGGGTGTAAAATGTCACAGGAGCTCTAGAAAAAACAAACGGATTCTCTCAAAGAACGGTTTTGTGTGGGGTGTTATTGGACCGGGTTGGGTTACCTCTGGTATCTCTACTTTGTGCACTGGCACAGGTGAGGTGGTGGTTAAAACCAATAGAGAAATAAACACTAGTCTCATACTTAAAGCTCCTTTTTTAAACCTAGGTCTCTGGTGTCACCATTCTTACAAGGGGTACCCAGCAGGAAATAAAAAGAAAATCCTATCTCCAGCCTCTATTCTTGATAATAGGAAAATCGGCAACACACAAAAACTCCCCCGGAAACCCCGTAGACATATTCACCTATATCAGAGCCTTGAATAAAATATCAAAATTCAGAAACCTACACAGCCGCCACGTACTTATATCCGCCCTTCTCTCCTACTAACGTCCAACTCCCCATTATAACAGTACGGAGGACATAGTCCTTGCTGTTTGTACTAACTGCACATGGCCATTGCCATTTTTGATGTTTTGGGACCAATTCACAAAGGCATGTAAGCGTAAATAAAAGAGTACTATAAGAGTACCACTTTACATACTCCAAAAACACTTTGTGAGTAGGCACCACAATGTTTAGAATAAAGCAGTAATAGCAGTTGCTTACCTGTATCTTTGTTTGCCACTGAATATCAATCAATCAATCAATCAGGCTTCTTATAAAGTATGACTACTCACCTGTAAGGGTCTCAAGGCGCTGAGTGGACGGGCGGGTGGATCTGCGGTTCAATTGAAGAGCCAGGTCTTGAGGTCCTTCCTGAATTGCGGCAGCAATGGTGATTGCCTGAGGTGCAGAGGCAAGGAGTTCAAGGTCTTGCCGACGAGGTAGGAAAAGTGCATAAGTTAGATATAGTTTGTTAAAGTCCCTCCGTCATGCTTTCACTAGTGGAATTAGCTGATCTTGTAACAAAACATTGAGAAATTATATTAGAAACAAAGGTTGAAACTTAATGGCCCTGAATGTACTGATACCCACAGTATAGGTATTTGTGGTGGGGGAATCCTGCCCCACTCATAGAATTGTTTTAATGTCGTGCACTAGATCAGGGCTGCGAGATTTGCAGACATTTTAACCCCAAGAAAACACCAACACACTCTTGATGCTAATGTCTTCCCCACGGTGATTGTTCGTTTTCACCACCTCCAACTGCAACGCTGTTTAATTAGGCGCTGCAGTGCAGGAGGCATGTTGTCCCTCAGGAAAAGAAATGGGGCACAAAGTCTGTATACTGCGCTACTATATATTGCTTGCAAAATCTAGGCTTCTGTAGCTGTAAGTCCTAAACCCCAGATAGCACAGAGCAATCCTTAAAGACCGAACAGAAGTGGGCAACATTTCATGCTTTTAATGGGGTAAAATAAACATAGTGATGCGAGGGGGTATATTTACTAAGTTTTAGCGCTGTGTTTGCCTCACAAAAAGGGACGCAAATAAACGCCAAATCTTTGTTTAGTAATTTACTTCCCAGCGCTAAACAGCACATAGCACTGCTTTGCATTACTTAGCACTAAGAGGGCGTACCATGAGTGGTGCATGGGAAATCCCATGCAATCACCCAAGGTTTTGGACCCTAAGCCCCATTTACTTAAAAGAGTAGACAGGGTTTAGCGTGAGAAAATAACGTCCATTTCAAATGGGCGCTATGAAGGAGTAATGCTTTAATTTCTCCTTTCTTTTCTAACTTTGTATGTGTGCTGCTCAGTACAGTACAAATACAAAGTGGTAAAAGGTTTAAAGCATGGTAGTCACTGACATAACAAAACTTGAGGAGGCCGCCCTACAACGTACATAAAGGAGCCCCCTCTGGACTCAATCAGGAGCTCTCCAGCCAGAGTATTATGCTAAGGGGGCCCCCTGGAGCTAGTCCCTCCACACCTCAGGGGCTGCAGGGGCCTGTGTTATGCCACTGATGGTATTTTGTACTGAAAGTGTTTGTTTCCAGTACAAAACCTAAGCTAGATTCAGGGAGACACCATTCCACTATGGTGCAAAGGTGTGTCCGTGGCGCACTGCAGCATATTCTCTGTGTCGGCGCTATTGTTTAGTTCCACACGTTCAATTCTGCACAGTGCCGCATTAAACCCTCTGGGGGCCACTAGGCAGTTGAAATGCCAGTGGCCCCCCCATAAATTATCTCCTAATACGTTTCTAATTTTACCAACCAACAATTTTAATAAGCCAATTTTATTACACAAGACTAGACATTAACAATCATTAATGTTATTTAAATAAAAATTAATTGGAAACAATTTAAGAAGGCTTTATTGTCATTTTCTTTCAAGGTCAAATCAATATTATTTTATTCCGTTGTGAGGGGGGGGGGGGCATAGGCCGGTGCCTATCTTTGCCAATCTGGAACTGATTCTACACAAAATTGGCGCTATCAGTTTGTGCTCACTTGAAGGCACAAGGTCAGTCAACCCCAGTATGAGTCAGCGCCCTTTTGTTTTTTTTTTATTTCTATATAGCGCCACTCGACCTGAAGGCATCAGATTGCTTTATGTGAGCACCAGTTGCATTACAGACTAACACATTCATTTTCAGGCATGGAGAGATTAAGTGATTTGCCCAGAATCACAGGATGTTTGAGCCTTCCTGTCAGACTCGAACATGGTGCCCTAGCTTAAAAGTCGGTTGCTCTAGCTGTTAGGCCGCAAGTGTCCCCCCTCCTCCTCCATCCAAAAAGGCACACACGAACATGTGTGCAAGCCAGGGTCGGATTGGTAACGCGGGCACTCGGGAAATGGCCGAAGGGCCGGTAGCCGAGTTCTAGCTGTGGGTTGCTTTTTTGGGCAGCCTGGGGGCTGTCTGTGCTGCTAGGATGCCGCCAGCGGCCCAGTGGGTGCCTGAGTAGCCCTTCTAAAGGCAGATGGGCGGAGGTATCACTCCCTTTCTCTCGCTGGGCCGGCCCATTAATGTATGCTGATTGAGCAGGGGCAGGGGGCCTGAGCAGAAGTGGTCTTACTTGCATTCATGTGTGCCTCAGCAGTGTGAACTAATCTGTGAATTTTTTTTTTTATCTAAGTGAAGTTAATAAAACATGCCCCCACCTCCTTTCTTTTCATAAAACTTCGCTGAAGCAGTGTTTTGCGGAAAGGCAATACACAAAAGTGGGCCACTTTTTTTTTGGTGTGCCCGGGCTGATTTTTGATCCCAATCCAACCCTGGTCCAAGCTGGTTTAGAAATGTGCTTGCGTACATCTGGTATGTGAACCCTTCACCTTTGCCTTCTCGAGAAACCCTGAGCTCGATGTAGCTAATTCTTTGTAAACGAGCGTGTTAACATCTTTCCTCTAACTCTAAAATGGCCGAACCTAAATGTGCATTATAAATTGCACAGACACAAAACACAGGTCACAGGTGAGTAAAAAACAAAATGGAAACTGTGGGGCATATTAACAAGGAACAGGGAAAATTAACGCTAAGGGCGCTCAGCGGTAATTACTTTAACGCCCTCTATCGCCTGGTTATCGCGTTATTAACAACGCTAACCGCGATAGCGGCATTTTGGGAGGTTATCGCTGGTAATGCAGCGATAAAACTACAAGGATAGGGATATCCTAGTTGATAGCCCATGGTGGACTTAGCCATGGAATCCACCTCCCATTGAATTACATGGCTAAGTCTGAAAATTAGCAGACGTAAAAAACCAGCGTTAATCGTGGTTAGCGCTGCTTTTTTTGTCTCTAACAGGGTTAGCGTGAAGCTTGATAATAGGAGAAATGTGGCTTAGCGACATTTCTCCTATTATTTTGCTCTGGAACGCCCACTTTGCATCTCATTAGAGATGCAAAGGGAAACGTAGTGAAAAAGGGTGCTAACATGTGATTTTGCATGTTAGCACCCTGTTGTTGATATGGCGATATTTTTATCTCCGCTTCTTTGGCTTTTAACCCGTTCGACGCTTGTGACGGAGCGGTTCCGTCACGTGCGTCGGTTGCGCTGTGCGCATGACGGAACCGCTCCATCATGGCCCCGCCCGCGCACGGAATCTTCAGCGCGGCGCGGAAATCCGCGCCGCGCTGAAGGGGTTAAAGCCAAAAAAGCGGAGATAAAGCCCTTGTTAATATGCCCCTGTGTTCTTCTGTCATTTAAAAGCGAGCAGCTACGCGCCGATTCCTTTTGTACTTTGTCCTCCTCCTGTTTGGAAGAATTCCTTGAAGTTGCTTGTGCATTATCTCTGCTGGAGCCCGTTTATCTCTGCTGGTGCTGGTAGATAATGCAACGAAACGTTCATCGAGGCGCTGTGCTGAGTGCTCTCTTGCTGGTGCTTGAAAGCTCTTAGGAATGATTAACTTTTAGAAGGATTTTACTGGATTCAGAGAGAGAATATGGAGCGTATAACACTTTTCAAAGTTAAAGAAGCTCAAATGGACATCAGGCATCCACAGCACAGATTGCAGAGCTCTGGGCTGGCCTTTGACCCAAAAGAACCCATGTTTGCAATCTCAATGCCATATTGCATCAAGTGAAGTTTTATACTCCAATGTCTGCTACATTATCCAGTGGTCTTATTCTTCCACAATATCAAATTAGGTCTCTATTTGAGCAGCCCCTCAGGGAAAATATACCCAGAGCCAGTCCTACAATAGGACCACTGCAGATAGATGCCTTAGAGCACAGCCAGAAATGGCCACAGGAGGGCACCAGACTAGAACAAGCAGCCAATTAATAAGGTTATTTTGCTTGGGGAAACAGAATAACAGCAAAATAACATTTTGTTTTGGACTTCAAAATCCTTTCACCAAAGTTGCTTCTACTTTTCCTGTGTCCTACTTTGGCCAGATTATCCGAACTGGCATGTGTTCGGGGACAGCCCACACATGCCAGAGTGAAGGATGTTAGTTTACATATCTAAAATGGTCTTTATCACAACTTCCAAGAGCAGTACTTTCAGGGCTGGCTTTAGGGCCGTGCGACCGGTGCGGCTGCATTGGGCGCTGACCTGGAAGGGAGGGGGGGGGCCCAACCTCAGGGGGGAGGCGATGTATTTAAAAGCACCTGCTGCAGAGTTCCTTGTGCTTCCAGCTTTTAGGCAGCAACAAAAATGTCAAGATAACTCTTGTGATTAATGTTCCTGCTAGGGAGAGAGACTGGAGTTTGTTCTAGTGGCAGTTTTGACTCTCCATAAAGTAGCGCAGAGAGTTAATATGCCTGCTGCAAAGAACACATCTGTATTTTATGTGGATAGCTGAGTGGATTAGTAAAGCCAGCCTTTACCAGCGCTTTAAAACAAATGAAATGTATGCGAGAGAGGGGGTTTTGCCGCGTGATAGTGAGGGAATCTGAGGAGGAGGTTGTGGGGGGAGGGGCGCCAAAAAAGGTTGTCGCACCGGGTAGCACCAGTGCTAAAGCCAGCCCTTAGTACTTTCATGGAAAGTCTGGAAAGAGGAGACAGGATTATCCATGAGATGATCACTCATGACCTGGGAGCGATGGAACATCTCTGGTAAAAACTGAAAACATACACACAACACAGGAATGCTAGGCAACAGCAGCTCCCTCACCCTCCTTTTCCTGTGATCAACAGGACTGTGACAAGTGAGAGCCCAATTATTGACAGACCCTGTGAAGAGAAACAGAACAAACAGGAGCATGTGTTATTTTCCATCGCAACAGTAACAGCAATAATTTGATCAGGTGCTGTTTCTTTGTTGAGCCCTCAGTTTTACTCAGCAAGAAGTAGAGATTATTTTAAATTTGGGACTAAAGACAAATCGAAGTGACAGAAACTTCGAATAAACTCCTGCTGCTTCAACATCTATGGCACTAATTACTTGTTGATCAGTATATTTCGACCCATACGTATACGAAGGGGTCGGAATAACAAGTTGGTAGGTTTTTAACACATTTGATAACTATCAGACGCATGAAATACCTCAACATTTGTTGAATTTTGGAAGGTCAAAACCTGCTGAAATTTAACTGGGGAAAGGTGAAGCAGGGTCCCGTTTTACCATATAAAATGCCGTAGGCCAATCCTGCCCCACACCTGAAGCATGATACCCTCATATGGCCCCACCAGCCAGCTTGTAGGAGTTTGTTAAATTGTCCCTGCAGTCCTACATATTTGCTAAAACCACGATAGGCCCTATACCTTTCTGACAAGCTCAAAAAGACATCTCCCTGCGCAGAACACGAGCCAGCTCACCGAGCCCCCACTCCCTCGTTGTACTCGATGTGCACTTCGTGCACTTCTCTCACACTCTCTGAAATTTAGCAATGCCACAGAACAGGGAACATCTCTAACTAAGAGGAACACGATGGGGTACAATGTGGTGGGGGCCAGTTACAATATTTTAATTTCTTCTTATTACTGTCCTTTTGCTAGCTTCAAGTGAACCAAGACAAGCAACATGGCATGAGGAAACGACATATAACCTTTGTAATCTTCCGCTATCCTATAAAAATTCAGTGAAGTGACGCACATAATTTTTGATAAATGTAAAAATTTTGGTATGATTGACGTTCAAACACCTGTCATAAGCTGGACTTTCGGTCAAACAGTTCCTCATTAAAGTGGTATAAAAGAGCTGCCCACAGTCCACTCGACGGAACACTTTGCACCGTGAAACTCTTGGAGCACGACCTGCATGTGTGCTCCCCGGTTAACCGTACTCTCATTTAGAACTATTATCTAAGGTTGCAATTACTCTGCTATATTTTGAAATTGTCCCTTTCCCTTTCTGCTGCATTGCCGTGATTTTAAGTCTTATTAGATTGCATAGTTTTGCCGTGTATCTCAAAATGTGTCTTTGACACCTGGGGTCCGATTCCTATAGCCGGTCGGACAGCTGTCCGTAGCCTTACCGTGCGACCGACACGTACCCGGAGCCGGTCCGTCCTGTAGAGTAAGTACGATGCGCATAACTACCAAAAACACGACCGACACGTAGGCTGTGAATCAAGCCCCATTCTCCGTCCGAGCGGAAACTCCTAACGATGAACCGAGTCGCCCGGAAGCAGTATCCATAGCAGTCTCCGGCATGACAAGTACGATGCGTACATCCTACCCGCCGGACGGGTCATCACGTACGGCACGTCACAGCATCCGGAAAACAAGCATATCAGCTACGATTCGCGCCACAAATCAATACACGGCTACGAGACGGACAAGCTTGCAGCGGGTACGAGACGGAGCAACAAGCAGCGTGTACGACACAAACACATCATGAATCCCATTGCGCAGGTCATACCAGTACTCTACATCTATGACCAGATCAGGAACCGATGCCGACACGTACCCGCAAAATAGAACACACACACAGGGGATCCACATCCTAGCCACTAACAACAGGCCACCATAGGGCTTGCATGGCCAGCACCACTAACACCCCCACCCATAGGGCTCATGTTGCCCATCACCCCTGCCACCTCCAGCCATAGGGCTTATGTTGCCCATCACCCCTGCCACCCCCACCCACAGGGGACCTGTTGCCCATCACCCATGCCACCCCCAGCCATAGGGCTTATGTTGCCCATCACCCCTGCCACCCCCACTCACAGGGGACCTGTTGCCCATCACCCCTGCCACACCCACCCATAGGGCTTATATTGCCCATCACTACAGCCACTCCCAGCCATAGGGCTTATGTTGCCCATCACTACAGCCACCCCCAGCCATAGGGCTTATGTTGTCCATCACTACAGCCACCCCACCCATAGGGGACCTGTTGCCTATCACCCCTGCCACCCCCACTCACAGGGGACCGTTTGCCCATCACCCCAGCCACCCCCAGCCATAGGGCTTATGTTGCCCATCACTACTGACACCCCCACTCACAGGGGACCTGTTGCCCATCACCCCTGCCACCCCCACCCATAGGACTAATGTTGCCCATCACCCCTGCCACCCCCACTCACAGGGGACCTGCTGCCCATCACCCCTACCACCCCCAGCCATAGGGCGTATGCTGCCCATCAATACAGCCACCCCCAGCCATAGGGCTTATGTTGCCCATCACTACAGCTACCCCCACCCATAGAGGACCTGTTGCCCATCACCCCTGCCACCCCCACTCACAGGGGACCTGTTGCCCATCACTACTGCCACCCCACCCATAGGGGACCTGTTGCCCATCACCCCTGCCACCCCCACCCATAGGGCTAATGTTGCCCATCACCACTGCCACCCCCACTCACAGGGGACCTGTTGCCCATCACCCCTGCCACCCCCACCCATAGGGCTTATGTTGATCATCACTACAGCCACCCCCAGCCATAGGGCTTATATTGCCTATAACTACAGCCACCCCCAGCCATAGGGCCAGGGGCAGCTGGTGACATTTGAAAGTGGTGGGGCGTAAAATTACTGCCGTACTGCACTATGGCGAGCGAGCGTAAGTCGGGTTCGGGGGGGCGGGGGGGGGGGGGGGGAGAGGGGGGTATTGCCCCGAGAAAATTTTGAAAATAAGAGTGGACAAAAGGTGCATTTTCAAGCAAACTTGAAGAAGCAGTAAGGTTGATACGGCACTACGATTGAAATAAGAAATTGCCAATTTTTATGAGCTATAGAGGACAATCTTTGCGTATTTTACCAGCAGAGTGCCCACTCTTTTACTAACTGGCCTGTCAGCAATAAAAATGAGTTTCTTCCCGAAACCGCTTTTCAATAAAGAAACTTCACTCTGTTCTTGTTTTCCTCAGAAGATCCCTCAGCGTTCTGGTCTGTTTTAATGCAATTTCTAAACCTTTTTAATATGTTAAGTGGGAGTTTCCCAATATTTATCTTATTTCATGGTTATAACTGCTTTATTCATTTCACAATAAAGGGTCACTCAAAGTCTCACACATATGGCCTTAAAATGTCACACATCAGCAAACACAATCACTGGAAATGTCACACATAAGCAAACTGGAAACTTGGCAGCTATGAGCAGGCAAGGGGGGCTTCAAGAGAAAGACGGCGAGAAAGAGAGGGGGTGGTAGAGAGAAGACCATCGGAGAGAGAGAGAATGAATGGATGGAGAGAGAGAGGCAGTTTGAAGGTCCTTGATATGTTCTTCCGTCTCACAGAGGGCACTGGTCCATTGCCAAGTGGAAGCACTGAAACTAGTGAAGAGTACAGTAAGTGCACCTTCAGGGAATGTAGCGTTCAGCGCTCCTTCGTGCGTGTCTTTGTGTACAGTTAGATATGAGTTTGTTACTCAGGAAACTGAAATCAAACCATTCATGCGTGCAGCTCATAGAAACAATCTGTCGTATCGTGAAGAATAATAAAACGAGCAATACCTATATAATTAAAATTCCACTGAACGAATCCTGAACAAAAGACAAGATAAGACCACAATTAAACTCCACAACGTCGGGCTGCCCATGGTAGTGGCTGAGGGGTTTCCTGTGTTCCAGGAAGCGCTAGGTGTGGCTGCTGATGTCTGTGGAAATGGAGTGCAGGCAGAAAGTAACTAGTGAGTGGGTGAAGGGAGAAAACGCCAAAAGTTCAAGAGCGCAGAAGAAGCGCTGTTCCTGAGTGCCAGTCTGCCACATTTCCTGCCATTATGACCGCCCGAAGCACTGTGGGCATGATTTCTGCAAGTCAGTAAAGACATTATTAGGACTATTTACTCAGCACGGACATACCCAACTATTTGCTTAATATATAGCATTGCACTTGTCATAAAAACCACTTGCGCTTTGAATCGGTCAGAGGACATCCAAGCATTCCGCAAAGCACAAATATATATAAATCAATAATATTTCACACGTTTGCGTATACACAAACACGTATACTGATACATTTCTGTGTGCTCTACTTACACATGGATAGCTATGTAAGTGGTACACTTGCTGCTGAGCTGTGTGATGGTCTGTCATTCACAAATTCGAACCTCGGCATGGTCGACTTAGCCTTCCACTCACGTGTGGTCTATAAATTGAGTATCATTAAGTTGGCCAATAATAATATGTTTTATAGCGCTTTGGTGTGGTAGAAAAGCGACGCGAAGAGCTGTATAAATGATTTTAAGTTCATTAATCCAGAGATGTCTATTGATATGCCTTTACACACCTCTCTCCACACAACAGTTCACATACCTCAGGTATATTGCCACAGTATACAAGCATGCATCGGTTTGTTGTGCAATTTTGCACGGCGTTCCAATCCATGCATACAGAAACCTTGTAAACACAAAGATTTATCATCACTCAAGTTAATGTTCCTCATTTTATCGACAGCGTGAAAAGCTTAAGTGGCCCTGTCGGATTCGAACTAGTGAAATGTATGTCACGCCGACCTTGGGCTGCAGAGGCATTAGCCCGCTGAGCTACTGCTCCAGCGAATACACATACAGACCCTATACATATTTTAATAATACCGTTCTATGTTACCCTGCTCGTGAACACTGGTTTGGTGTGTATTTGTGCGAGATGTGGTCACAGTAAGAAACATGAATGCACGCACTGCATGGATTAAACTAACAGTTACGGAAAGGAGAGCAGCAGAACAGGACTCTTGTGATGATATTAAAAAAAGAAAATTGAAAACTTAAACGCACACATTTTTCTAAAAAATAATATGTCCAGCTAGGTCAAAGTCCGAATCTAAATGCAGCTTCTGGAAATACGTCTGGTGGATAAATTGTCCATTGAGGCAGTGACAATAGTTATGACTTCCTCAAACGGTGTGATCTGGGGCATATGTTTCCCTCCCTGGCTAAAGGAAGCTTGGAATATCAGGTCTGACGATTGATTCCAGAGTAAGCAAGTTTAATATCTCCAAATTGTTCCCTATAAGCAGTTTCCAAAGGCGGCATGAGGGCGCAGTTTAGTGCGTTGTTGTGGATCTTAACCAGGGGATAAAACCGAACTTTATAGCCCCAGGCAAAGCAGAGTGAGTATTTATGTTACATTTAATATCAAAGTCAAGCCCGCTTTGACTGCTCGCAGCAAAGTACCTGCGCACAACTCGAAACCTGCATTTCCACATGCACACCCCAACCACTTCAAAGGCAATGCGGTGGGGATTAGCAGTCTAGCCATGTGACAGATACGTGTTACCATACGGAAATCTAATTTCTTAGCATTCGCCATCACACATGTTGCACTGCAAGGTATTTCTACATCCATTCCAGTGGTATGGATGTATTGACCTATGTGGGATGAAATGCTGAGTGCCGACTTAGTCCCGCCAAACCGGAACCTGTGCTGTAAACACTGCTCACAAATGTATACGGGAGGCCCAAATCTTTCCACTATTTCGATAGTATAAGCTAGAAAAGAAATGGCCTTTACTCGCACACCAAACCCGTTAACACCTAAAGTGGGGAGATGCGGCTGGGCCTGTAAGATGAATGCCAGTAAGTTAACGGTCTGTCGACATGTCCCTACAAAAGCTCCCTGATAACACTTTGGGGAACCAGCATGGCACACCTGAAGGGCATGGGTCGAGGACTGTCAGATCAGCCTAGTACGGGGAAGTAGAAAATTAAAGAGAAATGTAATGTTGACAATGGGGGGAGGTGAAGAAAGACATGGCTGGGGGGGGCAAATAGAAGAAGGGAGCGAAAGAAGTAAGAAAGGAGATGCACGTAGGAGAAGGAAAAATGGGTAGGGAGAGAAAGATACAGAGGAATGGGCGGATTTAATGGTGAAAGTATTGGATGAAGGAAACGTGGAGAAGGAAAGTGGGACGGGGTAAAGGTGCAAGAAAGCGTGGAAGGAAGACTGCTAAAAGGAAGATGCAAAAAGGGTGAAAGGATGGACAAATCAATGGGAGAATTGAATAACTGAATGGAAAGTGAATGAATGGGTGGAGGGGGTGGTGGACTGAATTAAGTACGATGAAAGGGAAAGAAGAAAATGCTGGTGGATTGTACTCTTGTAGGGAGGCTCGAGCTTGCCTGTTTGGTGCCATGATAGCCAAGGTTTATAACAGGGACCTAACCCAAACACCTGCAGCGCAGGGTTGCTCCCAACCCTGTGGGAGGCCACCAATCAGCCTAATGCCAATTAAACTCTGTGAAATACCACCCCTGTCTAACTGCCCTCCCAGGGGCCTCTCTCTCTCCACAGCGTGCAGCCCCCTGTCTAGCTCCTCTCTCAGGGGCCTCTCTCCACAGCGTGCAGCCCCCTGTCTAACTCCTCTCTCAGGGGCCTCTCTCCACAGCGTGCAGCCCCCTGTCTAACTCCTCTCTCAGGGGCCTCTCTCCACAGCGTGCAGCCCCCTTTCTAACTCCTCTCTCAGGGGCCTCTCTCCACAGTGTGCAGCCGCCTGTCTAACTCCTCTCTCAGGGCCTTTCTCCACAGCGTGCAGCCACTGTCTAACTCCTCTCTCAGGGGCCACTCTCTCCACAGCGTGCAGCCCCTGTCTAACTCCTCTCTCAGGGGCCTCTCTCCACAGCGTGCAGCCCCAGGTCTAACTCCTCTCTCAGGGGCCTCTCTCCACAGCGTGCAGCCCCCTGTCTAGCTCCTCTCTCAGGGGCCTCTCTCCACAGCGTGCAGCCCCCTGTCTAACTCCTCTCTCAGGGGCCTCTCTCCACAGCGTGCAGCCCCCTGTCTAACTCCTCTCTCAGGGGCCTCTCTCCACAGCGTGCAGCCCCCTGTCTAACTCCTCTCTCAGGGCCTCTCTCCACAGCGTGCAGCCCCCTGTCTAACTCCTCTCTCAGGGGCCACTCTCTCCACAGCGGGCCACTGTGTGACCCTTCTTCATATTTTGCACGCGCCGATCATGTTACGTTACCGGTTCATAGCAGGGGTATTTTAATTTTCCAGCTATCCCCTTGCTGCAACCATTGAATCCCACCCCAGCACTAAACCCACGACAGCCCCCGCAGTGTAGCTGGCAGTGCGTAGATGTTAGCGAAGTGTACTAAGTGCGGTCCCAGCAGGATACTGCACTTTATAATGAACTTGAGGGGAGAGGACCCAGCCTCACCCACTCACAGCAGCCATTGAGCTTTAGGATAATTTCAGAGTCTGTCAGTGGCAGTCCAGCTGAATGTATGTCAGCGCAGGCCACGCAGGGACGAGAGTCAGTAATAACCAGGCGTCTGCCTCAATGAAAGCGTGCGTGACTAATTTAGAAGGAACACCGGCCTTTCGCAGGCAGTCTGCCTGTGAAAGGCCGGTGTTCCTTCTAAATTAGTCACGCACGCTTTCACGTCCTGGTAAACTCACTGAACACACCGAAAAAAATCATATACATAAGAGGACTGGTCATATATAGTACAAAGACAAGCTATTTGTAACTGTAACCCGCATTTCCAATCCTACAAGTTTGATAACGCGACCAGTGTTCTCTCGCTCTGGGCGGGCTCCTCGTGATTGCAGAAGACAGCATGGTAATGAGCACGAGCCAAACTGGAAAATGCTGGATTGACCCCGCCCCCAGACCCCGGCACACCTCACCAACCAATCACCTAATAATAAACAACTGTTGCTGGGTCTCTCTCGAGAAAGAGGCAGAGGCCACTGCCACACCCCACTACTTTCCCCGAAGCCGGACTGCCCTGCCCCCGGCCATTGGAATGAATGGGGAGCTTCTGACTCCTCCTTGGGCTTTAGGAATCACGCCCAAAATCCAAAGCTATTCTGGCAATGAGACCAGACCTTTCCCACCTGTGTGTCGTCACTGCCCTGCTTTCTGGCTCAAGTTCGAAGAAATCTTCGCCCAGCCAAAAGCATGCGCAGCAGAGGAGCCAAGGGCCATCCTCCCCCACCCCCTCAAAAACAAAAATGGATTTGCCCATGTTTGTTCACCGAGCAGCCAGCACAATTTATTGCTGGCTGCTCAGTGTTCCACCTCACATTTTTTTAATCCCCCAGGGTGGCAGGGCGACGCCCATTTCGCCCGTGAACACCAGCCGCCCCTACATAGGGCTTATGTTGCCCATCACTACAGCCACCCCCACCCATAGGGGACCTGTTGCCCATCACCCCTGCCACCCCCACCCATAGGATTGGTGATGCGCAACACATCCAGCATACTCCAACATCAGGTATGTCCGCAAAATACATCCCCGCTAACATCATGTCAACAGTGTGTAGTCTGTGACAAATGCCCAAAACAGTGATTATGGCTACGAGCATACAATGTAAGTAACAGCACATGTGTGACCAACACAAGAGTGTATCTTACACAAGGCAAGCATCACCATAGCACTGTGCCAATGTAAAAAGAACACCCCCTCACTGTGTAGAACAGAAGTTAAGTGGGGGCTCCCAAAATGCAGCAGATGTTGAGGATTGTGGTGATGGGGACTAAACCCCCCTCATCACAGTGACCAAAGGTAAGTGTCATCATGGTCAAAGCTGCAAATGCCAAACAGCATGTATGATCCCTGCTCCCAACACATTAAACACTTCTGGCGCAAACTAGTGGTTGTGTCCCATACACACAGAAATGTGGTGAGGCTAACAGTGCTGTGAAAACATAACACACTCTCGGCCATGTGCAGACAAGCACCACACATGGGGGCTGACAATGCATAAAGCATACAATGCCACAACAGCAAAAGTGACCATCACCAAGCATGCACACATCTCGAAAATAGACACACCAATCAAAACAACATGTGTAGACTGTAGGTGTCAGATCCCAAACTCACATTCCATGCCAGCAATGGCACCCAACAAGCAGGATGCATGTGCACAATGATGTTAAATGTCTCACAGGGACAGCATGCAAAATCACAGAAACAGCATCCAGACAAAGGCCCACAACAGCAATACCAATGCACTGGTGCAGATGCACAAACA
This sequence comes from Triturus cristatus, assembly GCF_964204655.1. NCBI lineage: Eukaryota > Metazoa > Chordata > Amphibia > Caudata > Salamandridae > Triturus > Triturus cristatus. Next base: position 1,042,844,147 of record NC_140593.1, on the reverse strand, counting down.
CAAACAGGCAAACTCACACTGCACATCTGACACAACATGTGTGTGTGTGTGTGTCACAGTATCCCCAGGCAACTACACAACACATGAGGGGGGCTGAACCACAGTGACACAGATGTGGACACAGTGCCATACAAAAGTAAACCATCATTGGGACACCCTTAGTGGGCAATCAGGCATTGGGAGATGAGAGGGAGCACAACAGACACATGTGACACAAGCTGGAATGAACACCAACTAACACAGCAAGAGACTGACACACAACACCACTACCCCCAGGGAACAGACATTGGGGTGACACAAGCATGCATGACACCTCCACTGTGATGCTAAAGGCAGATGTTGTACAAACTGGGAAACCCAGACATGTGTCCTGTGCCACAAACGTACATGACACACACACAAACACAAATCACTCAGCATGGCCACTCATCCATAGACAAACAGTAGCTAGGGGACCACCCATGCAAACATTCACATCAGTCCACCCTCAACACCACACACCCTGAACTGCAACAGTGTGTATCTGTGAAGCCCACATGGACAGGTGACATTGCACATGCACCCATGACAAACACAGGAATGTTGGGAGGAACTAAGGTGCACAGACACATCACACAAGGACAGTTCACAGCCCTGGGGAATGTCAGACATACTGCGCAGTATGCGGTACATGGCCATGACCTCAAAGCACACGTAACCTTCAGAATCCCGGCCACAATCCCAGGACAATGCAGATGCCAAGGAGAACCACAAGGCACACATGCTGACACCTGCCAGCATCGCAGTCATGAACCCGACAAGTGGGAGCAGTCACACACATACAAATGTCTCAATCACTGAAAACTACCACCTAGGGACAACTACATGATTTAGCAAATAAACAGGTGCCTTGAGGAACCCTGACTGTGTCCCATCTGTGTCTGACAACATCATCACCACTCAGAACTGACAAATCCCAATGATGATACACCAATTAACAGTAGTGTGACATGCACCCACACATCTGGTAGCACATTGGAAAAGTAGTGGGATGAACCCAGTACCACTCAGCAAGCATCAACAACAGGAACATATCAAGGGAACACTGTCTGTGTATGAACAGGGATGTGGACACACACACATGCTCATACAACACACACCATGGGCCCAGGCCATGTCACTGGACAACACACTTACTTGAGGAGACCCAACTCCTGTGGAAGCCCAGCTGTGCCAAACATATTCACCACAAGTCCCACTCATGTCGGCAGAACACTTGGTCAGTCAGCCATCAGTTGCCACACAATGAAGGCTCTGGTCACAACAGCCTGGGTACGTGAGTCTCCCCTAAGTCATCTGCACATACCCAAAACATATGTCTAGCAAGTTGCACAGAGGCCCCAGTTGCTCCTATTACAATGATGCCCACACCTGTAGGTCCAGTGTTGATGAGCACAAAGTATGTGGAAGTGACACATTGGACAATGGGAAGCACATCATATGTGCAGGGGTGCAAGCCACAGATGTGACCATGCAAATTAAATGCTCACAGAGAGATGTCCACAAATAGTTGACCCTGACACACCCAGGTAGCTGCAAAGGATGACATGGATACCCACCAGAATAGGATACATATCTCATGGACCACACGGAGAACCTTACAGCAACACATCAGAATTCAACAGTGTAAACAAAGCATCACAGGTGCAAGGGCATGTTAAACATCATCAACATAATGTACAGCGAAATCTAGTTCACAGGGAGAAAGAAAAAAGCTTTATTCAGCATTTTAAAAGTTAAACGTCTGTGCAAACAAAAGGCCAATGGCCAGTCCATGTCCAAATGCCAAGGAGTGAAGTAGAGTGACAACTGTCACACCTTGCTTGCCTGCACTGCAAAGAACCGGGGTCATTCCCTTGGAGGGGCATACATGGGGGCAGGCCAGGCACCGTAGGGACAGGATCAGGGCGCAGCAGAAGGAGGCAGTGAAGAGGTGGTGGAAGCAGGCGAGACACTTGCAACTGCAGTGGAGCTGACTGAAGTGGTGGGTGCTGTCACAACTGTGGGGCACAAGTCAGATGGGGTGGGTGCCGGCACAACTCCAGTGGGCGGGTCAGATGGAGTGGATTGGCTCACCACTGCAGTGCCCAAGTTAGACGGGGTGGTCGTGGACTCCAAAGCAGTGCCTACATCCATGGGAGCGGAATGGGGGACAGGTGAGGTCGGCAGGGCAGGGGGGGGGACACGGTCCCCACATCAGTGTAACTAACTGTCTGACCAGGTGTGGATGAGCAAGTGCTAGGGGGATGGCCTTAGCAATTTGGGTATGGTGTATCTGTGTGTGGGAGAACCCAGGGCAGGGGGTGGCGGGAGAACCTCTGGAGTGGTGGCCTGGGGGATGGAGGACGGAGACTTTGCCTTGGAGCTGCATGGTGGCGGGGGTGTCTTGCTCTTCTGGTGCCGGGGGGACTTGAGGGTGGGGGTCTCTGTGTGACTGTGCCTGGGGGAGGGTGTCCGGGTGTGAGGGGCACTCCCTTCTGTATGTGGGGACTTCCTCTTCCCCTTGTAATCAGGATCTGGAGGGTCGGTGGGGAAGAGGCCAAGGTCACAGAGGAAGAGCTTCTGGGGGGATGGGGTTGCAGGTGAGGGAAGGGGGCTGGGAGGGAAAGGTCTTGGAGGACTGCGGAGTGGTTGTGGATGACTGTGTGTGTGTCTGCAAACCAGCCCCTGTGAGTGTGGAATCAGTCCCCTGCGCTTGCTTGACAGACCTTGGTTTTGGGGTTTCTGTGCTTGGGACAGGTAGGGTGCTAGGAATTGTGGGTGGTGCAAGGGTAGGAGGGGTGCGGTACTGTTGGAGGAGGGACACTGCTGCCATCAGGGAGGAGGCCACGGACTGATTGGTCCTCTGTAGGGCAGACATGCCCGAGGAAATGCCCTCCATGAATGACACCAGTTGTGTCAACAGACCTGTGTGTGCATGGAGGACCTTCAGCATTGACGTCTGCCCTACATGGGTCTGTCTAAGTAAGTCCACAGACTCCTCACTCAGGGCAGCAGGGGACACAGGGGCAGGGGGTGCGGTGCCTGGCACAAAGGAGACATGCTCACGAACACGGGAGCCCACAGGGACCTCTGGGATGGGAGCCAATGGGAGGGGGGAGGTGGTGGTGGTGGTGGCGGGGACAGCCTCACTAGCTGGGGTTTGGTGTCTGCTGACACCCGCCTCCACAAGGGAGTCATCCTCAGGGCTGCTGTGGCCCTCAGCTGGGGGGGATGGTGCTGACGACTCCTCTGTGTGGCTCCACTCGCCCTCCGTGCCACTGGGTCCACCCGACTCCTCTCCTTCTGTCCCTGTAAGGCTCTGTGGCTCCTCCTGGTCCATGGAGCTGTCCCCTCCTGTGGCCGTGGATGTATCTGGATAGGAATAGGAAGTAAGAGAACAACATCAGTCACCTGCACCGACTGCACACACCACAGTGAGTACATCACATCACAGGGCAAGCCCTGACATCATCAGCTGAACACAGCTCAAAGTGCCAACACTGTTTAGGATAAGACAATTGTCATTCTCAACATCAACCATGGCACACATATCCCTCCTTGACTTTCACACATATGTCCGTAGCATGTTGGATGCTAACACCCCAATGTGCCAACATGCACCACCCACACATTAGTTGTACATTCAAGTGAACATATAGGAGTATGTCACTATACACACAGCACATGTCTTGCTACTGACTCAGTACAGGTGTCCGGATGAAGGGATGGGCAGAGACTCATTTCACATGCTTGGGATGCATGCCAGCAACACACACTATGATGTACTCATGTCCTGATGGGCAATGCCACAATGTGGTGCATGGTGCACACTTGAACACAATGCAGGTTCACTCATAGCAAGTTAAATGCCATGGCACTGGGATGCCCTGCAAGTCAGTCAACACTGTCTCCTGTCACAGGGGCAGGGCATCCAGAAAACAACAATATGCACAGATCACAATCTTAGCTCAGGGGTAAAGCTACCTCTGCAGATGACCGGCTCACTTGCCCATCCCATGCAAACAACATATCCAGGACCCAGAAGACCCCACATCATGCAAATCATACATATGAATCTCAGCATACACTAATCCCTGTACATTAACACATCACAGTCTGCCATGCATGTAACCCAGCTGCATGAAGGACACAGTTGCATACACCATTGTGCGCTGTCAGATGATCACACACCTATATGTCACACAGGTCTTGTCTCTCACAGTCACATTGCAGATGTCATGCTGACCCTCTGAATCATGGACACCCCAGTTGTACGTAGCAACAAGCCACACCCTAATGACACAGAGGCAGACACCTGAGGGCACATGTCACTAAGCACAACCTGCAATTTCATACACAGGAGTGGGATTACAGAGTGTTTCTAAATGCCCTTGAGGGGGCATGAGTGGCCAGGACTAAGTGAAACAGTGTTTGGCCCTGGACAGTAGTCGGGTGGCTAAGCACGTGTGACATACTTGATATACATACCCCTGAGGCCCAAAAATTGGAGTCCCCTGCTGCATGTGTTTGTTTGGAATACCCCAGCCACATGTTGCGAGTCAGACCAGCAATTGGTACACATCTCAAGGGCACACACAGATCACATGTCAGATCTCAGGCAGTGTGTAAACAATTGACCCACCCATGAAACACACAACAGATCCACGGGAACTGATGCTGACCGGTACCTGAAACATAGCTGACTGCAGGGACACAGTGCCCTAGTGACACAAGCAACAGACTGGAGGGGCCACACCTGTGGAACAGATGAGGAGGGTGCATCACACAAATGAGGGACCTGAGTTTGGGACTACAAGACCTACGTAATGTGGAAGTGTGACCAGGACAGAAGACTGCTATTTGCATGTCAGACATAGTACACAGGTCAGACATGGACTCACCCCCTTCCAGCTGCTGTCTGGCCTTCAGCTGCCTTTCCAGGTCCGGGAACACCACCGCCAGGATACGGAGCATGTGGGGAGTCAGGGTCCGGTGTCCGCCCCTCCTGCGTGGAGGTGACAGCTTCAGCTGGACTCTAGCTATCCTCCGGGTCCAGCCCCGAAGGTCCTGCCACCTCTTCTGGCAGTTGCAGATCTGTCGCTTGTAGACTCCCACCGAACGAACAGCCCGGGCGATGGTCAGCCAGATCTCCTGCTTCTGGTGGGCATCAATCTTTGAGGAGGACAAAGTGAAAGGTAGATTAACACACATGCCCCTGATTTGTGCAGCACACATTTGGATATACATGTCATCATCACAAAGGGAAATAAATTACACAGGTAGTGCAACCATGGGGATTGAAAAATCACATGCATGTCTGACATGTTAACAATGCCTGGATAGTTTAAGCTTGCAATAATGCACTTTAGCAGCAGGAAAACTATTCATTACATGTACCTACACACTTTGGGGGATGAAAGTAGTCAGTGAGAATGCTTGCCACTGGTGTACACACTGCTAGTACTGCTAGTCAGACAACATGCATAATTAGGAAGGCAGTGGACTGCACACTCACCTGCTCCCCTGGTTTCCCATAGAGCTTTCTGTACTCTGGAAGGAGCCCGTCCAGCAGGGCCTGGTTCTCCTCCTCAGTGAAGGCTGGGGCCCTCTCCAGAGTACGTGCCATAGCAGGAGCCAGAGGATGCAGAGACAGCAGCAGTGGTAGCAGGGATGTGGTCCAGTAGCATGTAGTGCAAGCAAGTGAGCTCCCTGGGGGCCAGCCAGCCTTATATCTGTGCTGTAGAGGCAGAATCTGTGTCATTTGTCCCAAGTGATAGGTCCAACACGGTTGCATTCTATGAATCTGGCCAATCCATTTAAATGTACGACTCGTACACGCCTTCCGCATCGTTCAAATCTTCACCTTCATGGAACACTTGAAATTGCAACATTGTTGTAGGCATCCAACTGAATTTCCAGTGCACAACTCGTACAAGTTTTGAATCTGCATCCGTCTCCATGACAGTCCTGAGCCAATGGGTGCGCCCGGCTCGTTTAACTGACTGTACAACGCGTATTTTGAATATACACATGCACCCGTCTCCATACGATTCAATGGCCAAGGCATACGCCTGTCTCGGACCATGCCTGTCCGACGCGTATGCATGATAGTCACCCGCGTCGGACCTCATTGCATTCAATGACAAAGCGTACGCACGGCTCGGACATGACCCGTGCAATGCATACGCATTGTCACCCGCGTCGGACCTCATTGCATTCAATGACAAAGCATACGCACGGCTCGGACATGACCCGTGCAATGCGTACGCATTGTCACCCGCGTAGGACCTCATTAGTGTGACTATTATACGGATGCAACACACATATACTGGCCAGGAACACCTGTGCACACCTACCACACTACAGCATTGGCCACACAGTGTCCCATGGCATGTAAGGCTGCATTCCCTGGGTGTTTGGGGGGGCCACAGCTGTTTTTTTGGCTGGCACTTTGTGCAGCCACTCCCAGGCTGTGCACGTGTACATGGGGGCAGAATCCTCTGTGTGTTGTGCACATTACCACTGTGATGTGCAATAGGAAAGTAATGGGCATGAGTCACGGCCACAGTGTCAGGTTGGATATGTTTAGGACTGGTCACATACACCCTGAATCCTGGGGGTGGTGGCATGTACGTTACAGTGAGACCTGTAGCCACAATACTGATGTGCACCCACAGTCTTCGTGCATGTTGTGTCTCAGATGTATCTGATCAAATGTTCCCAATGGGTGACAGTCTCCACATCCATGTGGTATATGCATCAACCTTGATGGGGTGTGTGTCTAAGAGACGTACATGTAGGGCCGGCAGGAACAACAGTGGACACTACCTGTGGGACTTACGCTTGCCTTGTGGTGTGTACGTGCTACGCCATGTCCATTGCTGTGTTGATGTGGCAATACAGGGAGCCTGGGTTTCTGCATGGCAAAGATCTGTGATGCCTGGGAGACATGAGGCCTCAATTGTCACTGTGGTGTGTTTTTGGAACGTTACAGCAGCACATAGGTTGGGTGACAGAGCCAGATGATTGGCCATTGCACTACATGGGACTCATGTGGACATGTGGAATTGAGATGTGAGGTGGGGGTCTTGTAGGTAACATATGTGTCCATGCCCAACAGCACACACCTCAGTACATTGTGTAATGCCATGAACTAGCATGTGATAGTGATCGTGGTCATGGCCACATGGGTGGATGGCCTGACAATCTTCCTTTGTGCATCTCTGTACTGCAGGGCACCAGCTGTCCATCGTCCGTTCCCAGACCTTGCAACCATGCTGGAACGCGACTGCATCAGACGTTACCGCTTCACCAGGTCACTGATTGTGGAGATGGCGGAGCAGTTGGCGCCACATCTGCTACCTGGCCGGACATACCCTACAGCACTGACCCCAGAGGTGAAGGGGATGGCAGCCCTGCACTTCTTTGCTACTGGTACCTTCTAGTACACTGTGGCTACTGCTGGTGGTATGTCACAAACATTGTTTAGTCGGGTGCTACGCGATGTCTTGGTGGGGATGTTGCAATTCCTCGACCTTAATATCAAGTTCCCGAGCCCACCTGAACTCCCTGAAATAAAGGATGCCTTTTATACACTGGGGAGGATGCCGAACGTCATCGGATCTATTGATGGGACACATGTTGCCCTGATACCACCACAGGCACATGAGCAGGCATACCGGAACAGGAAGCACTACCATTCGATCAATGCTCTGGTGGTCTGTCTTGCTGGCATGTCGATTACACATGTGTGTGCACGGTTTCCTGGTTCGGCGCACAATGCCTACATTATGAGGAGTAGTCGCATTGCAACGCTGATGTCACAGATGCCAGCTCAGCATGCCTGGCTTGTCGGTGTGTACTGACTGTTTATCATTGTGTGTGTTTGTCAATGTTGTATTCCGCACTCCAACAAAACTCAGCTACTTGTTCATTTTTGTATGTGTAGGTGACTCCGGATACCCCAACATGCCGTGGTTTCTGACACCCCTCAGGAACCCTGTGACACCAGCCGAGCTGCGCTACAATGAGGCACATGGTCGGAGCAGGAGGGTGATTGAGCGGACATTCGGCCTCCTGAAAAGCTGCTTTTGCTGCCTGGACAAGACCGGAGGGGCCCTCCCATATGAGCCTGCAAAGGTGTGCAAAATAATCCTTGTCTGCTGCATGCTACACAACATGGCGGTGCGGAAGGAGGTGCCTCTCATCCAGGATGACGATGACGACGACCAACGTCCGGCACCTGTGGAGGATCCTGGCCTGGGCCAAGATGCCAGTGATGATGAAGATGATGGTGACGTCCGCTCCCAGCTCATCAACAACTTCTTCACCTGAATGTGAATTTCCAGGGTTGTTATGTGAATGTATGGAGGTAGCCTGGAATGTGTTGTGCCAGCTCTGTTGCTGTCTGAGTGTGTCTGTGTGCCACTTGACTGGATGCGTGCTGTGATGTGTCCATTCAGGTGGTGTGTACTCCACAATAGGGTAGTACTGCTAACTCGTGTTTGTGTAGGTGTCTTGCAACATGTTTTGTGCATGTGTATTGCATTTCTCTCCTGTTCTTCTGTGCTTTTGACTGTATCTTGTCTGTCCTTCCCAGGGTACTTTGCCTGTTGTGTGGTCAACACGGACCCCCAACACCCAGAAGCCAACATCAGTGTGGAAGTTGACAATTCCCATCAACTGATGCACCACACATCCCTGGACTTCCATTCTCCAACACATTGGGAGTGTGTGTCCACTGTTACGTAGAATTACCGTGCAACTAGTTTGGAATAAACATGTTGCTGATGTGTAATGAACCTGTGCAACGCTTTGTTATGTGCATTGTCTGTCTTCCCACATCTGAGTGACATCTGCTTACCTCACCTGTGGACTTGTTACCACTGACTGGGCTTGGTGTTGTGTCTGTGCATGCCAATGTGTTTCAGGTCAACATCATTGTGTGTGATGAGTAACATGGCCATGTTTTGTGTTGCCATAGTGGTGTGTCTCCCTCACATGTGTCACATCCCTATGACTCACCTTACGTTGGTCACATTGTTGCTGTATTTGGCATGCACTGTGTTGTGTAGCAGATCGACATCTCCCTGAACATGACAAGTTGGAATCACAACAGAGGCAAGTATGGTGTACTGGTGAGTTTATTTACAAACATGTGTGAGGGAAGTGCACAGGATGGTGGGTGCTGTACAGTGGTTTGGGAATCCAAAGTTCATATTGGAGTTGTAAGTGCTGGTAGATGAAATGTCCACAGTCATCTGATACATTGGCCCAACATGAACCCTTCATGTCATGTGGGCGAGTTGTGTGCGATTGGGCAAGGTGAGCGGGTTGCGCACAAAGAACATTGTCCAGAACAGGTCTAGAGGCCCTGGGGGATGTGCTGGGACAACTGCCTCTCACATGTCCTTCTTCGGACGACCCCTCTTCTTCCGGGGGGGGGGGGATCCTCATGTGCAGGCCACTGCGGTGCAGGGGACTCTCTGCCAGAGTCCTCCTCCCTCCCTGTGGCGCTGGCAGATGGTGTTGCGACAGATGTTGTGGGCACACAGGGGTGTGTGGACAGGTTGGTGTTGATCTGACGGAGGCATTGTAGTATGTCTCGATGCACCGCAGTGATGCCATCCCACTTGGCCTCCATGCGGGCATGGTGGGCGACCTGCTCGTGTTGCATGTCCTTGAGGATCCCCACTACCTGGCCAAATCCTTCGGTGCTATCCTGGTACGCATCTAAGATGCATGCCAGGTGGGGGTCATCATGCAGTCCAGACCCCTCTGCAAGGCGCGCCCTGTGCCTCCCACCCCTCCCAGCACCCCTCACCACACAGGCAGGACCAGCGGCGGGACGCACAGGTGACACTGGGACCCCTTGGGTGGTGTTGCTGGTGGTGTTGGCTGTAGCTTCCGGGGGGTCCTGTGTCCCTGTGCTGTGGGTGTTGATTGTCCATGGTCTGTCCGTGTTGGTGGGGGTGCTCTGTCGGTGTCCAGATGCTGGAGGTGTGGGTAGAGTGGGGGCAGATGTTGATGCTGCTGGTGCTGCATGATGGCTCACACCGGAGGGGCCAGGTTGGTCATCGTCATCCGAAGAGGACAGTGAGAGAGTCAGACCAGAGAGCTCAGTATCCACCAGAGTCTGGGACTGGGTATTCTCATCATTTGGTGCTGGGTGCCCGGAACCACCTGTGTTTGGAAGAGACACACAATGTGATTCATGTTTCTACATGCATCGTTGGTTCACAAACATTACATTTTCTACTTTTCAAACCGATGCCTGCCTGTACACTGCTTTTTCCCAGCTTGTCACAGAGAGGGTTTGATATTGTTGTTGGCCATTTCCCAGCATGGCCTTGTGCTCCCCACAACAGAGCCCAGTGTCAGACATCTTGTCAGTCCCTTCCCACTTCCTGTGAGGCGAGTATGGTTCAGTTTGATCTTGCTGGGCCATGTGGGTGGGTGTAGGTTGTCTGTGACTACGAGTCCCATCATACTCTTGGCTACATCCCCTTCCCAGCATGCCCATACTTCCTCCCTCTTGACTCTGCTTCCCTGTGAGGGGGTGTGACAGCAATGGCAAGATGGCTCACTGTGAAGTCCTGAGGTTTGTAGTTGGCCATGTCCTAGCATGGCCTTGTGCTCCCCACAACAGAGCCCAGTGTCAGACATCTTGTCAGTCCCTTCCCACTCCCTGTGAGGCGAGTATGGTTCAGTTTGATCTTGCTGGGCCATGTGGGTGGGTGGGGAATGTCTGTGACTGCGACTCCCATCCTACTTTTGGCTACACCTCCCTTCCCAGCATGCCCATACTTCCTCTCTCTTGACTCTGCTTCCACGTGAGGGGGTGTGACAGCAATTGCAAGATGGCTGACTGTGAAATCCTGGTGTTTGTTTGGCTGCAAGTCCCAAGTGAGCCCCTGTGCTTCACACAGCAGCACCCAGTACGGGGTATCTTTTGCTGATATTTCAATGTGGTGTGTGTCAATACATTGTACCCGTTGAGTTGTGTCGAGTTTGTGTTGAGGGGTGTGTCTCCCCATGCTGATTAGTATGGTCAGGGCTGTCAGTCCTCCTTCCCATCATGAAACGTGCTTCCATTGTAGGGCGTGCAAGTTGTCTTTCAGGATGTCAGTCAGTGGTGTCCTGCTTCTGATTTGCACACAGGCCCTAGCAGGGCCTTGTGCTCCCCACAGCAGGACCCAGTGTCAGCCATCTTGTCAGTAATTTTCCACTCCCTGTGATGGGGGCATGTTTCTGAGAGGTCTTGATGGGCCAATCAGGAGGGGGAGCATTATCTGTGACTACAGGCCCCATCATGCTTTTGGCTACACTCACTTCACCTGCATCCCCACTATTCCTTCCTGACAGTCAGCTGCACTGTGAGGTGGTGTGTTTGTGGTGTCAAACTGTCTGGCAGGGTATATTTGGCTTAGTGCCACTGGCTTGCTCTATTTGTTTGTAGGTTGGTGCATGTCATGACACAGTTCCAGTCACTATGAGAAGGCAGGTATTGTGTTTGTGTGACTGGCATACACATCTTGGGCTGATTATCTATTGGTTAGTGTAGCTTTGCTTGCGGTGCATGGTTTCACTGTCCCCTTGCCACACAATCTTGGGTATGTTGTTTGTGTACTCACCAGGCTCTGGGATTTCTGTTAGGCTATGGACGCTCTCTGGTGGTAGGATGTCCTGCACCTTCTCCTCCCAGGTCCTGAAGTAGACTGGTTTGGCAGGAGGGCCACCGCCGGTGCACTGACTCAGGGCGTGATCTTTTTCGATGAGTTTCTTGACCCTCCTGCGCACGTCATACCACCTGTTCTGGATGTCGTCCTTTGTGCGCCTTGCTGGTGCTTGTGCGTTCACCTTGTCCACAATCCTCGCCCACATCTTGGTTTTCTGTGAGATGGGGGTCCTTTGGACCAATGTACCAAAAAAATGTGGCTCTACTCTGATGATCTCATCTACCAGCACTTCCAACTCACTATCTGTTAACTTTGGATTCTTCTTTGGGGGCATGGTGATGGGTGGTGGTGGTGAGTGATGTGTGTGTGAGGGTGCAAGTGATGGTGGGTTGGTGTTGGTTTTGCTGGGTGTATGTGTGTGTGCTTTTGTATGAGGTGCTGATGGTGTGTTACTTCTGTGATGGGTGAGTTGTGAGTGTGTCTGTGGTTTCTGTGTACTGGTGTTTGCTACTGGCTGTGTTTCCTGTTTGCAAGGGATGATGGTAGTGATTGTAGTCCTTTATATAGTTGGAGTGGTGGGTGTGTCTTTGTCCCATGTTTTTTTTTGTTGGTATTTATTGGCTTTTTCATTGCTTGTTTGGTCCTTTTTTTGTCTTTTTTCCTTTGTGTTTTGTAGGCATGAAGGACACGTTCATGTGACAGAAACGGATGCTGCTGTTGTTTCGTGCGGGCTTCTCCGCCTCGTTCACGCTGCCTGTCTTCTGTGTTTGGTACGCGTCGTTCGCGGCGGTCTCTATTGCTTGTGTGCCAGGTTGTCTGTGCGTGTCGGTCGTGCAGCTTGTTCTCCATGCGAGTCGGTCTTGTTTTGCACGCATTGCATCGTACTGTGCAAATCGTACATCGCGGGTACGGGTCGGTCGGCTTCATTCCGGGTTCGTGTCAGTCGGTGATATTCGCGTCGGTTTTCCGGCCGGATCACTATTTTCCCTACGGCTCGGTTGTACGTGTTTTTCCATACGTGTCGGTTGTAATTCACACGCGTTGCATCGTACTGCACAGGTCGTACGGTGCTGGTCCGTGTCGGTCGGTATTCGGTCCAGGTCCGTGTCGGTCGGTTCGTTTTGCGGCCGGAATCGGCCCCTTGGTCTTTGCTAAGACCGCGTCGTTTTATTATTTAACCAAGGGTATCTTCACTTTTATTATTTGAAATTGTGTCTTCAAATAAATTGTAACAATCCTGATTCATTTCCTGTATCTCACACGTGTATTTCCTCATTTTAGATAGAGCACTCCTGCTCAAATTAAGCTGGTGTACTGCACCCTAAAAACCACCCTTTAACAAAGGATACACTATTTACCGTATCATGTGGAATTTGGTACGTTAAACACCAAAATCCAAATAATATTCTTGTAATAGGTGTTATTTATCGCACCCCATAAATAATGTACCCTGTGGTATCGTTATTTATCAGCTGCGAATCATACCAATCGGACTCGTAATGAGGGCCTCAGTAGAGTTGCCTATAACTAATGCAAACTTCTGAGCCAGCCATCTGCAGTTCCTGTCAATAATGAAGTGTTTACTTTATTTAGCATGTTAGACTTGGCTTTTTCAGTGGGTTTACCCCCAGAAACTTTGCTTTTTGGCCTCCTGTGTTTGACCTTGTTTTTGTTGGTTTTTGGATTCTTGGCACTTTACCACTGCTATTCAGTGCTAATGTGCATATGCACAACTCGTATTGCTGGCGGGATCGATAGATACTAAACGGCAGTTAATGCATCAAGTTCTTGCTAGCTGAAAAGTTCTTCTACGAATGTGTTTCTTTGAATGACAAAGCATACTGTCTTTTTCTCCTCTCTTTGGATTTGTAGGAACAGTGTTAATTCTTCTCTTAACAGTATAAGGGTACAACTGTGTATAATCTGTTTCTTCTTGAACTTGATTTAAATAATAGCATTGGAAATTTTGTACTGTTTTTATTATTTTTAATAGATTCCCTTGTATAAAATAAAAGGATGGACACATCAAGTCTACAATAAACAATAGTTTTTTAATATTCACTTGTACTAATTTCTGCTTGTGACGTATTGTGGGTTTACTGTTTGGGCCTGGTTTTTAATTTCATTAAGTTCAATTGAAAGGATGATGAATTGTATGAATGATTAGAAGTGTGGTGTGACAAGTGAGCAGGAACCAAAGAATATTCAGTTTTTTACTTAATAGTACCCTATTCCTTTGGTTAGCCAAAGGGGTCCCTTGCTTCAAATTTTTCTTAGTTGAAGCACTGTGTGTGCCCAGGGCCTGTAAATCAAATGCTGCAGTGGGCCTGTAGCACTCATTGTACCACCCACACAAGTAGCCTTTTAAAGGGTTCTCAGACCTGCCACTGCAGTGTCTGCGTGCAGTTTTTAACTGCCTTGTCGACCTGGCAAGTGCACCCACTTGAAAGGCCATAACCGTCCCTTTTCTCACATATGAGAAACCCCTAAGGTAGGCTTAAGGTACAGTGTGGGGGAGAGGTAGGACATATACTGGTGTTCATTACATGTCCTGATGGTGAAATACTGTGCATTTTGTTTTTTAATACTGCAAGGCTATCTGTCCCATAGGCAAACATGGGAGTTGCTTTGTAGCATCTTACAAGCATAGCTTTTCATTGGGACAAGATAGAGAAATGGAGTTTAGGCTTCCAGAACTCAGAATTTAAAGATACATCTTTTAGTAAAATTATTTGTGTTTGAAAATTTCAATTTTAGAAAGAGGGCATTTTCTTGCTTAACCATCCTGTGTACCTCTCCCTGTCTGGGTTTAGAGTGACAAGAGCAAGGGCTGTGCATTCACACTAGGCAGACACAAGGGGGGGAGGAGTAGCGGTGTGTCCTGCCTTTCTTGAGTGACACATAGCCAGATTGAATAGGCCTGGTAGCATTTAGAGTAGTAGGAGTTGTTGCTTACACCTGAATGGACTGTGGCTGCCTTCCACAAAGCTGTCTCCACCTCCTGTGATGAACCAGGCCTGAGCCAGCCTGAACTAGTGTATGTGTGCAAGAGGAACTTTGTTTGTACCAACTTCAAAAGAAATGTGGTATAAATAATGGAGCCCTGACCCCAAATTTTTATATTACTGCTGGACTAAGGAACCTGCCACGAAGAAGAGCTGGAAGATCTGCCAGGAAGAGTACTGACCCTTTGCTGTTGTTGCTTTGTTGGGTTGGTCTGCAGTTGCTGCTTCTGCCTTGGGCAGGGAAAGAACTGGACTGTTCTTTCTAAGTATCTCCAAGGGCTTGATGTAGAGCTTGTCTCCTTTTGGGAGTCTCAGGGAAATCAAAGACTTCAACATCTTCTGGGTACCGGCTTCTGTAACAAGAGGTTTCAGCTGCCATAGAGAAGAAAGGTAACCCGTCGTCGTCAACGACGCCACTGCTGGCTCCGTGACCTGAAGGCACACAGAGGGCACCACCGCACTTCGCACCGCAACCCTGGTCTCATCGACGCTGCGGTCCGATGCCGTCACCGAGTCGCTGCTTCCACCGTGACCTGTGGACACAGCACACCGTCACCGCAGCATTAGATCTGCTGAAGAAAGTGCTTAAGCAACAGCAATGCTGCTGCCTTCACCGTGACTTGTCAGCACTGCAATGAGTACCGCCCCACTTCGCAATGCAGCCCTGGTTTCACCGACGCCGCTGGTCAACTGGCACCGAGCTGCAGCCTACACCGCCATTTGAGTGCACCGCACGTCGTACCGATCTACTTCACACCACAGTCCGATGCATGCTGACACCAGCGCTCCTGACTTCAAACTCATGGAGTTCGACCTGCAACTCATGGGATTTCAAGGGCCTGACTCCTGCGCCGATTTCTTGAACCGATGCCTTCCGACGCCTCTTCGCTGGAGCTCACCGCAAGGTCGTCGCCCTGCATCTCCAAAGGTATTATTTTGCAGGCCTCTCCAATACCGTAGCTGACCCGCAATGCTGCAGTCGGCCTGAACTGTTGGATTTGTTTGCTCACAAAGCCGTGATAGCCCTATATGGAGCTATTGACTTCAAGGAACTGTTTTTAAAGTCTATTTTTGCTTTATTGCTATTTTGGATCACTGTGAGTAGGATTATTATCGTTTTGATCTTGTTTTACACAGATAAACATTGGATATTTTTCTAAAACTGGTGTGATGTCCTATTGTTGTGTTTTCACTGTATTACTGTTTGCAATGGTCAAATGCTTTACACATTGCCTCTGAGATAAGCCTGACTGCTCGTGCCAAGCTGCCAGGGGTTATTTTAGACATGTCATACCCTTATCCTGACTAGAGTGGTGAATTCTGCCTGGCTCAAGTGCATACCCTAGCCAACCAGAAAACCCATTTATAACAATAAGCCTTGTAGGCAGGCCACTCCATGGGGGGAGTTTTTTAATATCTCAAGGTATGATGTATCAAACCTTTTGTCATATACAAAACCTACAATTATCACCGGGTGAAGCTACACTGCTACATACAGCAAATCTGAATGGAAAGGGAGTGTGCAAGGAGTGCTCTCTTCTCCTTTGCAAGTGACCATAACTGCAGCCACCAACCATTAATGGCATTTGACTCCCTAAAGGGAAGGCATCCATTTGCAAAACCTGTGGATGTAGATGTTTGGCACCATTGCATGCAACCTTATTGCCTGTCAAAGAATGAACTTAATTTTTTTTTTTAAGTAGACCATCTCATTCAGGGAAAGGGCCTGATTTAAAACATGTCAAAGCAATGCAGTGGTGAGGGTCTGACATTTCTGTATTTGCAACTATTCACAATGTGTTTCAAAATGAATCCCGTCTCATGAATATTAATGAACAGGAGCTTCTGCATCGCTTGAGAATGGTAGTTTTGTTCTGCATCTGTTTGATACATTAATAGAAGCATAAACACAAGTCTGCTTAGCAGAAGTTGTTGTACAAAAACAACTGTTTTGTGTCTCGATATTTGTTCATTGGGCCTTTAATTCTTTATTTTATATCCAGATCTAATATAAATTTGAAGAAATAAATGACATTCTTAAGAAACCAGTCTAGAGTAAGAATAATGATAAGATAACAGTTAGTCAAAGTCATGCTTCCATTCCCTGTCATGGATGCTGATTGTTGTTTTTGTGTTCTCACTACAGACAGCTGACTGTTGCAGACAGTACTGCATGCAGTACCTTAATATATTCTGAGAGTGGGCTTTGGGCCTGTCGCTTGCTCATGATTCAATGGCTTTCTTGTCTATTTTACATTGCTGCTTCTGAATGTATGTATTTCCTCCCTATTGTTGTGATTGTGCCACCCTGAGGAGCATTTTAGTTCCACCGTGTTTTGATGGGATTAGTTGTATTCTTCCACTGCTGATGTTAGGAAACTATTTTTCCTGTTGTATGTTTCTACAACATTTGACTTGTAGTTACCATTCAATGGACGTGCATGGCCTTCATCTTTCCATTTGTTTATTTACATATTGTTGCGCTCATTTGCATCCAACTTGCCTCCGCTCTTGAAAATACCCCCGTCTCTTGCCTTTTCATACCTGGTGCTCTTGCGGCTCCAGCGCCCCTTCCCTTGCTCTCCTCTGCACCTCTCTCTTCCTTCTCATGTCCTCCCACTTCCTCCTCATAGCTGCTCTTTGTGCTATCTCTCCCACACCTCTCTCTTTCCCTGTGATCTCCAACGTACCTCTGCCTTCCAGAGTTTTACCTGCTTCCACTGCTCCTTTATATGGTCTGGCTTGACAGCGCAGCTGTTGCCAGGCAATTACGCGAGCATCACTAGAGAAGGGTTTTGACTCCACCCACCTGTTGGGAGCCAGGAGTACATGTTTAGATTGACTAGAAGCTGTGTGATTCCACCCCAAACAAAATGTGGCCTCCTTGCAGCTTTGATCACTTTGTTTATTCATCCTGCTTCCCAAGCTTGAACTTTCAGGGACACACACATGGCATTGGACTGCTATTAAAGTGTCTTAGATAGCTAGATAATTTGTAGTGTTTTTTCTCCGACAGCAGCACAGATAGGAGGAGGGCAGTAATTAACCTACATGGCTATTTAGGTCTTGATTGACAGTGCAACTGTCAGCTGACCTTTTAACCTTCCCCAATATTATTCTACAGTTCTTTGCTTCCACACAAATACATATCTATTCTGTTTTTAGTCATGAGATCTACTCTCGATTATTCAATAGTTGTTCCCTTTGGGTCTGGAGACTTCCCCCAAGACTGCATATGAAGTGCACTGCAAGGGCCTTTGTCTGGACTTACCACTGATCAGCCCATGACTCAAGGCCCAGAAATGGTTTCTGCAAAGAATGAAGTTAGAACCCCACAGAACGACGAACCAGAGGTGTTTCACCTACGGTTCCCTTTCTCTGTGTGATGGGCAGATGTCATTCCGGGATCAATGCTATTGTTGTTCGCAGGATAGGCATTTGATTTCTGGGAAACATGAAAAAACACAAATGTTACTAGTAACAGCCTGGGATCCTGCAGGTTTGCAATGCAGAGTGTCTTAGGTGTGGCTTAATAATGTAGATTTCTGTAAGAGTTTGAGTCACTACATTTCCATTGACTGAGCTACCACCAACTCGCTTGACACCTGCGCTCGTCTTCACTCGCCCTTGCACACCCCATCTGTCACAGCGATACTAAAGGGGATGATGGACGGAGCGTTTGAGCAAATCAAACACTCACCCCCAGTCAACTGATCTGGGTTCAATCCATCATCATTCTTTAGCTCACTCCGCCACCCCAGTTCATACATGCCCATATGCAAATCAGTCTGACCCTGTGCCTCATGGGAACCGTCCAGCCCGAACTGCCAAGCCATGTCTTCCCTGGACTGGAAACAAGCATCCTGGGACTGGTTTCGTGTTCATAACCCTCACCAGCCAGGCTAGCTTGAATCCAGTGGCAAAGTGAACAAGGGACCCACGTCTGGGCATACCCTGCCAACTTAGGGCGAACAAAGCGATACCAAAGGGGATGTCACAGCCACAGCGGTGGTCATTCCTTCTCCTAAATTGTTGCCAAGACGTGGACCGACCTTCCCCTCTAGCTCCATACAGCCTTCTCGCTGGCAGACTTCAATAAGAGACTAAAGACCTGGCTCTTTGGCGGAGACACATCACCCAGACACCCCTATTGGTAACAGTGCTGTGCTTTACAAATGCTGTTTGATTGATTGATTGATTGACATTTCTAAAACATATTCATACAGTGTGCTTAGGAGGAGCAAACATGTTTCACCTCATGCTGTTGGATGCATCATTCGCCTCAAGGAAGTCCTTCCATTACAATGCATGAAGTGCACTTCTTCAGCATCTCATGTGGACAATCTGATACAAAGAAGGCTTCCCCCTCTAAAATTAGCACTTTCTGCAAACTTAAATATACAAACGCTCTAAATAATGTATTGTGTTATTTTTAAAGAAAAACATTTTTTTGAGGTAGAATAAAGCTGCATAAAATGGTTTTCTTTAAAACCAATGCCTGACAAATATTAGTCAGTATTTACATAATTTTCCTGTGGAGCTGTGACATTACTTTACTCAGGTTCCCATCTCATTTGGATTTACAGGTGTTCTTTTCATGGTGATTAAGCGGCGGGTTGGCATGCACTCAACAAATCAATCGCATACAATTTAATTACATTTTGATCGGATGGCAGCAGTACCGTTTGCAGCTGGGTATTGGTTGGAGGTGCACAGAGCAGTAAGAAGTGCTGGGTAGGAACTGCTGTTTTTGTTTAGCTGTAACTGATTTTGTAAATTGTTCTTTTAATCGTGAACATGCTCCTCACAAAGCCTGTATGTCTCACTGTGGTTGTTTTTCAGTGTCACTCATCGTTTGTGCCCGTGTCGTCCTCCTTCAATGGTGTTTGGTCTATGTGCCATTGGGGTGACATTATGGTATGAAACAATTAGTTTGCTCGGCCACTGTAATAAGCTACAGCTGCTTTTTTTGATCTTCGAATACTTAGTAATACCTTAAGTAATGTAGGCATGTGCTGCTCACACTCAGGCCACCTAGTAACAGCCTTTGGTACTGCAGTCTTGTGATGCTCACTCTCCGAACACTTTAAAAAAAAAAACTTTATTTATCATTTCCTACAGAACAGAAGGTGGACAACATGAGACATTTAGCAATAGATCGAAAAGTGGAACATTGCCATAGCATAATTACATATTAGTGAGTGCAGTATATAAGAAATACAGTAAGACTCAACAGTGCATCAATCACAGGAGGTTGCAGTCATCGATAGGGAAAACAACAGGGGAGGAGAGAGATCCTATGCATAAGGAGGGCGTGGCAGCGGCAGAGGGAGGTGTTGAGCTCTGGGGTCAGGCTCCAGAGAGAGCAAATACATAGGGAGGGGATGCCAAATATCTTTAGGTCTAGATGTGGGGGCCAGCAGTGCAGCATAAACTTCACTTGCAGCTCACAGTCTGTGATGCTCTGTAGCCAGGCCTTAGTACTGAGGCGTATCGCATTGCCCCAGCGAAGCGCAATCTCTCTCTTTGCTAGTAGCAAAGCGATGGCCGTGAATCTGAGATGTTCTTTGGGATGGATGCCAGATTACCCAGAAGTGCCATCAGGGGAGAGGCATCTAGAGTCAGCAAAATAATGCGGGAGAGGGTACCAAACACGTCAGTCAGAATGTGGCGGTGGGTGGAAAGTTCCAAGTCGAGTGGGAGACGTCCGTCTCGGGAATCTGCATTTAGGACACAGGGACAACCTGGAGGGGGTGAGTTTGGCTTGACCAGTGAGGTAGTGTAAGTTCTGTGCAAAAACAGAAAGTGAAGTCGCTTATGACAATCGGTTGGGGGATATTGGTTTAGATTGTGTACAGCAATAAGGCCAGTCCTTGTCGGAAATAGGATGGCCTACATCGCACTCTCTGAACACTTAATACCTCTGGCTTTAATGTGCTTTTATGCATGCAAGAAGCATTTATGGATGCCTGTGTCTTGCATGTTTTTGCACATTGAAACCAAACCTATTGTGTTTGTTTTAAATAGTACTATGGGGAATATGGCTATGCTAGCTAAGTGCATACATCATTCAATATGCCTTGATGCACTGGTGCAGCATAGCCGAGGGTCTCTGAGGTATTCTCAGAGTCATCTGGTGGTGTCTAATGATGAGCTGAGGTGTTTAAATGTTTATGGAGAGTTTGCTGAGGTTTTAGGGCCCGATTCACAATGCGTCTCCGCAGTCGTAGAGGACGTTGTGCATTTATGTCAGTCTCCGCACTCGTGGCCTAATCTCCGCAATGGGACTCAGCAGTGCAGAGATTCCGCCCTGAGCATGGAGACTCCGCCACGACTGCAAAGGTTCTTTGTGAATCGGGCTCTTAATGTCCAGCTGGAGGTGTGTGAACGTGAGATGAGATGCTAAACGTCGTTCAGAGCTGGCCCAGAGTGCTTTGAGGTGGGTCAGCGGCGCTTGAGGGAGATTAGGTACATCTAAAGGTATACGAAGCACCTGTAGGGTATGGCCTTTTTGAAGTACTGGAGTGCATGCCAAGGCTCGGTGAGCCTGAGTTGTACAGCATGTTGACGGACTAACTGGGTAAGTCTGACAGACAGCTAAGGACAGTACTTAAGTTGAGCCGGTGGTTTCCAGTGCTCAGCACAATTAGTTATGAACAGTGGTGCTTTTCATGAGCACCAGTTAAGGACACATTCATTTACGGGGAGATTATGTGATTTGCGCAGAATCCCAGGATGTTGAGCTGGCACCTAAACTCAAACCTGGTTCCCCAGCTCCAAAGTCGGCTGCTCTGGCCATTATGCCACATCCTCTCCCCACTTTCATGGTCTGTAGTTGGTTCTGCTTTAGGCGGTGGCAGACGAGAGCCGAGTAACCACAAGCTAAGGATCTCTGATGCTGAGATGATGTCCCTGTTGGGCTTTCTGAACCTCTCTGATGGGAAAATGGTGGCATTTAGGGACCACCTGAGGGGTCCGAAGCGGGGGCCTTACATGGGGAGTGGGTCAGCAGAATCATTTTCCCACAAATCAGCGCGCATTTGAATGTTAAGACAGATCATTCCTTCCTCCTGCCCTGGGCCTGTGCTGACAAGGGATGTTTCAGAAAAGATCAGGTGTTGATTAAAATGTATCGAATCCTGGGCTCTTTCAGTTTCACTTTCCGCGCGCAGTACAATCCTGCTGCCTGGCAGCTCCAAAACTGCTCCTCTAGGATATGTTTGTGAATTTCCATCGTGCACCCAATTCCCTTAGTTTATTTCAGATTACATAATTTCATGTTTGCAGAGGAACATTTCAGTGACATCACAGAGAGTGCAATATCGAATAATTTGTGTGCCTCCAATTGGTGTCCAGCAATGCCTTATACTTCTGACTTTCATAATCTCTTCTCTTATTTAATTAGCTCTCTGGTGCTCACTATGATATGGTTTATCATAAATGCCAACTCTACCAAGTTAGGTCGGAGGGTCCCCATTTATTTAAGCTAAAATTATGTCATTTTCTCACTCCTAAAACTGCCTCAATATTAATGCAATTTAATGGTGGGATTCAATCTCCACCCTAACCATTTTATGTCATTTTATGTCATTTTCTCACTCCTAAAACTGCCTCAATATTAATGCAATTTAATGGTGGGATTCAATCTCCACCCTAACCATTTTATTCTCTAAATGTCCTTCCTAAGTGCTCCCCAAAGACAACATGTGTATGAGAGCTTTCCTTGTGTGCTGGGGGCCTGACATGTTTTGGGTGGATTGAGCTTCTATTGATCTGTTTCAAAACATACACACAAAATACCTGCTTAGCTGGACAAGTTCAACTTTCCCGGTGGCCATATTTCATGAGGCGTTACATCTTTAAGCGGTACTTACCTTTTTCCTATAGCCAAAAGCACCTTGCATGCTACATACAACTTTAGAGGCCATAATTATAATGTTAAAAGTGAAAGGAAAAGTTCCAGAATGCATATGGGGTTGATTGAAAGGCCAAGAGTGAGTGCTTAACGGACATGACTGTTGTGTCTATTTAGGATCTACTCTGAAGACATCTTGCCCACCTGAAGGTGTATTAATTTGTTTTTTTTATACTGTGCTTTTGCCAAGCTTGTGATTATTTCTCTGTCAGCTGCCTCGTATATAATATCTCAGAACAGCTCTATCTATATTCACAAAGGGGTAGCAGGGTTAACTTCAGGCTTTTCCATTGCTTTCCAAGTGCCTTTCTCGTGCTGATTTTTATGATTTCACAAAAAGTTGAAATATTGCACAATGTCTACACATTTGACTGTGTTGCATTAAATCTTGAAAATCGGATTTTGCCCATATAAAGGCAGAAGGTAGGACCTTAAAGAGCTACTACCAATAATATAAAACAAAGTAATGCAAGGTAATATTGTTTGAAGTGCTTCTGGTTTAAGGTGCTAGATTCAGGGTCAAATTTTCATAAGTCACAGCAAATTTGAAGTCACAAAGAGGCACAAAAACAAAAGAACACAGCTGAAAATAGCTGTTTTCTTAGTGAATGGGGAGCACACCAATAGCAAACTATTGTTTTGCCCGAAACAATGAACAGCTTTGCACCATTCCTGGTGCTGTTGACTAAGCTGTAAATTACCATCCAACCTCTCCAGCGAAAGGTAGACTGACATGGAGTCAGAAGGCCAGATCATTTTAGAAAACAGATGACCAGTCAGGTCCTTACTACTTGTGCTTGTCAGTTTATTGAACAATCTTCATTGCCTTAATATTATTAGCATGGCTCTAGGCTAAAAATGCGATTCTTCTCAGTTTATCATTAAATAGTTTGTAGACAGTTTTTCCACATAGAAACATTTTAGTTATTCAAGTACAGCCAAGTCTGTTGGAGAGGCTTCCCAGCCGGAAGCTGTTTTAATGCCGGAATGAGGATGGTACATAAATGTGGGTGCTTTCGCTCTTTTAAGATTTAGAACACTCTCTTAAGGTAGATTAAAATGTAAAGGTATATGCACGGCCAAAGTCCAGCAGAGATTTCAACGCATTCAGAACGCCTCCGTACACCTCATCCTCGACATCCCCCGCCACAGCCACATCACCGCCCACCTGAGGGACCTGCGCAAGAGGATCACCTTCAACCTCCTCACCCACACTCGCAAGGCACTCCATGACGCTGGACCAGCATACCTCAAGAAGCGACTCACCTTCTACACCCCCAACCGCCAGCTCCACACTGCTGACCTCGCCCTCGCCACCGTCCCACGCATCCACCGAACAACCACCGACGGCAGATTCTTCTCCCACCTCGCCACCAGGACATGGAACACCCTCCCCATCCACCTGCGACAGACCCAGGACCTGCTGACCTTCAGGAGACCTCTCAAGACATGGTTGTTCGAACAGTAGCAACCCGCCCAGCGCCTTGAGACCCTCACGGGTGAGTAGCACGCTCTACAAATGTTATGATTGATATGTTTGAATATCTGCAAGGTGGTCTGTATATTCTGCAATGCTGTATATTCTTGGGTGGAATTGGAAGGAAGCTGAAATGGCTTTTGGAACAAAATTGGTATGCTTCTCTTGTAACTGTTAGAAGAGACAGCATAGAGGCACACACATTCAGTACACTTAATGGAAGCAAAGTTCAAAAGAAGAGATGGCAATATATAGATTCTTGATTTAACCTAAGTCTGACTTGATTAGGGAAGGTACGTTGAACGATAAAATAGTGCAGACCACATGAAAGAAAAGACTTTAGAACCTGTGCACCAAAACAGCCGTGTTACTCAATATGAGCAGGTCAATAGAAATTTGAAAATGTGCATGAAACAGTTTGTGAGAACATTATCATAACAAAAGTAAAACCATTGGCTTTAGAGAAGCCAAGCAAGCATTGGATGATTCCTGCAGACCATGAAACGCAATCCACAAAAATGAATGAAGTTGAAACTAACCTATGGATATGGCTATTGACGGGTTTAAGGCAAACACTGATTATACGCATGCATTTATTCAAACTTATTATGTATCTGAAATATTCCAAATACACTAAACCTACTGACCGCAATAATCTCCTGCACTTTCACAGTTTCCACCAACCATCTCTCAAGAATCATTTGCCCTACTCACAACTACTACGATTGAAAAGAATCTCAAGTACCAATGAATTGTTTGAATCAAGCAAATCCGCTTGCATTTCCAAATTTGAACAACGAAAATATCCTACCAAAGTTCTTGACAGCGCCATATTGAAGTCTAACAAATCTACCCGACAGATGCTTCTTTCACCCAAACCACCAAAAACTTCAGATCAACGAATGACATTTGTGTCAAAATTTTCCACACAAAGTTTCAACATAAAAAAAACCATCCTCAGGTATTGGCCTATGTTAAGCATGGAAATGGATTTCAATAACATTTTTGAAACATCACCTAGATTTGCTTACCAAAGATCACGCAACATCAAACAAATATTGTCTAAAGCTGATGAACTCACTACCAGCTCTTTCAAAGGTACTTTACCATGTCTCAACTGTGGTAACTGTAACTCTATCATCAAAGGTACCAACATCCAACATCCTTCACAAGGTAACACGATCAAACTCAAGGTTACAGCCACATGTAATAGTCAGAATCTCATTTACATGTTGAAATGTCCATGTGGTTTGGTTTATGTGGGCAAAACTGAGAGAAAAATCCGTATACGGATCAATGAACACAAAAGCAATATACGTACCAAACAGGCGAAATCACCAATCGCAACTCATTTTCACCAGCATCAGCATAACATCTGTCAACTGCGATTTTTGGTTCTTGAACAGATTCCCCAGCTGAGGGGTCGTGACAATAGTAAATATCTATTACAAAGAGAAACATTTTGGATCCACAAGCTGAATTCCATACATCCGAAAGGTCTCAACGAGCGTTATGATCTGGGCTGTTTTCTGTAACTAAGGTCTCCTTTATTCACCTTAAATTGGAGATTTGAACTTTCCACCCGACTTGTGATACCCTAGTACCTTGTGTAACTTTACAGTTCATGTTGAACCTTACAGTTATTTTATTTTATTTTACTTACTAATTTCATCTTATACACATGTACTATTGCACTATTACATTGACGCTCCCTTACAAGCTCCAGGATTTGGTAATATCTTACATTTTTTGAACTATCGCTTTTGGTTCGAATCACTCGAATTACATGTGTTTCTTCGGTGTCGCACGCTGTCTATTCCATTTTTCTTTTTACTTTTGGCCTAATTCCTTTACAGATTTAACTGCACTCACTTTTGTTTATTATTTTATATTTTGTTTGCACGTGTAGTTTCACTAAACTTTATTGACCTTTTGGAACTACAAGTCTGTTTTCTTTGTAGTTCTCCTTTTCCCGCATTTTTCTTTATCACATATCACATGATTACCTCTTGGAACTACAAGTCTGTTTTCTTTGTAGTTCTCTTTTTCCCGCACTTTTCCTTATCACATGTCTATATATCACATGATTACCATCCATTACACTTACCGGAGCATTTCCGATTTGATTCTCCCGGGTCCAGGAGAATCTATACATCACCATACCAACTGTAAGTTTGATCTTCCGTTACTTGTCAGATAGTGATTGTATTCTTTTAAAAGGCCCCACGCTGTATGTATTTTTGTTACCCACACCACCATCCAGATTTTTCTTTTTATTTCGTCTTTACTTTTTCCTACAATTTTGGCAAAAACACACCACATTACTTTGTCCTATATGGCATTTTCATTTTTTCATTTAATTTTTTTACTTACACTACCACCCAAACTTTCTTGGTCCATTTCGGCTTCACTATTTCCTATGACCTTGGTAAATGCACATCACAGTATGTTGTTTTAACATGTAAAACAAGTGGATATTTTCACATCACTTTGATGTGTAGTGTACCTCCATTTTGGTAATTACCAACACTGGCATTGTGTTTTTTTTTACTTATTACGAACGTATTACTTTTAATACTGTTTCAACATGATCATGTTTGTTACAATCAAAATCTACTGTATAATTGTTTGGATAAAAATTGTTCTTTTCCATTGAGTGTTTATAAAATGTATATATATACTGAACCCTATACCTTATCCTTTCAGAGTACCGCCCCTGAAGAAGGGCTTAAAAAAGCCCGAAATGCATTGGGCAGTTGGATATATGATGCATTGATAAAGAATGAATACAATTCTTTGACTTCATTAACTTTGAACAACGGTTAATAAACTCAAGTTATACTTGAATAAATTCCGATTTACCTGAGTTTAATTTCACAAAAGAGATCACATCTCTGAGATTGAGTGCAAAACGAAAGACATTTTCCTATTCAGGAACGTGCTATCATTATCTACCATAAAAAAGAACCCATTTGAGAGAACACTATTTAGAGTTTGGAAGGCAGTCTACACTGTCAAAATGAGACAGATATCGCCCATATTACAAGTGCCAGAGTCTATAATGCACTTGTAATACAGTGAACGGGACATCTGCCATATTTGTGACAGAGTATCCCATCCGCCGAACTCTTAATAAGACACTTTCATTGTAGCTTGCTCCTGCGTGTGGTAGATCCTTATAAAATGCTTTAGAAGCACTCAAGCATCGATGGTAAGTGATATTTTTTCTGAGAAACATCGTTTAATACAAAGCCGGAATCACGCGGTGCCTCTACAGTGCCGGCAATAGAATGAATGTGTCAGTACCATGCATTCGTTTAGCGCGCAAGTCGCTTAAGCGACTTGCTTTAGAGGGGCACATTGGTGGAGTGGTGTTGGATTTAAAACTGTTGCGCAAAATGGAGTTGTAATAGTAAATTATACTAATCCAAAGTCCAGCGCCCCCCTAAGGCAAGTTGATGTAACGACTTGCGTACAAAGAGAACGCATAGTAAAGATGCCTTTGGTCTAATGCTGGCATTGAAAAGGCATGAGTGCTAAATGCATGCGGGAATCCGTCATACAACCATTTATATTCGACCATGTTCTGAATGTGTATTGTGCCTACACACATGCTGTATGCCACTGCATTTAAAACAACGTCTCCTGCTTGTGCCTGACAGGCATCTGAACTACTCACATGATTCATAACACCCAGCTATTTTATATAATGGTCCCTCTGCTTAGGCAGTGGCTGGCTATGTTCCTGCCTACAAGATCGGAAGCCTGAGCCTGCTAAAACATCTTCTGAAGGGGGAGGGGAGCTGTGTGGTAAAATCAGAATTCATCTGGCAAGCCCCCCAGTTAATGATTTATCAACATCATGATTGAGATCACTGTTCATAAGTCTTCAGAGAATTATTTCAAATGTGATCTTGGCAGTGCTGACATTTCGGCCCCTTGTAAAGATTTGAGAGAAGTTGTCTTCTTCATGACAAAGGTGGGTAGCACCCCCTAATGGCAATAAATAACCACTAATGGTAATTACCATATCATGTTAGATCCACATTGCTAGTCTCTGTGAACAAGCACTTAAAGCACTGATTTGTGTTTCCAAGTGACTTGTCTTATTGAACATGCACTCAATGCACCGGCTCCCAATCAGAATGCTGACCGCGAGGCGAAACCTGATGTCTTTTTATTGCCATTTTGATTCTTTTTTTTAATAGACTCTTCTTTTGACAAACTCTTTCCCTAACCACCTTCCCAATTAGCACACCTGCCTGCCTGTCTCTAAATGGGCCAACAGCCCAGCCCCCACAGATGAAGGCCTCCTCACTGATACTGCTGCAGTTGCATCCTCCTCTCTGTTGTCTGGTAGAAAATGACCCAGGCAGCAGGGCCATCTTAGTAGTGTTATAGGCCCCATTGCAAAGCAGTGCACTGGGCTCTGCCTACACAACCACTCACAGGAATAACAATGTTTAACGGACAATTAGTGTTAAATTCTGGTCTGCATGGAACCCCTATGCTCATGGGACACCCAGGCATCTGCCCAGCGTGCCCATGAGTTAAGAAGGCACTGCCAGGCAGTGAACCGGAAACTTTATCTCTGAGAGACTGGGCCCGAATCACTGCCTGATGATACTTCTTCCGCCATGACAGGTCTTGCTGTGACATGTCAAGGGGAAGAAGGAAGCCGCACACAGCAGGAGAGTGAAGTGGACACTCGAGCCTCTCAGAGATTGAGTTCTTCTTCATGAGAGGCTCAAACTGTGCTCCCCACTGGGCACAGGCACTTGCCTGGCATGGGGGAGTGCTCCTTGAGGGTTGTCGGGTTCTGCTTCATATGACCCCACTAGATCCCCTGACATGTTGCACCCTCAGGCCCTTACCCGTGAATGGGAGCGGGAAGATGTTCTTGCGACTAGCAGAATCAGCAAATGTAAGCAGGTTCTCTTTTTTTCAGATTTCACCTGCTGAGTGATGGGGAAGCTAGCAACGTTTATTTAAAAAAAGAGAATGAGAAAAGGCCATGTGCAGCCAATGGAACATTTCCAATGCCAGTCAGAGCTGCAGGCACATCACCTCTGCCCTTGTGTGTAACCACTCTTTAGCAGTTGCTTAACATCTATCCCCCACTCTAGGACTCCAGCAGTGCAGTGTAGCTGGTTCTGTTTCCACATTGCCACTCAGAGCTAAGGGCAATCCCTTGGCCCTGAGAGATAGGGAGGGAAACTCTGGTTCCCTAGACAGTTCCCTACAGCCCGATGTCCCTCTATTTTGGGTGATACTTCCTGCTGCAAGGATAAAGGGTGCGGTGAAGCTATACTTTACCTCACGCGACATTGAGAAACAAACCATCTTTTAAAAGAGTAAAGTTTCCCAACTTCACAGGTGGAATTGCAGTAGTGGCTGGTACAGAAGAGGGGTGATGGGGCGCAGGGGTGAGAAAAAATATATAATACTTACCTCTGCATGACTGCCGACTCTCCTACGTTGTCTCTCCTTCGCGGAAACAGGAAGCACACAGGCTCCCCTAAGCCAATCACAACGCTGCTGTCACCAGCATGACAGCAGTGCCATGATTGGGCAAAGTCTCCTGGTTCGTCACTCATACAGGGAGTGGGAGCATGTGCATGTTCTCCACCCAGGCTGTGCAATTCTAGCCAGGTGGAGAACATGCTATCACTTAGCCAGGTTACCATCATGCGCACTTAAGTGCACATATTTCCTCCTTCCCCTGCTCTGGGAGCACATCCCCGTCCTGCCCTATCCTGGCTCACATTGAAAAATTAAATGATAATAACATTGTGTTATTATCATTTTATATTTCCTTTTTTGCATTGGGAGCAGCTCCTTCACCTTAGCGGAGGAGCCGCCACTGCAGAATTCAATTGAACTCATTCCTTAATTTTATTTTTGCCAGGACTACTTTTTCAAGGTTCGGCTGTGCTCTGGTACAGAGTATGCGCTTTGGGTTTTCCAAGGGATTTCGTTTTTATTTATCTTTTATTAGTTGGTGAACTTAAACCTGCCTCACAATCAGTTATAGAGGTTAACTTTTTGTTTACCAGTGTATTTTTTAGATAGTTTGAAATGGCCTTCTCCACTTTTGAGTACCCCATGTAAACATAAAGTCACTATGCCGCTGTAGACCCCCAGTCCTTTGACATTCATGTGCTTAAGTAGAATTTTTCTTTGTAAGTCCATTCAAAGAAAATGGTGGCAACGATTTTCTTTGCTTTAGAGTCTCAATGACACCTGTGGTTTCCATCTTAATTTCAGTCAGGAGCAAAATATTTGCACTTGTCAGAACACAATATTGAGACATATTACATAAGTGCTACCCCAGATGCAGCAGGTGTTTGCTCTAATCTTTCATATTTCTGAAAGGGCAACAAATGCCAGTGTAGTTCAGACTATAACAAATCGCACAGGTGCATATTTTATATCCACACGACCTCAACAAGATGCACCCTAATTTGGAAATGGACTCATGCAAATGAGGGAATACCTCTGCCCATGTGCATCCGCCATCTTACAGATGTGGCGCAGAACGTATTAGCTGTTAGGGGGAGCACTAAATATGCACAATTGGTACACCCTGCAAAGATGCATTTTAAGGGGGAAAAAGCTCTTGCTGCAGGTGAGAGCAATCACACACGGATCCCCCGTTTGAAAACCAGGGTAGGGTTGCTGGTTAATATTAAACCATGACTCTGTCCTTCACTGTTGCGTCTCCCTAGAATAGGCTCAAACTCTGGAGTTTGCACCTCCACTAGGGAAGGCTCATTTTTTATGCTTTTTACCAGTCTCATTTAAAGTGGAATCTGTACCACAAAAAATGATTGGATACAGATCGATTTCAAGGATTATAAAGCTTCAGGTTGTGTTGAAGGGATACACAGTCTTCGTGTTTCTCTGAGGCAAAATCTGCCAATTCTGTTTCAAGGCTCCATAATGTGAAAATATAGTTGACTGTAACTCAAAGTAGCAGTGTCCATGTCAGCAAAGTTATTTATGGGATAATTACATATAATCTGGAAGTACTAAAGGGATCATTGGCTGTATTCTCTTAAGTGTCCACTGGTGGCAGTGTAGTTTAATGCTTACATGTGCAAAGTGAAGATTAACTCTCTTCAGCAATTGTTATTGTTTACCTATCAGGATTTGTTTTAGCATACCTGTCCAAAGTGGAAGTTAGCTCTTTTCAGCAATTGTTATGGTTTACCAATCAGGATATGTTTTAATGGTTTTATTCAGCACTTTTTTGTTGGTAGACAATCACAGTGTGCATTTGGAGATATTTTCACCTATATATGAAATGTGCAGGGTTACCTTATAGGATATGATGTTTTTTACCACAAAGTAACATTGTTCTACAGGAGGAAAAGCCTAACATGTTCTTTGGTGATCTAGCAACCCACAGCAGTCATTGAAACTGTGATGGCATGATATCCTGCCATAATACTTTCAGAGACACTTTCATTTACAAGAAGGGTTGTCAAGCCTTTTTAATCGAACACAAAACAACTGAAGCAGATCAATTATATTAATAATGTTCAAGGAAATGAAGATAAAGATTATTGCAAAGGCCTCTTAACAGGAACAGTGAAACTATTCTATTGAACTGAAGTTGAATAAAATGCAACTACATTTAAATGATCTTGGGATGATTGGAAGCTTTGTTCTGAAAAGAGCAAGAATAGTGGGTGGTGCTCTTATCTTTGCCGTATTCATTTACTGAAATATTACATTTATGCTGATTCAGAACCTATGGATTTTTTTTACAACTTTTGTACACATTGTAATATAAAATGTAACATCTGGCATTGTTTTTTTCCAATTTTTTTCTGAGGGGGAGGAAGAGGAGCAGTTAGAAGAGGACATTCTAGTAAACTTCACTTATGCAAATCAGGTTTGCGCATGTACTTTTGCTGATTAAGGGCAAGTAGTTTAATCTACACCAATATTATTCTACAGTTCTTTGCTTCCACATAAGTATATATCCATTCCTATGCTATCTACTTGCAAGGCTTCACATTAACATATTAAATTCCTTTGAAGCTCAAACCCTTAAGTAACTATAACTCACGCCCCCTCCATACCTTGTCTCCATCCATAAGTGCTCCTGGCCCTGCACCTAGAACAAGTATGTAACACTCAACTTCAGAGAGCTGCTGACATGTCATTTTCCACAGTTTGCAACTCATACCACCACCTTCCATTTCATCTAAAACCCTCCATGGCAGAGCAATGACATCACTGATGAATTCTCTTATCTCCACTCCACCTCATTCATCCAACATTCAAACACCACCCTCTTAGGTGATTTCAACTACCCAGGGAACACAAACTAAAACAAAAGAAACCCTCTCTTCAATCTCATTGATATGCTCAACATGGTACAGCATGTCACACAACCAACACACAGCAAAGGCTCAACCTTGTCTTCTGATTATCACCAGCAATCCAATGTAAACCAACCATACCTCTGAACTGGAATGATCACGTTGCCTTCCGTATCACCATCGGTGTCCTACAAACAAACCAAGGCCAACACAAAAGAGACAACCCTTCTGATCCTTCAAAGACTTCTCTACAGACAACCTACTCCCTAAGCTCATTTCCCACCCTATCAAGTCCATGTCAGATGCCAAGAACCTTCTAAACAACTTCAATAATGTTTTGGAAAAATGTGTTAACATTCATTTCTCAATTACAACACACAAGTGCATGTCAAAGCCTTCAGCACCTTGGTACTCTAAATACCTTGCTGACAATAAAATATTTATCTGGAGACAGAAACGAAAATGCAAGAAAAATAGAACTCCATCACATCAGCCAAAGTAAAGTTCCACATAAACACCATCGATGACTTGGCCAACAGAAGCTAATCGTTGTCCAAGACAATCAAGCACTTCATCAACCTCCTGCCAGGCCCACCTATTCGCAACTCCACTGGAAAGTGCAATGCCACCAACCATTGAAAAAATAAAGAAGATCTAACAGCACATTGACGATACCAAGCCTGCTTCAATTCTTACACCTACACCTTGCCATAGAATCCTGCAATGGTCAGCCATTAAATACTGAACTGCCTCAAAGCAACTTCTTATGAAGATGTTGTCTTACCGTTGACCATCATCAAAGCTCTTTCTGGGGATACTCTCTTAGTCCTACTTACATTTTCAATGCCTCCCTCACTAAAGACATCTTTCCCAGAAGCTCTCAAGACAGGCCAGAACATACATCCCACTCCTAAAGAAAACTACATTAGACAATGATGACCTCACCATCTTCCAGTCCATCACTCACTTATCAGTCATCATCAGCAAGATCATTGAAAAGAGAAGTATATATTCAACTCCAACATCAAATCAATGCGAACTATTTCCTGCATATCTTCCAGTCAGGCCTCAGATCACATTGCGGCAAGGAGACTCTACCTTGACCTAGACAATGTCCTCTTGACCACAGATAAAGATGACTCCTGCTTCCTGGTATTATTGCTAGACTTCTCAGCTGTGTTAAACACAGCCAACTCGTACACACCCTGGAGTCTAGAATGGGATTCACCTGCAATGCCCTTCATAGTCCCCCTTCTACATTTTCAACCGACGCCAGCCTGTTCACGTGGACAACTCCAGGTCACAAAAGCTCCCAATCACTTACAGAGTCACCCAGGGTTCCATATTGTATCCAGTCATCTTTCACCTTTACATGGAGCCCCTTGGTGACGCTTAGTTCCCTACTTACAGATAACATCAAGGTTTACCAATATGCGAAAACATCTCCTCTGCTTCAGACATCCAACACCTCAAGCTCTGTTTGCACAACATCTGGACCTTTGTGCCCAGCACCTACCTGAATCACATCCCAACCAAGACAGAATTCCTCTTATTTGCCAAGATCAACAAACAACCTGTCTCACTGACATTTGACAGCTTCAAACACTAACTTTCACCGAATACCAACACACTTGCATTTACCCTGGAAACCAACCTCAACCTCAAGGAAAACAATGCCAAACAACAAAGATGAACAGGTACCAGCTGTCTTCTAAATATAGTTGAAACATTTCTTCTAGAAAACAACTTTAGAACCGCTGTTAAGGAACTCATGCTCTTGCATCTGAATGTTGGTAATGCCCCACTCCACGGCTCCTGACTTCATTCAGGCATCAAGTATATTTTGACACCAGGGGCCATATTATGGATTAGGTGCATTTTCCAAGATTGCGCTGGGCGCACCTTTTGAAAGGTGCGCCCAGCACAATCCAGGATAATGCACCTCATTTTGGGGAATGTGCTGCCCCCAGGGCAGCGCATTCATGTGAAAAACTGAGTGGCTGCTTTAAAACCGTTTTGTGTTTTCACAGTGCAGGCGGCAACCCGCCTGCACTTTTATGGGATTAGAGATCTCCTTACAGGCGGGTCCAGTCAGTGACTGCACCCGCCTGCAAGGAAATGTCTGGGGGATCCATGAGACCCCGTTTCCCTCCCGTCAGAGGGCTGCAATCAGGGGGCACACCTACAGTGTGCCACCTTTTAGATGGCACAATGTCAGTGTGCCTCCTGAGAGCTCCTTTGCCTCTGCGCCCACGTCTGTAATGCGGCGAGGGCAGGGAGGCAAAGGGATTCTCACATTTGCATGGGTCACGCCCCCATGCAAATGAGGAACGACCTCTGAAGATAGCGCTGTCCCTTTAAGTGCACCAGCTCTATTGGTAGTACAGAAGGGGCCGCACAAGGGTGCTGCAGCCACTTCTGTAATACCAAAGTGCCACGGGACGTGCAAAGCAGGTGCAAACGCTCGTTGCGCCCCCAGGGCACTTGTACAATACGGCCCCTGTAAGACAAAGATAAGCATTTAAAATTAGCAGCTTTAAGATGTTTTTACTCTTCCAACAGAAAGCTGAAAAAATAATTACAAAATACCACTCTAGGACGTGTCAAATGCTTGTAATTTGGCAGCTCTCCACTCCTGAAGATGTCGCAGTCAAGTACTGTATTTTTGCTATTGCCCTGTCTGGTCTTATGCATCAATCAGTTTTAGTTAATTGGAGATCTGTCAGGCCAGATTACATGCTGTAGGTTTGTTTTCAGCATACTTTGCACAGCTCTGCATGACTTGTGAAGACTGAATAAATGATTTTCAAGAAGGTGAACAGCTTCATCCGTACTTTCTGCTGACTCCTTTGTTCCCAGGAGCACGGGAGTGACAACAGGAGCATGACAAAGAGCTATTCTGAGAGTGCCTCGTTTGTCACTGTCTTTTCGTAGGCCAGGTTCTTTTCCGAGTCTCTTTATCCTGTTGTTGGAAAATCAAAAAAAAGAGGGGACTGCAGAGGCAGCGAAAAATTGACAGCAATTTTGTGGTTGTTTCTTTATATTTTTGGTGATGCCCAGGTTTCTGTAGGAGTGAGGCTTCTGTATTTATTTGTGTCTTTGGAATTTTATAGACCTCTAAACAGGACGGTTGCACTTGATACTTGATGGTGTTGCGTTTGGCAAGTGTTTGAAGCTAGGGACTGACTTGGGTTTTACTAGTCAATCTGTAGGCCGTACCAGGGGCGTAGCTTGGGCGTGGAACGCGTGGCTTTTGCGCCCACCTTCCCGGAAGTGGTGAGCAATGTAGGTCTGATTGGTAGTCATAAGGATATTAGGAAAGAATCAATCAATCACAATAATTTGTAAAGCGCTTTACTCACCCGTGAGGGTCTCAAGGCGCTGAGAGGGGGGGGGGTCGCTACTGCTCGAACAGCCAGGTCTTGAGTTGTTTCCTGAAGGAGAGGTGATCCTGGGTCAGCCCTAGGTGAGTGGGGAGGGAGTTCCATGTCTTGGCTGCCAGGTAGGAGAAGGATCTTCCTCCGACGGTGGATTTCCGAATTCTAGGGACGGAGGCGAGGGCGAGGCTGGCGGATCGGAGCTGGCGGGTGGGTGTGTGGAAAGTGAGGCGGCTATTGAGGTACTTCGAACCCATGTCGTGGAGAGCCTTGTGTGCGTGGGTGAGGAGTCTGAACGTGATCCTCTTGTTGACGGGGAGCCAGTGCAGGTCTCTCAGGTGGGCAGAGATGGGGCTGCGGCGCGGGATGTCCAGGATGAGTCGTGCCGAGGCGTTCTGGATGCGCTGGAGTATTTTCTGGAGTTTGGCTGTGGTTCCAGCGTAGAGGGCGTTCCCGTAGTCCAGACAGCTGGTTGCGAGGGCCTGGGTGACCGTCTTCCTGGTTTCGGTGGGGATCCATTGGAAGATCTTTCGGAGCATGCGCAGGGTGTTGAAGCAGGATGATGAGACTGCGTTCACTTGGTTGGTCATCGTGAGGGAGGATTCCAGGATGACCCCTAGGTTGCGTGCGTGGTCCGTTGGTTTGGGTGCGCTGCCCAGGGCAGGGGGCCACCAGGAGTCATCCCAGGCGGAGGGGGATGGCCCGAGGATGAGGACTTCCGTCTTGTCTGAGTTCAGTTTCAGATGGCTGATCTTCATCCATTCCGCGACGTCTTTCATTCCTTCCTGGAGGTTGGCTTTGGCGGTGGCGGGGTCGTTGGTGAGGGAGAGGATCAGCTGGGTGTCGTCGGCGATGATGTTGAGGTTGTGTTGGCGGGCGATGGCTGCGAGGGGGCTCATGTAGACTTTGAAGAGGGTGGGGCTGAGTGAGGATCCTTGCGGGACGCCGCAGATGACTTCGGTAGCCGCAGACCGGAACAGGGGGAGGCGGACTCTCTGGATTCTTCCGGTGAGGAATGAGATGATCTACTCCAGGCCCACTCCTTGGATTCCGGTGTTGCTGAGGCGCTGTATCAGGGTGCGGTGGCAGACGGTGTCGAAGGCTGCTGAGAGGTCCAGGAGGATGAGGGCAGCCGTTTCCCCGTTGTCGAACAGGGACCTGATGTCGTCGGTGGCTACGATGAGGGCGGTCTCAGTGCTGTGGTTTGCTCGGAACACAGACTGTGAGGGGTCGAGGGATCCGTTGGTCTCGAGGAAGGCGGAGAGTTGTCTGTTGACGGTCTTCTCGATGACTTTGGCTGGAAAGGGAAGGAGCGAGATGGGGCGGAAGTTCTTGAGGTCCGTGGGGTCCGCAGTGGGTTTCTTCAGGATGGCGCTCAGCTCGGCATGTTTCCAGCTCTCCGGGAAGGTGGCGGATACAAAGGAGCTGTTGATGATGTTCCGGAGTTGGGGTGCGATGGTGGAGTCGGCTTTGTTGAAGATGGGGTGTGGGCAGGGGTCGGTGGGGGAGTCGGAGTGGATGGTGTTCATCAGGTGGGTGGTGTCTTCGGTGCTGACAGGGGTCCAGGTGCAGAGGGTGGTGTTTGGGGGCGCTGGTTCAGTGGCTGGGTGTGCGGTCTGTGCGCCGAAGCTGTTGTGAATGTCGGCGATCTTGCGGAGAATCAATAGCAAACTATAATAAAAATATGCCAATAATTTTCAGTTCAACATATAAATCAAAAAATAAAAGTATAATTTTTGAAGTTATATAAAAAAAATATTTTTCTCAACTATTTTTCTATATAAATATGTATCTCTTCAATTTCATTTGTTAAGATCATTTATTTCTTTTCTTTGCAAAAAAAGGGGGGGTAGAATATATATACACAAAAGTAATAATTATCCACAAAAATTAATTCACAAATATCAAAAACATTACATATAGCAAACAATTCATAATTTGGTATACTGATCTGATCTAATGACAGTAATAATACGGTCAGTGTATTCATCGATATCGATGAATACACTGACCGAGGATGATGGAGGCATAGCAATGGCAGAGATGTACATCCAGCTGCTTTCTACAGTATGGTGGAGAAAGGGAGTGAGTCTGATTTGTGGCCTGATATTTTTCTAGCTGCTAGATGCAAACCTGGAGAAGGTGTACCCTTACTTGGCCAAATTTTGGGATCCAGCGCAAATTCATATATTTCCCTGTGCCTAATTTTTAGGTTTCGCCTGAGAAATCTCGTGTTTTTGATATCAATTTAAAAGGGACTTACAACCCGCCTCCTCTTCTTCCTGGCTTCTCATTTGTTCCTGTGCATGACACTTACCTTTTTCTCTATTTCTATTGGCTGTAGCATAATTTCCTGCATTTACCAATGGTTATTCCTCTCTTATCAGTTTTAGATTGTGTTAGACTCGAATGGGGGAGTTGGGTATGTTAGCTTGATAGATTGAATTGAGGTAGATTGGGGTGGAGTGGGGTAGACTGGGGCGGAGAGGGGTAGATAGGAGTAAGGTATATCGGGTGAGATTGGGATAGAGTGGAGTGGGATATAGTGGGGTAGATTGGATAGGAGTGGGGTAGATTGGAGTGAGATAGATAGGAGTGGGGTAGTTTGGAGTGGGGTAAATTGGAGTGGAGAGGGGTAGATTGGAGAGGAGTTGGATAGATTGGTGTGGGGTACATTGGTAAGGGGTGGGGTAGACTGGAGTGAGGTAGATTGTGTTCTCGTAGAGTAGATTGGAGTGGAGTAAATTGAGGTACACTGGAGTGGATTGAATGGTGTAGATTGGAGATGGGTAGTTTGGCAGGGAGTGGGGTAGACTGGGGTTGTGTGAAGTGGGGTAGATTGGAGTGGTGTGGGGTATGTGGGTGGGGTAGATTGGGGTAGGTTGAAGTGGAGTAGATTGGAATGGAGTAGATTGAAGTGGGGTACATTGAATTGGGCTAGATTGGGTGAAGTGGAGTAGATTAGGAGTGGAGTGGGATAGATTTGGGTGAAGTGGAGTGGGGTGGCGTGGAGAAGATCAGGGAAGAATGGATTGGGATATATTGGCGTAGATTGGAGTGCAGTGGGGTAGATAGAAGTGGAGAGGAGTGTATTAGAGTGGAGTGGGGTAGATTGGGGTGGGGTAGAGTGGAGTGGGGTACATTGGAGGGAATAGATTGGGTGGAATATGGTAGGTTAGATTGGAGTGGAGTAGGGTGGATTGGAGTGAGATAGATAGGAGTGGGGCAGTTTGGAGTGGGGTAGATTGGAGTGCAGAGGGGGAGATTGGAGAGGAGATGGATAGAGTGGTGTGGGTAGAGTGGGAAGAGGTGAGGTAGATTGGAGTGGGGTAGACTAGGTTCTGGTGGAGTAGATTGGAGTGGAGTAGATTGAGGTAGACTGGAGTGAGGTAGATTGGAGTGGGGTGAATTGACTAGGGTAGACTGGAGTAGGGTAGTTTGGTGTGGAGTCGGGTAGGGTACATTGGAGATGGGTAGATTGAATGGGGTGGAGTGGGTTAGATTGTACCAGAGTATGGTAGATTTGGGTGGCATGTGGTAGATTGGAGTGAGGTGGAGTGGGGTAGATTGGGTAGAGTAGAATGAAGTGTGATAGATTGGAGTAGAGTGGAGTGGGGTAGATCAGGTGGATTGAAATGAGTAGATTGGGGTGGGGT
The DNA here is from genome assembly GCF_964204655.1 of Triturus cristatus. Classification (NCBI taxonomy): domain Eukaryota; kingdom Metazoa; phylum Chordata; class Amphibia; order Caudata; family Salamandridae; genus Triturus; species Triturus cristatus. The sequence goes on along the minus strand of NC_140593.1, from coordinate 1,042,804,685 downwards.
AGATTGAGGTACAATGGAGTGGGGTGGATTGGGGTGGAGGTGGGTGGATTGGGGTAGAGTGGGGTGGAGTGGAGTAGATTGTGTTAGACTCGAGTAGGGGAGTTGGGTATGTTAGCTTGATAGATTGAATTGAGGTAGATTGGGGTGAAGTGGGGTAGATTAGGTTGGAGAGGGGTAGGTAGGAGTAAGGTAGATTGGGTGAGATTGGGATAGAGTGGAGTGGGATATAGTAGGGTAGATTGGAGTAGTGCAGATTGGAGCGGAGTTGGGTAGATTGGAGTGGAGTGGGGTAGATTGGGTGGGTTATAGTAGGGTAGCATGGAATGGAGTGGGATAGATTGTTAGTTTGGAGTGGGGTAGACTGGGGTTGAGTGGTGTGGGGTAGATTGTAGTGGAGTGGAGTCGATTGGAGTGAAGTAAAATGGATTGGGGTAGATTGAATTGGGCTAGATTCGGTGAAGTGGAGTTAATTAGGAGTGGGGTGGGGTAGATTGGATAGGAGTGGGGTAGATTGGAGTGAGATAGATAGGAGTGGGGTAGTTTGGAGTGGGGTAGATTGGAGTGGAGAGGGGTAGATTGGAGAGGAGTTGGATAGAGTGGTGTGGGGTACATTGGTAAGAGGTGGGGTAGACTGGAGTGAGGTAGATTGTGTTCTGGTGGACTAGATTGGAGTGGAGTAGATTGAGGTACACTGGAGTGGGGTGGATTGAATGGGGTAGATTGGAGCAGGATAGTTTGGAGTGGAGTGGGGTAGACTGGGGTTGTGTGAAGTGGGGTAGATTGGAGTGGTGTGGGGTATGGGGGTGGGGAAGATTGGGGTAGATTGAAGTGGAGTAGATTGGAATGGAGTAGATTGGAGTGGGGTAGATTGAATTAGGCTAGATTGGGTGAAGTGGAGTAGATTAGAAGTGGAGTGGGGTAGATTTGAGTGAAGTGGAGTGGGGTGGAGTAGAGTGGAATAGATCAGGGCAGAGTGGATTGGGATATATTGGCATAGATTGGAGTGCAGTGGGGTAGATAGAAGTGGAGAGGAGTATATTAGGGTGAAGTGGGGTAGATTGGGGTGGGGTAGAGTGGAGTGGGGTACATTGGAGGGGATACATTGGGTGTAAAATGGCAAGTTAGATTGGTGTGGAGTGGGGTAGATTGGAGTGTGATAGGAGTGGGGCAGTTTGGAGTGGGGTAGATATGAGTGCAGAGTGGGAGATTGGAAAGGAGTTGGATAGAGTGCTGTGGGTAGATTGGGAAGAGGTGAGGTAGATTGGAGTGGGGTAGATTAGGTTCTGGTGGAGTAGATTGGAGTGGAGTAGATTGAGGTAGACTGGAGTGAGGTAGATTGGAGTGGGGTGAATTGACTGGGGTAGACTGGAGTGGGTAGTTTGGTGTGGAGTCAGGTTGGGTAGATTGGAGTGGGGTATATTGAATGGGGTGGAGTGGGTTAGATTGTACCGGAGTGTGGTAAATTTGGGTGGCATGTGGTAGATTGGAGATTGGAGTGAAGTGCAGTGTGGTAGATTGGGTAGAGTAGAATGGAGTGTGATAGATTGGGGTAGAGTCGAGGGGGGTAGATGAGGTGGATTGAAATGAGTAGATTGAAGTGGGGTAGATTGAGGTAGAATGGAGTGGGGTGGATTGGGGTGGAGGTGGGTGGTTTGGGGTAGAGTGGGGTGGAGTGGTGTAGATTGTGTTAGACTCGAGTAGGGGAGTTGGGTATGTTAGCTTGATAGATTGAATTGAGGTAGATTGGGTTGGAGAGGGCTAGATAGGAGTAAGGTAGATCGGGTGAGATTGGGATAGAGTGGAGTGGGATATAGTGGGGTAGATTGGAGTAGTGCAGGTTGGAGTGGAGTTAAGTAGATTGGAGTGGAGTGGGGTAGATTGGGTGGGTTATAGTAGGGTAGAATGGAATGGAGTGGGATAGATTGTTAGTTTTGAGTGGGGTAGACTGGGGTTGAGTGGTGTGGGGTAGATTGGAGTGGAGTGATAGGAGTGGAGTAAAATGGATAGGGGTAGATTGAATTGGGCTATATTCGGTGGAGTTGATTAGGAGTGGAGTGGGGTAGATTGGATAGGAGTGGGGTAGATTGGAGTGAGAGAGATAGGAGTGGGGTAGATTAGAGTGGAGTAGATTGGAGTGGAGAGGGGTAGATTGGAGAGGAGTTGGATTGAGTGGTGTGGGGTACATTGGTAAGGGGTGGGGTAGACTGGAGTGAGGTATATTGTGTTTTGGTGGAGTAGATTGGAGTGGAGTAGATTGAGGTACACTGGAGTGGGGTGGATTGAATGAGTTAGATTGGAGTAGGGTAGTTTGGCGTGGAATGGGGTAGACTGGGGTTGTGAGAAGTGGGGTAGATTGGAGTGGTGTGGGGTATGGGGGTGGGGGTGGGGTCGATTGGGGTAGATTGAAGTGGAGTAGATTGGAGTGGGGTAGATTGAATTGGGCTAGATTGGGTGAAGTGGAGTAGATTAGGAGTGGAGTGGGGTAGATTTGAGTGAAGTGGAGTGGGGTGGAGTGGAGTGGAGTAGATCAGGGCAGAGTGAATTGGGATATATTGACGTAGATTGGAGTGCAGTGGGGTAGATAGAAGTGGAGATGAGTATATTACAGTGGAGTGGGGTAGATTGGGGTGGGGGTAGAGTGGAGTGAGGTACATTGAAGGGGATAGATTGAGTGGAATATGGTAGGTTAGATTGGAGTGGAGTGGGTGGATTGGAGTGAGATAGATAGGAGTGGGGCAGTTTGGAGTGGGGTAGATTGGAGTGCAGAGGGGGAGATTGGAGAGGAGATGGATAGAGTGGTGTGGGTAGATTGGGAAGAGGTGGGGTAGATTGGAGTGGGGTAGATTAGGTTCTGGTGAAGTAGATTGGAGTGGAGTAGATTGGAGTGGAGTAGATTGAGGTAGACTGGAGTGGGGTAGATTAGAGTGGGGTGAATTGACTGGGGTAGACTGGAAGTAGGGTAGTTTGGTGTGGAGTCGGGTAGGGTAGATTGGAGTGGGGTAGATTGAATGGGGTGGAGTGGGTTAGATTGGTTAGAGTAGAATGGAGTGTGATAGATTGGGGTAGAGTGGAATGGGGTAGATCAGGTGGATTGAAATGAGTAGATTGCAGTAGGGTAGATTTAAGTAGAGTGGAGTGGGGTTGATTGGAGTAGAGTGGGGTGGAGTGGAGTTGGATAGATTGGAGTGGAGTGAGATAGATTGGGTAGGAGTGGAGTGAGGTAGATTAGGGTGGAGTGGGGTACATTTGGTGGATTAGAGTAAGGTAGATTAAAGCGGGGTGAATTGGAGTGGGGTTGATTGAAGAGAGATTATTGGAGTGGGGTCATTTGGAGTGGGGTAGATTGGAGTGGAACAGGGTAGATTGCAGTGGAATTGTTTTGATTAGAGTGGGGTGGGCTGGAGTGGGGTAGAGTGGGGTAGACTGAAGTAACGTGGAGTAGATAGGGGTTGATTGGAGTGAGGAAGATTTGGGTGGTATCAATGGGGAGGAGCAGATTGGGGTAGAGTAGATATGGGATGGAGTGGAGTGGGGTAGAGAGGAGTGGGACGGATTGGGGTGGAGTGGGTTAGATTGGAGTGGAGTGGGCTAGATTTGAGTGGAGTGTGGCAGATTGGAGTGGGGTAGATTGGAGTGAAGTGGGGTAGATTTGGGTAGAGTGGAGTGTGGTAGAGTGGAGTGAGGTAGATTAGAATGGGGTTAAGTGGGGTAGCTTGTGGTAGATTGGAGTGGGGTGGATTTTGGTGGAGTAGGGTAGATTGAAGTAGAATGGGATAGATTAGAGTGGAGAGGAGTTGGATAGATTGTAGTGGAGCTTAGAGTGGAGTGGGGTAAATTGGAATGGGGTGTTGTAAATTGGACTGGCGTGGATTGGAGTGGAGTAGAGTCGGGTAGATTGGAGTGGGTTGGGGTATATTTGAGTGAAGTGGAATGTGGTATACTGGAATGGGGTAGATTGGATTGGAGTGGGGTGGGGCAGACTGTGGTAGATTGGCGCAGAGGGAGGTAGATTTGAGTGGAGTGCGGAATGATGGAGTACCTCATTATTTACAATGAAGTTGTTCTTGCCTAATAGTCTCAGGAACTCAGCATTACTGAGACCCCGATTTGTAATCACACTCTATGGTCCTCTACAAGCCATCGGCTTATGATTAGTGCCAGTATGTATAAATGACACAAACAATCTACAGTCTAAAATATGCAAATTCTTCTAGAAACTCACACTTTGAAATTCCATTTCATCTTATGCTGCTGAACTCCTATCATACAGTGTTTAACTACCTATGACGAAATAAGGAGCCAATTGTATTTCTCAGTCAATAAGAGAAGAAAAATGCAATTCGTCAATTTCTTTCATTGACTTACACTCACATATAATGAAATGATTCATTCACAAACTAAAATTGTCAGATTTGTAACCTGGCATTAATACTGCAAAGCAATTACTGATGACTTTTGTTGCCTGTCTCCTTGCACGTGCTCTTGTCTCTTGTCCCTAACAGACAGTTCATGCTTTATGAATTTCCATATAAAGCACATACCTCATGATAAATTGCATATAAATACTTTTAATAAATGAGACAAAGTGATGTGCCCAGGATCACACAAACTGATGTTTGACCAGGATCCCACAAACTGAAGTTTTCAACTAATTTACCCCATGCTAAAAAGCAATACCTACTGCCTCATATCATAGGACAGGAAGAGCGCAGAGGAGGCTGTAGGCCATGTGACTATGTGCATCCATGTATTAGTGAGTGGACAAGGGGCAGAGGGACTCAAACCAGACTGTGTTGAAGTTTATCGTCTTCTGTTTAGGAACTCCACACATAGGAAAGTTCTCTTCTTTTTGCAAAGTGCTGCTACATGCCTGGGCCAAGCCACCCTTTTAGAAGAAACGCCCCAGTTTTATACTATGTGCAGATTCTTTTTAGTTCATAGGGGAGTAGAGTTGGAAATGGAAGGTAAGTATTTGCATCTTTTCTAATACAGTGCCCATCCTTGATTAATAGACTCTTACAATAAAGATTGATTTCTAGTGAAACATAGACATGGAGCTCCTGATATAGTCTGCCTTCGCTGGCTTTGCACGGACAGCATTTTGGGGCATATCATCAAGGCCATGCGATAATTATCGCTCAGCGCTCTTAGCGCGAGGATAATTATCGCCGGCCATCTCTGAATGTTATTGCGGAGATAGCGTGCTATCAGCAACGCTTATCTCCAAAGCGATAAAATTCAGAGCGCAAGCTGCCAATTGTACGATTATCGCTGGAAATACAGCGATAATCGCACAAGGTATGGCGAAAGCTTGCTGATAGGGCAAGGCATACTTAGCCATGATATCCACCTTACATAGGATATCACGGCTAAGTCAGTTTTGAAGCAGGCGTAAGGAAAGTAGCGATAACAGAGGTTATCGCTACTTTGCTTGTCGCTCTGCAGGTTAGCGTGCCCATTGATAATTGGAGAAATGTTGCTTAGCGACATTTCTCCAGTCATGTCAGGGCAGGAACGCCCACTTTGCATCTCATTAGAGATGCAAAGATGGGCATTGGGGGAAAGGGCGATAATAAAAGGTTTCACGCGATAGCGTGACCTTGCTGATTAGGCATATAAAATTATCGTCGCTTTCCATCCGAAAATGGACGCTAAAGCGGCGATAATTTTATCTCCAGGGCTTGATGATATGCCCCATGGTTTGTTAATGAACTGGGAAGTTTTGGTCATGTCAGGATGTTCATAAAGGGTTACGGTGTTTGCTCACATGGGAGATCAGCCTTATGACTGCTAGAGCCACCTTTTTTGTCCTGGGGACAAAAGGGAGAGTAGGTCTTCAGAGCTCTTCTCGGGTCACAGACAGCAGGTCCAGTCTTCTTCCACAGGCCCATAGGTGATCTGAGGAGGGTACTGAGGATATACATTTGGCGCAGATTTACAAGAAAGTGACTCGGTGCAGAACACAAGCCATTTGGCTGTGCCGCACGGAGTTACTTTCGAAGCACAGGGATGCGACATATTTACTACAATATGTCGCATCTCTGTGCTTCCCCTTGAGCTGGCGCACAAACTGCTGCCATGCGCCGGCGCAGGCACCCTTGCACCATGGTGTTTTTGTTCAGGAAGGGTTCCCTTCCTGCACAAAAACAATCTGAAATGCCGTTTTTCAACTTTTATGTGTGCTGCATTTGCACACATAGAAGTTCAAAAACATGTGTTGCATTAGCACACATAGAAGTTGAAAAACGTGTGCTGCATTAGCACACATAGAAGTTGAAAAATGTAATTGTTTCAATGATTGTTTATGTGCAGGAAGGGAACCCTTCCTGTACATAAACAATCATTAGAGGTGATTTCCTCTTTCTGTGTGTGCTGCAGAATGCAGCAAGCATAGAAAGAGGAAAAGAAAACAAGGAGAAATGAATACATCCCCTGGGGAGGCGTAGCATTCACACGCATTTCCAGATTTACGATTCCTTGTAAATCTGCAAATGTGTCTGGTTCGATGGGCGTTGCGTGGGAACACCCACAGCAACACCCATGGAACACCCCTTTCACGCAAAGTGCTGCGTGCAAAGGGGCCATATTTACAAGGATAGGAAAAGTCACGCAGGGTGGCTTTTCCTGTCCTAGTATATATGGAGCAGTAAAATGCCCCACCGCTACAATACCAAAAGTGATGCATTGGGGGCCGAGGGGGCTTGTAAATCTGCCCCTTTATGCCCAGTGCTGGCATGTGGGTGGGGAAATCTTCTGGCCACTTCTTGACCAACGGTGTAAAAGTACCTACTATGTACTACTTGTTTGTTTTACTGCAAACAATCCCACAGTGCCCCTCTCTGCCCAAAACCAACATGGCAGAATCTTTATTCCCCTGTGAAGAGTTCCTGTGCCCACTTTAGAGGTCTGGTCAGGGAAATTAGTACCTCCTTTTCTGTGTTCACTCAAAAACGTTTTTGGGGGCAGCTCCTCTTCCACTGGGCCTGATGTATGGCTAGCTTGAGGGACAAAGAAAGGGGCGAGCCCAGATGTTAGCTACATCTGCCTGTGATGAGGAAGGTCCTTTTGAAGTTAGTTAAGTGGTAGAATTTATTTTTTCATGTTTTCACACCCACACATAGCATATATTTGTATAGACCATATCCTGGTCCACTTAATATTACATATAAACATAAATGGTCCACTTAATATTGCATTGTTCCAATGGATGGTTACAGTTCCTATAATGTAAGAGAGAAGTAACAGCCAGCAGGTAAGCTGTAGATAGAAGGGAATGTCTCCAAGAGTAGGGTGAGTGTGCAGAGTGAGGAGAGAGTACTCCTGTGGTGGTACTGTGTGCCCTCACACACCCTCGCGGATGTATAGCATCATCATTGGGCACGGTTGCTCCTCGTGGGGGTGGCGCTGCAGTCCCTCACGGGCCCTTGGTTAGGGGCTCTCTGGTGGAGTTCTTTTAAGGAGTTGCCGCATTTGTGAGTGAGGGTGTGTGGGTAGGTATGTGCTAGTGAGTGCAGGATTAAAAATGAAACAGGGACCTAAAGTATTTTAATCAGGAGGGCCCTGGTTCAAGCTAAAAATTCTCGGGGATGGAGATGCACAGTAGTGCTGTTTAGAGAGGGGAACCAAGACCAAATAAAAGTCCCACTTCTCTCAACCCGTGTGGTGTATTAACAAAAAGTGATTTAAGGGAAGGTCAACATGCTTCGCGCTATAGGACGGTCCCTAATGGATCCGGGAGCGCTTCGTCAGGACCAGAAAATAAATGCTAGAAGATGGGTTTCGGGAAAAGACAGCCCGTAATCCCATTCATTACCTAGGTCAGGTATGCTTGACAGTTAGTGTCCAGAATCCGTTTTTATACGTCAATCCTGTTCACAGCCCTCTCCTCCTAGATGATGGGCTCCGTCAGCAAGTGCCGCGGAGTAAGGATAACAGGTCGCCTTACATCGCCGGGAAACCTACCCGTGCGGTTGCACTGCCGGTTATGGTAACCGACGAAGCGCTCCCGTGCCCAATGATGATGCTATACATCCGCGAGGGTGTGTGAGGGCACACAGTACCACCACAGGAGTACTCTCTCCTCACTCTGCACACTCACCCTACTCTTGGAGACATTCCCTTCTATCTACAGCTTACCTGCTGGCTGTTACTTCTCTCTTACATTATAGGAACTGTAACCATCCATTGGAACAATGTATGACTTTTAGGAGCATTGGTTCAGGACCTTTTTCTAACTGCTCCTAGTCCCTCCTCCTATTTGATATTGTACACTTAATATTGCATACATACATACATGTCATTAGTGTCTTTAATCATAATGCTATACAGAAAATGATCTTATTTGAGAAGAAAATAATCAAATGGAAAGATAAAAGCTTTGTGGCAGTTTATTGTAAATTTTCAAAGAAAACTGGCAAAAATATTGTACTAACTTAGCAGTGTTCACATAGTTACACCCCAAAGCTTTTCGGACACAGTTAAGCCAAAATCGCAGGTTTATATGTGGTTCTTTCCTCTAACAGAAAAAACATCACTGAAAAATGAATTGATTAAATTACATTTTGACATTATACACTGTGAAATGTCACATATTGAGCGAGCTGACCTTGACCATCTGAACATCTGAAACAATATTATACCCTCCTCACTGTCTTTTAAGAAAATCTTAGATTATCTCTGCACTAAAGCTAGGGAAATCCCCATTAAATGTATAAACTGAACGCATAACAAAGCAACAAAATATTTGCCAACAGACCAGTTCATTGTATAGGAAAACAAAGACATTAAGGGGGGGATTTACAAAACCTCCACGCAGCGCAGACCCCGTGAGGCTGCGCTGCGTTGCGCGACAGAGAGGGAGCAGGAGAGCACCATATTTGTAAAGATATGGCTCTCTCCTCTTTCCCTTGCGCTGGCGCTGATTTCAGCTGCTGTGCGCCATGCACACACCTTAGCGAGTAGTGCTCTGGTGTGTGCATGAGTGTAGCAGGTTTTGGACAGGAAGGGTACCCTTCCTGTACAAAATACAAGCTAGGCACCAGGCAAAGCTTTTCCACAGTTTGCATACATGCTGCACAGTGCAGCACGCATGCAAAGTCAGAAAAGGAAGAAGAAATGAAAGCATTTCTCCTTCCTTGCGCCTAGTTGAAAAGGGCGCAGTTTTCTCACGCTAAACCCAATCTACCGTCTTTAGTAAATTAGATTTAGCATGAGAAACAAGTTTAGCGCATGAAAGTTCATTAGGAAAAAAAGATTTTGCGCCATTTTGCGTCACTTTTGTGATGCAAACATGGCACAACATTTCAGTAAATCTCCCCCTAAATAATATTCTTTTTTAGAGCACAGCAGAAAACAGCTAGAAAAGCGAAGAAGGTACGCTTATAATAGAGGCTCAGATTATAGTCCCCCACCTTTCAAAATTCATGCAAATTATTGCACCTACACCCAACAATAAAATTATGCCTTTCTTATATAGTTTCTTGATTTACAGTCATACCGAAACAAAATAAAGTCTCAAAACTAGCAGCTATGCATAAGCTAAACTCCCAGTTAAAGGCAGGAGGCAAAATGTATGTCATAATGTGAACAAATTTGCTTCCTAATATCAGACACCTGTTTAACTCGGACAGGTAGAGTTCTAGGGCTATCTCAAGGTGTTACTAAATATGTGACAACTGGGAAGCAATTAAGTTGTTTATCGAATGCGGAACAGGTGAGTCTGTACGGTCACCTTTGTCTTTCGCTTTAGATATCTAGCATCGTCAAGAAATAAATCTGTCCACCTTTTCATTTTTATTGCTTGGTACACACCTAATAAAACTAAGGTCTGAGTTGATGCCCGTGAATGGCCACTATTTTCAGGCCCAAATTTAACTAACAGGATTCAATCAACAGAATGTCAGGGTTAAATGTTTGAAATATGTACTACTTCTCCTTCAGTTTGACCTAGAAACTACTAAAACACTATGGGCCTTTTTTACAAAGAATGGGCGTGGGGCAGGCCTGCACGTCACTTTGCTGTGCCTCCCTACACCAATTCGAAAAGCCAGGAATGCACCATATTGAAAAGATACGGTGCGTTTATTTTCTTCCAGCCAGCGCCGGCGCACAAGTTTCACCCAAAACGCCAACGCAGGCATTCTTCCACCATGGTGCAAGTGTGTCTGTGTTGTTGGCATGATGAGAATGAGAGGCGTTTTCCTAGTTCTATGTGTGCAAGTGGAGAGAGGACAAGACAAGGAGAAAAGTAAACATTTGCTCTGGGGAGGCGTAAGGTTTTGGCGCTGCCCCACGTTTACGTGATGTAAATCTGGCGCAGTGTCAAAATCCATGGATGTAGCGTGGTAACAGCAACACTCCTGGATCGCCTCCTTGACATAGAGTAAGGCAAGGCAGCTCTTTGCGCTGCTTTGCATTACTCCATATGCATGAGGCCACGCAAAACCACGCAGGGTGGCTTTGCATCGCTTCATAGATATGATTGAGACGTCCACGCTCCCGGATCGTCGTAAAAAGTGAGCCTCTTGTAAATGAGGGCCTAAATATGGATTTTGTCCTAGGGAAAGATGAAATATAACAGAGAGATTGCAATCCAAAACTCTAACCTGGTAGGGAAGAGGTTGCAAGATAAAAATGATCATGACCTCTTACATCATGAGTACGCTCTCTTTCCTAAACCTGATACATTTTTCTGATGCCTTTATAAAAGTTTCTTATTAATATCAAGAAACATTGGCTACATTCTAACACACTATGTGTCCTGAGAGAGGGGTATGTGAAGTGGCGTGCTATCTATTTCATGTCAAACATTTTCAGTCGACATCCATCACAATGTACATCATTTGGTGGGTTTTGCAAGATAATCCATGAGGGGTGTGGAATTTAATAAAATATCTACTTGTCCATGCGACAGGTTGCTTCTTAAATCTACTTGTTCTGTAACAAAATCCACTTGACCTTTGGTGCCATGTAGTACAGCCACAAATTATGACAGCAATCTCATTGTGCAAAAGCTCTGGTAATAGCCTCTATGATTTTGCCAGGGCTCATACATACCAGCAGTTCCCTTATTTTGCCACTTTTCCGCAGATCTGTATACTGGGATTGGAAGTAGCGGTAAGCAATAGTTCCAGGGTTGGAATGCCATTTTGAGTCTGTGCAAACCTACTAACTTGCATGTTTTAGGGGTTTTCACCAGCTCTTCTTTAATCTTCTTCCGTACTGAGAAAGGTTGGAAATTTACTCCGTCACGAAACTTCTTCGAGGGTTGGAAAAAAAAGTGGATGGAGGGAAAATGAACTTGTTAACCCTTAACAGATTTTCGCATGAGCAAATTTGCTCGTGTTAAAATGAAGTTCACAAATATTTTCCAGGAGTATGATTTCCAGGCCTACTTCTGTAAATTCATGTGACTTCATGAAAGCCATAAATCTGCACTAATGCGAGGGCATATCACCCTTTGTGACTTTCATTAAGAAATTGCATCTACTTAGGTCTAGTGCTAACCAAGATCTTTTGTTTTTGTTGAAAGTGTATCTCTTTCTCTATTGGCTGAGTTTACTGTGACAGCATTCTGCTTTTTCACAAGAAACATATCAGCACACAAAGTTTTGTTCACTTGCAGGAAAAGCTGTCCCAATGTGTGCTTTTTGAGTCCCAAAAATATGTCTGTATTTTGCCAATGTTTGTGAGGACCCAGCAACAATGAAGTTTTACAAAAAACATTTCAAAACGAGACACACATTGACAAAACCAAAAGGCTGACCACCAAGGTCAGACCTATTAACTTTGCCAATGCTTGTTCATTTTCATGTTTCCCATAATGTTGCTGGAACTGATTAGACTGATTTTCAATTATGAATATGTTGTGGGAAATACTAGCATGTAACAACACATTTTACTAACTGATGCTTCAAAGAAATGGTACCTAAAATTTCAAGGTAATTTAGTAAAACGCCTTTTTTATTAGTTGCATTTATTTGAGAATGTTTAATTTTGAAACCAGAGAATCATCAACCTTGCTTTCAAGCTTCTGCAAATATTTGCATCTTATTAGAGAGCATTCTGGGAGCATTATACGTAGCTTCATACTGTTAAACTTTGCAAACGTGTATACATGTTTATACAAGAACCACTGTCAGTAGTGAGTCCGAGCTTACAACTTTTCTTCTGAGCGCTCACCCTAATAATAAAAGCTTTGTATTAATGAACCGTAAATACAAGTTCGAATAGCATTCACAAAGGGATACAAATATTACCTTAGCAGCAGACAATTTTCTTCCCTGATCCTTTTTTTCTTTTTTACTTTTAGCTGAAAAATTGCACAGAATCATAGTTGCATTATTACAGAGGGGTGTGACAATCATGTAATACAGCATATCAAAGTGGATTCTTACAGTTATTAGGGATTGAGGGGGTCTCCAAATCTGGTTTTCCTCATCGCCAGATCGTCCGTGGGTGATGTACAGATTTCTCCTCTATAGGCATTCCAGCCTCCCCATTTTTTCCCCACTTTTTAGGGCAACCTCTTTGTTTGCAGACAGTTTTCTCGGCAATCATACATTTGTCCATTTCTGCCACCCAACCAATTGTCATTGGCAATCTATTGGAGCCCCAGAGCATTGCTATAGCTCGTTTGTCTTCCCTGATCCTTAATGTGTTACTGTGAACTTCCAGCCAAAGGGTTTGTGCAAAGGACAAAATAAACAACAAAAAACGGTTGTCCTTGACCCCAAACAAAATGTCCTGGGCTTGGACTATAGGAATTCCACACCTATGTTCCACCGCAGCAAGAACTGATGGATTCCTGAACTTTTTGTGCCTTCCTTGACTTTAAGATCCTTATAAAGAATATGGTCCTGAACAATCCTATGAAGATCTTTAATCAGAAAAAAATAAGGGCCAAAATTATTACTACAGAAAAATCACATTTGGGTGATAGGTCAAAAATTGATCCAATGTTAATTCTAGCAAGCTGCAGCGCACAACATATTTAAGACATCATTTCATCTACAGTTACTTAGGAACTCATTTTTCATAAAAGCCTTTACTTGATGATTTTTAGCCATTTCAAACTATGACAACGTCTACCAGATATTTGCCAATATGTATATGTAATTCTGCAATGCTGCATGTATACAGTGGTGTAGGAATGAGAGGACCGCCTCATGCGCCCTTTACTGAATACTGAGAGTACACATTAAAAATCAGTTTAAAAATACAGAATTGTTTTGGCATGATACAAAGTGCCAATAAATGGATGAAAGAATAGAAATATGGAAGTAGAATTTTCACTTCTGCCACCCTTTGCCACATTAACTCAATTCCTGTTCAAACGCCTAGGGGTTTATTTACAAGGCCCTTGTGCCACCGGTGCGTCAATTCTAAAATGGGAAAAAGTGACGTACCAGCGGCGCAAGGGGCTTGTAAAAAAGCCCCCTAGGGTTTTAAAAAGTCAATCAAACTCCATAACCTGAGGGATTGGATCATTCTACTTGCTGGCACAGCAGACCAAACAAAGGCCCTCTCATGCACTTGCTTTATAAACATGTACTTATCTGAAAAAGTTCATATAATATCTGGGAGTATAATAAATTACATCTGCTCAATAAGCAATACTGTCTCGCCAATTAAAAAGAATGGAAATGAGCAAGCAGGGTCACATATCACCTATTCAGAGAGGTGGTTTCTTGTTTGCTTTGGGGTGAGCTGTAGGGGGAAAAATGGTAGCTAGTCAAACAATACCTATAAGAGGAAGGCCCATCTAAAGGAATTACATGCACTTATCCAATATGCAGACAACACCCTTGCTTTTGCAGATTTTTAAATGTTTTGCACTCTTTTAATTCTTCACTGTATTCCACTTGTGATGGATATTTTATAACACATTTATCAACTGATCATCTTGCTGGGAGGATTTACTATGGCTCAGCCTTATAATGCTTTTAATGAACTTAAATGTCCCCTGAAAATGAAATAATGTCCAGATAATGAAATTATGAGAATAAGAACATTTCCTTACATAAATGTTCCTTTTTTAGGTTTTGTTTTGTTCTGTAATTTTTTTTCTTTACATGGTATTTATTGTGATTCTAATACCTTCAATACAGATTTAATATGAGTGTTTTGTCTGTGTAACCATTGAGCATTGCTTTGACCCTTGTCAGGGCCGGACAGGCCTTTCATTCCACTGGGCATTTCCCCGGTGGGCTGGAGCCCTTGGAGTCCGGTTTTTAGAGCCCAAGGCCACTGCAGGTGCATCTGTAACTTACCCCATCTCCTGAGGTTAATGCAAGAAGAAACTTCAAGGGGGAAGGAAAGAGAGAGAGGGAGGGGGAAGGTAGAGAGAAAGCAATCAGAGTGCGAGAAAAGAAAAAGAAGAGAAGGTGAGAGAGAGAACGAATCGATGGAAAGAGAGAGAGAGACTGGCCGAGGAGACGATGGGAGCGGGGCTGGTTTAAGCATTTCTGGCAGGGTTGCTCGTGGCTCTCCAGTCTGGCCCTGACCTTCATCCACCGCCTAGAATACTAAGGACACACTAACATCATTTGTAGGAAGGTATCTTGCAACAATGGACATCTAGGACATTAGCAAAACCAAAGGGGATGATGGACGGAGTGTTGAACATTGCAAGCACTCACCCCCAGTCAACTGATCTAGGTTTAATCCATCATCATTCTTTAGCTGCTCACTCCGCCACCTCAGTTCAGACATGGCCATATGCAAATCAGTCTGTGCCTCATGGGAACAGTCCAGCCCGAACTGCCAAGCCATGTCTTCCCTGAACCGGAAACAAGCATCCTGGGACCGGTTTCTGGCTAATCAACCATCATCAGCTGGGCTAGCTTGAATCCAGTAGCAAAGAGAGCAAGGGACCCACGTCTGGGCATACCCTGCCAACTTAGGGCGAACAAAGCAAAACCAAAGGGGATGATGGACGGAGTGTTGAGCATTGCAAGCACTCAGCCCCAGTCAGCTGATCTGGGTTTAATCCATCATCATTCTTTAGCTCACTCCGCCACCCAAGTTCAGAAATGGCCATATGCAAATCAGTCTGACCCTGTGCCTCATGGGAACAGTCCAGCCTGAACTGCCAAGCCATGTCTTCCTTGAACCGGAAACAAGCATCCTGGGACCGGTTTCTGGCTAATCATCCGTCATCAGCCAGGCTAGCTTGAAACCAGTGGGCAAGGGATCCACGTCTGGGCATACCCTGCCAACTTAGGGTGAACAAAGCAAAACCAAAGGGGACATTAGTCAGGCCTAGAAGATCAAAGTGATGCAACTTTATAAATGTCATTATATATGCTGTGCAGAACCCTATATTTTATCAGTGGTGTCTCCTGTCACGCCACTTGCATGCTCAGTTTCGTTCTCAAGATTACCTGGTAGGGTCTGTGTCAGAATCAGGTGTGTGCAAAATTTGTGCAATTTGCTTTCAAGTTACCAGAAACGGCCCATAATTGTATGACGTGGCACAATTTCAGAAATTCCACATAACACGTTTTAAACAACGTAATTTAAATTCCACCGGGCCTAGTCAGAATATCGTTTAGAAGCATATAGTCGGACATGAAGATTAAATCCTAAATATTCTTGATAAAATTAGAGTTCTATTGTATGTAGATTTTGTATTGATTCCACATTGTGCTATTTTTGCAGACGACATCCAGGACGCAATATGTACCTCAGAAGATATTCTGACAACTATACATGGTATCACAATGGGTGGTTAATATTGGAGGTCCTTCCAGGTCCATAAGTGATTGCATTAATTTGGTGAGTTACATGGGAAATTGCCCAGCTCATTATGAAGACGCTAGTGTGCAGTGCATTTAGTGAGACAACTAGAATGGCATTCATGGATCCCATAGTGAACAATATTAGATTGCCACTGTTTAAGGCCTGTATTCTTGAATAGATATCAAGTGGCCGTGGCTGTTTTGTCCAAAGAGATTGTATTTGTTTCCTAAAAGGGGAAACGCCAGATTTAACATAAGGGTATTCTAGCATTTTCATCAGGGGCGGCTGCTCCGCCCCACTAGCAGAACTAGCAGCTAAAAAATTAAATAATATTTTATTTTTAAGCAGCTGGCTCAGCCCGCATGTGCAGGGAGGGGCGGGGCAGGGCATGGGAGGGGGGTAGGAGGAGTGCTATTTGCACTCTCTAAGTGTGCATGTGTCTGGCCGGCCGTGTCAGCCCAATCAAAACACACATGCGCACTTAGGTTTCTCCAGCCAGGCTGCGTTGAGCAAACTCCGTGGCCTGCGCGTAGTGTCTTTTCAGGCTGCTCAGGCCAATCCCCGCACTGCTCTGCAGCATGAGGATTGGACAGGGAGTCTGATGCAGCCCCAATGCCTGCTGGGACACAGAAGAGGAAACACCCAGCACGACGCAGATGGCAACTTAAGGTACATTTTTTCTTTTTTATTACACTTCCCCTGCACTCCCCCTCCCACACGCCCACCCGTCCCCCGCCCAACTTCCTTTTGTATGTGGCGGCCGCCACTGATTTCATTATGAGTTGCATGTGTAATATGACATGGGAAATTACACATGGCACAGAGTTTGGTTTTTCTTGTGTTCGGAATTACCACATCATTGCCAGTTTTGCTCATCGGAATGAGGGACCACCACAGACATTGGTGCTGTGAGTTTCACAGTTTTTCCTTCATTCCGAACCCTCTTCCCAGGATAAGTTCTGCTAGGCTTTCAGTGGCGAAATGTTACCAGAGCGTATCTTGGATGGGTGGGTTTTCCAAAATAGTCATCCGTTTTCGGATGGAAACTTGTGTTTAGGGCCAAAACTAGATATTATGCAAAGCTTGTAATGATGGCCTCAGTTTTGTATAACACACTTGAAGTGTAATTTTTAGCTGGCCTCCAAAGATCTAAAACTATTTCATTTTTGTAAATATAGATGCTTCAGCAGGTTCTGGTGAGGATTCATATTCTTTCCCAACCTTGTGCAACAGGGATCTGCATCTATTGTCAGAAAGTGACTGGCTTCACTTGGAAAGTCCTGCAAAGTGTACTAACCTCCTTAAAGAATGCACATGCGTGCATTAAAAAGCTATGGCCTAAGGCAGCATGATTTTAATTTGGAAGCTTTATCCTTCCCATTAGTGTTAGAGGTGAATATTTCAGTAATGTAATCTTCTATCTGGACATGGTGAATTGAGGTGGCATGTTAGGTGTGTTCCATGCACACGAGTCCTGAGGTATGGGTCCATTGGGTTCTATCTGAAGGTGATGAGCAGGAAGATGCTTCTAGCTGTCCAAGTGAAGGAGAGTAGTCTAGATTTACATGGGTTAATTCCCCATACACACCCATACCCCACAATCGAAGAAAGGATTTTTGGGTAGAGAAGTTGCAAGGTTTGTAGTAAAGAATCGAAAAATGACTCCATAACGTCCAGGTAGCTGTACCATTTCTTGTGAAAGAGTATCAATTATCTGGAAAAAGAAAATCTGAAAAAAGAGGCCAACAATTTCACCTCCATGCCAAAGGTACTCCTCTCACTATATTTAGATATGTCCGTCGGGCCAGCGGACATATCTAGCATTTCTGGGAGCCGTTGTCACAGTGGTTCTTGGAAATGCATTGAAAGTTTGACAGACAGCTCCATCAACAAAACCGAGCAGTACGTCAAACTTTCAAGTTATTTTTATTTTCAAAAATAAAACCCCAATGCAGGATTTTGCTTAATGCCCCTATCGCCGTGGGAGTTGACTCCCATGGGAAGTGTGCAATTTTTCAGTTTTCTCTGCTCCTTACCGCCAAAGTTTTCATGTCGGTGACGGTTAGCAAAATTAAGCCTATATATCTGCCCTTCTAAATTAGGTGGGCAGACATACAGGTCAACCTCCAATAGCACTTACTACGTCAGGCCATTGGAAGGGTGTAACCACGGCATTGACAAAGTAGTCTCCACCGTTGTTACTCTGAAGGTCCATGTGCATTTAAATCACGAAGGTGGACAAATATGTAGACAGGATGGTTCCTCCATCGACACTGTGCCAGAGTACGCTTTCTGCCAACATATACATTAGAACCTTAATAATCAGCTACCTGAGTTCCCTTCCTTCATTTATGATCATGCACAACTAGCAGTAGATCAAGTGAAGT
This sequence comes from Triturus cristatus, assembly GCF_964204655.1. Taxonomy (NCBI): domain Eukaryota; kingdom Metazoa; phylum Chordata; class Amphibia; order Caudata; family Salamandridae; genus Triturus; species Triturus cristatus. The sequence continues at coordinate 1,042,786,557 of NC_140593.1, read as the reverse complement.
GTTTTACTAAGTGCAGCTGCACCCTTCCTATACTTAATACATTATTAACATTCTAAATAAATATGAACTGGAGTCCATTTATTGTTCTGCAAATCTGGCCAGTGACGCAGTCTGTTCTTTACCATTATAAAAGGTCAAGCCTCTGGTCTGAATCATTGATCCACTGAGGCTTGATTACCGTAATGCGTGAATACAGTTCTCTGGAAAAATACATTTAAAAAAGAAGTGCAGCTGGCTCAGATTCAACCTTCAGCATTCATCATCAGGGCTCATCAAATAGAAAGTGCCCCACATTTCCTGCAACATCTGCGCTGACTGACAGTGGGCAGCAGCTACTAATGTTATAATGATTACTTTTTGTACATGCCCACACATTTTTTGCTTAGCTTTTTCCATTTGTGCAACTGTGGTTTATGTATTCTGCAGCCCAACATATTTTGTGACTGGGCAGTCACTGTTGAGTGTCCACTTACATGATGATGTGATATATAATTAGCTCCAGTTTGTTAGTTGTTTTGTACTTCTGTCATTGGCAGAAGTTGTTATGTTCGTTCAACTGTGGACATATTTATTGCTGTTTGTGGTGACATTTCTGATCATTCAAGGAGGCATTTTGTGGGTGATTCCGTGCCATAGTTGCTATAACAGCACTTCTGACACACTGACATCATCAGTTCTTAACGCTGACTTAGTTCACTTTACTTTGCTTCAGTACTGTAAATATATTTTTGTGTTTACAGTGTTTGGAAAATGTCTGCCATTTTACTCTTAGATAATATAACCTAAATGGTATGTTTGAACCCATCCTCAGTAATAAGTCCATCACTAAGAACCGTTAGAGGTCCATATTATCATTTCATCCTCAATTACAATTACACTGAAAATGTATATACATATAGTCATTAAAAACACACCAGGTTGCCGGAATGTTATAGTTAGGTTCAGATTTCACACACACAAAACCATAGAAATTCTCAATAACTCGTGCCCTAAGGTAACTATAACTTGCACCCCGCCATGCGTTGTTAAATATTCCACATCAGTAATTATAGGGATGTTATAGTTAGGCGCAGATTTTAATCGTACAAAACCAGTGAAATTCAGCAGTTATTGTTACCTGAGCTAACTATAACTTACGCCCCAGCAATGCACTCCTTATGACATCACATATTGCATCACTCATGACATGGTCAGTCACATCACTCATGACATCTCAAATGACATCACTCATGACATCAGGGGTGTTGGCCGCAGGGTCTGGCCGGAAGCCTTTGGCCATGCAAAGAGGGGAGTTGGCTTACGTATGGTAACAAATTATTACTTTACATTTCTTTTTTTTAACTAGAATTTCACACAAAAAAACAAAGGTTAAAGTAACATTATAGTTAGGTGAGGATTTCAGTGACAGCATAATGTTTTGAATGTACAAAACCACTGAAATTCACTAGTTATAGTTAGTTCCGGTAATTATAACTCACGCCCTAAGGTACCCATAACTCACGCCCTCGCCATGCACTACTAATCACCCCACATATTACATCACTCTTGGCATCTTCTATGACATCTTCTGTAACATCATTGGTAATATCACTGCAACATTTGCAATTAAATTATTGATAAGAAAACTGTGCATGGCAGGGATGTGCGTTATAGTTCCCTTAGGGCTCAGGGAATATTAACTGTGTCTTGATTTGGAGATTGGACAAATTGCCCCCCAGACCGGGTATGAAACCAGGAATTAAAATAACATTCAATGAAGCCATTGTTGATTTTGACTTAGTGGATGTTTGGATACATTATCACCCACAGTATAAAGCATATTCCTACTTTTCAAGTGTGCAGGGGAGACATAGCAGATTAGATTACATGTTAGGACATAGAGAGGAGATACCAATGTTTGAAAAGCCATCCCATATCCAATCTAAATAGATTCACAGATTGGATTGCCTGTTGTGCACCCTGGTGTAGGCTGGGTACCACATTTGAATAAAGTTAGATACACTGAAACTCCTATGGGTGGAGGGTGGAATAAACTTTCAGGTTATATACTTGTACTATGAGACAGCACTACTGCAGCATGTGGTGCATTGGTTCTAAGAATACCTACATGGGAGAAGTAGAAGCTTTGAGCAGGTGTAGGCTTGGACCACACACTGCAAGAGCTATTTAGTATTTGCTGCGAAGTCCTGGTGAGTGTTGTCGAGTGGAGTATCATTGAGTAGAGTGTCACAAAATGGCATAGAATGGAACAGAGTGATGTAGAGTGGAGTGGAATAGAGTATAGTAGAGTGTCATAGAGTGTCATCGAGCAGAGAGTCGTAGTGTAGAATGGAGGAGAGTGTGGTAGAGTGCAGTGTCGTAGAGAGGATTGTCATATAGTGGAGTGCCATAGAGTGAGTATCATAGAGTGGAGTATAGTGTTATAGAGTGGAGCGCCCTAGAGTGGAGGAGAGTGTCTTGTGTGGTAGAGTGGAATAGTATAGAATGCCTTAGAGTCGAGTGGCATAGAGTGCCGTAAAGTGGAGTGCCATTGTGTGGAGTAGTGGAGTGGAGTGGAGTACTGTGTCACAGAGTAGAGTGGAGTAAACTGGCATGGAGTGTCATAGAGGGTGAGCTGCATAGAGTGAAGTATAGTGTTATAGAGTAGCATAGAGTGGAGTAGAGTGTCACAGAGTGGCATTGAGTGGAGTAGAGTGTTGTAGGATGGAGAGTTGTAGAGTGGATTAGAGTATCATAGAGTGAAGGATCATTCATAGAGTATAGTGGCAAAGAGTGTCCTACAGTGGAGTAGAGTGAAGTGGTATAGAGTGGATTGGTGTAGCATTTTGTGTCGTATAGTGTTGTGTCGTAGAGTGTCATGGCATAGAGTGTTGTGCAGTAGAGTATTGTGACATAGAGTGTTGTGGGGCAGAGTGCCATGGTGTAGAGTGGACTGGTGTAGAGTGGTGTAGCGTACACTTGTGTGGCGTACAGTGGAGTGGCATGTAGAGAGGAGTGTAAAAGAGTGGAGTGGCATGTCGTAGAGTGGAGTGGCATGTCATAGAGTGGAGTGGCGTGGAGTGTCATACAGTGGAGTGGAATATTGTGCAGTGGAATGTTGTGTCAGAGAGTGAACTGGTATGTTGTGGACTAGAGTGGCGTGTTGTAGAGTGGAGTGGAGTGGTGTGTCATCGAGTGTCTTTTGTCATAATATTTTTTTTTATTCTATAGGTACTGCGGTACTTCCGAGATAGTTTTATGGAAGTACTGCATTACTCCATAAACGTTTTCAAAAATATATATAATAATAATACTTTCCCCTGTCTATTCTGTGCATGGTGTGGTCCTGAGTTATAGTTACCTTAGGGCACGAGTTAAAATTACTTCAGATAAATATAACTGGTGAATTTCAGTGGTTTTGTACGTATAAAATGGCATGTTTTAACTGACAATTTCACCTAGCTATAACGTCCTTTTAACCTTTGATTTTTCAGTTAATTTCGATGTTTAAAAAAAAATGCAAAGTAAGATATATTCATCATACCTAACTCTAATGTCACTTTAACCTTTGTTTTTTGAAAGCGAATTTCTAGTTTTTTAAATATAAAGTAATATTTTATTACCACACATATAGCCAACCCTCCACGGCGTGCACAGCCCTTGGCCAAACCCACCTGCACCCAACCTTCTATATATAAATTAGACCTGTCATCTTTCTCCAAGAATCACTAATAGTTTTAATCAAATGTATATTTCAATACTGCACACAAAGCAATGTATTTATTAATATTGATTACTTAAAAATATTTAATAAAGATTTATTAACCTTTATATCTGTGACCCTTTCTTTTTACATAGTTATTATTACTACATTTTATGGGTGAAAAATGAGTAAATAAATAGTCAGAGCCATTTTTAAGACAAAATATGTTTCTGTATTTTCTTTTTTTAAATTTTCAGCCCAAACATATAAATACAACCACAGGAGATCCTTATATGATTTATTTATACATCTTCATGCCACATAAAACACAACAATAGTATCAGCCTAAAGAGGGAGCTGCACTCCTAGCTGTAGAGGTAAAGCTTCTGCTTGGGTAATGCTTTAAAAAAATATGGTAACTTCTCCTGGGATCATGGATTCAATGACTCATGAAACTTAATGCTTTGTTTTCTAATGTTGCTGGGCGGGGGCGGTGCAGAACTCCCCGGAGGCCCTCTGTAGCCTCACCAGCTCCCGTGTTTACACAGTTGCAGCGGAAGTCAGCATTGTGTCCCCCTGCAGGAGCAGATTTTTTTTACTCCCACAGTCTGGGTGAAATTCAATTTATTACCCTGCTGGGGCACAGGAAGGGAAATGTTTTGTTCTCCCACCAGGGCGCGGGAGCAGCTTTTGTTCCTTCTAGGTGGGAAACCATTGCACTTTCTCTGCCAGTGCCCTCAGACAAGGAAATAGACAGTGTCCCAGGGGATGAAGATCCCAGGACACTGTCCCTGAGCAGGCCCCGGGGAATGGGATCCCCGGGGCCATGTGATCCCCCTGTCCGTCCATTTAATGTTTTGCGGCCCTGTGTGATAGGGTACCCGGGCCTCTTTTTGCACAGGGAGGAGGGCAGAGTGCCTCCCTCCCCTTTGTTAAAACCACAGCCCCAGGAGATTGGGTCCCCGGGGCCTTTTCAGGCTTGAAGGGGAGTGTGCCCTCCTCTTCTTAAATGGTTTTATGGTGGGAGATGGGTCCCCGGGTGAGTGGCCTCCCCTTATTTCTTGAAACGGCCCAAGGGGATGGGATGCCATTCATTAAAATATCCAGTCCAGGGAGGACCTGGCTTGGCAGTTCGGGCTGGACTGTTCCCATGAGGCACAGGGTCAAGACTGATTTGCATATGGCTGGGTTCAAACTGGAATGGCACGGTGAGCAAAAAAACGATGGATTTAGGCCCAGATCTCTGTACTGGGGTGAATGTATGACATTGTTCTGCATTCTGTCCATCAATTGTTGTTTTTGCATTCATTAAAATATTGGACACATGGGATGGGGTCCCTGGGGTCTCTTAGAAGCTTGGAGAGGAGGGCCATGCTCCATAAATTACAAAAGAGCTGCCCCCTCCACCGGGTCCAGGCCGACCCTAGGGGTTTTATTATCAGGGTGGGAGCCTGCGCTTTCTTTTTTTTCTTTTACTGCGGATTCGGGGATTTTCACAGCAAAATAAAAAAAAATGTTTTTGGGCTGAGGTCTCCCTACCCTGCCCCCTTATGATTTTTTTTAGGTTTTTCTTGGAACTTGGGATTGAGACCAGAGTCCTAAGATTGCTGCCGCCACATCATCTTCGATGATGCACTCTTCCTGGACCAAGATCTAGTTTTCTGCCAAATTTTGTGCAAATTCGTTTAGCTGTGTCTAAATTTCCTATGGAAAATTGAATGAGGAAAACGTGGTTTGAGATCCCACCTTTTTCACGGCCCCCACTTGACAGATCAACCCGAAACTTTCCAGGAAGGAACAGAGGTGTAAAAAACAGTTTGTTGAAAGGTTTCGTGAAGATTCATCAAACGTCACCAAAGATATAGGCAAACAATAAAATGCATTTCCTATGGAAACACGATCCTAATTATAACAGCCCAGTAGCACCTGCCACTGGGTAATATACTTATATCTATCTATCTATCTATCTATCTATCTATCTATCTATCTATCTATCTATCTATCTATCTATCTATCTATCTATCTATCTATCTATCTATCTATCTATCTATCTATCTATCTATCTATCTATCTATCTATCTATCTATTGACTGAAAAACAAAGGTTAAAGTAACGTTATAGTTGGCTGTGATGCCAAAAGATCTGTCTTTTTTTTAAAAACATTAGAAATTTGCTGAAAAAACAAAGGTTAAAGTAAATTTATTGTTAGGTAAATATGTCAGTGACAATATTAACGTTTTGAACTAAAAAACACACAGAAATTCATCAGTTATATTTAGCAGCACTTACTATAACTTGCTCTCCTACCATGCACTGCTTATAACCTCACATATGACATCACTTATGACGTTCTATGACTACATTTATGATATCACTAATAGCATCTCAAATGACATAATTGATCATCCAAGCTTCATTTTTCCACATATTGCTCTATAAATTACTATGCATTAGAGACAATACGTACAAAATAGCTCAGAAGAATATCAGCCATCGTTACCATTAAAGGCTCACGGATGGGGGGCCCCCCCTCCTTTCAAGTAATCGGCCCGGGGCGTGGGCTTACCAGGACCTTTTCAGGGTGTGCTCCAGGACATAGCATCCCAGCCGGCTCCTGGAGGATGGAGTCCCCGGTGCCACTAATGACTCAGGGAGGGAGCCGTGCGTCCGCCATCCCCATTTCCTCACATTTCGGGCCGAGGGTGATGCTCTCTGAGCCTCTCAAGGCTCAAATTGGGTGAAATTTAAACTCAAGAAAAAAACGTTTAAATAGAACATTTTGCATGAAACAAAAGTTGCCATACCTGAGATGAATTGCCCTCTGAAAAAACAGTTATGATAAATAGATCTGCAAAACCATTTTTGTCTGGTAATTTTACCAGCTTCATTTCAGTGCACAGTTGTGGACTTCCCACAAATTTTATAGAGAAAGTTTAATTTCGGACACTCCTACACAGTAGGCTGGGACAATGACTGTTTTCGTCCTATTGAAACTAGAGGGTTTTGTGACTGCTCATATCTCATGAAGTGATCAATAGTTTGATGGTGACATTGTAGCGCCACATTCCAATATCCGCACCTCCCAAACCTCCTTTTCCAGGATAGACCCTAGAGGTTCTGCAGTAAGCCTGGAATTCTGTCTATTGGTTCCCTTCACACCTCTTTTGTGTCAGGTCATAGCCTGCCCCAAACGGACTATTTGATAACCCCCAGGCCTTTGGCTCTTTGCAAGACCACTTCCCTATTCCCATTCGTTGCCCCAACAGAAGAGGCCACAAGACTTCAGGGTGGTGGTAAAAGGCCACAGTTTATTAGCATTATGTAACATGATCAAACAATGGTCAAAAGCATCACATAGCAATATTATTCGGTCATTCATCTGCCATAGTTCATGCGTTTGCGATAACTAAAAATCATCAAACAATAATATCTCTGTGTTCCTTTAGAAGGAATATTCAGGCACACCATAAATCATCCTTTTGACAGAACCCTTGTGCCAGTCTATTGTGTTGTGTGCCACAGATCTAGGCTTCCCTGTCTGACATGCAGCCTAGAAGGCCTTCTCAGGCTTTGGCCTTCTCAGGCTTTACCCTCCGAAGCCTACCAGATTCCCTTCAGTTTATTGGTGCAGGTTACATGGCACTGACCATGCCACTCTGCAGGTGGGTTCCTGACCTCTGGCAGCTCCCTCCTTTGCCACTGGTCCGGTCACCCCACTATGTACAACCCACAAGCTCGAAGGCCGTTGCAATGTTTAGGAGGAACATTTCCAAGCCGACTCCAGAGAGGTGAACCCGATCCTCAGCGTAATAGCCTGGTGCCCTCATATTAATGAGTTTGTGCCTAACAAACCCCCAACCCGTCCCCCTGCAGAATGGAGATCCTGGGGTTCCACTTGGAAGGCTCAATTGCGCTATGGTTTTCTGCCCTTTTCCAATCAAAGTGGGCTATGATTTCGGACCACAACACATCTGCAGGTTGCACCAGCCTGGCTACCTCAGTCAAGGGTATTTTCATGCCTTCGAGCAGCATTCGCCTGCTTAGAGTCGTGAGGTTGTTACCCCACCAGTGAATAACAATGGCATCTGGTCTCTCTCGTTTCCAATGCTGCGTCCACCACTGGTAACAGCTCGGCCCATCTCATCCCTGCCTTACCTAGCCGGACCAGGTTCATGTTAGTCAGCCACATCCCTTAGAAATGTTTCCGCAAACTTGCCCAACGCTGGACACTTGCGATGTACGAGTGCCTTAAAGAGAGCTGCTTCAATCAGTTCGCTGCATATTGCTGGCAGGATCTGCTGTATCGCCCTTAATTTATCAATATGGAAGGAGAGCCTGTTGTCTTATCGCCTGGCATGCATGCACTCCCAATTGTTCAAAAATGCCCTGCATCTGAAGGAGATGGTCGGATCACTCCCAGTATGGAGCTTCAAAAAGTAAGCCACCGCCTCGAAGTGCGATTATGCCCATGCCTTACTCTTCTTATTAGTAAAAGCCCATAGAATGAATCTTTGAACCGCGATTGTCGTATGCTTGTCTACTGCCGTCACCTGCAACACCACAAGGAACTTACAAAATTTGTTGCTTGTTGCGGGTGCCAGCACCTTGTCACACAGCAGTCCTAAGTCAGGTCTTCCAACTTACCAGAGCTCTGTTGGGAATGGAGTAATCTCTTGGTCTGCTTGTGGAGCCAGCTCCCGAAACCCGGACCACTGCAAACGTTAAAGTATATCAGCAATGGAGTTGTCACATACTGGTATGTGGCTAGCCTTTATAGCCACATTTTCACTTAGCTGGCAGATGCCTAAGTGCCACAGCAAGTACAGGACCGTAAGATACGACACCACCCCACAATTCAACAGCTGCACTATTGTGTGGTTTTCTGACCATAGTGTCACCTGCCTATTCACCAGCCTATTCCTCCATAGCGAGAAGGCCACCACTATGGGAAAGAGTTCCAGTATTGTTATATTTTTAATGATGCCTTTCTTCCGCCAGGCATCATGCCAATGACCCTCGCACCATGCAGTTCCCATTCTTGTGTCAAAGACTTCGCCCCCCGCTGCATCTGTGTAGAACCACAGCTGAGCTGCCATTATCCAGGTGTCCGTTGAAAGCAGTGTGTCATTAGAGCTAGATAGAAAGCCCAACTATTGCTCAAGGTCCGACTTCACCACTGTCGATAGTCGAGCCCACTGGTGTTTTTGGTCAACCCTCTTGTCAACCACGCCAGCCATTTAGCATCAGTACTGCCAGCCGGGATCAGCCTCCCTGCAAACTTCAGCTTACTGAACAGCTATTGCAACTCCCCAAGCTTGGCTTTCTTCTTAGCAGATAGGTTCTACATAGCCATTCTCAAGTCTGTCACATTCTCTACAGGCAACTTGCGCACCCCTTAGACTGAATCTAGCTCAAAGACTAGGAAAGTGATTGTGGCCGGCTGTCTTGTCATGTGCCAGAGGCATTCCAAGGTCATTTGCCAGCCTTGTAAACTGGTCCACCAGTGTTTAACACTGGTCAGAGCTCAACTTCCTAATGAAGAGGAAGTTGTCCAAGTGATGCTTTGCAGTGCCTGGATGCACTTTATTGAGTGCCCATTCAAAACAATTACTGATTTGCTTGAACTATGCACAAGATATGATTCAAAACCCATTGGCAGGCATTTGTCAAAAGAGTACAGGTTGTCCAATTGGAAGACCAATATTTGGAAGCTAGGGGTGCACTGGTAATAACCTAAATGCTGATTCTGTGCCCACGTTTACCATCTGAGCGGATCTGCCAGTCATTCTCAAAAGATCAACCGCATCATCTATTGACGCATACACACCCAAGCATTGGTCTTGTAGTAAGCTGCCTTTTACTGATCACCCTTCCGGGTGTAACAAGTGGTGAATCAATCTGAAATGTCCTTGCTTTTTTTGGGGCACTACTCCCAGGAAGGACACCCTGTAGAGCTCAGAGGTAGGACCCACAACGCAGTCCAACTGATCCTCCTGTGCCACTTTTAGAATTGCTACCTTGCTATGTTCTTTCACTGATTTCAGGTTTTTATTCATGTACTTGCATTGCGGGCCGTTGAATGGAATAGTGAAACCTTCCTCAAACCCTTTTGCTAACAGCTGTGCATCGTTTTGTGGTACTGTTGGGTAATTGTTGAGGACTGGTCAATTTAATGGGTGTGGGTGCCTTGAACTTTCCTTCTCCCCCACCCAAACCCACCTGGTTTTCCGTCTCCTTCACTGCTTCTGCTGATGGTTCTTCTTGTCTACCCATTGATTCCCTTCTAGCAATTACTTGCTGGGTGTGCCACCCTGCAATTTCCACAGGCATGGCTGAATTTGCAAGATGACCCAATTTGCCCGTGTCGAACTTATCGGCTGCCCCCACTCTGGCATACTTACTCCCTGTGTGAGGCTTTGCATTCCACCCTTGATAGAACCCATCCTGCTTCTCCCTGCCTCCTGAGGGCAAAAAGGGTAGTCAAATCTATTCGCTCCTTCCCTTGCCACTATCATTGTCCCCGTGTATCCCATTCTATGATAGGTAAGGTTTATGTCTTATCCCTGAAGCCCTCATCGTTCTTAAGCTCTGGTACCTGCGCTGTGCATCATGAATCTTTTGCTCCTACAGCATTAGTACATGGGCTCATACAGCAATAGTGCAGTGACGCTTAGCAGGAACATTTCGCTATGGTGCATGCCAAGGTTCTAAAAGCGCGCAGTTCTCCATGGAGCACTCTATCATAGCTTCGCGACTCTCCTTCTCATCAACTTCTTTCTTTTCCTGTGCACTCAGGCTGCCTCGACTGATCTCTAAAATCAAGAAGACATCTATGGATTCCCTTTCCCCCTACCCTCTACTTGACTGCCAAGGGAATGAGGCTGACTAGCCCTGTCTCCCCGGCTATCATGAAAAGGTCGCAGGTGAGAACCCTCACATACTCGCTGGCCAGTATACTGGCTGAGAGTGGCTGTGCTGCCTCGCCCACCCATCCTAATGTTGGGTTGGGTGTTGCCATCTCTGCTGCCTGGGTGCTTCCTTGCCCGTCCCCCCTCTAGTTGCCCAGTGACTGCTGTCTCTCTCTGCTTGTTCTGACCTGTCTCTTGCCTGGTTGTGCTCACCTTGGACTTGCCGCTGTTGCCCCTGGTTGCAGTCTCTTTAGACTACTCTTGCTTCGCTGTGGCCCACGCCTCACCGGGTTGACTTCTTTCCCAACCCCTTGTCCTACGCTAGGCATCTTGCTTTGATCCTGGCCAAGGACCCTGCCACCACCCCTGTGTGTATGGCAAGTAAAAGCCCCAGTGTGCTGCTATGATGTGAACATGTGTTTTTCTGGCAGTGTCCTGGATGTGGAGTTTGCAGTGGTGCGAAGTATGGAGGAGCCATTGAATAATGATCACATACTGGTGTATATGGCAACTTTCGCCATCTTATACAAAGCACGTTATAAAACTCCTAAATAAATATATATCACTTGTTCATCCATTAGTTGTAAGCACTGCTTCCTCCCTCATCCTTATAAACTTCAAAGTACCATCTTAAAAATCCAAGTTTTGATTTTTCTACCAACTACGATATTAACTTGTAACATGCCCACCCTTCACTGTGCATTTTCCTTATTAGGTTATTGAACAGTAAAAATGTAAATAAGACAAATGTCGCCTGTGCAGTTTCAAAACAAAACAATGTATCATATTAAACCTAAGAGAAATATTTCCATAGTATTGCATAACAAGTTAATCTTACCACTGACCTCTTTCACCATACGAATGCCAGTGCGCTGTGAGACTATTCTCATATGACAAACTGAAGCTTATAAAGGAGAATTGCAGTAATCTAATACAGTAATCACAGATTTATTGTGAGGAGTCGACATGGTACGTATCAGCTTCACGGAAGCCTTTGTCCAGTAAACAATGTGCCCATTAGCCCATAAAGATAAGTAACAAGCCAAACATAAACATAGAAAACATACTTCCGTGATACCAAAGTATATGGATAACTGAAAGATAATAGACAATCAATGCATTATACAAATACTGCTTAAAAGGAAACCATGTATTATACATTACATTCAATATATATAAACACGTTTAGGAACATAAAAAGAAGACTACGTAAACAATGCATTATGGACTCGTAATTGCAGCTGTTTAAACAGACATAATCACGAAAACCTGATAGTAAACACGTCATTATTTAGCAATCTCTGCAGGGTGGAGACATTACGCCATAAGCAAACATTCATAAAGGCTCTATGGTTGCTCCCTGGTACAAAATGCTAATCAACCAACTTCAGATACCTGTAATTCAGGTCATATCCGTAAAAAAAGAGGGTTATTCACCCTAATATAGGAAGGGGCTAGCTGAAGGCTAATAATGAAACTTGAAGAAGGATTCAAAAGAATTTCTGCTGAAGTACAGATATCAGAGAGCCTTTGAGCCATAGTCCAACATCAAAATAAATCATACCAGAATATCAAAATATTCGTCCCATATGAGGAAGAAAAGGGCATTAAATACTAATCACACCGAAAACCAATCCTGTAGATCTATATAGGATATATGGTCCCAAATAGAGCAATATAATTCTCAATCCTGCTAGCAACAGAAACATCCAAATCATATGCAATTATGCATTCTGCATTATGTTATGTTATGTGATCAGAAACTTGTAAAGCGCACGGTCACCAGGAGGTTTCATGGTGCTAATCTTGGATAGTGTTACGTCACAAGGACTATGCATGAGCTTGCTCAAACAGCCAGGTCTTAAGTGCCTTTCTGAACCACAACAGGCTGTTGCACATCCTGATTGCTAGAGGTAAAGAATTCCAGAATTTGGGGGCAAGGTAGGAAAACCTACACCCTCCCTGGCGTATGAGCTTAATGGCAGGGGTAGTCAGTAGATGAAGATGAGCAGATCGTAAATTACGGAGTGGGGCGTGCTTTGCAGTCATGCAACAAATTAATTTAGGGCTCCTGCCATGCAATGCTTTAAAGATCACGCACCCTGTCTTAAAAGCTGCACGTTCGGCAATTGGTAGCCAATGAAGTTTAGATAGCCATGGTCTGGCAGATTGCCATTTAGGTTGTTTGTAAATTAATCTCGCAGCCTGATTCTGTACTAATTGAAGGCGTTTGAGTAGAAACAGGGGCAGGCCAAGATAAATGGAGTTTGACAAGTCAAGACGCGAGAGAACCAGGACTATCACGACTTGTATAAGTGCTGAGTGAGACAGCAAATGAGTGACCTTCCGGATTTTACGCAATTGGAAAAAACAGGCAGAGACCACTGCCCCCACTTGTCCTTTAAGTGACAGATCTGCATTAATAGTGACCACCAAGCTTTTCACAGAGGAAGAGGGAATGGGGGGGAACCTTGTTCTATCGACCAGTAATGATGGCCCCAAAAGATCTCGCTCTTCCCAGGCAATACTAGTTCCGTCTTGCCCGGGTTGAGTTTGAGATGATTGAGGTCCATCCAACGCTGAATGTGAAGCATGGTAGGTTGAAATTCAAGAGCAGAGTCAGAAGAATCCAAGGTGAAGACAAGCTGAAGATCGTCAGCATAATTAAAGGTAGTTATCTTTCTATCCTTTAATGAATGAATCAACGGCCTGAGATAAAGATTGAAAAGAAGTGGGGATAGGGATGAGCCCTGTGGCACCCCGCATGTGATAGCGAGCTTAGAGGCGGTAAAAGGGCCGAGTCGGACCGCTTGTGTCCTGCCTTCAAGAAAGGACTTAATCCAATTGAATGCGGGGCCCTGTATGCCGGCCTGCTCTACACGGTCCATCAAGATTTTATGATTGACCGTGTCAAATGTGGCCGATAGATCCAGGAGCACCAAGGCCTGGGGAATGCCCTTGTCTGAGTTCGCTCTCAAAGTGTCCAATACTGCAAGGATCACGGACTCAGTAGAATGAGTGGGCCGAAAGCCAGCTTGGCGTGGCTCTAGGTAATCTGTTCGTTCAACAAAATTGGAAAGCCAACTGGCCACATGGGCCTCTAGGATCTTAGCCAAGAAAAGGAGGAGAGAAATAGGACGATAATTCGAAGGATTCAGAGGGTCAGCCCCTGGCTTTTTCAATAAAGGGACTACAATTGCGTTCTTGAAGGCTCTGGGAACCTTGCCCTGCAAAAGAGACTCGTTCAGAAAAGGAAGGACATAATGAGGTAGGTTGGAAAAGACAGCCCTCAGAACCTGAGGAGGACAGCAGTCATTAGGGGATCCGGATTTTACACGGGTCATTAAATCAGATAGTATCTGAGGACATATGACTGGAAAGTGAGCCAAGGTGGCAGAATTAGTAGGCATACTGTCCAAATGTTCCGTACTAACGCTAGTGGGAATGCTAGTTTTGATAGTGGAAATTTTGTCCAAGAAGAAATTTTTCAGGGAGTTGCATAGCTCTTGAGTAGGTGTCTGACTTGGGAGTATTTTCTCAGAATTGCAGAGGTCATTAACTATCAAGAAAATGTATTTCGGCTTATTATGAGCATTTAATATTCTGGCTGAGAAATAGGCCGCTTTTGTTTCCAGTATCGCTTTTTTATACTCTTTACGGGCTAGCACAAACTGCAGTTTATCTTCAGTGGAGTATCTTAACCTCCATTTTCTCTCTTTTTGACGGAGCTCGAGTTTTTGTTTTTTGAGCTCAGCAGTGAACCATTTGTGTGCATCTGAGTGGCGGGCACAGGAAAATTTAGTGAGTGGGGCATGGACATTGGAAGCCAACAGTAGCCAGTCCGATATGTTCTCTTCCATGATGTTAACAACAGGGTTGAAAATAGGAGCTGAGCTGGCCAAGGTTTTAACGAATTCTAATTTATCAAATGTCCTCCACTTTCTTGTCACGCCTACCACCGCCATAGGGGTTTTGATCTTAGAGTTTATGGTGGCAGTGAATTTTATTAAATAGTGATCTGACCAGATACATGGTGAGATTGTGGGCACTGACAATATGAAATTTCAAGACCAGATTTGGTCCAGAATATGTCCCTTTACATGAGTGGGGGAAGATAAGTGCTGGACCAAATTCAAATTAGAGGGCAGCTCATAAAGTTCTGCGGCATGTGGCCCGCCCCGGGCATCATGCAACAATAATTCAAGTCTCCTATAAGGAGGACATTAGAATAGTTTGTTACAAGATTGGCCATTTGTTCACTCAAAGAGAGGGGAAAAGTAGGCATAGCCTGAGGGGGACGATAAATGAGGACGAAAATAAGAGATCCAATTTTAGTGTCGAGTTTAATGACAATATTCTCTGCTTCCGGAAGATCAAGGGAAGTAATGGTGGTAAACTTAAAGTTTTTATGTATAATAGCAGCTACGCCACCGCCAATCTTTCCTGAGGACCGATTTACAGACAAGATGTAATAGTCCGAGGGGAGTGCTGCTAAGATGTCCGGAGTAGAGTCCTGCGTTAACCAGGTTTCAGTGACCAGAAAAATATCTGGTTTTTCTGATGTCAGCAACAGGAATATATCTAGCTAGTGTTTAACCAGAGAGCGGGTGTTAAGATAAAGAATATGCAAAGTGGAGTGTTTAACTGTAGTAAATCCAGGGATGGTGGGACTAGGGGGAGGGAGGGCGACATGACAACTCAGATTTTGGAAGATGCCATTTTCCATGACACGAATGTAAGCAACAGGATGAAGGGGGAAATAGGAGTGAGCTAGCAGTCTAAGTGCTTTGGAGGAATATTTAATGATTTTGCTATAGTTCGTGGCCCCTGCGCCCGCTGCGCGCGTCCGTGCGCTCCCGTGCTACAGCAAGCATTTATGCCTGGGCCCCGCCTCTGACTCCTCCTCCTACCGGCCAATTGGCTAAGGCCTAGGGGTGGAGAGCTACAGGGGTGACAGCGAGCAGCCTGCGAGCTACAAGTTCAAAAGTAAGTTTCCCCAATTCGATTTTTCAAATTTTAAACAGTTTTCAGCACACTAAACTATTTTTTAAAATAAATAAAGTAAAAACGCTGTCAGCAGCGGTCCGCGCGGCAACACTAAGCAAAATGCGTCTGCATGATTATACATTTTAGTCTCAATGGGCATCATCAAAAGAGCAAGAATACCAAGATATATAACAGAATCAAAGTGCAACAATTTTAAGATCACTACAGTCATGGATACAACAGAAACTGACAAATACAATGAATTGCTTTGTAGAACAAAGATACCGTAAAGCTAGAGTAAAGTGGTAAGGAAATATGGATCGCCAATTCTTCACCTTTATTTAATCCTTCTGGATACACAGAGCCTGATTCACAAAGGGCCTCCGCACTAGTTTGGGGGAGAAAATGTAGCGCTGCCGAAAGAAATCTGAGAATATCCCTTGTCACCAAACTACAACCAGTCTCTTAGGGCCTCATGTAGGTGGCATACACTTTACCGATTCTAAAATACCGAATCATACCGATTCGGTATTTAAGAATCGGTAAAGTGTATGTAGGTAAAAATTCGGTAAATGTTACCGAATCGGAGTGAGTCGGTAATTACCGAATCGGTAATGAGGCATACCTTCCCATTGAGGGGAAGGTATGCCTCATTACCGAATCGGTAAATACCGATTCGGTAATGGGGGAGAACATGCAAGGGTGGCAGGGTATCACATTGACACCCTGTTGCACCCCTGATTCGGCCATGTGTGCACATGTGGCACACATACATGCCCTAAGGGCATGTATGTCTGCCACATGTACACACTTCTAAGCGCTTTTAAATGCTTTTACTCATCCATACGTTATTTACCACCAACTATTAGTTGGTGGTAAATACCGACTCCTAACAACACCCACACAGTCCCCCTACATCTGATTTCTGTAATCGTAATTTACCGAATCGGTAAAATTACCGATTCGGTAATTTTACCGATTCGGTAAATTCCGAATACAGAAATTCACCCCCTACATACCAAAAGCCAAAATACCGGTCGGTAACGGTATAATTACCGAAAATCGGCCGTTACCGACCGGTATTTGGCTACCTACATGAGGCCCTCAATCTTTTATAGATTGTGAGGGACACACTTTTAATGAGATAACTCTTTGCCCTAGGTTTGGAGCTTGATCGGTGACATCAAGCATTGCTCTGTGCTTGCAGTTGTGAACAAAGTTCTAAACTGAAAAGTGCAAAACTGTTGGTCTCCGATGCCATGATAACCTGAAATAGCCCTATCATGGATCCACATTTTAGGAGAAGTTGGTGGAGCATCAAATATGTTCTCTGAACAGGGTTTTCTAATGCTTGAGGGTTTCACTTAGGAATTTCAGGCATTTGAGACTGTGATCTTATGAAACAGAAAACTCACATTTTTAAGGGGCACTTTTGGGTTGGGAAATCGATTTAAAAAGCTGAAAGTGCGAAAGTGAAATGGTTTGTTTTGATCTGTACTATCATATGTTTTAGGTGGGGGTAGTAATGAAAAGAGTTCATTCAAATGTTTGATGACTGAGTAGAAATAGATATAGATGTTGTGATGACACTTAGGGTGAATTAAAAACCTCAGCACGATTTGAATTCTGGGCTGCTGAGGGAAAACGTTGACAGTTGTTACCTTGGTCCATGACGGACTTTCCTCCTGCCTAATTGTCCATGGTGCTCTCACTCTTGAGCATGCAAGAATCCATTTCCATCTGTGCAATCAATCTTTTTTTTGTTATTATTTTTTATTCGAGGTAGGGAGAAAAGAAACACACCCCAAACATATTTAGTGAAATTCTGAGCCCATTCCTCCCGGAACCAGGTTTACTCCTGCCCTTGTAAAGAGTAAATCACTCGCACTTTTCAAGGAAACAAGTTTGTGAATACCTGTAAGAGTTTTCTTAGATTTCTCTGCTATTTTTGCCCTGTGAGACCTATGGGGAAATACTGTACGTGGGTAAATTGACGTACGGCTGCTCGTCACCTTTTGTGAATTCCTTGCATTCGTAAATCAAGTCATTTGCAAACATATATCCAACATACAATAGCAAATGGGTTTGTGAGTCCAGTTTAATCAACTAATCATTGAATGGCCAATGGCCTAATTTTTAGGTCTTGCGCCTAGTGTTGCAGTGCGCAGCATTGCTCGCGCAGCGCGAGACCTCTTGTATGGGCTTCAGAAAGCTAACCACACGCTTGTGTGTGTGGTTTTGCTTTCGCAGGCTGGCATTGGCTGTAGCGTGCTTTTTATTTTAAAAAACAGCACGTGATTGGGCAAAGGCGGGCGCAAGTCCTGCCTTTGCTCCGCCCATTCCCGTCCATTTCTAGGACGCGCATCTGCTGGAGCAGAATTTTCTAATGAAAATCTATTGGGTTTTTAAGCTCTGGTTTGTCTATTTGTCATAATTAAAATTACTAATTATTAAATTACTAATTATTTGTTTTGTGTATGTGTTTAAACTTATCAACATGTACTAATGAGAAGAAAACCGACACGAGGGAATGCTTTCGTATTGCTATTTAATAAATGTGCATGTTTTATTAAATAAATGTTGCTGAGTGCTATTTATTTTAAAGCACGAAACGCTTTTGAATTAATGCTTTTCTGTGTTGCAAAGGCTAGATAATTACATACACATAAGGGTATTAGTGGGGTTAACACTGTTTAATCACTATGCTGTGGTAACGTTGTTCTTGTCTCTTTTAATTAAGATGGTCCATTTTGGCCTAGCATAAAATGTCCGCC
The DNA here is from genome assembly GCF_964204655.1 of Triturus cristatus. Classification (NCBI taxonomy): domain Eukaryota; kingdom Metazoa; phylum Chordata; class Amphibia; order Caudata; family Salamandridae; genus Triturus; species Triturus cristatus. The sequence continues at coordinate 1,042,768,207 of NC_140593.1, read as the reverse complement.
GTTTGCAGCCTGGCCTCGAGTGAGAGATTTGTGATGAGAGGGCCTTGCTGAATATGGTCGAAGTCATCTGACCACAGTCTTCGCCTGGTTAAAATTTTCCGTGAGGACAGTAGCAGTGCTGGGCAAGTCTCCAAGAACCAAGAAATGTTTGAATAACCTTGGAGGACAAAGGAGCCATAAAGAATAAACTGAATGGACTCTGAAGTCATCATGTTAGTTCCGAGGAAATGTGGATGTTGAAAGATACATTTTTTAGTTCCTGTTCTGTCTTTTTATTTTTGTGATTTTTTCTGAGCGGAGATTTTCCAAATGTAGCGATGCTACATCCTTTCCTGCTCGCTCTGCTCAGCGGTTCGGCAGACGTGTAGAACATTTTATGTTTCTATAATATTGCAAGTTTCATTATAAATATTGTTAGCCTAGAGAGGGTGGGAGGCCACTTTGCCACTTCTTCCCAAACCTGCGTTGGTGAGGATCGATGCTGTGAGGACGGTGACTCGGGAGATTTCTACTGAGAGACTTGTCCTGATGACCCATTCTGACATTTAGCTAGAATAGGTAATTATGAGAAAATGATTTATTCTGATTTGATTTCCTTTGACTAATTTTAGATAAAGAATCATAATTTTAAATACGGTGTTGGTGATTATTTCTTGTCAATTATTGAGTACTCTATTTGATTATTGTTGTATAGATTGTTTAGATTATAACTCAGGACAATTACAATAACTAGGTCTTATCGACCTCGGTGTAGATGTGGGGTGTTTAGGAGGTTTTCTTTCCACAGGTTCAGTGCTGGTGGAGTATTTGAGTGTATGTTAGTGAAATGGGCCCTAGTGTATGATGAGTGTATGTGCGTGTAACTGTGAAGTTACTCTATCCGTGGAAGTAGGGAGATTTTGTACACCCCAATCTGCATCAATTTCCTGGTAGCAGAGTGAGGATGGTTATTGATGATTGTCTTGATCTGATTAGATTGCATGTACATTAGCTTATTGATTATTGATTATTGATTGATGTTGGTATATGTACTAATACTATATGTTGGAGTCGTCCTGTTGAGTTATATGTAGTGCTTCTGGAACTTGGGAGCTAGTAGCAGTTCCGTAGTAGGGCAGAGGGAAGTATATGCTGCTCTCGGGAAAGACGGGATTGTTGGTCCTGTATGTATGCAGGAAAGGAAAAACGTGTGACAATTGAAGTTGCGCGTCACATTGTCTGGGTTCGGAATCAGTGACATTGTCGTATGTTACTATTAGAAGTATTTCTGGTATATAAGGAGTGCGTATGGTAGTGAAGGTTATCTGTGAAACTCTGGTCTTAAGTCCCAGGGATCCGTAAGGTTCGCCGTTAAAGCTTATCGCGGGAGAAGTAATAGGTATTCTCTGAGCTTGTTTGAGAAACTGGGCAGAGGTAAGCTGCTTGGTTAACGTGTGTTATAATTCTGTAGTGGAGCAGATTGTTCGCTGTTCTCGGGAAAAGCAGGATTCTGTGTGTATGTACTATATATTTTCTTGTATGAATGTGCGTGAATGCTCATATTTAGTTGATTGTAAGACTCTTTGGACAAGTCCTAGAGGAAACAATTAATGAATGTATGTTAGAAGGGCAGAGTAGAGGGATGTGCTACTGTGTCAACGGGATTCTTGTGAAATAGATTTTCTTTACTATTCTGTGGTTAGCGAAGCAGACAATGGAGATGTTTATATGTTGTAACTAATAGATTTTGTAAAATTTGACACGGAGTCTACTGAGAAATTTTGTAAAGGAGGGGTAGACGAGTGACAAGAGACAGGAGACAGAAGCAACTGCAGCGACTGCTGACGTCAAACAGACCGCGCTCTGATTGGATATTAGATCAGAACAGTGCTCGCGCTGAGATTGGTGCGTTGGTGTGAGCCGCGCAAGGATTGGTAGAGCTATTCTAGTGACGTAAACGTTCCAGGATTGGTGCGTTAGTGTGAGTCGCGCTGTTATTGGTTGAAAAATCATATTGTGCAGTTGTATTACGGAAGGGATTAGAAAGTTTTGGTAAAAGTTAAAATGTATTACCAAGAAGAGAAAAAGAAAAAATCTTTGTTCAGAAAGATTAAAAATTGGTTCGACAAGGATAAAGATGTTAAAACGAGAGAGGGTGAATTGTTACCTCCATCGAAAACGCCTGCATCCTTCATGGCTGCGAGATATGGGTATCATACCTGTATATGGTTGGAGAATTGGGTTAGGTATACCAAGGAAGATGGAGTTTTAGCATTTCCAGAACATGGTTCATTTAATCTGGCCATGTTGAAAAATTTACGGGAAAAGATGTTATGTCTTGACCCAAGACCAAGGCCTACACAGTTCGAGGCTTTAGTGGAATGGGAAGAGGAAGTGCATGAGCGAGAGAAACAGAGGTCTGGAGGCAACTATAGGTACATGTTCGGGAGGAGACATGGTCGTGAAACTCATCATGATCGAATGACGAGATGGCGAGATGCTAGTATGTCAGAGGGATTATATCCTATGAGAACAGTTGAAGAGGGAACAGAAAGGGTTCCTGAGGCAGAAGTGAGAAGATATGGAGTTAATGAATATGAGGATGAGGTTTTAAATGACATGATTTACAAAAGACCACCTCCATATAGACCAGAACCAGAAGAGAGTACACCAGTTGTTTCTCCGATAAGAGATACAGTGCGTATCATTGAGACAGAAAATGTGACACCTGAGTTAAGAAATGGTAATCCTTTCAGGGAAAGAGAAAATAGAAGTAGTGGCGAAAATACGAGAGAATTAGCCAGAACTACATCGGAATTGACTGAAAAGATCAAAGAGCTGACAAAGAATCTAGACGCTGTTACGGTACCCGTAACCATAGGTCCGGTTATGCCTGTTTTTGATAAGCAGAGGACGGGTGAGAATGGTTTGGTGATTCCATATGTTGGGAATAGATTGACAAGTTTGGCTGGTCCTTCAGGAGATTCAGGAAAAAGGGCAGGAAAATTCAGACATGACACATGTAGTGAAGGATTAGAGGTACAGTCTAATTCAGGACTGGATGCTGGTGAAGCTAGTTGTTCAGGGATGCCAATTTTAGAACCGCAGAAGAAAGTGGTTCCAGTGAGAAAATCTACTGAAATAACAGCTGAAGATTTGAATGAATGGATGAAAGTTCTTCAAAAGAGGGATAAAGATTCACAAGCAATTGATGTGGCTAGGTTACGTGTAGAATTAGAAGAGCTTGTTGCAGGGACAGTTCCTACAGAAATTCTTAAAAATCATCATGATGGTGAATTGTTATTTATGTGTAAAAATATCACCTGGAGAGCGAAAAATACACATGACAGGTTAAGAGCAATAGCAAATGAGCAGGGAGTTGACTTTGATAAAGTGAAAGTTTTGCAGAAGTCTTACAGGATGGATTTCACAGATAAAGATATTGAAAATTTGAATGGTACTGGTAGAACAGGACAGATTAAAGAGATGATCGCTTTATTGCGAAAATGGGGCGATGTTGAGAAGTGGAAGGATAGGTGGTACAAGAAGAGAGAAGAATCAGGAGATAGGACTTATTCAGCATTTCCCGTGAGAGAAAAAGAGAAACCAGTGGATACTTATCCTATGAGAGAAATACCTGGAGGAGGATATGTACATGTTCCATGGACCAGACAGGATATTTTATCATTTACAAATGATTTCCCTCGATTGAGAGAAAAGCCCGTCGAGTGGTATAGGCAGGTAGACAGGTTTGTGAAATTGTCAAAAGTGCTGTGGATTGACCTGAATAGTCTGTTTGATATAATTGTTCCAGCAGACTTGTGGGCTGAGTGTAAAATAGTTGTGAGTTGGCCTACTGAGGAATATCCAAGAGATCAGAGAACAGGAGCACCAGATCCAGAAGTAATGAGAAAGTATGAGCAGGTGATCGTATACCTGAAAAATAAAGTACCTCCAAAAGAGACAGACTGGGTTAAAATAGATCGAACACATCAGGAAGCAAAAGAATCAGTTCATGCTTTTTACGAGAGGCTGATACTGGCGTTTAAACAATTCAGTGGAGATGAACACCTGGGTGACAAGGATTTGAGTCATTTTGTATACAGATTTGTATATGGCCTGAGACCTGAGATTAGTGAAAGAATTCGTGAGCATACTGTGGATTGGCAGAGTAAGAAAATAGATGAGATTCTGAGACATGCAAAATACTTCAGTGATGAAATTGAAGCAAAACAGAGAAAGCTGAAAGAGAAAGCAATGTGGGCACAAGTGAAAGTTGCGGAAAGACAGGAAGCACAGTTGGTGGAACAGGCGAATAATGCAGGAAATAATGCAGGGAATAGACCTAGGTATGCAGGAAAAGGAAAGGGGAATCTTGAGGAAGCTAAAAAAAAGTTCCCATGTCACAACTGTGGCCAACTGGGACATTGGAGATCTGAGTGTACCAATCCACCATTAGTGAATAATGAGGGAAAATCCTTAAATCAACAGGTGCAGAACGAGGGGAATAATCAACAGCAGCAACAACAGAAAGTTGTGAGACAGCAGAGTCAAGAGCCAAAACCGCCCTTGCCGCAGAATAGAGGATCACAAAAGTATAATCCGGATTCGGGATTCTACAATGATGAGCAGGTAAACAAACCAAGGCGTTCTAACCAGGTACAACAGTACTTGTTGAAGAATGAAGGGAGTGAGTCTGAGGGTGATTATTGACGGTGCCGAAGAGAGGAGGAAGAGTGCATACTTGGTGCAACTCTAGAAATAGACCAGGCAGGACCATTTGTGGATGGAAAAATAAATGAAGAAAGTGTTACTTTTTTGGTAGACACAGGTGCGACAAGATCAACTGTCAGGTCAACAGATATTAGAAATCTTCCTCTCTCGGATGAAGCAATCCAAGTAGTTGGTGTAGCCAATACACAAATCAGGACACGTCTTACTGAACCAGTAAGAGTACAAATAGGGAAATTTTCAGACATGCACAGATTTATCGTCTGTGACACAAGTCCAGTGAACCTGTTAGGTAGGGATTTGTTATGTAAAATGAATTGTACAATTTTTTGTACACCGGATGGAATAGCTTTTGAAACACCAGATGAGGATGTTTTGTACCGAATGACTCTAGAAAATAGAGAGAGTGAGTTAATTGGTGCATATGCTGTGTTTGATCCGGAGGATTTGCCTCAAGAGCTGACAGACACAGTGAAAAGGACAGTTTGGGATTTTACTGGAGAGGATGTGGGATTGATGAATAATGTAGATCCTGTGAAAATTTCAGTGAAAGAGGGAATTACTTATCCTAACATTCCTCAGTATAAAATGACACCAGAAATAATTGAGGGAATAACTCCTATAATTGAGAAAATGATTCAGCAGGGAGTTCTGAGAGAACTACTGAGTAGTCCGTGTAATTCACCGATAATGGGGCTAAAGAAGCCTAATGGGAAGTTCAGGATTGTACAAGATTTGAGAAAAGTTAACCAAATTGTGGTGGCATGTTGTCCTATTGTGCCAAATCCATCAGTGATTTTGTATCAGATTCCACATGATGCTGAGTGGTATACAGTGATTGATTTGTGTCATGCTTTCTTTTCAATTCCATTGCATCATGACAGCCAGCCGATTTTTGCATTTAGGTTTGGCCAGCGTATTTTAGCATGGTGTCGTATCCCACAGGGGTATACAGGGGTATACAGGGGTATACAGAGAGTCCTTCGATATTCAATCAGTTATTAAAAAAGTCATTGGAGAGTTTGATCATGCCTGAAAACTCAGTACTAGTGCAGTATATTGATGACCTACTTGTGGCATCAAAGACACGTGAAGCTTGTGAAGTAGATACTATAGCTTTACTGAATCTGGCAGATGGAGGGTTAAAAGTATCTCCAGCCAAATTGCAATTCTGCAAGAAAGAGGTGCATTATCTTGGACACAATATTGAAAAAGGTCTGAGAAAAGTGACTGATGACAGGATCAAAATTATCAGGGAAATGAAGGCCCCAAAGACCCAGAGGGAAGTGAGAATGTTCCTGGGAATGGTGGGTTATTGTCGTCAGTGGATAATTAATTTCTCGCTGATAGCAAAGCCACTGATTAAGCTGACAAAAAGTGAGATGACAGACCCATTGGAACTAGATGGAGAACAAATGGCAGCATTTGAAGAGTTGAAAAGCAGAATGTGTGAAGCACCTGCTTTGGGTATGCCAGACTATGAAAAAGAATTTGAATTGTACTGCAGTGAGAGAAATGGATGTGCACTTTCAGTGTTAATTCAGAAGCATGGATTACTGAGAAGGCCTATTGTGTACTTCTCATCGACACTTGACCCTGTAGCTGTAGGTTTACCAGGTTGTCTGAAATCTGTGGCTGCAACATGCAGAAGCCTAGAACAGAGTGAGGGAATCATAATGGGATATCCTGTAAGAGTATTTGTACCTCATAATGTGGCAATTCTTTTGACAAGAAGCAGAACTCAGTACATGTCACATAGTCGGCTGACTAAATATGAGAAATTCATTCTGGGAGCATCAAACGTGACTTTGGAGAGATGTGTGAATGTGAATCCAGCGACATTGTTGCCGGATATTGAAAATGTGGGTGTGAAAACAGAAGATGATCACAATTGTTTGGATGTGCTTGATTACTGTACAAAACCGAGACCAGACATAAGGGATCTTCCCTTGCATGAGAGTGATCATGTGTTGTTTGTGGATGGATCATGCCTGAGGAATGATGAGGGTGTGCTATGTGCAGCATATGCAGTGTGCAAGGTTTCAGAGGTTATGGAAGCATCACCATTGAAAGGAGTGAAATCTGCGCAAGTTGCTGAATTAGTGGCATTGACAAAAGCTTGTGAAATTGGGAAAGATTTGAGAGTGACTGTGATGACTGATAGTCAGTATGGATTTGGAGTTGTGCATGATTTTGGCCAACTTTGGCTACAAAGAGGTTTCTTGACGTCGAGTGGGACTCCAATAAAGAATGCTGAAGTGATTGGGAAATTACTTGAGGCGATACAGCTGCCTAAAGAATTAGCAGTTGAGAAATGTGCTGCTCATGGACAAGGAGATGATTTTGTGACAGTTGGCAACCGATATGCAAATGACATTGCTCAATATTGCGCCAAGAATAACCAATCAATTAATCGGGAACGAGAAGGTGAAATGTCTTTTTGTTCTGTGATGTTTACTAATGTCTTAGAGACGTGGGATGAAGTGAAACAGTTGCAGGATGAGGCAGAGGAGGAAGAAAAGAAAGATTGGATCAAGGCAGGTTGTGCCCCAAGAGAGACAGACCATGTTTGGGTCCATAGAGATGGCAGACCAGTAATGCCGAACTCCATGCTGTCAGCAATGGCAAGGATGTTCATGGCCAGGGACATTTGGGAAGGGATGCGATGATCAGGTCTTTTAAACAAACCTGGTACAATGCAAAGTTCAGGACAATTTCAGAAAGTATTTGTCAGAGATGTTTGATTTGCCAGCAATTTAACACTGGGAAAAAGACAGTGGTGAGTCTGGGAACAATAGGCAGAGAAGGAGGTCCTTTTACAAGAATGCAGATTGATTTCATTGAAATGCCCCAAGTGAACAGACTAAGGTATGTACTAGTGGTAGTCTGTTTGTTTTCAAGATGGGTTGAGGCCTATCCGACTCGGAGAAATGATGGAGTAACAGTGGCAAAGTTACTGTTAAGAGAGTTGATTCCTAGGTACGGATTTCCGGTAACGATTGAGTCTGATAGAGGTGGACACTTCTATAATGAACTCATGAGTTTGATTTGTGAAGCATTAAGCATACAGCAGAAGCTACATTGTGCATACAGACCAGAGGCTTCTGGTGTTGTTGAGCAGATAAATGGCACAATCAAGAACAGGATTGGTAAGATGTGTTTAGCCACTGGTATGAAATGGCCGGATGTCTTGCCTCTAGTGCTAATGACTATTAGATCTACTCCAGATAGAACTACTGGTTTAAGTCCGCATGAAATCATAATGGGACGTGCAATGCGACATGCATATGTACCTGTCAATAAGTTAATGACAATAACTGATGACATGATTTTGGATTACTGTAAAGGCCTGGCTGACGCAGTTCATTCTGTGTTTCACCAGATTGGAGAAGAAGCTACTACACTTGAGAAGAAGCAAGCTCATGATCTGAGTCCAGGAGACTGGGTGAGGATTAAAGTTCACAGAAGAAGAAATTGCTTGGTTCCAAGGTGGGGAAGACCAAGACAAGTTATTTTGACTACGACAACTGCAGTGAAGTGTGCTGGTGGAGTATTTGAGTGTATGTTAGTGAAATGGGCCCTAGTGTATGATGAGTGTATGTGCGTGTAACTGTGAAGTTACTCTATCCGTGGAAGTAGGGAGATTTTGTACACCCCAATCTGCATCACATCAGCTCGCGGCACAGACAACAGGCTCCTTCGCCCTCCGCTCCTCTGTGGTGCTACATTCCAGATGCGCGTGTACCTTCCCTCTTTTTTAAACTGTCCTTAGTACAATGTTAGTTAGTACAATGTTAGTAACATGTATGTGTTTAAATTATGAATCCGAACAATCAGGTTACAAATGCTCTGTGCCTGCAGTTGTGAACAAAGTTCTAAAATGAAAAGTGCAAAACTGTTGGTCTCCGATGCCATGATAACCTGAAATAGCCCTATCATGGATCCACATTTTAGGAGAAGTTGGTGGAGCATCAAATATGTTCTCTGAACAGGGTTTTCTAATGCTTGAGGGTTTCACTTAGGAATTTCAGGCATTTGAGACTGTGATCATATGAAACAGAAAACTCACATTTTGAAGGGGCACTTTTGGGTTGGGAAATTGATTTAAAAAGCATGAAAGTGCGAAAGTGAAATGGTTTGTTTTGATCTGTACTATCATAAGTTTTAGGTGGTGGTAGTAATGAAAAGAGTTAATTCAAATGTTTGATGACTGAGTAGAAATAGATATAGATGTTGTGATGACACTTAGGGTGAATTAAAAACCTCAGCGCAATTTGAATTCTGGGCTGCTGAGGGAAAACGTTGACAGTTGTTACCTTAGTCCATGACGGACTTTCCTCCTGCCTAATTGTCCATGGTGCTCTCACTCTTGAGCATGCAAGAATCCATTTCCATCTGTGCAATCAATCTTTTTTTTGTTATTATTTTTTATTCGAGGTAGGGAGAAGAGAAACACACCCCAAACATATTTTGTGAAATTCTGAGCCCATTCCTCCCGGAACCAGGTTTACTCCTGCCCTTGTAAAGAGTAAATCACTCGCACTTTTCAAGGAAACAAGTTTGTGAATACCTGTAAGAGTTTTCTTAGATTTCTCAGCTATTTTTGCCCTGTGAGACCCATGGGGAAATACTGTACCTGGGTATAATTGACGTACGGCTGCTCGTCACCTTCCTTGCATTCGTAAATCAAGCCATTTGCAAACATATATCCAACATACAATAGCAAATGGCTTTGTGAGTCCAGTTTACTCAACTAATCATTGAATGGCCAACGGCCTCATTTTTAGGTCTTGCCCCTAGCGTTGCAGTGCGCAGCACTGCTCGCGCAGCGCGAGACCTCTTGTATGGGCTTCAGAGAGCTAACCACACGCTCGTGTGTGTGGTTTTGCTTTCGCAGGCTGGCATTGGCTGTAGCGTGCTTTTTATTTTAAAAAATGGCACGCGATTGGGCAAAGGCGGGCGCAAGCCCCGCCTTTGCTCCGCCCATTCCCGTCCATGACTAGGACGCGCATCAGCGCGCGGCACAGACGACGGGCTCCTTCGCCCCCCGCTCCTCTGTGGTGCTACATTCCAGATGCGCGTGTACCTTCCCTCTTTTTTAAACTGTCCTTAGTACAATGTTAGTAACATGTATGTGTTTAAATTATGAATCCGAACAATCAGGTTACAAATGCTTTAACCTATGAGTGTTGTAATCTGTTCTGATGGTTTGTAGACTTTTTTAGCATGACAAAAAGGTTAATACGTTTACTTTGACTCGAAAAGAATGTCAGCTCATTGTTTTCACGAGGGTATTTCTATATTCATTGCAATCCGACCCTTTCCGCGTGAGTAAGAGGTGCCAGGGCACGCGGGCAGTTTAGGGCGTGAGTCGGGGAGGGGGAGTGGGGTTGGGGGGAGAACAGTTCGAACGTTGACAGGGATGGGGGGGCAGTGGCGACTCGGGTGGCGGCAGGGGGTGCTCCGGTGAGCCATTGTAGGTATGACAAGTAGGAAGCAGGAGACTGGACTTGGGCCTTTGCCCTCGGGTGTGTCCAATCCACCCAAAAAATATTTTCAACATTTTGCCAAGTTTCAAATCGTCTGTCATTGAAAACTACATTGTCCATGTAACGCTGCTCAGTATATCGACCTCAGAAGGTTGGGAAGATGAGTCGCCTTCGGCAGGATTTCTACTCGTGACCTGCAGGTGGCAACTGATGTCAGTGGCAAGCGTTTAACTCATCGTGTGAATGTGCTAACATTTACAGTGCCTTTTGCAGAGAACCTACTCCTTCAGGCAGGGCAGCGGCAGCTGTTTGCTCTTCTGTGAAAGAAAACTCAGCTTCATATATGAAGATCTGTGGCTTTATAATCATTAGTTTCATATGCCAAAAAAGCGCTTCAACACCCCATCAGGGGTAACAGGCGCTATAATGCAAACCTTTTTCCCTCTTCTATCCGTCCGCTATCCTTCTCAATCCAAATAACTGACTAATATCCACCACTCAAATTACTTTCATATTTCACTACACTAATCCACCACTAATGCTTTATGGGTTCCAGAGTAGCATGCTACTTGCCGAAAAAGCGCTTCAACGCCTTGTCAGGGATAGTAAGCACTATATAAATGAAATTACAATACAATAAAATATTCTGCTACCCAGTGCCACCCACACTTCTGTTTCTCTCGCACATACTCTCATCACCTACTTTATAAAGTGACGCCGCAGCTGCCCCTTGTATTTGTAATAATCAATAAACACTGTCTCTGTCCTCGAGGATGGTCCAGGTTAATCTCTTATCTCATCATCCCTCGTGCTGTTCATTGCCATGAACTCTTTGGAAGGTTCTAAATCCATGAAAGATCCTAAACAGGTGAAATAAAGGTGTTTACTTGTAAAAGCAGCTCTCCCCCATCAGGGTATTTTTTCAGATGTCTCTGTGATTTACCTAAAATTTCACTCTTCCTATTTTTCTGATGAAAACCAAAATGGTTCCCAGTTTTGTATTTTTTCATGAGTCTGACATACTAAACATGCTTTACTGTTAGTGTTTTAAGATTTATTCATTTGCAGAGGGGACTATTGTAATTTGGTGGTGTTTCGGGAGAAATATTGCTATAGGTTGAATACTATGTTGTCAGCAGCTGAATCAATTTAGGGTTATGTTATGTTCCTTCCTTGTCGTGGGGTTGCTAGGCAATGTACTAGGCTGTGTTCTAGCACTAGAATGTGGTCACTGTGTGGAGTCAGTTTTACTGCTGGACACGGTGTTGTGTAGACGTTACTACTGGTAGCTCCAGACAATAAACGTGGGTACTTGATCCTCTGCTCTGCCCTATCGTCTGTACAAAACAAACTTGGACACACGCCGAGAGAAGACAGAGATATATTTTCTTTTCTTTACGTCCAGGCCTTGCTCTGTATTCATGCATCACAACACTATGATGCACTGTTTAAAACCGACCAGAGTCTCTTCAAAAGCAGGTGAAAGAAATGCCAGGAATGTCTCCTCTGCCCTCTGCCTGTCTCAGTGATTCATGGGTAAAGATTGATTGCACCTGTAATGCCCTTATGTATGAGTTTGAGGAAGACTGGCCCAGCACTCCCCACAGGATCCACAGACCAGTCCACATTCATACAGAGTGTAGTCAACAGAGCTTACACAGAGCACTGCATGCACACACAGAGTACACAAAACTGGTCATCATTTAACGTAGCTTTATTTCGGTTACAAACCTTAACAAGCATTTACAATGCAATGGTCTTGGCATTGTTAAAGTTAGAGCTGTTGGCATTGCTCATGACAGTCTTGTATGTTTTTGTTTTTAAAACATTTAAAGAAACGGCATTGTTATTTAAAATGTCAATAGATTAATCACTCTCCAATGCGAGACCTATTGCATTTGCACCCACATACAGAGCCACACACACAGAGCCACCCACACATACAGAGCCACCTACACACACAGAGCCACCTACACACACAGAGCCACCTACACACACAGAGCCACCTATACACAGAGCCACCTACACATACAGAGCCACTGACATAGAGCATTCTACACACAGAGTTACCCCCACACAGAGCCTCCCACACACACACACACACACACACAGAGCCTCCGACACACACACACAGAGCCTCCCACACACACACACAGAGCCTCCCACCCACACACACAGGGCCCGATTCACAGAACTAACTCAAGACAAAATCCTAAACTTACTACCATTTTGGTATTCACAGAAGGCACTTACTCATTTTGGTATTCACAGAAGGCACTTACTCATTTCGGTATTCACAGAAGTCAGGAGTCCTAACTTTAGGGCTCCTAAATGCCTTCTGTGAATACTGAAAGTCTTAAAATTAGGATTTTTCTCAGTTTAGGAGTAGTAAAGTTAGGACTCCTAACTTTACTACTCCTAAACTGAGAAAAATCCTAACTTTACGACTTTAGGTATTCACAGAAGGCATTTAGGAGTCCTAAAATTAGAAGTCCTAACTTTACTACTACTAAACTGAGAAAAATCCTAATTTTAAGACTTTCGGTATTCACAGAAGGCATTTAGGAGTCCTAAAGTTAGAAGTCCTAACTTTACTACTACTAAACTGAGAAAAATGCTTATTTTGAGACTTTCGGTATTCACAGAAGGCATTTAGGAGTCCTAAAGTTTGAAGTCCTAACTTTACTACTCCTAAACTGAGAAATATCCTAATTTTAAGACTTTCGGTATTCACAGAAGGCATTTAGGAGTCCTAAAGTTAGGACTCCTAACTTTTGTGAATACCGAAATGAGTAAGTGCCTTCTGTGAATACCAAAATGAATAAGTGCCTTCTGTGAATACCAAAATGGAAGTAAGTTTAGGATTTTGTCTTAAGTTAGTTCTGTGAATCGGGCCCTCAGAGCCTCCCACACACATATACGCTACAGCCAGGGCTTTAAGAGGGCCGGGTCTCACCAGTGAAGCGCATCGGCAGTTTTTAGGTCTCGCCTGAGCCAGCGCTTTAGCGCTGCTCTGGCGAGAGCTATAGAAAACGGGGATTTGGAAGTGCAAACGAGTGCTTTTCAGGCCCCCAACTACAGTGCATGTGCGCCGGGCGCGCGCACCATTTGGCAGCCTGCATGTACATTTCGCGGGCGCTTTGATGTTCTCAGTGAGCTGCACGGCCACTGCAAACATCAAAGCGCCCGCGAAATGATTACTTTCACTTTAACGTTCGCACCTACTTGGCAGACTGGTTCTCTGTTGCTCTTTCCTCCTCTGCTCTCTCTCCTCAGAGTCCGTCCCTCCCCCCATCTGGACTGTACACTGTTTGCCTCTAGCCAGTCTCTCAGGAAGGGATTTCTTAATTAATTTCATGTCTGAAGCTATGTGACGCCGCTTCATACTGACAGGTTAGACTTTGCTTCACATTTTTCTTAAAGTCTCACTGCTTTAAACACTTGTAAAGCAAGCCTCTAGTTGTGCTCTGCAGACAGCCTCATAATTCCTACTCCTGGCTTTTTTCATTTTGCTAATTGTTTATTTTATCAAATGTTCCTTGAAAGGGAAAAAAACCCACACACATGGCCGTGGCATCATGTTACAGTTGGCACGTGCACCGGGCGGGAAGTGGTGGAGGTCGCGCAGCCTTAAAAGTATTTTTAAAGGCCTCGGTGTTTGTTTGCGCCTCCTGTGGGCGGGTGCATGTCCGAGCAGATTTATTCAGGGGATGAATGGGTTCGTCGAGGTTTCGTCAGCTTGCTTCTTTCAGTTGGGGTGTTACTGTTCCAGTGCCGAGGAGCTGTCAGGGGGATCATTCTTGCGTTCGGCGAGCATGTCGATTTGTTTATACAGTGATTCCACCGTACCATTAATCTAATCCGAGAATACTAACTGGGTGCGCATGTTTACATGAGAATGCAGCTTCAGCATAAGCGCCAATGCCCTCCTGTCGGTGCAGATTAAACATGGCTGGTGCCTGGGTGAGAAGAGATGCGTCCATTTCTCTTCTAAAGTTTTAGGAAGTATTTTTTTGTTCCACATTTGCACACCTTCCCCTTCAATCCCCCTTTTTGTCTGGGGGGACACGAGGCGCTGTGAAAGAAGCTTATTCTTGGACTAAACCAATGCCAAGTACCCATTATCTCAGTGGAGCCCAGCATCTAAAAAACACCTCCTCTAAGTCAACCCACAACACAATGACATGTTTCTATGTGACGCCGCTTCATACTGACAGATTAGACTTTGCTTCACATTTTTCAAAGTCTCACTGCTTTAAACACTTGTAAAGCAAGCCTCTAGCTGTGCTCTGCAGACAGCCTCACAATTCCTACTCCTGGCTTCTTTCATTTTGCTAATTGTTTATTTTTATCAAATGTTCCAGGTGAATTTGCTTCTGTATTTCAGTTTTCCCAACACTACATCCTTTAATCATGGCATCCTTACACAAGAACATGGGAAAGACGCACTCTCCGGCGTTAAACATTCGCAGCAATGTTCAGCCTTGCATCTCTAAGAGCGTAGATGCCTAGTTCTCGGCCCTATCAGGAGGGCAAAGCAACAGGGGCCTTTAATAAGGGTGCCACAATGCATCAAGTGGGGTCATGCCTCTCTCCTCTCTGCCGTGCTTTATCGGAAGTGCAACACCAAATATTAGTAAAAACAGGGCCTCTGCCTAGGCACAGCGCCGGACTGGCCTAGAGGGCAATCTGGCAGTGCCAGAAAGGAGAGCCCGACAGGTCTTATTGTGTGGTGGGCCGGTTTTATTGCAGTGTGTGCATATTGTTTTGAGCTACTTTAAACAAAGACTAGGAGGCAGCAGCAGGCAGTAGGAGGCAGTAGCAGGCAGCGCTGTTCAGGCAAAGATAGATTGCTTTGGGTGCACAGCAAGGTTGGGTGTCTCACATGGTATGAAGTGGCTGCATCATATCATATCGGCTGTGCAGTGTTTTTACGTGCGGCTTACATACATCTTAATTTAAAAAAGAATCTTTCATCTTCATTAAATATGCGCTTCGGAGTTTATGAGTGGAGTGCTGTTCAAAATACTTAGACGGGAGACAACCTGCCAAAATGATGTTTTGCAGCAGTACTCGGTCCTGCCTGGACTAAGGGTTGCTGCATGGTTCTGGTATGCACACACCAATAAAGTGAGAATCTGTGTGCTAGGCTTATGGTAGTGGAGTTGTATCCATTGTGTCCACACAGTTCCATGTCACCCAATTCAACTCCACACATTTCCAATACACACCACATAATTCGAACCCAAACCACATAATTCAACTCAACAGCACAATTACGCAACACACAACATACATCCAATTCACACCACAGAATTCCATATCATGCCACAAAATTTGACAGCACACCACATAAATAAACTCCACTACATACCCCTCCACAACACAATACCATTCCACATAATTACACTCCATAGCACACAATCCTACTCCACATAATTCTACTACACTCAATAACACATAATTACACTTAACACCATGCTATGCCACTACACACAATTCCACAACTAACAATTCCAATCCAAACCACATAATTCCACTACACACCACCTACGTACACTCCATAACACATGGGTCATAGACATTGTCATTTACAACACCAGTAGCTCTAACTCTAGCAAATGCAAGACCATAATTAAACTCCACAACATGCCACTTCCGAACACAAAATGCCATTCCAAACAATTACACTATGACACACAATCACACTCCGCATAATCCCAGTGCACTCAATACCACATAATTACTACCCACATATTTCCACTGCCCACCATGCCACATAATTCCACTACACAAATCCACTCCACACAACACAATTCCAACACACACAATTCCACAACTAACAATTCCAATCCAACCCACATAATTCCACTCTACACCACCTTCATCCACTATGCTCCAAACCAAAACACATAGGTAAAAGACATTGTCATTTACAACACCAATAGCTCTAACTCTTGCAAATGCGAGACCTATTGCATTGTAAATGCTTGTTTTTTTTAGGTCTCGCTGAGACAGCGAAAGCTGTCTCTTTGAGACATTTTGTAAGTGGGTTTTCAAAAGTGCTACCCACATGGTTTTGCTGGCCTAGAGCTTGAGTGCACGATGGCGTGCACGTGCACAGCTGCTCCTCTGCTCATTGCATTCCCCCCTCCCTTCTCACCCAGCCCTTTGATGCTCTGCTTGCATCTCCCCAACGCGATCACTTTCACTTTCTTTTTTTAACGTAAACCACATCCTCAAAACAGCTGCTCCTCTGCTCATTGCATTCCCCCCTCCCTTCTCACCCAGCCCTTTGATGCTCTGATTGCATCTCCTGAACGCGATCCCTACTGTCTTTCACATGTGTTTGCTGTATCTCGCTTGTTTTCTTTGCTTCTAGAGAAAACTCGGTAAAGAAGTAATGTTATAATGTTTCCCTTTCTATCTTTAACTAAATATAAACCTCCTGCCACGTTTAAAAAAAGAATGTTATTGGAGCAATTAATGTAAGGTCTTTGTAAAATAGAACAGCACAGCTATACATCAGGCTCCCATATTAACTTGGAAAGGGTTACCGGTGTGCGTCACACAAATGTGACAGTAATCTCCGGTTTTGCAACTAACTAAAGCAATGCCAACACAACTCCCACTAACTAACCCCCATCCAGCAGCCAAATAGCATCATATCAGTGTGCAGGCTACCTCCTGCCACTTTAATGGGGCACATTCGTATTGTTAATTATGTTTTGGCAATAGTGTCATGGAGTAGCACAAATGCCCATGTAAAAATATTTACAAAAAAACTTGGCTTTTTTTTATCATGAAAGCGCCTGGCACTGGATATATGTAGCCTTTAGGCCTGTATTCCTAAGAACCAACATTTTAATGACTCATGCAGTCGGAGGAACGGTTAGTACAAAACGGGTGAAGCAGATGGAAGTCATTGCATAAGAATGCACTTTCACCTCTCTGTACCCATCGGCACTAGGTTCACTTCCAGAACATGAACGTATCTAGCACGAGGTGTCCTGCTTAGAAGTAAAGATGGGCAAGCAAAGCAAGGGTCGTGGCTGGCTGTGGCTCGGCCCTTTTCTCATGGGAACTGACAAGCCAAAATAGCGCCAATTCAAGCATTCCAGGCTCGAACCTTACACCCCTAATATTTTTATTGTTTACATTTGCTTATTTGAGTTTCATCATTATAATTCACTGTAGTTTACACAATTGTACAGTTTTGATCTGATACATTTTGCTAAACAGGTTTGCAGCGCAACGTGTAAAACATTAACGTCTCATTCGACATTACAAGAATGAAAACACAGTGAAAATATGATAAGGCAATTTACAACATAACAGTGATTTAACAAGGGTTATGTCACCATGGCTGCAGTCCTTCAAGATTCAGACATTGAAACAGTGCATCACATCGTACATCCTATGTTGCCCTTCTATGGGACCTATCTGTTTGGGTCCACGCAGCGCTTGAGTTTGTGCAGGCCTATGAAATGTATCACACCAGGTCTGTATGCTATCATTAGTGCCCATTACGCGTTGTGTTAGGTGTCTTGGGTGATGTCAGTAAGTAACTTCTACGACGTTGCCCTTTGTGTATTGCTGAGCGTGTCATGTGCATTCTGGTGCGACCCTTGTGTCAGAGCTGACGAACCTTCCACCCCTAATGACTGAGAAACCAAAATACACTAGACGCAGGACAGATAAGCACAACATGACTAAAAAAACTGTTTTTCTGTGTATAATTGCATTGGTATTGCATTTACTACCCCCAACGAGTCAGCAAGTGGGCTGATAGTCGCTTTCACTCAATGAACACCTGTAACTCGAGAGCAGCGCCTGAATGTGGGGGCAAAGGGGGTGTCCTTTGCTTATTTATTTATTTTTGTTGCAGATTTATATACCCAAACTCAACCCGAAGGTATTGGAGCGCTTTACATGAGCACCAGTCACGTTACACAAGGACGCATTAATTTTTTGTAGGCACAGGGACATTAAGTGATTTGCCCAGAATCACAGGAAGCTGAGCCAGCGTCGAGGCTGGAACCTGGTTCCCCAGCTCCGAAGTTGGCAGCTCTGGCCGTAAGGCACCTCTCCCCAATAATCATTGGCATTGAGTTGCCTTGTTTGAGATGCTGGCCCTCTCTCTCCTTACTTTTAGTTGCCACGGGATGGCAATGACATTACATAAAAATAGCCTCTCCTGTCTTCCCTTATGCTTAACTTGTAATTTATCAAAAACAAATAATTTTTTTCATGTAATCTGCCAGACTGAATTTAAGATGTAATACCTGTGTTTATTGAACATAGTGTTTTAATTTAGATGAAGAAATATTTTAACAAAAAACATTGACCATTGGTGTTAAATGGGAGGGGAGAGTAGGAAATATTCATCCTTTTTAGGTCTCGCCTAGCTATTGCGTTTACGCAATCGCAATGCGAGACTCTAGTAAGAGGGGCATTTCAAAGTGCTCCCAAAAGTGGATTGCATGGCGAGCACGCGCACAATCACGTGCATCGTGCCGCCATGCAATCCGTTTGGGGAAGCGCTTCAGCCCACTGGCACCCTTTGCATCATACTTCAAAGGGTTTGCTCCCCCGCCTGGAATGCGCTCCCCTGCCCCCGCCAAGCGCGCACGCCACACTCTGCCGCATCTCACCGTGACAAATTTGCTTTCACTTTCGCGTGGCGGGCGCTCGCTCGCGTCCGGAGCACTTTAGAAGCCGGGCTTGTCTTGTTTTCTTCGTAATACGCATTTGTTCTCTACCTGGCTCCCCTCCTTTTCCTAGGCCTCTGTCTCTCTTACGACCCCATTCCCTTTCGCTTATGTCTGTATTTACTGCTCTCTCTCTCTTCGCTTATGTCTGTATTTACTGCTCTCTCTCTCTCTTCGCTTATGTCTGAATTTACTGCTCTTTGTCTCTCCCGCTCTCTCCATTCTATCCTGCTCTCTCTCACGAGCCTTCCATCATTTCCTATCTCTAACCTGTGGTCCCCGTCTACCTCGCGCCCTCTCCCCTCTTTGTGCCCGCTCCCTTTCTCGCGTCGCCACCTCTTCCATCATTGTACCTCGCTGTCCCTGTCTAACCTGCAGTCCCCGTCTACCTCGCGCCCTCTCCCCTCTTTGTGACCGCTCCGTCGCCACCTCTTCCATCATTGTACCTCGCTGTCCCTGTCTTTCTCGCACCCCCTCCCTTCCAGATCTCTGTGTCGCTGTGTCTCCTTTCCTGTCAGGCCTCTTCTTTCCTCCCAGTGTCTGACATTTGAGGGTCGCTAATGAGCACCTCCGCAGTCCGGCTCTCACTGATCCCTCAGAGGCTGCCGGGGGTATGGGATCCTTTCCCTGCAAATAATTAATTTAGCTACGTGTTGCGTAAGAGTCTATTAATATTATATCAGGGCCGGTGCTGCTGCTGTAGTGCAGTTTCATTAAAAATGTGATCTGTAGCTTTAAACATGCAGCTTTCCATGCAGAATTATGCCAAGTAATTCTTGGTCTGCAAACTCGTAATTGCGTACAGAGATTCCCGTCGGTACCGGAAATTCAGAACGCCTGGAACGGCTGCATATAGTTCCTCAATACTTTGTCCATTTCTACTAGTTGTGTTTCATCAGCTTTTAAGAGTAGCGTTCGGGCCACTCCTCCCCCCCTCTTATCTAGTCTCCTTCTAGGCCACTTTTTCCATTTTGCTTGGACATTTGATCCTCGTCTATTGGCTGCCTCTTTCTCTTCTTAATAATTATACTATAATATAATACTTGAATTTGTATAGCGCCGCTAATAACCCGTGAGGGTCTGTAGGCGCTGTCCGTAGGCAGGGGGAAGTGATTTGCCCAGAATCACAGGATGTTGAGCACACAACGAGACTTAAACCTGGATCTCTCAGCGCCCAAGTCGGCTGCACTGGCCGTTAAGCCACACCCTCCCCCTTCTGAACGTAGCATTTGGACCACTTCTTTGTCATTGACTTGACTCTGGAACACGTCCAGGGCCGGACTGGTAATTTAAAACAGCCCTGTCAAAAAGTATAAACTTAGACCCCATGTGCACCAAGTGAGTAACCCCCAGCACATTGCTCAGTAGGATTTTATGTAGGATAATTTTGGAAAAGTGAAACCAAAAGGTGCATGTTAACTGCTCAATTTTTCAATTATATTTGCAACTTTTACTGACTGCTCCGAAAGGGATTCAAATAAAGATTTCAGTACATTAGTGTTTACCACAGTACCGTGAAGCGCTATTTCTACACAGCTTCTAATCAAGCAGGCCATGTGCCTGGTGAGAAAAAGGACCTATTTGTTAGAACAGTTATGAGAGGTTTTCTTTTAATGCTTCCATTCAAAAGTCTTTGAAGCTCATCTAAAAAGCATTGAAAATGCAACTGGTTTCGCATTTACGCGAGGAAGCTATTGGCATTGTAAATGACAATGCCTTTTATTTTATGTTTTAAAAACCAAAACATAAATAAAAGGCATTGTCATTTGCAATGCCAATAGCTCAAACTCCCGTAAATGCGAGACCTATTGCATTGCAAATGCTTGTTTAAATGGGGCCTCGAAACGGGTCTCTATCGGGCTCTGTTTTGGGCTCTGTTTTGTGCCCTGGCACCAGCGGTCCGTTTTTTGTCCGTTTTGTGTCACAGCAGGCTTATTGACGTGCGAGCTCACTTCTCTCCAGTGGAGAAATTAGCTTTAGCGTTGTACCCTTTAAAGATTTCCCTTCTCTTGAAACTCAGGAGCAGCAACATCGTCGTGTTGTCACCAGGGCTTAAAGTGGAAGCTTTTTCAATATTACATATAATAAGCCATAGTTGCTGCTTATTTATCTTGTGCAACTAAACCACTGACAAAGCCAATAGTCCTTACTTGTTGTAGGTCTGATGCTCCTTGTTGTATCATATATCTGGATAAAATGACAGAAACAGCAAAATACAAGCCGGGCAGCATACTATGCTAAGCACAGATTTTTAATTTACGTGTTTAAGTTACGCCCTTAATTATATTTGCCACGCCCCTTTGAGCGACCCCCCCCCCCCGTTTTTCCATCCCACTTAAAGCCCTGGCTACAGCAATTCCGTTATGCAGTGAGAGCAACATAGCAAATGGATTACAACTTACAAGCATCTCTCCCGCCACCTCCGAATGTCTCCCGACCACGGTATTCTTCCACTCCCTTCGCTTCCCGCCTTACGGCCCCAACACCCGGTGTCTGTCCACACCTTTTACCCTTCGCTATGTCTGAAACCACTCACCTTGCGGGCTCCTGGTAATGCAGAGCAGCCTTTCTCCTGGACGGGTACATCCTCGTCTTCCTCTTGTGGGTGCAAAATCTCTGGGGTCGAGAGGCAGAGGGAAGACGCGGGTAGTACGGGGGCGTGTGAGGGACAAGGTTAGCAAACAAGAGAGTCCACGCTGGGCAAGAGAACGAGGCTGCGGCGGGGAGGAGGAGAGCCAGAGATGAAGGTCCCTACTCGGAGATGGGGGCGGGAATACGCTGAGCAGAGAGGAAAACTTGGAGGGTTCGGTTCTTATAGCAGACATGCCAACCCTCCCGATTCAGGCAGGAATCGCCCTGGACACCACCGCCTTTCTCTGAGGTCAAGTAGAAATGCCTCGGAGAAACGCAGCGGCATTTTCAGATTCGGGGTCGTGTTTTCTTTCTCTCCTCTTGCCATTGGCTGGAATGTTTACATTCCAGAGGAGAGAAAGAATGTAAAAAACACGCCCCCGAATCCGAAAAAGACGGGGCTTGTTTTGAGAGACAAAGCTCTTCTCCAATGGCTGACCAGCATTTAAGAGGCCAGCCAATGGAGAAGAGGGGAGAAGAGGGGTGGGTTCAAGCCCCTGTTCTGAAACATTAAATCTAGCGAGTGAGACTGCGCAAGAGCAGCCTTCGCTAGCCGAGACCTAAAAAGCACAAGTAAAAATCTCATATAAAACAAATACATAATCATATTATCTAAAAACAGTTAAAAACCTTCAAAATCATGTTCATGGTTCCTTAGCCTGCACCAATGATTTCAAAAGCCAATATCAGATGGAAAGTACCAACAACCTTGCAGAACATAAATACTCCTCATCATTAAATTTCCAGGGCTGCATTTTTAGTTCAATCGCAATGCAGCTATACAGCCCGCAATCTTTTTATTTCTAAAAAGTGCAACCGTGCAGTAGACTTAGATCACAAGCCTTTTTCCCTATGTGCTAAGTTCACCAAGTCAGAGGCTTCCTATATAAATTTTAAGATACATTTTATACGATTGAGATTCGTGTTTTTTTTAAAAAAAGATTCAAATCTGCAGTAGTTTAAGCAATCTGCTGATGAAAGATTACAAGAAAAAGCAACTTTTTCGACTATTCATTGCAAATGTGGTATGCCTTAAAGGTTCATGCCTTTCTTTTTCCGCGCAAACCCAACTCCAAGCAAGTAACGGCTTACACTGAAAACTATGCACTGGGAAAGGTTCGTTTTGAGGGTCGTTAGTGAATCTTGATATTTCCTAAATTCTCAATCGTGGCATATGGAACGGATCCATTTCCTTCTAGGGTTTGCCTAGGTAGGGCAAACAAATAGTATGTGCGCCTGATTTTCTTTGGTGTGTAAATTACAAAAATTACAGTTTGTGTCCACCAAGACATGCTTATCCAGCTCGATGTATACTCTCTGGTTTAAAGAATGTCATATCGGATTGAAGTAAAGTGATTTGGCCATTTGGGGTAGATCATCATCCAGAAAAGATTCAAAATGTGGAATAGGCTTAAATAATCGGCCTGGTTGGGCTGCAGTTCTGCTGCAGTAAGGTAGTCACAAAACCCCAATAAATCTGCATTAACTGCCTTTTCGAGTATGCTGTCAAATCTTGGCGGTGACTCCTTAAAGAGCCGAGACCCAATCTGGAAAACCAGGGCTCAACATGTCAGGCCCAAGGAAAGCTATGAGCTTCATCTATCTCCAGAAGTTCCATTAACCCATCCCTATTACAACTAGATTTTTGTGTGGTCCGTAATCTCACCCAGAATAATAAAATAAAACTAGTCCAAGAAAACCACAAGGCACAACCTCCATGCAGATCGCTTCACACACAGAGCAGAACCTCCTGCAAGCACTAAGGGCCATATGTAGATAATTTCTATTTACCGATTCATAAATACTGAATTTTACCGATTCGGTATTTATGAATCGGTAAATAGAATGTAGGTAAACATTCGGTAATTATTACCGAATCGGTAATATTCGGTATTTATGAATCGGTATTTACCGATTCGGTAATAATGCATCCCTTCCAATTCATTCCTACGGGCCTGGAGGCCCATAGGAATGAATGGGAAGCCATTCACTATTACCGATTCGGTAAATACCGATTCGGTAATAGGGGGAGCATATTCATGGGTGGCAGGGTGTCACATTGACACCCTGTTGCACCCCTGAATCGTGCATGTGTGCACATGTGGCGCACATACATGCCCTAAGGGCATGTATGTCTGCCACATGGCACTTTTCAAAAACCACAAAATTGCTTTTTAAAAGGTATTCGTTATTTACCATCAACTTGTAGTTGGTGGTAAATAACGAATCCAGAAACCACAAATGCACTCACTTGAGTGCCCCCTACATAGGATTTCAGGATTCGGTAACTTACCGAATCGGTATTTTACCAATTTCTTAAAATTCCGATTCGGTAAATTACCGAATCCTGAAATCCAGCCACCTACATCTCAATTGCCTAAATACCGGTCGGTAACGGGATATTTACCGATTTTCGGCCGTTACCGACCGGTATTTAGGTACCTACATATGGCCCTTTGTGCCTGATTGTGAGTTAAGCCGTTATTTATCGCCTCTGATAAATAACAATCTAACGAGGTACACTATTTATCGAGCGTGATAAAAAAACACCTATTAAGAGTTTATGGAGAGTAACATGCAGATTTTGGTGTTTTCCAACCCATGTTTAAACAGTGGTTATTGTATAGGTCGGAATATTACGAGCACCTTGTAATCAGGCCCTGAGTGTAGGAGCTATTTAATGCACCTGATAAACAGCACCTATTACGAGTTTATGGGAAATAACATCTGAATGAAATGGTAAATACTGTATGCTTTTCCCCCTTTAAATTTTGGTAGGTATGACCTGCCGAAATTTAACAAGCCTTTAGGTATTTAACACACCTGATCATTATCGGATACGTTAAATACCTTTTAACTTGTAATTCCAAACTGTGCATAAACAGGGTTTTACACATGGGTCAGAATACACCAAACACATCATAATCAGGCCCTAAATGTGATAAAATGCTGTTCCACAGAGTGTGCAGCAGGCAGCTTCCGAAAAAGGTGATGATGTTGATCCATAGCTCCCTAGTTGTCGATGAAGACCTTGACGTCTCCTTGATTGGTTGATCGGGTCTGTGCATCCAAAGATGACTGAGTAGTCTGATTAGGGCATTTAACATCCTGTCATAGGTCGGGAAGACGCATGATGACACTGTCGATGACATGCATGTAGCTCTGGACTTGTGCAGCTCATGCTTTCTTTGAGCCTCAGCAGAACGCCTTGCCTCGGAGGTTTGGCAGCCTTTGTGAATGAGGCTATGCCATGCTGGACAGTCCAGTGCAATGGTTTTCCAGTTAGCGGATTTGATCTCGAGGGACTTCAGGGAGGCCTTCAACATGTCCTTGAACCGCATCTTTGGTCCTCCATGACAGCGCTTTTCCTGAGTGTGTTCTCCATAGAAGAGCTGTTTGGGGATGCACTCGTCTGACATTCTGACAACATGCCCAACTAGTCTGGGCTTTCATCAGCAGTGTATGAACTGACAGCAGACTGGCTCTAAAAAGGCCTTCAGTATCCAGCACTGTGTCCTGCTAGCTGAGTCTCAGAAGCTAGTGCAGACAGGTCCAGTACAGCATACCTAATTGGATCAAAGCACAGCGCACTGCATTCACACAGAGAACAGACGGCACCCGTATCCATGAAACAGCATTAGCACAAAGCACGATACGCTTTATCCACGCAGCGCTCAGCAAAATGCACTGCACTGAAACCACAGAACGTTCTACATTGTATTGTAATGCAACATTTATATAGCGCTTACAACACCCATGTTGGGCGCTGAAGCCCTTGTCTGTATGGGTAGCGCTACACATTGAATCCACACAGATCCCTGCATCAACACACAGCACAGAATAGAATGTTCACACTAAAGACAGTACAGGTGCATATACACAGAACAGACCACAATTTATTCACACAGAGGACAGCTTAAGACATCCAAGCCAAGTTAAACAAGCATTGGCATAGCCAATAGGTCTTGCCTTTGGGACCTTATACATATTTAGTTGTGCAGCACAATATCATTGGTACAACAGAATCAACTGTTCTATGGCTAAACACTTATAAGGTCCCAAAGGCGAGACCTATTGGCTATGCCAATGCTTGTTTATGTTTGAATCTGTTTATTTTTTTTAGAAAAATAATAACAATTCGAACCAACAGTGATATAAATAGTGAGACACCTAAGAAGTTGAGCATGTTATGCTTTACAATTGCCATTGTGCAAAGGAAGTTATTATATTTCAATCTTAATATCGTCCATTTGGACACGAATAGACCCAATCCTGTGTAGTTTTGTAGTTATATGGAAGTATTCTTCTTGCAAGGGACCGCTGTCTCTAATAACTTACTACTACCCTCGGTCCCTTCTGACTATATGGGTCCCCTTGTTCTGTGTTTGCTGAATTGTGCATAGGAATGCAGTATTGTGAAAAGTTTATCCACTTATCGGCATACAGGTTACAGTCGGTGCGCTCACAATCACATGAGTAGGATAAAGTAGTATGTACTTACCGGCCCACCCGTGGGGCCGGCAGCATGTATTATGGAGAGGTGGTTAAACGATTCTAGTTACAGGTAATACAACAAATAACAAAACAATGCCACAACTCGTGCCCTTCCCGCCCCGCATTTCCATTATGGTTAGTCAGGAGAACACATGATCATGTTTTTTTAATTAGGTTTTTTTTGGGGGTGTCTTATATAGCACGAACTTGACCCAAAGATATCAGAGCACTTTACTTGAGCACCAGTTGCGTTACAGACTGACACATTAATTGTTTTTGTTAGGCACAGTGAGTTTAAGTGATTTGCCCAGAATCAAAGGATGTCGAGCGTCCCTGCCAAGACTCGAACTTGGTTCCCCAGTTTAAGGTTGACCGCTCTGGTCCTTAGGCCACATCCTCTCCCATGTTGGTCAACATGTTTAGGCTTGATACCTGGATCAGTATGAGCAGGGAAAGACAGATGCCCCATGATTGCCGCTTCGGATAAGTAGGGTCCTGAGCATCTACCGGTCCCACCCTTCCCTCTCGTAGGCCATCTGGAGCATCAACAGCAGGGTGCGTGGAGGTCGGTAAAGATAGTGTCCCAATTGCCGGCTATAGGAAATTTGTGCAGCCCTAAGCTGTCTTCTCTATGCAATGCAATGATTTCTACCTGGCCCCATATAACATGGAATTGCGTCCAGGCTGCTAGTGCTGGGGTTCAGTTGACTTCAAGTGCCTAGTGAGAAGACGCTTGGATGTCAGCAGTTCCAAATAAAGGAAAAAGTAGGTTACCCTCAGTTTTTTGTCCCGCAATAGAGGCCCAAAATGCATGTCTCCCATGTGGGTAGAACACATCGCCCTGTGCAAATGGGCAAGTGAGACATGGCACTTTGCCAATAGTGGTGAAGGGATGGGCAGGCCCAGAGCATATGAAGCTGGTCTGTGTCGACCAGATGACAGCAGTGGCAGGCTGCACCAGTTCGGTGGACATAGTGGTTTATTTTGGTGGGAGTGAGGTAGGCCCTGTATATGGCATAAAATTGGATACATCTAAAACAAGCATTTTAGGAAGGCAGCCCATTCTTTGTCCACATAGGGGCGAGCCAAGTCTCCCTCCCAGTGGCAACGCAAGGGTTGGAGCTGCTGCACAGTATGAATTCGTAGTGAGTTTGCAAACCAATGGATAAGGTGTCTGCCAGGTCCCATTACATGGAGATGTTGTATTGTATGGTGAGGTGTTTCAGGTGTTCGTGTGCCATGTCGCCCCACTTGTGCCCTAGTGTCGCAATTAGCGAGTTATATGAGAGGAAATGGCACAGAAAAAGTCATCATCCTCCATTAGGGACTCCTACCGGATGAGGGCACCATCATGGTAAAGGTCCCTCAGGGTGTGAATACCAACTGCTTGCCAGGGGGTAAGTCCTGCTGATGATGTGATGTTGTGTCTCTTAGGTGTACCAAGAAGGGCTATTGCTGGTGCATAGGGAGACAGTGACCGTGTAAGGTTAAGGCATTGGCGATAGCAGTGGTATTCCACCTCCAGAAGCAAAGACTCAGGTGGCGTCGCCCTTGTACAATGGTGGAAAAAAAGGAGGGTAAAGGATAGGGTCCAGTCGGGTAGCACTGTGGCGGTGGCGGCTAGTTGCAGACCCGCCAACCATTTAGCTACCTATTCGTGTTGGGAAGCAAGGTAGTACTGTTCGAGGTTCATCACTGCAAGCCCGCCTTGGTCTGTGGGCAAGTAAAGGTTTCAGAGAACTGCTCTGCAGTGGGAATTGCCCCGAATGAATTCTCACATGAGCTTCTCAAAGAAACGAAAGAACAGGGTTGGAAAATATAGGGGAAGGTTAGCAAAATAATAAAGGAGGTGAGGGAGGACAATCATCTTTAGGAGAGCTACGTGCCCTGCAACCGATAGTGGTAGCGTTCACCAAAATGTCATTACGAACCTTAGGGTGGTGACAGCGTGTGTGATATGGCCATCAAATAGGTCAATGGGTGAATGATGTACCTGGTTTCCTAGGTACAATAATGTGGAGCACTGCCTGGTTATAGGGACCCCATTGAAAGTAAAGTCTGGGTTGGGCTGCCTAGGTGCGAATGGGAACAAGCAAGATTTGGACCAGTTCACTTTCAAGCTGGAAAGATCAACAAAGCGATTGAGTGTCAGAGCGAGCATATCAGTTATCGAGTGCACGTCTCTGAGGTACAGAAGCAGACCATCTGGGGAAAGAGAGATCGAGTGAGTGCCATCGCCCAGAGGAATGCGCCAGCCCGCTCCCCGCTCCAAAATAACAACTGTTTGGGGCTCTACTGCTTGGGGGAAAAGGAGGGGGGAAAGGGTGCAGCCCTGGCGGGTGCCTTTGTGTATGTGAATGGGTTCCGAGACAAGAGAGTCTGTCTTGACTCTAGCTAGTGGCTGGGTATATAGCAATTTGACCAATCAGAGGAATCAGTTTCCAATGTCATACCGTGGCAGCACTTTGAACAGGAAGGCCCACTCCAAGAAATCGAAGGCCTTCTCTAGGTCCAGCACCAAGCAACCACCCTGCGGCCCCTGGTTCAGAGGGTACTTCAGGACATTAAAAAACCGCCTTAGGTTCAGGAATGTGTTATGGACTGGAACAAACCCATTCTGGTCTCAGTGGACCAGTGCCGGGACCAGAGGCGCCAGCCAGTCTGCTAGGATTTTGGCCTGTACCTTATCGTTCATGTTAGGCAGAGAAGGGTCTGTATGAGCCTAATGCAGATGGGTCTCCATCTGGCTTGGGAAAGGAGATGAGTAGTGCTTCATGGAGGGATGCAGGAAGGCATAAGGTCAAGAGGGCCGCCTCGTACAGTGTCTGTAAGTGAGGGGCAAGGAGTGGGGCATACACCTTATAGAACTCAGCAGGTAGGCCCTTTGGGCCCGGGGTCCAGCCTTGGGCGAGGGTGCATATTTGCCTCTTGTATTTCAAAGAGTGTGATAAGTTCGTCGAGCTCTATCCGCTGGTCTGGCGTGATACAAGGCAAGGACACAGTGGAGAGGAAGGAACTCATGTAATTGGGGTGAACGGTAGAGGCAGATGGGTATAGTGAGGTGTAGTGGCATGTCAGTTTGTTACATATGTTGCGCTGCATGTGAAGTAGAGAACCAGCGACCAAACATAACGTTGTGTTGGGATGTCTCAGTTTTCTTGGCATATCAGCCACATCAGCAGTCAGCCAGGCCTGTCAGCTGCAGCTTGGTTGCGAGCTGAGTCGAGCCGAGTGAGCAGCATAGTTAAGCTAGCGCCACCTCTCCAATAGGGAGGCGTGTTCGTAATGTGCCTCTGCCAGGCGACGTGCGTTCACTAGGTTGCACACTGTTTGGATTTCGTAATCTATGAGTGTATGTTCTATGTTAGATATATCTTTGTTGAGCTGTCTGCCTTTGTTCCAGTTGATCCCTAAACACTGGCTCTGTGACTATATTGAATGCATCTCACTTTGTAAGTCTGGAGGTTGCTGTGTGACTACTTAATTTGAAATCGTCCTTGATGGCGGAGCCAATAGAAGAGCAGAAGAGAGGATCTTCTAACGCCACTGTTTGTAATCTCCAGGTGGGGGAGACGGGGGCGAAGTGTCCTATGTTAGCTGCAGGTACTGGGGGCTATGGTAAGAGTAAGTGTGACATAAGTAATCAACATGTGTAATAGAGGGGAGTAGGCTGATTGTTCCAAGCAACCTATCTATCCAGACGTGGAGAGGGTGTGGCTAGGAAAAGAAGGAATACTCTCTAGTGATTGAGTTACATGAGAGCCAGATGTCAACTAACTGCCAATGTTGAAGCCAGTCCCATAGTGCTTGGGCGTTGGATGCAGCGGGTGTGCGAGGCAGTGGAGGGTATGGCCGATCTAGTTCAGTGTTTGGGACACTGTTGAAACCCCCCTATTAGCCATGGTACCCCACTCTATCAGGACAGCATATCAGATAGGCTGTGGAGGAACAAGGCTTGTTTCATGTCAGGTGCATATTTAGTGCCTACAAGTATATGATGACCATCTAGGGGGCCATTGACAAGCATATAGCAGCTCTCTGTGCGTACAACCACCTCACCAGCCATGAAAGGGACCCCTGGCTAGACCCATACTAATATGCCCGAGCATAAGAGGAAAAATGAATGGCAAACACCTGGCCTCTCCATCGCCTCTAAAGTTTTGTTTCATTAGTGTGTGTTAAATGCGTTTCTTGCAAGAGCGCTATATGGGTTGAGCAACGTCTGAGATGTGAGTAAACAGCATATCAGCATGAGAGTGTGTGCATTCCCCTCACGGTCCAGGTAATAACGTTAGTGTGGGCCATTTATGGGTTGGGTTGGAGCAGAGTGTGGTGGTCATCCACTGTACGGTGGGCAGAAGGCCAACCTGTGAACTGTGTTGTTATCTTTCAGGTGTAGGCGATGGGGTTTGGGTGCTAGAAAACAGAGTTACAACCAAGACAAAACAGCGAATACCTTCAGAGCAGAGTCAGCATGTGTCCGCCTAAACTGCCGAAATGTATGCAGCATAAGTGGCCACTCAAGCTGTAAAGGAGGAGCATGGAAAGAAGGCGCAACAGTCAGAGATGGGGCACCCCATTTGATGTGTGTAGGCGTTCATCGGTTAGGGTGGGTATATTGTTCCTTGTCTAAATGCTGTGGCAGAGTCTGAATTGAGTAAAAATTGACTATGAAACGAAAAACAAATTTATTTAATAATTTTCGCTTGATGTCAAGCAATAGAAACAGTGCAAACGCGATATGAATAAATTTGCGATCGCGTAGGTCTAGAAAGATGGTCTACATGTTTCAGCCATGACGATCGTGCTCCGATCTTGGCCTTCCTCAGGACCAGTATTGAAATGCTACTGCAAAATAGTGTATGTGAAAAATCAAAATACAGTGATAACACGTAGGTGGAACGTTACAACCTACAGTCACCGGTGGTCTTCTTTGCGAAGGATCTACAGGGTTTGTCTTGCCACCTGAAAAAAAAAAAATATTATGCTATACATAGTGACATTCTGTTCATTGTTGATACCTAAATTATGTCAGTATATACTCAAACCAATCTTGTATCTTTAAAGAACTAATCCTTCATATATGTTCCTTTTCTTGCTTGATTATTTATGCAGTCAAAGGGGTAGATTAACAAGCCCCTCTCGCCACTTTTACATCACTTTTCCCATGTTAAAAGTGACGCAAAAGTGTCGCAAAGGGCTGGTAAATCTGCCCCAAAATATTTTTTGTTTCCTTACCCATTCATGTATGGGCGAAATCCTCACCACTAGGTGCGCAGTGGGAAGAACTGTGCAGTGCGTAGAAAGGCATCCAGCAACAACCAGGGACCAGCACAGAGAGGACTACCTAGTGGTTAATTTGAGTGACCATATATTGACCAACGATGAACAAACGGTACTCAACAGAGGACTAGGATTTGTCCCTACTAACAATGGGCACCCATTCCTCATTCAGTGTGAGCTTGCTCAATTTTTTAGAAAGATTTGCCTTCATTTCTTTTTTAAAGACAAGGATGGACACAGCACCACTCATGACACTGAAGATACTAATAGTGGCCTCAAACTGAAGTCTACTTTTAGTCCACCGAGTCACTTGGTTCCAGATCAAGTACTGACTTTCGAGAAAGCAGTGAAACATGATATGTTGACGATTGACACAACATCAAACCGTCAATATCAGAACCTTCCACGAAGGGAGAAGAAAGCACTCGAAACATTGATAAAGAATGCATCTATAACTATCAAACTGGCTGACAGAGGTGGAGCGATAGTCATAATGAACACCTCTGACTATCGCACTGAGTGCCTGAGACAACTCACAGATATCCAGTTTTATCGACAACTATCAACTTACCGAACTGACAGACTAAGTAAGGAAATTGGGGAACTCTTAGAAGAAGCCAAGACTGAAGGTTGGGTGACTTCACAAGAGGCTAGTTTTCTCATTACTCCACACCCATTGATGTCTTATTTTTATGCTTTCCCGAAAATCCATAAAGCACAAAGGCCACCACCTGGGAGACCCATTATCTCGGGAATAAACTCTCTGTTGTAACCACTCTCCACCTTTGTGGATCATTTTTTGAGACCATTGATTAAAGAAATGCCCATGTATCTTCAGGATACAAAAGATATCCTAAGATTGCTTCCCGAGATAGAATTCGATGCGCCAACTGATTTCCTCGTCTCTTTTGACGTCGAATCGCTATATACACGAGACCTTGGATGCCATCAGGTCACTACTGGACAACAGACAAATGGAGACTATTACACCAGTCCATTTCATCATGGAGTGTACCAGGTTAGCTATGACTGAGAACTTCTTCAAATTTGAAGACAAAATCTATCTACAAACGTCGGGAACATCAATAGGGAGCGTTTTCTCCCCCAGTCTGGCTAACCTGTACGTCCACCTTTTTGAACAACAGCACATACTAACAGTTAACAATCCCTTCCATGAACGGATTGTTACATGGAAGCAATATATATTGATTATATTTTTGTTGTGTGGAGGGGGGATGCCAATACCATCAATATTTTCCACACATGGCTAAATACCAGAAATGAATTCTTGAAATTCACGGTGGAGTATGTTAAAGATAACCTGCCTTTCCTGGATCTTCGGATTTTTTCTTCATCGACGGGTCTAGGTAGGGAACTCTATACTAAACCTATGTCAAGAAACTCTCTACTGACATTTGAAAGTTTTCACCCTAAATCGTTACGCATGAACTTACCATTTGGTCAATTCCTATAGATTCATAGGAATTGTTCCTCAAAGGAAAGTTATGAACACCATCTCAACATCTTATCACGAAAACTACATGAGAGACACCATCTGAAAAACTTGCACCGGCAATCAAAGAAACGTGCATCAAAGAACAGTCGCGAAGCATTGTTAGAGCCTCCTGTGACAAAACCTCCAATGACCAGATTAACCTGTGTTAATACCTACAGTACTCTATCACCGAAGATTCAGAAAAGCATACGCAAGCATTGGCGTATTTTAAATGTTGGCCAAGCAACGGTCTAGTTACCCTTATTTTCCTTCAAAAGGAGTTCCAATTTACGTGACTGCCTGGTACACACCAAACCCTATGGAATCTACTGCCAGTACAAGGACATCATCCTTGTGGAACATGCTCTGTTTGCCCTCAAACGAAACATACAACAGAAGTAGACATAGGCATCGCCAGACCTTGGACGCAAATAAAACATACCAACTGCAACAGCGAAAAATTAATTTACCTTATAAGTTGTCCATGCCGATTGAAATATGTCGGTATGACGACCCGCAAGGTGAAACAACGCATATTGGAACACATAAGCACGATTCGGTGCAAGAAACAATCCACCAGACTGCCGAATCACTTTTTAGAGAAACAGCACAAAGCAGATGACTTAATGTGGACAGTTTTAGAACAGCCATTTGTTCCCTCTCACACTGTGGATATATCTAAATTCTTATTTAAGAAGGAACAGCGGTGGGTTTTCAATCTACATAGTGATACCATGGGTCTGAATGATGACAGTCCGTGGACACTGTTATAACACCACTGAACATATAAATATATGATGGAATGACACTGGGTACAAAGTAACAAAGATGATGTGCTCTCCAGATACATCATTGAAGTTGGATCTAGTCCTTTCATTCTGAATAGATTCCCGAATATAGGCACTTTATCTGACTGTAGACTATACAAAGACAACCGTTGAACAAGAAAGGAATGACATATAAATCACATCATTTACGATTCCTTGAGATGATTGTGTTTTCAAATATAGATGTTGATAATGATTCAAGATATGAGTTTGGGAGCACTATGCTACGTCTTTGTTTCAGCCTTATTAATCACCTTGGATTGCAACTGGGAACAGAGCGAAGATACACGATGACTAGGTCACGAGAATAGCCCAGAAATTGTTTTGGAAAAGCGAAACTACATTTCCCATGAGTCTATGCCTGCAGAGATGCGGGGATCTTGAGTTTGACAAATAATGCTGTCAACGATGTACTTGGAAATTATACTGGTGTGCCGCTCTCTGTACTATCCTACGCTATGAATGAAATGAGATCAGCATAGTCAGAAGTGTTACTTCAGCGCAAGACACGAAGTTCATACATTTTCCAATAGCTCATAAGCGGGGAACTACATTTCCCATGAATCGCAGTCTGTGATCAGCGAAATGAGGTGATGCACAAGATTACAGCTTCATAGAGATTGTAAGATTGCTTGCGGTATTATGCTGCGATCTAAACCGTAGAGAATTGGTATGGGCATAGACTATTATGTGATCGCTACAGTGAGACGATACCGTACTGAGCTTTGGTACTATTAGACTACACTTCCCTTGAGCAATCAAGACAGCGCAGCCTCACAATGCGACAAACTACACTACCCATCGTCACTTATAGAATGATGACGTGTTGTGGCTGCGACGCAACTAGTGAAGTCAGCTGTATCCACTTTAAGCATGAAACCGGGTATAAATAGCGCATGCACTCTTCCGCCGGTTACCGCTTAGGACAGCCAGAAGACGGTCCGGGGTACCGACGGAGAAGTGAGTCAAGGCGTAATCTTTTAGAATAGCCCGGGGCCACTAGCGGTAAACGAGGACTGTATCGTATGGGTTGCACAGCTCTAGACCATCACACTGCATCCAGCAAGTTGGTGGGATTGATTAATATTACATTGACATGTTTGTTTATGGGCAAGATGGGCAGACTAACAAACATTACTATATCTGTGCTCAGGTGCCAGAAAATACTATAGCAATATGTTCCCCAAGTAATTAACAAACAAGAGTAAAAAAGAAGGCCTAACACCGTGGAATCACAGGGTTTCCTTACTCAATCAGACGCTTTACCCCTCGCCTGTTTATCAGTTTTTTATCTTTTGT
Organism: Triturus cristatus; assembly: GCF_964204655.1. NCBI lineage: Eukaryota > Metazoa > Chordata > Amphibia > Caudata > Salamandridae > Triturus > Triturus cristatus. The sequence goes on along the minus strand of NC_140593.1, from coordinate 1,042,733,268 downwards.
GAGTTGATTTTAAAAGGGAGTTAAACTGATTTATGTTACATTAAAATAATTCCATGAATCTAGATTTTTCTTTTCCTCCCCACAGAGCGGTGCCTCACGCCCTGAGCTGTTGCCAGGAGTGGTGAGGATTTCACCCGTACATGAACGGGTAAGGAAACAAAGAATATTTTGACTGCATAAATAATCAAGCAATAAAAGGACCATAGATGAAGGATTCGTTTTTTAAAGATACAAGATTGGTTTGAGTATATACTGACATAATTTAGGTATCAACAATGAACAGAATGTCACTATGTATAGCATAATATTATTATTTTTTTCAGGTGGCAAGACAAACCCTGTAGATCCTTCGCAAAGAAGACCACAGGTGACTGTAGGTTGTAACACTGTATTTTGATTTTTCACATACACTATTTTGCAGTAGCATTTCAATACTGGTCCTGAGGAAGGCCAAGATTGGAGCACCATCGTCATGGCGGAAACATGTAGACCCTCTTTCTAGACCTACGCGATCGCAAATTTATTCAGATCGCATTTGCACTCTTTTTATTGCTTGACATCAAGCTACAATTATTAAACAAATTTGTTTTTCGTTTGATAGTCAATTTTAAATTCACTATAAAAAAATTTGTTGGCACTGCAAACACTTCACTTCACACAATTCCATACATGCTTCATAGATCTCATGAGATCAGACCCACTGTCCCTCTTGCAAAACATCCGTGAGCTCCCCCCTCACAGTGAGGAGGTTGCAGCCCTTGGTTGCACTAGGAATTGCAACTGAGAGGAGATCCCAGATTTTGAAGCTTGCCACCTTGGTGGGTGATGGGATTCCGTCCTCTTAAATAGGACTTTTTTCAGGTTTTTACACTGGATTTGTGTCAGTATTTCTCGTGCTTTCTAATTGCTCCTTATAGGAACATTAGACACCCGCAGATTCCATAGGTTTATATAGTATTGAATTGGGGATTGAGTCCTGGCAGGTCTTTAAACTTTTCCCTGAGACCCTCCATCATTTTGTGTGTTATTAACAAGACCTGACAAGTAAATTCTGAAGCAGTTTGTCCCCATGAGAAAAACATCAGGCATTACAGGTCGATCGGATGGCTACAGAAAGATCTGCCAACATCATGTCAGAAAATGTCATTGGACGTCTGTGTTGTGACATCAGGGGGAATTGCTGAGTCTGTCCAAGAAGGCCAGTTGGCCATGGACCTGTTGTCGCTGACTGGACTTGGTGGATCCATCTTCAGGGTCTGAACCCTGGGTCTCTACACAGATCGTGGATGATATCTGTAGGGTTTTGTGCCTCTCCTTTAGGACTTGCTCCAGGTTAGGAACAGTTTTGGGCCAACAAGAGTATGGTTGCTGCAGTTTGTGTCCATGGCAGTGACCCTCAGCTGGACCTCAAGGTGTCTTTGACTCCGATGTAGTTTGATGAGGATTGGCCAGACTGGCAGACTCCAGCCAGTCCCAGGAACCTGCTGGAGAATCGAAAAAGTGTGTTGTCCCCTCAGCGATAATCCGCAGATGTGCAGAAACCAGGAGGGAATACCTTAAGTCAATTTCCCGGAGGCGTCGTTTGATGGTCAAAAAGGAGTTCCTTTGTTGTTGCACCTCTGCTGTATAGTCCGGGAAGAACATGATGCAGGCATTTTTAATGGTGAAGTCTTGGAGTTTCCATGCTTCACATGGAATGAAATCACTGTTGCAGTAGTGAAGCAGATGAAACAGCAGCGGTCTGGGATTGGAGCCAGGTAGAGGCCTACGTGAAGGGATGTAGTGAGCTCGCTCAATTAAAAAGTACTGGGAGTATGTCGCCGAAGGCAGGAGGTTGTGCAACCAGCGCTCCATGTAGGCGACTGCATTTTGCCTCTCAACACCCTTGGGGAGGCCTACCACTCTGACGTTATTTCTCCTTGAGTGGCACTCGTGTCCTCCACCCTGCATTCCAGAGTGTGCATGCGGTCCACCAGGGCAAGCAACTTTGATTCCACTGCTCAGGACTTCAATTGAAGTTTGGCAATAGTTTGTTCCAGTGTTTGGACCTTGTCAGTGAGTTAGTGGTGGTCTGAATGAAGAAATTTGAGGTCCACTGCAAAATTATCGATTTTACTCTCCAGGAAAGCACATGTGTTTTCCAGTGAGGCCCTGCTGCGTTCGACTGCTTCTAGAACAATGTTCAGTTTGTCCCCAATGGTCTCAGGTTGATTGTGCGTTCAGGCAGTATCATTTCCTTGTTGCCCAGAGAAGACAAGGACAGTGTTCACTTCTCCTGCTCCGCCTTTGGCAGATGCCCCCTATTTCTCCCTCTTTCTTCCTCTTATTCCCTCTCTTTCTGCCTTTGTCTTGCTCCTCCTCACTTGATGAAAACTGTGATTTCAAAAACAGCTCTTACCCTCTCTTTCCTTTCCTCTCCTTTCCCTCATTCGTTCCCCTATGAAATGGAACCAAAAAAGAAGAAACACTTTTTCTATTCCAAAGTGGAGCCTCAGGATGAAGATACAAAAAAGGTAAAAATACGAAAATAAATAATAAAGGAAGACAGAGAAGTTGCAAATTGGCCAGATTGGTTTTATTCACACCCAAACATATTAGCGCCACTTTACAGAGTTTGCCTGTAAAGCGCTACTTTCGTTTTCCCGTCTTTCTTTGAACAACATTGTTTTCCCTCGGTGCGGAAGTGCACCGTTCCTGGAGGTACTGCAATACCTGGTTGATGCGTGGATCGGAAAATGTTTAATGTGATCCTTATCACCTGTTTTCCATATTTTAGCTTATAAAATGTGTACTACTACGGCTCTGTGTTCATGGATGTTGTCTTTTTTTTAAACATAATGCTTATGTTTTATAAGGATATAAGCAATGGACATCGAAACTGGTCCCTTCGGGCCCTGTAGTCATGTGTTTAACTTTTCAGGCAAAAACACTCATTGATTTCTGAATAATGAGTGTAAAAGCGTTAAGGTAACCATGTTCTTTCTGCTTACATTTCACATGCTTTACTTTAGCTTGCATTCCTATGAGTATTTGCTTTTTCCACGATGTTGTTACTTTTTTTTTTTCAGGCTGCATATTACTCTTGTCTAGTGCATAATTTGAATTGAGTCGCCTCAAGGTGTTTATAGCGGGACACAATTGGGTTGTAGCTGAAGGCAGTGAGAGTTTCCCTCAGTGGGGCAGATTGGTTTTCAGTGGGGGGAGAGGATGTGACTCTATGGCTAGAGCTGCCGAATTTGTAACTGGGTAACCAGGTTCAGCCTTCGTGACCAGTCCACCTGTCCACTCTCCTGAGGGAGCACATTCCCATGCTAGACCTTAGAAGCCCTGGGGCCGAATTACAGAAGGTGCCCCAGGGGCGCAACGGGCATTTGCACCCGCATTATGCACCCCCGGGGCACTTTGGCATTATAGAAGGGGGCGCAGACACTTCTCTGTCCCCTTCTATAATACCGATAGCGCTGGCGCACTTAAAGCGCCAGCTCCACCTTTGGAGGGTGTTCCTTCATTTTGCATAGGGGCGTGCCCTATGCAAATGAGAGAATTCCTCTGACTCTGCGCCTGCGCCTTATTACAGACGCTGGCGCAGAGTCAAAGAAGCCCTCAGAAGGCACACTGACAGTGTCCCATTTAAAAAGTGGTGCACTGCCAGTGACTGCACCTGCCTGCAAGGATATCTCTAATCCCCATTGAATGTGCAGTGAAAACGCGGAGCAGCTGCTCCATGTTTTCACATGAATGGGCTGGCCTGGGGGTAGCGCGAGTTTGCAGCTGTCCTGGGAGCAGCGCATTAGCCATAATGGGGCGCAAACAATGCCAATGCATAATACGGTCCCAGGGGTTTTAGCACCAGCAGGTTGACACTAGCCGTGGCAAATGTGTGTTAATCTTGAAGGCCTGTCCACCACAATCCATACTGAAGTTCACCTCCAGTCTTGAGAGCAGGCCTACGAAGCAGCGCAACCTAGAGCAACAGTGACTCTATCACTCAGGACCCAGAGCCCTTGAGGCTAGTCCGTCTCACCCATTGGTACCTCAGTTGGCCTTGTTTCAGCAGTAGTAGTGCAACTCACCAGGGATCGGCAGTGCAGGATTTGCCTGCACAACAAACTAAGAGGTTTATTCACAAGCCCCTTGCACTGCCCGTAAGTCACTTTTTCCCAATGTTAAAAGTGAAACTTTGCGGTCTCTCTGCTTCATGCACAAGCACTTTTAACATGCTGCCTGCTTTGGGGCAACTGGAAATATGCAGCAATGGAGGACAAAATTATGTTGCAGTGTTGACAAAATTATGCAGCAAAGAAAAAAGGCTGCAGCGTAATGCGGTACATTTTCTGATACTTTATTATTTTGACATTTTTACACATACTAGAATCTCTGCAAAGATTTGGGCTTAATATTGCCAGTGTAACATACAAATGCAGCAGTGAGAAAGCTGACGAGGCAACCTTTGCAAAGGGCGCTCCACCTCACAGCAACACAAGTCACATTGTTTTTAAAACTTTTGATCCGTTTGAGCTACAAACAATTTATTAGTTAAAATCGCCAGACTATGCAACAGATGATGTATTATGCGGCAAATATTGCAGAGCCATAATTATGTGGAAAACATTTGCAAACTAGGATATTTTGCCATTCATGTTTGAACTGCTCTTGTGGAAAAAGGAAGGAGAAGTGAAAATAAATAAATAAATAAGTGCCCACGACAGAAACTGCATGGCTCAGAGACAAATGGCTTGTGATTCTACTTATTTATTTTTTTTTTTTTTTGAAAAACCTTTATTAGCATTTCAACCAATAACAAGTATGGGCCTACAACCCCCCGGGGCCGGCCGCTAAGCAATCAAAGCAACAGAGATCCAATGTTGACACAGGCAGAACCTCGGGGAGCAGAATCTCCATGCTAATATATTCTCGGCCAGTGAACGGCGCAAGTAGGACACCAGGATTAGGAAGGCTTTCATTTTATAATAGAAAAAGACAAAAGGATCAGGTGCCAAACAATTTCCCAGCAGCGAAAAATGGCAGGCAGAATAACAAACGTAAACAATAAACGGCAATCTATCGAGTCAATGGCGCTAAGACAGGAAGTGCAGGATGTAGAGAAGTATCATGACCAGTTGTGCCTGCAGTCCCATGCCCTAAAGCCCAGAAAAACACCCCGGAAATTGTGGCACACATGAAAAAGCAGTGATTCACAACAAAGGAGTTGTACCACGCTGATCCCTGAAAGAAAAACGAAGAAGAATCAGAGAAGAAAAAGGAGGCCATGGAAAAAAAAGGGTAAAGACTAAAGAATCCCCTTCCCCAACCCCCCACCCTGCACCTCTGCAGATGAGTACGGCCCCCCCCCCCAGCAGTGTGCCTGTCGCCCTGGAACTAGACCCGAAATATAGAAGAACAGAGAAAAGGGAGTAAGAAAAGAACCCCACCAGACGGGGGGGTAAAGAGAGTATTAATAAACTGGAGGAGGGCCTTCAAAACATGCCCCCGGCTTCTCCCTCCCGCACGGTAAGTTTCCCCCAAAGCAAACAGTAAGCAGCACAGAATCGACCATGTCAAAGAAAGATGGGGAGCATTATGCACCAATTATACTAATAGCTATGCCATGAGAGCACGCAACCCCTGAGCCCGCCCGTGTACTAGATGACCACCCCTGAAGGATCAGCCTTATCCTTGACCACTCTTTGCAAATCTGCCCATGCATACCCCTCGACCCAGCGCCATGTCCAATGTTACAAGGTAAAGGAGTGTCCAAAAACGATCGGGAAGCGACGCACACAGGTGGGGTGGAAGTCTCTGAGTACCAACACAGTCCGCATCATGGAGGGACGTCTTTCCCAGTGTTGCCCCAGGATCTGCACTGCACACAAGGTCCAGGAAGGCGGAATCAGCCAAAGTAGACAACTGTTGCTTGAATTTTCCCTGGGTCGCCGGAGGCCGTGCACGGGACGAGGCCACCACCTCCCACTCAGGTCCAATACCTCCGGAACAGATCAGACCCACAGCCAGCCGATCACACGGAAGCATACTGTCCGGAGTTTCCAGCTGTTCACTAATCTCAGGGGTGGCCGCGACATTGTCCTCCTGTGTGCAGTGTGGGAAGTCCCTGTGTACCTGAGGACAGGCAAGCCGCAACCGTCCCGATGCTGATGCCACACCATCGAGCTTACTCCCCAAGACCCCGATGCCATGAATCAAGGTGGAATGAAGGGCACCGAGAGCCTCGAGGAGGTCGCCGTACCCCAGCACAGCTCTCTGCGATCGCTCCGCCACACTCACAAAAGTCACACACTCCCAATCCTGCTGTGACCCGGTGGACAGGATAGTAGGCTTCATCATAACAAGATGGCCGCCGGGTAGGCCCGACCCGTATTGGGACCGGGACCCAGGGACAAGCGCCTCAAGGTCCACGTCGCTGGAAACAGGGTTCCGGGGGCAGGCAAAAATTATCCGTTGTATGGTCACGAGCAACAGTCGTCCCCACCACGGACCAGCGCCCGCGAAAATCCGGGAGCAGCCCGCGAGAATCAGGGCGAGTTACGGGCGGCGTCCGGGCAGCTCACCGTCGAAGGCAGGGGCAATCGCCGGAGAATCTCAGAATTGCCACCCCGGGCATGCACTCGGTCCGCTACGTTTAGCGGTAGGAACGACCACGGCGAAAGGTAGGCCGAGGTGTGCACCGCTCCGGTGGTCCGACTCCACCCAGTCACCGCAGGCCGCTGTTGTTGAACTGCCACCCGGCCAAGGCGTCCACTCGAGGTCCTGGCTCCGGGGCTGCACGGGCCGCAAATTTCAAAGGCACATTTCTCCGGCGGTACCGCCGCCAGAAACTTCGGAGTCACACGGTCGGTTGCCACTCCCATTCACAAATACGAGCGCATAGCGCAGGCTGAGGATCTCATGCAGGATATCCGTGCGGGATGCGGAGGTTCACGGAGCCGGGAGTCTACGCTGCCGTCCCGGTCGCCATCTTGGCTCCTCCGTGTGTGATTCTACTTTTAAGCGTATTTGGGACATTCTGTGATTGGAAACTTATTCTGCTTTATGAATGTGTTTTAATGTCAATAACCCATATTACACCTTAAATAAACTAGTGTACCCATTAATTTAATTAAATAACATGATAAGCTGTAATTGGTCAGTGAAATGCCAAACAAATACTAATAATTCGGATGTTTTAAGTTGCAGTTAAGTTCTGATGTCGTTCATAAAAAGGAAAAAGAACATTGAAAATGTGGACTCCTCCACCGACACGGCCTTTGGTCTAATTTAATAACTTGTATTACTACGAAAACGTGCTCCACCTCGGCTGAGGCGGAAGAGATCGATGATGGTTATTGTACATTGTCTGCAGTAATGGAGGAAAACCAGATAAAGAATTTTTTTTTTTCTTTTTTTAAATTCTAATAATTCGGATGTTTTGCTCTTTCTGGCCACACCTCTGACACCGCCCACTGACCCAATCCTCGGCTTAGTCCCGCACTCTGATTCTCTGCCCAAAGTTCCCTACTTTTTTCCCCCACTTCGATCACTGCTTTTTGGGGAATATCATACTTCATGGAGAAACCTCAATTTCATATCTCCTGACAGAAAACTAAACCTTAAACCACACTTTGCGGTTATTTTACACGTTAGTGGGTTTAGGTACATTGAACATGGCTTTATCTTCTCAATACTGCATAGAAACTGGTGTTCCAGGTGTCTGTGATTAGACCTGTATTAGTGCGGATACAGATATGTTGGCAGAGCAGAACTTGCAACACGGGGACACAAAGAGCAGCTGCATCAAGAACATGGCACCTGCTCTTTGGGCAATTTATTTTACTGCACAAACTTTTAAAATCAGAGCTCTGCTGAGAGTGTGGTCGCGAACGCAAGGTCGGCCACTCACCAGGCCGAGAGCACACAAGCTATAGACTTGGAGGACCCGATTGTGAGCCAGGATACCAGAATTACCGTATGGAATTCTTCTCTGCCTGATCATGAGTGGGCTAGCGTACCAGCACCTGGCTTTATTGAGTGTTCTAGCACCATACCTGATTTTATCGGGTGGTAATTCCACCAGGTGAAATCACAAGAGGCTTTGGCGGCAGCAACAGCCAAGCCTCATCCCCTGATTTTGTTTGTGATCCTCCTACCAGAACTTATCTGGCCCATCCTAACATTGATACATTTCCCTACAAGTCACATGGAAAGGAGGGTAGATGGCATACTACTTTCCACCCCTTTTCCTTTGTGGCTTACAAAGCCCTGTAGTGTGAATTGAGTTGCAATGGTGATTTTTGTACATTGCGGAAAGGGGACCCAGCAGCAATGAAGCCAGCAGCTTCAAGCAGCTCTGGGGTTATGAAGTCAGTCTCTGTACATCTGTTCCTGGCAGTGCTTAATTTGAGCCAGTGATTTCCAGTGTTTGGCACCAGCACTTTATTCTCAACATCTGCGTTTGTGATAGTCTGCCACAAGGTGGCGCTGTCTGGCTAATCTAGAGATGATCACAACAGCAGTTCATTATTAATTCAATATACATTAAAAATGACTATTACCTGCCCCCCAAGCCATTTTTATATCTTTGGGGGCCTGGAATAGTCCGAATTGTCCCACTTGCAGGAGTGTGATGGTTAGTAGTTGTGTTGTTACTACCATTGACAGCATAGCTGGGGCAATATGCGGTGCAAGCTGCAGTGTCCTCCTAACAAGAGCCCTGGCATTTCTGTTTTTTCCCATAAATTAAGCACTGGGTCCAGCCCCTGGCTTTGTGTGCTCAGACCATAGAAGTGGAGGAACCAGGCTTTGCTTCAGGCTCATGGTACTTTGCATCCGGGATCTTTGATGTGAGGGCAGCGAGAACGCCTTTAGTAGGCCTGAGTGCTTTTACAGTTTTGATGTCCTGTTGAGCCTCAAAGAGAATGCTCTTCTGAGGAAAATCCATCATGACAACGAGTGCGCGGCATAAGAACAATAGCGCCAGTCCTGCACTTTGTAGTCGCTCTGCATGTGTCTTAGTGCCTGAGGGCTATTTTTACCATCTGGATCCCAAGTACACATTTAATGAATGCACTAAAACACTTCAGAGTGATGTCCGCGACTTATTTCCTGGGTGATATTACCAAAATGCGTATGTGCAGATGGTTGTATGTCAGAATATTGTTAGCAAAAATATAGTTTAACAAAAAATGTGCATCCTTCATATCATGAACAATCCTCTCTTCCCATTATGTGTTGTTTTTCTATAATTGACTCCAATGTTTAAATTCTATCTAGGCCATAGTATTTCTGTCAGATGATATTTTGGTTATGATATTCTGGTACTATACTGAGAAGGAGACAACAAAGGGAACCCCTAGCTACAGATTGTGTCCATGATGCTCCTCTGTCTTCTGTTCTGAGGTTCAACTGTACAAGGACCCTTTTTAGGACAGGGTTTATTTGAGTGTCCATTTCTACTTAGAAACACCATTCCTTCTGACCATCTGAAGTTTTCGAATATATGAACTAAGACTGTAGGCACATATGTTTATATGCAGTCGAATACTAGTGTCAACTCACCTTTCTAGCCTTGCTATCCCTTTTAGGCACTCCTCATATCGAGCACATGTCTCCGGCATATAGGGGCAGATGTACGACCGTTTTTGCGGGCGCAAAGAGGAATTCGGCCCGTTTGCGACCGCATAATTGGTCTGCCCCATGCGCAAACCATAATTTGCGAGTCGCTAACCTATTTGCGATTCGCAAAATATGGTTTGCGACTCTGTGTTAGGAAAGGCGGGCCAAGGGCGTCCCTTTCTAATAGGGAGTCTAACATCAATGTATGATTGTTTTGCCACCGCATTTGCGGTTGCAAAACAATTGCAGTTTACCACCTATTTCAAGTAGGTGGTAAACCACTCGCAAATGGGTGCGAAAATATTTTTTAAGAGCAGGCAGTAGTCCTAGGGACCACTGCGTACCCTAAAAAAATTAAACTGAAAAGTTTAATTTTTCGTTTTTAAATGCATCCCGTTTTTCCTTTAAGGAAAACGGGCTGCATTTAAAAAAAAATAACTGCTTTATTGAAAAAGCAGTCACAGACATGGTGGTCTGCTGACCCCAGCAGGCCATCATCCCTGTGAGTGCTAACCATTCCCAATGGAGTCGCAAATTGCGCTTGCCTCATGAATATTGATGAGGCGTGCAATTTGTGACCCCATTCGGAATCGCAAACAGTGTCTTAGACACTGTTGTACATTAAGTTTAGTGAGTCGCAAATTGCGAATCGCAATTCTGCGCAATTTGTGACTCGCTAAACTGAATGGTAGTACATCTGGCCCATCGTATGACAACAGTGAGGCATGAAACCATAATGCTACAATCTTGAAAAGTACGACTTTGGATAACCAGTGGCGGCTCCTTCGGTATGGCAGAAGAGCGTCGCCTCAGCTGCCAGAAGCCTCGCAACTTGAACAATAAAATGATAACAAAGCAGGTTTCTCGTTTTATTTTTCTCCTAAGGACCACGTTTTGGGGGGGTGTGGCCATTGCGATGACAGCCACGGAAGGATAGTGGTAGGCACTGCTGTCAGTGCACATGTCGGTTTGGCCGGCCGTCCTAGGACGGCCAAGCCGACATGCGCACTGAGATGTCTCCAACCCGAGCTGCATTGCCGGATTGGAGACAGCAGGCACAGGCTCCCAGTCTCTCTGGGAGCGCAAATCCAGGCCACTCAGGCCAATCCCAGCGCTTCTCTCATGCTGCCAGCAGCATCTGGATTGGCCGTAGGGGAGTCTGGGAGCTTGTGCTGCAGTGGAGTCAAAGAGGAGCAGAAGAGTGGCGATGCGAAAGGCGGCAGCTAAGTTTTTTTTCTTTTCCTGTTTGTCGTCCACCTCCCTTGCCCCTCTACTTTGCCTTGACACCAGTCGCTACCATGGATAATTACTGTGAAAACCCATTTTATGGCCATTGCGTAATTTGTAATAGAGTAAGATCCGAGGCACAAAGTTTTTGTCAGCGGTGCACCGCTGCTGCCTCCGAATGTGTCACTGTGTACACTTCATTCCAAGTCATGCCTCCTTCAGCCACCCCCATATGTCCCCAACCCCCTTATCTCTCTCTTGAGGGTTCTTTATCATCTCTCTTTTGGCTGTTTTTCATCTTTCTGCTCATCTTTATTTCTCCCTTTCTTGCCTTTCTCTTTTGATCTGGGTTGAAGTCTAATGATGAAAAATAAGGCCTGTCCTCAAAAATGACCGCTCATGGGCCTTCTATGAAACCACCGTCTCAGATTAACCATTGGTTATAGCTATTTATGTTTCAGCCGCTGGCTCCAATCAGAGAATAAGGCCTATTTTAGTCAGCCGTGAAAAATGATATTCCGTGTAACCAGCAAAATCAGTGGCATGCACAGGCCTAGAAAATCTGCCCAAAAATGTTCAAAGCAATCTTAGGGTCATCACTTGGACCTTGTCCATGCCAAAGTCGCCGCATCATCTGTGACACATCACACCTTTAAGGTTATCCTCTGTAGCTATCAACAACACCTCTGCACCATATACCTGCATATGACCCTTTCACGTGAGGCAGTTTTGGAAGTGTTTACAGCAATTGTTACTAGGCTATGCAGCTGCTTTCAGTAAAGTACAAACTTTTGTTTCACCACCAAAATTGTGTTCACCACTGATCTTTGTGCATCTTGAGACATCTTGCGGCCTTTCATCAAGGGGCCGCGATAAAATTATGGCCGCTTTAGCATCCGTTTTCGGGCAAAAAAAGGCGATAATTTTATCTCACCATCAGCAAGGACATGCTAGCGCGTGATTCCATGCCTCAGCGCCCGTTTCTATATCCTATGGGAGGTGGATTGTAGGGATGAGTCCACCCTGCCCTGTCTACAAGGATTTGCCTATCGCTGTGCTTTTATCACTGGATTTCCAGCGATAATCGCACATTTTGCCTCAATCGCTGGATTTTTTATCACATTGGAGATAAGCGTTGATGATAACGCGCTATCTCGGCAATATATCCAGCGATAGCCGGCGACAATTATACTCGCACTAAGTGCCCTTAGCGATAATTATCGCTGGCTGTTGATGATATGCCCCCACGTTATTCACAAACATTTAGCGCACAGCCCTCCACAGGCTTCCCTATTCCTCCCGGATGTGCCCTCGGTTTTCCTCTGGATAGTTTTTGGAATTCACCCTAGGGAATCTCCCACAAACAAAGTCTCTTAACACCTGTCATTGTTAACAGCACATAAGTCATTTCGAGGTAAGGGAAGCATATTGCACACCTAAATTACTTTTTAGGAATATGTGCACAATCTGTGCCCTGCTCCAGAGTAGTAGCTGTACTGTGGACTATGCTCATGCCCTGCGGTAATGTGTGACATATTGTAGGGCTGTTTTGTGCCTCTATGTTGTAATAGCCTCAGTTTATCCATTTCTGTTAGTGAATTTTACAACTAAAAACGTGTGAAAAGTATTCCACCACAACCATCACTTCCTTGATTGTATCACTTTTTCTTTTTTCAGAGTGAGTGTTACATTGTCTCCATGTATGAAGACTTTCATTTGAAATTAAATTGAATTTATACAGCACTTACTACTAACCCTGGGCTTAGTTTGCGTAGTAGCGCTACGCGTAGCTACGCGAAGTGCACTTCGCACTACGCGAGATACGCGTAGCGCTACGCGAACTGCGCAGTGAGCTGTTCGGGATGATTGTACAGTGTCAGATGCTTGTCCGCACTGTGCAATCATTGAAACGGCATCTCGCACAGTGCGAGCTGTCGTTTCCTGACGCTCGAATAGATTTTTACTCGAGCGGCAGCTTTCTCAACGCGGACTGGTAGTTTTTTTTTTGTGCCATATTTTATATAGCGCGAACTCGACCCGAAGGTATTGGAGCGCTTTACATAGCACCGTATTTACATTACACATTCAGGCACGGGGAGATTAAGTGATTTGCCCAGAATCACAGGATGTGGACGTGACCTCGAGACACGAAGCCTGGTTTCCTGCACCAGAGGCGGCAGCGCAGCCTACGGACCACATCCTCTCGCGAGTGGTCGCGAGCTTACGCGATCACTCGCAATGAGAAACCTGACCTCCCCGCGTTGAGAATCTCACCGGGAGGGTTTATTTTCCACGCTTGCGATCGCCACCTTGATGTTGCTGATCACGAACGAGGAAAAAGTCTCGCCCGGAGGTCATTTTGCTCGCTCGCGGTCGCCAACTTGATGTTGAGGACCGCAAGTGAGTAAAAAATGCCAACTACGCTACGCTATGCGTTTTTGCACTGTGCTACGTGCAATTCGCGTAGCGCGAAGTAGCAAAAACTATGCAAACTACGTGAGCGTTGCGTAGTTGGCCGCCCAGGGTTACTTACTACCCCTGATGAAGCATTATAGCGAGCTACCTGGGAGCTCACATTGCAGATTGGGAACTGATATGGATTAGTGCCAATGGGTGAAGCAAGTAGTCTACCAAAGCAGGGGTTCTCTTAAGAAATAGGATAAGGTGTGGGCCAGTTGTCCCACTTACCAAGGCTATTAAGTGGATAGAGATGAACTTGGGAGTAAGGGAGGAAAACTGTAATTTCTGAAACCCGCCTGGGTGGGGGACAGACATCTTTGTTAATTGGGAAGATTCCACTCATGACAACTGTTACCTCCACGTGCATGCTATGTGTGAGAAAGTGACATCTTTCTTGCATGGTATGCCCCCCACTTTTTGCTGAATTGCTGATGTACTTTGACTGAGTGTGCCCTGGGCTCCTGCCAATCAGGTGCCCAGGGCCTGTGTTCCTTCCATAAAACTGCATTGAAACCGAAACCTAATTTGCATCTCTGGCCACGTGCCAACCCCTGGTAAATGGTACCCAGGTACCCAGGGCACTGTGACCAGAGAAAGCCCCTAAGGTCTGCAGCACTTATTGTGCTACCCTTAGAGGCCCTGTACCCTGGCACACACACACTGCCTTTGCAGGCTGAGTGTCTTGGTACAGAAAAAAACAAAGAGTCGACATGGCACACATCCCTGTGTGCCATGCCCACAACACACTGCCCTGGCATACCTCAGTCACCCCTCTAGCTGGGTGCCCTATGCCAGTGGTGTGGGTACAGGTGCATGAGCCCTGTACCCCTACAGTACCCAGATCCATTCCTAGGCACTGTAAGTGCAGAGCTGCCATTAAGAGTATATGGTGCTGGGAGGTCGTCATCACGAACTCCACAGCACCATGATGGCTACACTGAAGACTGAGAAGTTTGGTATCAAACTTCTCAGCACATTAAACCCACACTGATGCCAGTGTGGGATTTAATGTAAAATGCACGACAGAGGGCAACTTAGAGTTGCCCCCTGAAACTAACCCACAACCCACTTCCTGACCAGCCTCTTTTCCACACTTAGCATCATAGCCAATGAATCACAGGATAGTCCTTTGAAGAAGGTCATTCTGAGACTAGGAGGCCTGCACACAATCATGAGTTTTCTTGGATGCATCGGTTTTTTGATGAGTGGAGCAGGCTTGGTTGATATACTTGAGATCATATATGCAGGAAATGCTGTAAAGCACATGCTTTCTGGTAAATCTTATTGTTTCATCAGTTTTCAACACGATTTTAGCAACGCAAGCCCTAGATGATAACGACGATTTACAGGCAGCTAGATCATTGTTTAATACTCTTCTTAATGGGGAGCTTTCTGTTGAGGATGTTACACATAATGCTGTTGTCGAAATTGCAACCAAACTGCTGAAGGCCAAAGATGAACTTAAATTTTACAGGACTCCTCGACTTTGGTTGCAATATTTGCAAATGGTCAACATCCTGAAACAATTCTTAAAAGCTGAAAGAACAGGAAATTGGCATCTACATCTTGCAATGGTAAAGGAGATGCTACCTTTTTTTGCAGCATGTGGCCATAATTTATATGCCAGTTCTGCACGACTGTATTATGAGAGAATGGTTGAGCTTGAATTTGAAGCTCCTGATGTATACACAGCATTTACAAATGGTCTGCATGTTGTCGGAAGAAGTGATAGGTTTTGGGGTGGCCTTTCCACTGATTTGGTAATTGAACAAGTTCTAATGAAGAATATAAAAGGATTCGGCGGAATGACCCATGGAAAAGGTATGACAGAACAGCAGCAGCTTGTCTGGGTTATGTCACGACCTATTTGCGCCCATTTGAATGAATGCATGCAGGACTTTGCTTCAGTGAATCATGCAGCAAGTGAGCAACATGTTACTATGAGCAGTTCAAGAATTGAACGCGATAAAGGAGATACACAGAAAGTACTGGTATATGTAGAACAGCTCAATGTTTTTAAGAGAGACAGCAACCTGCGTAACATTGTCACGGGTGTTACTTATGGCAGTGATGTTAATCCTGAACTTGCAGAAGAAATTGGAAATAGAATTCTTGAGATGACGGACAAAAGAGTCTCTGAGTTCTCTTTCAAAAAAAGCAACCAGGTGAAGGTAATGAAATCAGTTCAATCTGTTAAATTGAAAGAAGAAACCTTTGTTATGGATCCTGAACTATTGTTTCAGCGCTTGTTGCTTTGTGCTCAGACTAGTGGCGTGGATTTGCAGGAGGTGTTTCGTTCTGAGCTTTGCTCATGCCCAGCTAGTTTATTCAATAAGCATGGACTTAGGAGGGAATCTGGGAAGTCGCAGCTTGACAATTATATTAAAGAGCAAGTACCAGCCGTTGCTAACATTCCAGAAAATATGCAGTTCTTCATTGATGGTGGGTGGTTACTACATCGCCTTCCTTGGCGTCCGAATCAGACATTCCATGAGCTGCTTTGTGCCTATGAGAGATATGTGCTAACAAAGTATGGCCAGGCAATAATAGTATTCGACGGATATGGAGATACGTTTTCAACAAAATCAGAAGCCCACCTAATAAGAAACAGAGGTATTGTAGGACCTAAAGTAAATTTCATAACTTCTACCTCCATCGCCATCCAGAAACAATTATTTCTGAGTAATAATGAAAATAAACAAGCCTTCATTGATCAATTATCGCTAAAGTTACAAGAAGCTGGGAGTAAAACAAAGCAAGCTCATAGTGATGCAGACTTCATGGTCGTTTTGGAGTCTATTGAGTCGGCCAAAACTCATCCTACAGCCATTGTTGGCGAGGACACCGATCTTCTCATACTACTCCTTCATCATTTTCAAGAAAACCAACTTGATATTTTCCTTTGCCCAGAACCTACGAAATCTTCCAAAAACATAACTGTGTATGATATTAGGAAATTAGCAAAAGCTTTAGGTAATGACGTCTGCTCTCACATCTTATTTGCTCACGCCGTATTAGGATGTGATACCACCTCCAAACCATTTGGATTAGGAAAACGTGACTCCATAAAGTTGCTAAGAAAATCAGGCAGCTTCAAAGAAAGTGCTGCCGTTTTCCAAACTTCACAAAAATCAACAGAAGAAATTGAAAATGCTGGTCTTAATGCTATTATAGAGTTGTATGGAGGAATAACAGGAGACAACACACTACATGAAATGAGACTTCGAACTTTCACTTCAAAGGCAACAAAATCAACAATACATGTGAAACCGGAAGTCTTGCCTCCTACAAAGGATGCCTGCAAATTTCATTCACTCAGAGTATATCATCAGGTGCAGCAGTGGATGGGTATTCATATGGATCCATTACAGTGGGGATTTGAAGTGAAAGATGGAAGATTGGCTCCCATTAGCATGAGTCAAGCACCAGCACCAGATCATTTATTAAAATTTGTGAAATGTAGCTGTAGCAAGAGTAAATGTGCGACTCTGCAATGTATATGCAAAAGACAGGGAATAGTGTGCACAGATGCGTGCACGGATTGTCGAGGAATAAGCTGTTGCAATTCCAAGGAAGTGGACATGGACGATGATTGAAATCATGCTATTCTTATACTTAGGAGTGCTGTTTGAATTTATCTCTTTAACAATTTTCATTTGTCAGTGTCATATTGAGAAGTGCTATATTATCTACTTGAAATGTGTTTATCCTTTTCAAATGATGTTAAAAAAATGTAATTAAAAAATAATGTCAAAACTATGTTCGGCATATTAACATATAATTATAATTATATAATTATTGTTGTTTATTGTATTAATCCCAATTTGATGTTATAGTCATCAGAAACAATTTTTGATGTTATTTTTGACTTTCCCGTCCCCAAAAACATATAAAATGATACCAAACATTGGGCATATAAACAGTTATACCCTATATCTCAAATAATGGGCAGCCATTTTGAAAACTCCGCCATATTGGATTAACGCGTCATGATAGAGTGGTAGACTTTTCACCATCGTTTTCTACGGAAAAATTTCAATAACAATCCACTCACAGAAATTGTATTGCAATTAGTTCTAGGTTAGCCCATTTTTTAAACTAATTTGACTAGACTATAATTTCACAAATTTCAAACACTAAGCATAACCCGAAATTCCCAAAATTACGTGAATTACACTGGCGTAATTATAATTTCACCTGGACCTAATGATAAGCTGCATATTTCACAATATCAGCTCCATTTGTTTGGTTTTTGTTTGCTGTTATCACTCGATCAGCCATTTCCTAAAGGGACATCATATATAGGAGAAAATGTCAGTTGAAAAAATACTGTTTTTAAACTAGTAGATCCTAACTATATCTACACTGTACACTGAAGGTACCGGAATCTCTGATCCATACGGTAAGCAGCTTGTCGGACTGATAACTCTGATATTGCCGGTGGTAGGGATTGCGGAGATAATTGGATATACCGAACAGAAGAAGTGTTTGGAAGTATTATAATTGAATGCAGATTACTTGAATAAAAATTTTATCGACAGCAGATGCGCTTAAGGACCGTGAAGCAGCAGCAGACGTCTTATTTTCCAATTTATCGGAAGTTGAAGATACACGTGTCAATCTAATTAGTAACCCAAGTTGTAATAATGATGCCAAAACCCTGCTCAAGAAACTAGAAATCCATCGTACTGAAATGACCAAATGGTGGGAAAAGAAGTCGCTAGAAAAAGAGGCTGGGAGAGTCCCGCGGGGATTGAGGGTAATGATTGCGCCCTCATTCGAAAATCCGAACCCCATGATGTTAAAAGAGTGGGCCACAAACAATTTAGATGCCTCAATGAACATGGTGTCAATTTTGATCAAGTCTGCTGAGATCGACCGGGTGGAAATATTAAAAGAAATAGAAGATATCAATGCGTTGCTGGAAACCAATGAACACAAAGAACAAATAAAGAAAGGATGTGAGGAAATAGAGACCAGGTTGAAAAAATATGATAAAAGAAAGAAAGATTTATAAATTCGCAAGGGATAAACTCGACTATGAGACAGGACGCGTGTTCACATTTTCAAAGAAATTCGACAATATAAAGCGCCGAGCATTAGTGAATGATGGTAGCGACAAAAACAATGCATCAACATCTACCATGCAAGCAATGATTCTTTCTTCTGTTGAAACAAGTAGTGTGGACAGCAGCATTGAATCTGAAGATAACATGGGACGCAAAACAACCCAAATACCCACCAACTTTGCACCAGGAGAAGAGCTTACTTTTTCAGTAGAAGACCGCCGGCAAACTCTAAGACCGCGCAATCAAGCGCAGAAACAAGGAGAAGAAAGAACCAACGGAGGAAACCGAGGCGAAAACTCAAATTACAGAGGGAGAGGCAAGAAAAACTTCAACAACAAGAAATAAATGAGGTATCAAAGGATGTTGCTGATAACACTGTGATTAACACAAATGAGAGTGGATGTCTTTAAATTTATTCGCAAAATGAAATTGAGAAAGCATTTTCAACTAAAAAATGCAGCGAGTATTGCAATGCAAACTAGACCTACTCAAGAACTTTGTTCAAATCTCCAAGCTGCAGATGTAGGCACTATGTTGACAGCACATTCTTTGGCAAATGACAATGACTTAGTAGGAAGCTCTAGACAAGACGACCTACATGAAGCAGGCATCATCTGTAACACCCCAGCCACTAGCCCATTTATACACTCATCCACCTTTATCCCAATGATGCCAAGGGACGCTATAGATGTGTTTAGTGATTGTATGGTTGAAGATCTAAAAAAACAGAATTGTACTGTTATGAAACAAACCAGACAACGAAAATATTCAGAAATTCAATACACTAAGCTCAACCAAAAATTGCAAAAACACACGGAAGTTATTATTAATAAGGCTGATAAAGGTGGGAACATTGTACTGTGGCCGAGAGTTTTATATATGGAAGAAGCCTGGCATCATCTGAATGACATTAGTTGCTATAGAAAAGCTAGTTTCCAAGAATTACGACAGAACAAAGATAATGTATTTGCTGAATTGGCACAATGGAAACGTGTGGGCCTGTTAACCAAAAATGAATAACTTTTTAAAAAATGACCATCCTATGACCCCCATCTTATATTTTATTCCAAGGGTGCACAAGAATGTAATACCAGTCCCAGGCAGACCAATCATATCAGCACAAAAAAGCTTATTAGAAGCTATGTCAAAATATGTTGACCATTTTTTACATGAATTTGTGGAAAGTCTGCCTTCCTATATCAGGGACACTGGACACTTATTGAGTAAATTGAAGGAAGTTAAGTGGGAGGTTGACTGTCATTTAATTGTGATGGATATTAGTTCATTGTATACCAGCATTAACCACAGTGATGGTACAAATGCAGTTCGGTATCATCTGGATAAAAGGAGTATACATATGTATGAACATAACAAAATGCTTGTTAAAATGATAAATATCTGTTTGACCCAAAATTACTTCCTATTTACTAAGGAAGTTTTCCAACAGTTGCGCGGAGTGGCTATGGGGGCTTGCTTCTCCCCCAGCTACGCGTGTTTACACGTGGGCTAGTGGGAGGAGCATGTCCTAAATATCACTCACAATGACAATTTTGA
Organism: Triturus cristatus; assembly: GCF_964204655.1. Classification (NCBI taxonomy): domain Eukaryota; kingdom Metazoa; phylum Chordata; class Amphibia; order Caudata; family Salamandridae; genus Triturus; species Triturus cristatus. The sequence goes on along the minus strand of NC_140593.1, from coordinate 1,042,713,352 downwards.
TCAGCATGTTCTCCACTGGTGGAGATTTATTGATGACATCTGTCTGATTTGGAAGGGGTCTATTGAATCAGCTAATCACTTTGTAAATGCAATCAATAAGAATACTTTGAATCTTAAGTTCACATCTGACATAAGTAATGTGAAGGTACAATTCTTGGATGTTGAAATCTACATAAGAGAGGATAAAATACATACTAAATTGCACAGAAAATTAACAGCTAGGAATTCTGTGCTCCATGCAAACAGTTCACATCCTCGCCATCTCATCCGTAGTATCCCTTTTGGTGAATTTTTAAGAATCAAACGTATCTGTAGTCTTGAAGATGATCTTGAAATATGCCAGGCTGAAGCCTTTGAAAGATTTTTAAACAGAGGATATAAGGCCACAGATTTAAAAATAGCTCGAGATAAGGCAAATAGTGTTAACAGTGACACTCAACTACGTATAACATCTGAGATTCAAATGCCATCAAGGCAGATCAATGATGATACTGATTCCACCATTGTCGAAACAGTTGATAACATTAGACTGATAACTAACTATTGCAAACAGGAGAGGCAGATACGCAAGATTCTATTCAAAAACTGGCCGATAATTTGGTCAGATATCACTATGTCACGAATCTTGCCTGAACTTCCCATGTTAACATTTAGAAGGGCGCCCTCGATGAGAGATGCACTTGTACGCGACAGTCCTGAGGTCAATACTTCAAATACCTGGCTATCAGCTAGATCAGGTTTCTTCAAATGTAGCTCATGTCGCGCTTGTAAATTTGGAAAAAAAGTTTCTGAATAGTTTACTGCTTTTAGCTCTAATCCTGTCAAAATTCAAGGACACTATACTTGCAGAACTGATTATGCAGTATATATCTTAGAGTGCACTTGCCATTTACTATATGTCGGCAGCACTAAATTGCAAGTTTTTAACAGGATTTTACAACACCTCAGAGCAGTGGTCAGTTCAGACCCCAATTACCCTGTGGCGCGACATCTAAAACTAGTTCACAATAATAACCTCACTGACCTCAGATACTATGTTATCAGCTCAGTCCCCAAAAACATCAGAGGTGGCAACAGAGAAAAGAGATTGAGACAGGTGGAATCGCTGGGGGTACAGTGATAACGGCGGTGTCTTCGAATAATCAGGGGGAGTCTTTATCTGACAGAGGGAGCTTAAATGAACCTAAGCTCAAACACATCGCTAATGAATCAGCTGGCACTCTCCATTTGGAAACTCCTGGCATTTGTCTGGCCGATGTGCCTAATGGAAACGACTTGGTGAAGCCTGTTATCTCCATCCCCGCTGCGCTGGATGGTCTCAGCCAGGGATTGCAGGCTCCTCTGGTGCAAGCTTGTGAAATATTTGAGAACGAGGTGGCTGAGATCGTTTCAAATTTGGAAGACACTGGTTTAAGCTGCAATAATGAGGAGGAGGAGTCCAATGAGGAGTCTGAGACTTTGGGGAGCTCGCCAGCAGACTCCGCTAAAAAAAAAAAAACACGCAAAAAAGGGAAATCTGAGGCTAAAAACAAGCTAAAGAAGGGTAAAACTCCGGTCCTATCTAAGGCCGGTAAAACTACCTCAGAATTACATGGAAGGCCTATAGCCGATAATAGTCCACTTCGTAAATGGATTCAGGCTAACGGGAGGGTGAAGAAAATGGCTCTACGCCTCTCTGGTAACAGCTCAGTATTGGGAGACCAGACAAAAGAAGTGTCCTCAACTCAGCTTCAAACTCATGTGGATATAACAATACCCTCTTTACTTTCTTCCTCCGACGCTCTTACCAATCCCCTGCCAATAGCTCTCAATTCACCAAGTGGGCCTGATTCCGCAATTGTGGTTTCCGCTGAGGAGTAAGCACTCTTAGGTAACGATCAAACCCCTAAGCAGACTCCAGCTCTCACTGCGGTGCATGTTCCTGTACTTGTTCCTCCAATTATCCCCTTAGCTACTGATCTTGATAGCTCTGAAAAACAACATCTCCCTCTCAATATCATTTTACAGACTTTGTCTGATCAACATAAGGAAACGCAGCAACATTTCCTTCAATTAAGGGAAGATAATATCAAGATTCAGAATTTCATGCAGGATTTAAATAATAAAGTTGGAGGGGTTGTTCAGGATTTGGAATCTCTACAGCAAAAGGTCTCAACTGTTGAGGAAACGTCCGCCTGCAACCAGGGTGTGGTTAAAAGACATCAGGAGCAAATCGGGCGGCTGCAGGACAAGCTGGAAGACATGGAGAATAGGCAAAGATGACTCAATCTCAGACTTTTTGGTATACCCGAAGGGTCTGAAGGGGCTGACCCAAGGGCATATATTGTACTATTATTTCAGAAAGCTTTCCCCGATCTATCTGATTGGGATTGGGACTCTCAGCTACAGAGAGTTCACAGACTGCCACTCTATGTAGCGAATAGGGGCAGTAAATTTCCTCGTCCCCTTCTGATTTATTTTGGTAATTTTTTGCTTAGACAGGAGGTCTCACTCAAAGCTAGGCCAAATTCCCCGTTTTGATTGACTCTATATCTTTTTTTGTACGATCCGATCTAAGTAAGAGCACCATGGATAGACGCTGGAGGTTGCGTCAGCTTATTGATCCGTTCAAGGCCTTGGGTGGTCAGGTTTTCTTGCAGGAACTGGCCCGCCTAAAAGTGATCAATGGGGGGCGAACATATATATTTACAGATGAGAAGGAGGCGGAACTGGTGCTCTCTAAATTAACATCTTAGAAGGGGCAGGGGAAAAAAAAAAGGGGGGAAATGGAATAGGAAAAGGGAAAAGCTTTGAGTGCTAATGATTATTAATGACTATTGATGTCTATTCTGATGCTCATGCTGTTGGTCAGCTTACATTTTCAGTATATTATACTATACTGATAATTTTTGTGGGTGCCGGAGGGGAAGATAAGGGTGGGGGTAGTTTAATCTGAACGCTAGAGTGATGGTGTAGGTTAAATGATTGGGGCAGAAAGGGGGGTTAAAAAAAAAAGAAAATGATTGGAGCACTATATTATTTGGATTCTATGGAGTTATTAGAGTATACAAATGAATAAATATACGTTGCTTGGCAGGTTGATCTCCTTTGTTGCTACTCTTTAGAGCTGCCCATTCAGCGGCAGCAGGGTATAAAAGGTTTTCCTCCTCTTAGGGAATGGGGGAGGGGGCTCGGTCAGAACCCCCTTGGGAGGGTCTGTAGGGGTAGGTTGGGGGGGTAAAAATGTTCAAATGATCAGGCTGAGAGGGATGATATCTGGTTATTTTTAATTTTCTTATGAAACGACACATGGAACTTCAAAAAAATGAGCGGGGGTGAAATATGTATAGATAATGCATAGAATCAGATGTATGGCATGGAATGTCGCAGGTCTCAACAGTAGGAATAAAAGACGACTTGTGACTGAAGAGCTAAATATGTATAAGCCTCAGTTAGCTTTACTTTCCGAGACGCATATTACCTATAAAGACCGTAAGCTTCTAGGGCAACTAGGATACGATGTGATGGTCTGCTCAGAATGTAGTACTCCAACTAGAGGTGTTGTTATTTTAAGACAGAAATGGTTAAATCTAGCAATAACTAAAACTAAGGTTGATAAAGCTGGCCGTTGGGCCATTGCTCAAATATTATGGTATGGTAATACTTATACTTTTTGCGTATTTTATGGTTCAAATACTGACAACCCTTCTATCATAGACAGACTAAATATAGAATTATTTGATAGTAGCGGAGAACTTATCTTAATGGGCGATTTTAACCTTATTATGGATTATGATATTGACACTACTCGACACCAAGCATTTCGGAGGATGCGTCGATCTCGAGCTGCTATTATTGAACTTGGATGCATCCATAATATAAAAGACGCGTGGCGAACATTATATCCTTCTATTGCCGGCTTTACATATTACTCAGCACCTCATCAATTATGTTCAAGAATTGATATGGCCTGGGTATCAGACAATATTCTAGCGAATAGCTCTATGGAGATCTGCCCGAGAGTGGCCTTGGACCATAATACAATTATACTCTTGTTTACTATCCAACAGAATTGTCAGAAACCCAGGCCATTTACATTTCCCTGGCATTTGCTGTCGAACAAGGACTTTATTTCACAATTAAAAGCACATCTAGCGGAGTTTATCATAATTAATTTAAATTCAGCCTCACCCAGTATAGTTTGGGATACGGTTAAAGCGAGCATACGGGGTTCACACAACAGTTTGCTTTAAATCAAAATTTACTTTACAAACTTGGTTCGGATGCATTGATTAATGCTGTAAGTATATTAGAAAAACAATTGTCACAGGCATTGATCCAGACTCCAGAGCATACCAAATGTAGCGGATATATGTCAAAAATTAGCCAGTTCCAAGCTTAATATTAAAACTAGGCTTATGGAGAAAAATGCGATCAGCTTACGTAAATAACATCTCTCTCAATATAAGAGTGGAGACAAGACAGGTAAAATACTCGCATATAAAGTTGCTGATGATAAGTCTAGAACTCTTATAAAAGAAATCAAGGGACAAAATAATACGGTATATACTCAACCAGAGCAGATCCTCGAGCAATTTGTGGCATTCTATAGGGCATTATATACTCCAGAAGAATATCCGGCCATGAATCAGATCCAAGAATATTTAGATACTAACTTAATTAAGGATAAGCAGATTGAAGGATCTGAGCTGCTCTCTGCAAATATCACTGAGTCAGAGATCAGACTGGCTATTACTAGGCTCCCCACAGGTAAAGCTGCGGGGGAGGACACTATCCCATTAGAAATCTATAAATTATGTTCAGAGGAACTTTTACCATTATTATCTACTGTGATCGGTAATATAGGAATTACTGGGAAGGCACCTGAATCTTGGAATACAACTAGGATGGTTTTTTTAAAAAAAAAAGGTAAACCAGGAGATCAATGTGGGTCATATAGACCCATTTCGCTTATTAATGCAGACGCTAAAATTTTTGCCAAGGTATTGGCTACACGATTAGCTCCACTTATACCTCATTTGGTGACCCCTCACCAACATGGCTTTGTCATGAGGAGAGATACTACCGCCCATGTTAATACGGCCATTACTGCATTTGATGTGGCCGGGATTGTTCCCACCCCACTCGGTATGATACTCCTGGACGCCGAAAAGGCGTTTGACCGAGTGGGGTGGGACTATCTCTGGTCAACATTGATCACTATGGGCTTTAATGGTCAGTATCTTAAATGGCTACAGGCTCTGTACGATCACCCAAAGACTAAGCTTAGCTATGCTGGGATAATTTCGACCAGCTTCTCAATTCTCCGAGGAACACGGCAAGGGTGTCCATTATCGCCCTTGCTATTCGCTCTCTCTCTGGAACCTTTTCTTACTGCACTTCAAGCTCATCCCAACATTATTCCTTTTGAACATGGCCAGTATTCATTAAAAATTATGGCCTATGCCGACGATATAACGATTTATTCTACTAATGTACTGGAAGCTATGTTGGGTATTACTGAGGAGGCTAAAAAATTTGGGTCTGTTTCCGGTTATAAACTTAATTCACATAAGACACAAGTTATTTTGAATTACAAGCCTTTGGCTCCGGTCATAGGTACTTGTCGAACAGCTACTTATCTTGGTATCAACATCTCTCCTAATATTAATGAAATAATCACTCTCAATTACGAGGCTCTTTTTAAAGAAACAGCTTTAACCTTAAAAAAGTGGCTTAAGGTCCCTCTCAGTATTATAGGTCGAATTAACTTAATTAAAATGAGTATATTACCTAAATTTTTATACCTATTTAGGTCTATACCACTCTTTGTTAACAATACGTACTTTAAACGATTAGACGGGATTTTTTTGTAGTTATATATGGGGTTACAAGAAGGCCCGTAGATCAACCACTTTGCTTAAATTGCCGTTTAACAAAGGTGGTCTCAACTTCCCCGATTTTAGATTATACTTTTTTTCAGCTTTTCTCAATCGTCTTCGTAGTTTGTTCATTCGGAACAAGCATTCGTACTTTTGCTATCAATTCTCGCTGGACGAGGACACTAATATGTTTCTAGCAAAAGCGAACAATCCAAACTACTTTAAGCGAGTAAAATTCAAGACTATTAGTGACAGCTTTAAAATCTGGCAACTAATCTTGACTAAATGCAATACAACGTTTTATCATCCTCAACTATCTTTATGGGCGAACCCGGGCCTGCCAGGAATATTCCATGAAGGGTCATTAAAAGCGTGGAAAACCGCCGGAATAGAAACACTTGGTGATTTATACTGTAATGACGGTTTTTTGGCTTTTGAGACACTTAGAATACTCTATAAACTACCTGAAACCTCACGTTTCAAATATATTCAGATCTATGATTATCTTATACGCAAAATGAAGCTCTTAAATATCTCTGATTCTGATATTTGGAAATGTTTCTATTCCAGCAAGGTTAGATCACTTATTAGCTTCGGGTACAGTGTTTTAATTTCTTACAAATCAGATGATTGTGGGAAAATTGCGGAGAAATTGAGTTCTCGATCAGGCTTAAACATTACTGCTAATCAGATCTCTTCTGTTCTCTGCAATATAAACCGTTCTACCCACTCTTCTAGTTTGAGATTACAGCATTATAAAACTATCTGCCAGCTATACTACACTCCAGAAAGAATCTCAAAATGGTCTAGCAATAGTTCTAGTAACCAGCGGACAAGCTGCCCTAAATGCAACTTTATAGCTGCAAGTCTAGAACATATGTTGTTCACGTGTCCTCGATTTACGGAATTCTGGCTTAAAATAAGGCAGGGATTGACTCAGATTTTGCTTCGACCAATAACACTTAACGCAACCAACGTACTGCTTGACATTCAGATCTCAAATAACCTACAAGCAGACCCACAGGCAGACCTTATTAATATTTTAATAGGATGCGCCCGATTGACTATAGCTCGCACTTGGATTTCAAGAAATCCACCACATGTGATGGAGTGGTGGACTCTTGTTAAAGAAATTTACATCATGGAATTTTCTCTCGCTAAGATTAGAGGTGTTAAATCTCAACAGAAGATAGATAGAATTTGGGGGTCTTCATTTATATGAAGGAGCCAGAAGAAGGATAGGGGGGAAGACTGAGGAAATGTATTCTTGTGTATTCTGTACCTGCTTCTGAATAAGTACTATATTTCTGATTTCTAACTTTGATATACATACCCCGGCTCTGCAAAATTTACTCGATATGTTAATGTACAACTTGCCATGTAATTTCAAATGTTTTGTTGATTTGACCTCTTGTCCTGATCTCAATAAAAAAAAATTTTAAAAAAAGAGACAGGTGGAATCAGAATTTATCATGTTACTCGATACTAAAATGCCGAATGGCCTCAACAACAGTGATGATTTGCACAACTTTTTATAGTTATTGTTGATGATGATGATATTTATGATGAATCTCAGTTCTGCTTTCTAATTGGTTTCTATTCCTGCTTCAGCCAGGTTCTAATCTGGGTTTTCCGAGGTTTTTATCTGGTTTTAGTGGAGTGTATTGCCGGTTGATGAGCTCTGGGATTTTATGTATTTTATCATCACTAGTTTATGAAAATGTTTGCACTGTACGGTAATGGCTGCTAAATTGTATGGTTTTTACAGTAGCTCAATAATTTATACGAGCTGATGTGTTGGCATTTTTTTATCTGGCAGGTTTTTGATTTTACTGAGTTTTATTGGGGGTCTCCCTCGATTTAATTGGGTATTACGGGGATCTTGCCGGCTTTTAAACGCTATAGCATCAGTTTTGTATATATACAACTGTTGGACATTGACCCGCAGTTTTCTTTACATTATGATATTTCGATATCATTAGAAATAAGTTTTGCTGCTCAATGTAATATCAATGATTTGCCAAATACCTAAAAGAACACTTATTTTTTGTCTCAATAGATGCCATAAACAAAGTAAATTGGAATTTGGGACGTGTATGTATACATCTATTGAACAAGTCAAGAAATTGGAATATAAGAGACGTCTATTAGAAGCTGCAATGAATTTACCTGTATATATATGTTTTTTATGTAACTTAGCACTTTAATGCTAGCACTTTTTGCACAATTTTCAAAATACCATGTGGCGTTATTAACGATTTTAGACTCGGAGTGCCAAGATGTTGCTGTCAATAGACCTGTATTCAAGACATATTTTAGTTAGTTCATCTTGAAAATCAGCATTATGCTAGAAACTGTATTTAGAGGCCTTCTAAAAATCAGACTTTGCGTAATTATTGTTTGGAAATGAAAAATTAAGGAGCACTAAGCTCTTATTGTTATATTGGTTACCAACAACAACAAAACGCGATGAGCATTATGCGGGAACTATTGTGACAGATATGTTTATAGGTTGAACAAACAGTCCTGTTTGTATGTTTGCACTCCGTCTCAGGTTAATTTAAATGGTATCTTGTGACCTGTTGATTTGGCACTATATATATGCACTGATTGGTCCAGCGCGGCATGTGATCAAGACTGCCGTTGGCAGTCGAAACACATCAGGCTGGGCACTTGCTTGTAATGAATTATGCTTAGTTACTCCTTGAGATAACTCTAACTGATGAATTTCAGTGATTTTGTATGTGTAACGGTATGTTGTAATTGACATTTTCACCTAACTATAACTTCCTCTTAACCTTTGTTTTTTGTTTTTGATTTTTTTGTAGGAACATATATATTAAAAACCTGCTGCACCTTAGTGGTCCACCTCAATGTTCGCTAAACTAATGATGGTATACTTATGAATCTCAAAGTGACTATCCAGAAAAGCTGCCATGATGTCACGTGCGTGGGATACAATGAATAACACATTTTCCAGAGGTTTTCCACATGTGTTAATGCTCGAGGCATCATCTCACCTTCTGGTTCCTGTGAAGCACGTATTGAATCTTTGCATTAAAATACATCACATTGATGTTTACTGCCTAGGGTATGACTTTATAGCATGCATTAGCATTACATCCTAAAGACCTGGAGAAGATTGAAGCCTGGAATTCCTTCAGGAGAAGAAAACAGAGAAAGAACTCTGGCCATGTTAGTCCAAGGTCTTCTGCCCAGAACAGTAACTATAAAAGTGTGCATGTTTAATGTGTAAATAAATATTTTTTATGAGATAAAAAAACAACCAACGTTGTGGTGGCGGTAGGGGCTAAGCCTTATTTACAAGGCAGAGTTAAGCCACTAGCTTAACGCTGCCTTGTAAATAAGGCCCCGTTTCACGCTATGGTTAGCGTGAAAGAGGTGGGCAGTGGGTGTTGCGGTTTGCGTTCTACAGCAACACCCATTGATTTGAATGCTGCCCCATGTATACATGGGGCAGCGTACATAGGAGGCAGCCCACAAATTAAGACCAGGGAAAACCTGGTCTTTACTTGGCGAAACGAGGAGAAATGCATTTTTTCTCCTCGTTTTTGCTTTTACCATGCGTGCTGCCTTGTGCAGCACACATGGAAAAAGCAAACTGACATGTATTGTTTATGTACAGAAAGGTCCCCCTTCCTGTACATAAACAATCTGTAAAAAAATGCCATTTTGTGACTTTCATGTGTGCTGCATGAAGCAGCACACTTGAAAGTGACAGAATGGCTTTTTAGGATTGTTTATGTGCGGGAAGGGACACCTTCCTACACATAAACATCCTCCCTTGCACGCAGACACCCTTGCACTATGGTGCACGGGTGCCTGCGTTGGTGCTACACTGCGAAGTGTAGCGCCAGCGCAGGGCGAAACACAAGGCTGCACCAAATCCTTGTACATATGGTGCAGCCTTGCATTTCAGACGCCTCACTCCGCCACTTTCTCATACATATGCCTCATAGTGAGCTGTTCAGTGGAGTCACATGATCACATGCAGCAGGGGACACAGGGTGATGTAGAGTATGTGCCACATGTTGATGGGCAGTAGTTGTACACATGGTGTCACGTTGTCTCAGGTCAGTCATAGGGATGTCACCCAGGCAGATTTGTCCTTTGTTTGTGGGTACTTGTGGTAGTCACTCAATCAGTCAAAAAAGTGTATTCAGCTTACCAAGCCATGAAAGATCACAGCAAAACATATAAAATACATGCAATTCATTTCATGCAGATGACAATAATCACAAAATCATTACATCCATAAAGATTAAAATATCTCAATAGTAGCTCATGATGAGTCCAATCAGGTTAACCGTATCTCTTCCTGATACTCAAAGACCCTTAAAAAAATTAAGAACAGCAAATATCGAAATAATCAAGGTGCAAAAAAATCTGGAACCTTTCTGAGAAGAATTGAAACTGTGCAAGTGCAGAAGAGGAAACAGGAATCTTGCTCTTACAGATTTACAGAGTGCACAAAAAAGAAAAAAGTGCTTTGTCTGGAGGAGTTATCACATGGGGGGGGGGCGTTATTAAATCTCCCCCCCTTGCCGTGGAAAAGCCATTAAAAAATACAGACGGAGCATGGGTAGGTAAAACCTATATTGGGAATTTTCAATTTGGAGAAGGTAAAATGTAATCTCGTAACTGAGTGCAATGTCATGGTCATTTGCCAGGGAAACTGACTGAGTAATTTGATGCCTGTGCTTAAGCTTAATTTAAGCTGCACCTGCTCAGAGTAGGCCTTTGTTATTTGAGCATTAGAGGTGCGAGAAATGTGCACAGGATCACTGAAAAGCTCCGTAGCCCCTAATATCCTCAACATATGCTCAACATATCCAAGCCATGGTATGGACTCAGCACTGTGGAGGCCAAACAGTCTTGAAATGGCAATTCAGGAGTTTGCCGCACATTTAACCATAATAGTAACAGGGCCAGCCCCAAAGCATCGCCAACATAATTTAGCCCCACCTCCGAATGACTGAAAAAGGCTGATATACCCTGTGGAGTCATCAGAAGTCTTCGGAGGAAACCATTTTTCACAGTTTGTAGTCTGGATACCTCCAGACCCGGCCCTTGTACCTGTAGTAATTTTCCTATTCTAAATATTCAGAACTATAAATACCAGAATGCAAAGAGTAAAAAACTAGACCGGAAAAGTCACACAAGAATGACATGGCAGAATTTCGTTATTTTTTGTGCCTGTCTTTGTACTGCAGTTGTGTTCTTTTTTTTTTAAGAGGAACAACACCAAGGCGGTGGATGGAATGCTTGAATTAATCTCAGCCACTGGCAATCGGGGCCACATCCCAATCCATTGTTGTTCGCCCACCATGCCACCTCCCTTTGGACCCAGTCATATGCAAATCAGCCTTGACCCCGCTACTCATGGGAACAGTCCATGACAGATCACTTTAGAAATTTGGGTTCCTATGGTAAGACTTTCGTCAAACAGAAATCTTAGCTTGATCATGGAACTTACTGGTGAGATAGTTCCCAAAATTCACTGGCCACCAGTCAGAGGGCCAGGGAAAGCTGTCCTCTCCAAGGGTTAGAATATCATTTTCATTTAAGTTCAGCTTTAAAACAGAAGTTATTATCTATTGTGAAAAGTCAGAGAGGCATTTCTCATTTTTGTTAATCAGTAGAGAGACAGTTCTTGAACTTGCCTTTGGCAATCTATTTGTTGCTATTAAGTTAGATGTTCAACTGCTTATCGTCAGCGAAGCACATGAAAGATTGTGCGTAAGTTTAGGCTACCATCGCGCTTGTGCTTTCCCAGCTGGACTGGGCCAGTGGGGTTTACCTTACGGCTCCATCTTTCCTGCAGTGCAACGTATAAAGGACTCGGAACACTTGGGTCAGAGTCCTACTTCACCCAACATGCAAGCACATATCACTAGCCCTTCAAGTCTCCACTGGATCCACGTTGCCAAATGGGCCTCCTTCGCGACCATTTGTATCCCGCGTGGACCCATTTGCGATCTTGCCATCAACACAAGGTCCAAACCTATCAGGGAGCCTTAGTCCGTGAGATACACCTCTTCGACTCTTCCCATGTAATGAAGGTCACGCATGGGTGGTGTGCTCTTTTCAGTGCAGACCTTCCCGCTCTGACACTTACTTTAAATCCAAATTATAAATCTCTTAAGTCACTTTTTATTCTTAAGATACATGAAGAGCTTGTCAGCTGCGCCTCCTCTGCTATGGCGTTGGAGCGTTGCCCCACTGATTTTCAGCAGTGTAAAAAAGGAAAAACAAAATGATAATAACTCACTGTTATTATTTGATGTTTCCTTTCTGAAGCCAGTTTTGGAGTGGGGCTTGACTGTCATCACAGTCAGCAGGGGGAGGAGTGGTATATGCACTTAAGTGCACATGACGGTTTGGCCAGCCATCTTGGATCGGCCAAACTCAGCATGTTCTCCACCTGGCTGTAATGCACAGCCTGGGTGGAAAACATGTGCAGTCTCTGTCAGAGCGCCGAACCACAGTGCTCAGACCAATCACGACACTGCTGTCATGGTGAGTGCAGTGTCGTGATTGGCTCAGGGGAGCCTGTGTTCTTCTGGGAAGAGAAGCAAGAGCAGACGACAGAGGAAGGCGGTGGCTGTCAATAGGTAAGGGAGTTTTTATTTTTTATCTCTTCCCCCTGCCCCACCACCGCCATTGTGTATCAGTCACCTCTGGAGCTTGTAATTATTCTTTCCTCCTGCATCATCCACCAGGGCAACAACAGATGAACCAGATAGTTAAGAGGATGTTTAAGAAAGCGCCAACACATGGATACCTCAAACCAATCCAGACTGACGAAGGGCATGAACAACTGAAATCCCTACGCTCTCAGGTCTAATAGAGATATACATAATAAATGCACACCCTTATCAAACTTACACTCTTCTGTGTCACAATCAAGACAAAGCACAGCAACAAGTAACCTGCTAAAATCCTCAAATAAAATAAAAATAGACCCAACAAATGGGTCACTTTGCAAACATGTTGTCTATAAACCATGCAGTCAAGCTTCAGCTCACTACAGTAGGGCCACGGACTGCACAGCACTTCAATGCAACTCTTGTGGTAGTAGTGCACTGTACAAATGTAAACACAACACAAATTCTTGTGAGTCGCTCTACCCTACTTAGCCACTAACCCGCTGGTCGAGTGGTAAGCCCAAGGCATGCATTCTTCAATGCCTTTCATCTTCCCCTAGGGGGCTGGAAACCTTGATGGATGTAAATTCATAGGCAATTCGATGTCACCTTCATTTTGACTCCTTGTAAAAAACAATAAATAACAGTGGACCTGGAAGTAGGGTGTGGCAGGGACTGCAACTCCCCCGTGAGTCTCTAACACATGATACGGAAAAATTATAATTCATTTTCACTAGCAGTGCATTCATTGAAAAGCTTTTCTGCTGCAATTTAATCCCACATAATCTCTAGTTCAATATGTAGCTGTAGAATTAATTAAAAAACAGGGCATGGGACATTTAGAAATGCCAAATGATTTTGAGATCACATTTCGTTTTTTAATTTAATTTGTTTATGATTTTGGAATCGCATTTCTTTTTTTAATTTAATTTGTTTATGATTTTGGAATCGCATTTCTTTTTTTAATTTAATTTGTTTATCAGCATTCGTTTACATTACACAGATCCCTCATTAAAATATGTAGGTTTAATCCAACACTCATTTAATCATTTAAACAAATCCCTACACTCACCTTCTTTTCTGATAATCATGGTCTGTCTTGACAGCGCAGCTACAACCAGTCAATTATGTGAGAATCACCAGGAGAGGGGATTTGGCTCTGCCCACATGTTGGGAGTCAGGAGGACATGTTTTGATTGGACAAAATATGTGTGCTTCCACAAAAAAGTGCTTGCCCGCCACACAGCTGTGATAATTTTCTTTATTTATTCAGCTGCCTGAGGTTCAATCTACGGGAGCACACACATGCAATTGTAATGTTATTAAAATGTCGTTGGTCACTAGAAAATGTATGGTGTTTTTCTTTGGCAGCAGTACCAATGGGAGGAGGGCGGTAATTAACCTACATGGATTTTTAGACCTGGCTTGACACTGCAACTGGCACCTGATCTGTTAAACAACATCAATATTACTCTATAATTCTTTCCTTCCTCAAAAATACATATCAAGTCCCATGCTATCTACTTGTATTGCTACACATTACCACTCAACATACTTTTAAGGCCAGAGTTATTGGCATTGCCAATGTTTGTTTTAAATTGAAACTGAAAAAGGCTGGCACACATTTTCCTGAGCATCACAGCTAGTTTTGCTACAGTCTTCTGCAACACAATACTGGGAATTTATTCATATTGTGAAATTGTGGCCAAGAGTTGGTAAATATGTATGATTTTGTGTAAATTCTAAACTCTTTTTTGGGCTGAAATTCTACTTCTGTTAATCATTTAGAATTACAGTAAATCATTCCGGGTTATTGCAAATGTCTCTAAATTACTATTGAATTGATTTGTTCTTGTATTCCATGTTTGAAGTTTACATTTTAATTGGCAAAATACCAGTTTTTTGCTAAATTTCCAATTTTGTAAGTAGCCTAAAGAAATACTGTCCATAATGCTAAAATATCAGCTAGGTGGCGCTGTAAGCAGCATTACCTGCTCTGGCTAAAGAGCAGACTAGATTGGCCAGTGCACTACTTCATCTCCTTCCGGGTTAACTTGCTGCTGTCTTTCTCCATTCTTGCTCACTGACGAGACAGGGCGAACGAAGGGCCGCTGGGGGAGCGACAGGCACAGCCAGTCTCCCCCCCCCCCCCGGAATATTTGTGAATTGGGAGCGGCCAGGAACAGGGATAGGAAGGGTCAGGGGATGGGGTGGGAGTTAGGAATACTATTTAAGAAGTCAGGAAGGGCATGCGAGACTTTTCCTAACTCCGTCTACCACCAGGCGGGAAGAGTTTAGAAAAAGTCCACCCACCCACCCTACAGATTTTGGGGAAAGGTGGGGTACTGTTGTTCATCAGCAAATGCCATAATAGGACAGGTTGTAGGGGCGTTGGCAGTAGTTTGGGGGGAGAGTCAGATGCAGGTGTAGCCACTCCTTGTGGGGGGGTTTGAGGTGAGCACAGGCAAAGAAAGACAGTGTGCGGAATGCTTGGAAAAGGACAAGGAGGCTCCGTTAGAGCAGTGGTTCCCAAACTTTTTCGACCTGCAGCTCCCTTGACCTAATTGGTCGTTGGCAGCGGCTCCCCATCATGTCACTTTTTATTTGGGTGTGTGGATGTAAACCTGACCTCGGGAGTACTTGCATTTTTCTCCCTGAAATTAATTGGGATGAAACCGATAAAGGTATTATAACCAATTGTGTAACAAAAGAAAAATATAGCAGTCGTTTAATAAAAAACTTTAATTGGTCCGTATAGGTTTGCTGTTTGCGACCTGCGCCTCTAGGTTGCAAGTTCTTGAGAAATTGGTACCAGCATTTTAATGGAAATGGTGAATCTTCATGTCTCAGAAGCATAGTGCTTATATATGCTGATTAAATGTAAAGTAAATATTTTAAATATTAATAAAAACATGGACACCCTTTGAAGAAGATATTGCTTTCAAAATGAAGGTCGTATATGCTGCCTGATTTCCTGTTAGGTGAAGTTAACATTATGGGCCTAATTATGATGGCGGTCGGACGAGCGTTTGACCGCGATCCTGTCGGTTGCGGGACTGGCTGACAGGGAGTCGGCGGTCCCGCCAGACAAATTACGATCCGACCGCCGTGGCGGTGGTCAGAAACATGGCTCGTAGCATTGAGGCTTGTGCCGCGGCCCTAAAAAGGGCTGCAGAACAAGCTTCAATGCTACGAGGCATGTTTATAAACATCTCTGCACTATGTGGCAGGCACCATGCGTGTGCCTGCCACATGGTGCTGGGATATTTAGGGGGTCACCATAGGTGCCCCCCAGGGACCATGGCGGAGGGCCAGGGGGGAAGGGGGGCCCGCTAGGATCCCCCAAAGTCACTTTCCGCCAGCCTTTTCATTGCGGGTTAACCGCCATTAAACAGGCAGCAGAAAGGGACATTGTAATCTCTACTGCGGTGCCTGAGCAGGCACCGCCACCATTGTAGGAATTGCAGACCGTCCGACGGAGCCCGTCGGATGCGTCTCTCCGCCCGCCAGCCATCCTAATGCGGCAGACTGCATGGGCCGATGGCGGTGGGACTGCCACTGATGGCCTGATGGTGGTGGTCCCACCGCCATCGTAATTGGGCACGTAGTTCCCATATGGATAGCATCTGATAAACGCTCTCAAGGAGGAAAGGTGCGAGGACCACCTCTCATAACACTGAAAGAGGAGCTTAAGATGGCAGCCTGAGATGAAATAGCTATGGTTATGAGAGAAGACACTAATCTTAAAGGAAATGCAAAATACTCCTTGGAGTAATATTTCTGTGGCAACTCCCAAAAGCACTTGTTTTCACCAAATGACTTAAACACACATGCATCATATACGTCTGGTGGGCAGGGGTTTGCCCACTACTCTGTGAGGATGTACAAGCAATTCGGTACAGGCTTATATCTACAAAAGATACCTGGATGGTCTGAATTTTAAATGTTCCAGAGAGCTACTTCAAACTCCGAACCGAGCATCAAAGGTGAAAACCTCAATGTAGGAATCTTAAATGGACCAAGGAATGTCATTTAAGCTCAGAGCTTTTCATGCATCTCAAAAAGTAATTTCAAGCTAAAAGCATAAAGTGTGCCAGACAGAGGAGCTGGAGGCTCAGAATCTCCTATGTCCCAGAGGAACTTCTTTAAGGTCAGTCTCCCTTATGTCGTAGGGAAAGAAGCTTAAAGTTCAGACTCCTGTATTTCTTGCTTTATGTTGTATTAGAAAGTTGGTCACGTGGTATCCATTAGCCATTCTTAGAAGACTTCTAATAAATCAGATTCCAAAGCCATTGTGTCGTGTTTTGGTGGCTGGAACAAAACTATATATAGACAAGGCAACATTAATGAAAAAGAAAGGAGTGTGGTAGGTTCTTAGCATACACATTGGTGGAGAAATCTATACGTAAGCCTGCGTTAGGCCAAGAGGGAGTGTGGAAGGAAGATTATTTGTGGGGCAAGGATAAGGGCTTATTGAACCCAAGGTGTGCAGGCATCTCAGGATACAGATGTGGTTCACTGATTGTACCCTGTGTCACGCCTGTCACCCAGCACATCATGATAGTTGGATTAGTATGATGTTTCCCATTAATATCGGGGAACAATCGAATCATCAAAGTTAATATTTTGTCTATTTAAGATTCCATGGAGGGTGAAGTTGAATAGAGCATGCTTCAGAATGTTCTAGCTCAACAAAGAACATTGGAGCATTACCCTCTTGTGGTGCGCAACCTCTCATGGTACACGACCCTTCAGGGTGTGCAACCTCTCATGGCACACAACTTCTCATGGTGAAACCCTTCAGGTTGTGCAACCTCTCATGGTGCACAACCTCTCAAGGCACACAACGTCTAATGGTACGCAACCTCCCATGGTGCACAACCTCTCAAGGCACACAATGTCTAATGGTACGCAACCTCCCATGGTGCACAACCTCTCATGGTGCACAACCCTTCAGGGTGTGCAACCTCTCATGGTGCACAACCTCTCATGGTGCACGACCCTTCATGGTGTGCAACCTTTCATGGCTCACAACCTTTCGTGGTGCGCAACCTCACATAGTGCACAACCTCTCAGGGTGCAAAACCTCTCATGGGTTGCAATCTCTAATAGTGCACAGCCTCTCAAGGCGCCTAACCTGTGATGGTGCACATCCTCTCGTGGTGCACAACCTTTCATGGCATACAGCCTCTCAAGTTGCACAACCTCTAATGGTGCACAACCTCTCATTGCGCACAACCTCTGATGGTTCACATCCTCTCCTGGCGCACAACCTTTCATGGTGTACAACCTTTCATGGCGTACAACCTCTAATAGTGCACAGCCTCTCAAGGCGCACAACCTGTGATGGTGCACATCCTCTCCTGGTGCACAACCTTTTATGGCATACAACCTCTCAAGTTGCACAACCTCTAATGGTGCACAACCTCTCATTGCGCACAACCTCTGATCGTGCACATCCTCTCCTGGTGCACAGCCTTTCATGGTGTACATCCTCTCAAGGTGCACAACCTCTAATAGTGCACAGCCTCTAATTCCACACAACCTCTGATGGTTCACATCCTCTCCTGGTGCACAACCTTTCATGGTGTACATCCTTTCATGGCGTACAACCTCTCATGGTGCACAACCTCTCATGGTGCACAACCCTTCAGGGTGTGCAACCTCTCATGGCACACAACTTCTCTTGGTGCGCAACCTTTCATGGCACACAACTTCTCATGGTGCGTGAACTCTCATGTTGAGCAACCTCTCATACTGCACAACCCTTCAGGGTGTGCAACCTCTCATGGTCAACAGCCTCTCATGGTGCGCAACCTCTCATGGTGCACAGCCTCTCATGGTGGGTGACCTCTCATGGTGTGCAACCTCTCATGGTGCACAATCTCTCCTGATACACAACCTTTCATGGTGCACAACCTCTCGAGGAGCACAAAGTCTCCTGGTGCACAGCGCACAATCTCTCATGGAGTACAACCTCTCTGGGCACACAACCTTCCAGCTACAGGGCTACAAGACCCCAACCTAGGCTATGTGACCAGGCAGCATATCAAGCAACAAGACCCCCTGTATTGAATATTCAAGCCTTCAGCTGAACACTGCCATTTTCGGGTACGACCAAAGATGTGATCTGTTCTGCACACTCTCTGGCGTAAACCCCGTCCTGTTGTGTATCTAGGCGTTCAAGAGGGCGCAACATGTGTCTAAGAGGCACGTACATGATGTGTTCAGATCGGAAACACTATTGATTTTGGGGCGGTGAAAATGTTGATATATTGCATCCAAAAACGCAATTCCCTTCAGAACCAACTTTATAATAATTATTTAAAATAATTTTAAATGTATTTAGAAAAAATACTCATTAATCTGACCCTTTGGCCCCCTTTTTGGAAACACTTCCCCATCTGCCACCCCCTGGACAGGCTTCAACACCTCCCTTGCACAGGGGCACAGGGCTTGCTTACTCTCATGGTACAAAAGGCCTGCACCCCCCTCTGAAGTACCACTGACGCACAGAGGGCCTGATGGATTGCTTATTAAGTGCGGCCTGAGAGTGGTTCGTGATTTCTGAAGTGTCTCTCTCTGCGTCCCCTCTTCCAGCAGCACTCTCTGTGTCTCCTTCATTAATGCAGCTGTTCTCGGGTTGATGATTGCACCGCACTCGGAAGAAGGCAGCCTGGGGGCGGCAGGGCCGGGGATAGATTCATCCGCCGAACTTGTTCTCACAGCGACATGACAGTTACAAGGAAGGAACTCAGGAGTTGGCAGCTGTCAATCATGCACCACTCTGAGGGGCGGCAGAAGGGGGGAGGGGTTAAGGATGTCACTAACCTCTCTGAGAGGTGTCAGGGGAGGGCGTCCTTTTTTACCTCTTTGGATATGACCACTATCTTTTATTTTCCCCTCTAGAGGTGGGGGCAGTTTTTCCTTTGCCTCCCTAAAGGGGCCCATCAGGCAAGAGGTGGAAGGTGAGCTTTGTTTCTTTTACCCCTCTGAGGGTAAAAGAAGGTAGTAGATGCATTTTATTTTGGATATTAATTAGACAGGGCGGCCGCCTTTCATTTATCCGTTTCGAAGCAGCCATTTTGTTTGTTATGACCCCTCCAGGTGTGTGCTGTCTTTAATGATCCGCACCTGATGAGGACTCCATCAACCTCTATCGGAGAGGGGCAGCCAAGAAATGTTGATTAACCCAAAATGCTACCATAGCTTCCCTTCCCCCAGCAACCTCCAGGGACAGTGGGTATAGACCATTAGTAAACATCCAAACTGTAGTGCAAAAAGGACAAAGCCTTCTGCTGGCGTGAGCGCTTTGCAATGGGCTATTCAAAAGCCATTCACTGTTTTTAAACAAGTTGCTTGACCAGAGTCATAGTACTTGAAAAACGTTGTCTTCATCAAATCAATTTATTTTCAAAATGTTACTTATTTTCAATGTTTTCAAATCAAAATGAAATGCTTATCACACTGGGAAAGGTCATTTCTTAGCACTATGGTAGTAGCGTTACAAATGACTGCGTTTCGTTTATAGACTTAGGCATTACTTTATGCTGAATTGTTTATGAGGACTAGTGATTTAATTGCCTCTTTGTGTTCTTTTTAGTTGTATCAACCCTAAGACATACCCCTGAAGAAGGGTTCTGCGGGACCCGAAAGGCATTGGGTATAATGTTGAATTGCTGTGATGATAATCAACTGGATGACCTTTCCCAGGGTGATAAGCATTTCATTTTGATTTGAAAACATTGAAAATAAGTAACATTTTGAAAATAAATTGATTTGATGAAGACAACGTTTTTCAAGTACTATGACTCTCGTCAAGCAACTTGTTTAAAAACAGTGAATGGCTTTTGAATAGCCCATTGCAAAGCGCTCACGCCAGCAGAAGGCTTTGTCCTTTTTGCACTACAGTTTGGATGTTTACCGCGAGGCGCCAGTGGACAGGCGTCATGGCGTTTTGAGCACAATCTCACAAAAATTATCTTTGATTTAACATTTACAAACGCATGCACGTTGGCATTTGTTTTGTATAGACCATTAGTGCCATTATTGGCAACATCCCCACCCACAGCCCGAGCATGCATGAACAAATATATACACAACACAACTTTTGTTATGGGAAAATATTGCTGCAGGTTTATTCCATACAAAAGTATGCAATATGGTGGGTTATCTTACGGGCGATCCAAGGGCAGGCAGCTGTAACCAACCTATGCTGCCCTTCCCGCTTGATGAGCCAGCACTGTGGGAAACCCAATCAGTGCTACACCTTTTAGGTGATCCTCTTCCCGGATCACGTGACGCATTGGTCCCTTATTACTCACACCCCTTTCAGGGCGGAGCATAGCAAGGCAAGCCCCCGGTTGGTCAGGCCCCTAACAGCCCAAAGGACTAACAGGGCACTGACGCGGTTTTCCAGGAACCTGCCCTGAGGCTCCCGGAATTTTGCCATGGCACCCCTATTGTGCTCGTGCAGATGTGCCTTTCTGTACCCATCTTCTTCCAGATCGCCCTGTAACTCTGCCTGCAACGACAAAAGAAAACATTACAACATTTTACGTACTTTGCCTGCCAGCCCCACGCCGGGTAAGCGGTAGAGTGGGAGACGGCGTGTCCAGCGCAAAGAGGATGCAAGAAATGCGGGGGGAGGTATAAATACCCTCCCCCAACCTCTGTGTGCTGGAAGTGACGCGCCTAGCGCGCCAAGGCAAAAGGACTCCTTTCCTGAGTCCCACCACTAAGAGGGGTGGTGTTTGTGCCCAAATGGCACTAAAGGGCCGGCCTTTTAGGTGGCCCCCTGCGGGGGCCGCGGGCAGCCGCATAGCATTGACTTGTTGTCTCACAGAGCACTTTGAACACCGCCACTGAGGGCACTGTTTCAATCCGGATTTCTGAAGTGGAAGCTGGATAAAATAGCAGCTGAACACGTGGTTACAAGAAAATGGTTTCAAGGCGCTAGAGAGATGTACTGCTGTAGGCGTATATCAGACCCCATCTCAAAATGTACACTACACCTATTCAGAGGCTTGTATCACCTCAGAGAGAGCTTCAAAAATGTCATCTGAGAAGCAGACACCCCCTTGTCAAAGCCTCTGGCTACAGAAGTTGGTGGCCATCTTGGGGTGGGAGGACTTGGTACCTACCCAAAGACAGAAGAGTAGGTTTGGAAGATCAGGGCAACTCATATAAAGTGAATAGTCTTCCTCTCAGAAGAACCCTTCCAAAATACATGGCCACAGGTCTTGCTTTGAAGCCAGACTTCCCTGTAGCGGAGGTGCTCATTAACTCCAGGGGCATGGGAGGGGGTGGGCATTCATAAATGCATTCCCCGATGCTGAAGGAGCAGGGACATTCTCCTCAGAGTGTGACCCCCAACAAGAAGCCTTGTCATGATGGCTCAGTGAGATAAAAACTTACTGCTGAAATCATTTTTTTGTTTGTTTATAATCTCACTTTGACAGCTAAAAACACATCATTTACATCTGCCGGGAATTCACAAAACCGTTCTTGACAAGTATACATTAATTTACTGCTGAGGATTTCTTCACCATGAGTGCAGAGAAATCTGCATTATTTAATCCCAAGCGAGGGTAGGGAAGTGGGCATTGCAAGGCGTAGTTAGTCTTGTCAATTCATTTTTTATTCATTATGATTTGGAATTCCGAAGAATTCAACATAAAAATACATCTTAAAAACACATTACATTCCATAAAAATTGCCAATCTAAATTCATCTTGTCATTTCATCTAAAAACACAAATAAGCAAATCAGTAGCAGCCATTCTAGAGGTTTTCCAGTGCCAGAAGGGATGAACTATGAGTAGTCGGATTACCATACATGAGCTATTACAGGTTTATAATCTAATACTATCATAAAACATTCAGAATTAAAATTTATTGTAAAGTGCAAATATTTAAACTACATTTTTTAGTTAGCCTTGTCAATTTTAAAATGTTCAAAAACATGTAAGTTTATTGGCTTTGACAAACTCTGATCTTAACCTTCCCCAACTTGGAAGCTAGCAGAAAAAATGCTCTAACCAGCCGACCAGCCCCGGATTTGGGAGGGGTTGGGGATTATGGGAAGGACTTTTCTCCACATGGAAACAAGTTTTCCCTGTGGAGAAAAGAAAGATAAACATGTGCATTTGCACAACAGGCACCATTTTCTCTGTGATTAAATCTATGCTATTTATAATTCCATACAGGAAAAACAGGAGCCTCTTGGATCAGTGGCAAAGCAAGGTGGGGCAGGGGGGCGGTCTGCCCCAGGTGTCACAAGTTTTGGGGGCAGCAGCCGGTGACCTCCCCCCCAGGCTCTTACCTGCGGTTGTTGCGGAGGGGCAGGAGCCGCAGGAATCGCCAACATCCCCCCGCTCTTAGATTCGGTAGCAGCGGGCGGCAAACGCAGGGACCTCCACG
This sequence comes from Triturus cristatus, assembly GCF_964204655.1. NCBI lineage: Eukaryota > Metazoa > Chordata > Amphibia > Caudata > Salamandridae > Triturus > Triturus cristatus. The sequence continues at coordinate 1,042,690,402 of NC_140593.1, read as the reverse complement.
GGTGGCCTAAGGCCTTGCTGCGCCACTGTCTGGGATGTGTCACATTACGTATTACACATTCCCAGGAGCACTCCTGGAAATCTGTGCCCGACGCTGCTTACTGGGGATAGCAACAGAAAAGTTTATAAATTGGAGAGAAAAACAAAAACTAAAACTACGTTCTGGCAGAGATGTAAATCTCCACAGTTCATTTTTATTATTAACATGTATCAGGACCTATGTGTGTATAGAGTTAGTGTTTCATTAGGCCAGAGACAACGTTTTTCGATTTTAGCTACAGCTATTGGAGTAGTAGAGACAACCATGCAGCTCAGGGGCGGCTCCGAGAAGCATCGCCCCACTGCCTCGCAGAGAGCCAGCAAATGAAAAATAAAACGATGTTCTGGCATCGTTTATTTGTCATTTGAAGCCAGCCTGTGCAGGGAGGGGCGGGGCACGGGAGGAGGAGTGCTATCTGCACTCCCTAAGTGCGCATATGCGTATGCCTGGCTGTCTCAGGCCGACTAAAACACACATGCGCACTTAGGTTTCTCCAGCCCGGCTGCATTGTAGCGGGGCGTCTTTTCAGCCTGCTCAAGCCAATCCCTGCGCTGCTCTTGTAGCATGAAGCGTGGGATTTGGATGGGAGTCTGTGACATGGTGGTCCCAGTGTCTGCTGGGATGAGAAAGAGACGAGGACACGGAAGGCGGAAGGCGGAAGGCGGGCAGTTAATTACGGTACGTTTAAAAAATATATATTTTAACATCCCACCCGCGCATCTCCCTCCCGCGCTCCCCCTCCCGCATTCCCTAGACCCATACCACCCCCCTTTGTTTGTGACGGCCACAGCTTCGTAAACCTAGTCTGGAGAACTAAAGAAAAGTAACATCCTTGTAGAGAAGAAATTCCATCTGCTGTCTCCTCATGGGAGCTCCTGAACTCGAACTTGAATAATGTGGCATGCAGAGTGGAAGAACTCAGAACACAGAGGGGGATATTTACAAAAACATTGTTGGTGCGTGGTGTTAGGCCAAGATTGGTAACGCCGCGCTTCGACCTTTTTAAAATGCAGGGATGCGCCATATTTACAAAATTACAGCACACCCCTGTGTTTCCCCTTGCGCTAATAAAGTTTTCTAACGCCCACGCAGGCACGCTTGCCCCATGTTGCAAGAGTGCCTGCGCTACAGGGGCGATTGCTTATGTGTAGGAAGGGTCACCTTCCTGCACATAAATAATCTTGAAAGGCGAGTTGCTCTGCCTATGTGTGCTGCAGAGTACAGGACACATGGAAAGAGCAAAAAACGAGAAGAAATGAATAATTTCACCTCTTATCGCCAGTCTAGGACCAGGTATTCCCTGGTCTTAGATTTTGGCTCTGCCCCAGCCGTGTAAATGAGGGGCAGTGTTAAAAATCAATGGCGTTGTGGCGGAATGCCCACTGAAACACCCATTGCACACCCCTTTCACGCTAAGTGAAGTGTGAAAAGTTTCCTTATTTACAAGGCGGGGTTATGGCACGTTAAGTGGCTTAAGGCCGCTTTGTAAATAAGGGGGAGGGGATATCGCCACCAAAAAGTGTTCTGGTGGCAATATCCCCTTTTAAATATGCCCCAGAGACTCATGGAAAAAAACACAAAGGCGCCAAAACTACAGACCATTCCATGAGTTAAAGCCCCCAACACCACCTAATTATGGGGTCTCAGTGTGTGATCAGGGGAGTCTAACTCGTTATGAATTCTTTTCAGGCCTGTGTTACATTTGAGGATGCTTGGCTGCTACGACGTTGTAGTCTATGCTTGGACAGCAGAATTTCCACAATGCGCATGGAGTGTGAAGGAGTCTGCTTCCTCAGGAGGACACCGAACCAGGTACTGCAGTTGGAAAGGCAACCGCAGAAAAATCTGGCACTGCTGCGCCCCAGAGAGATGTTACTGGTTACACTTGGCTTTTTCACCCATACACTTGAAGGGGACTTTCTTTCAATATATTGATGTCTCTGAGAAGCCCAAATGTCCACTCAATTCTGTGGCTTGAGCAGACCAGCACATGCCAATGGAAGACTATTGATCTTTCCTGCTAATCTTAGACACTAGGAGCACACAATGAACAGGGCTTGACTTGGGAATTAGAAGTGATGAAAATAATCTTATTTAGGGGGATTTAGGGGTGCATTGAGTCCATGCTGCTCAGTGCTTATTCCAGGTCGATAGGAATGCAGTCGATAATCCCCAACAAGGTCATTGATAAGTATCCTGCACACCATAGCTGGGAAACACTGTGTGAACATGGGCCTTTGCATTACATGTTTTAGAGGAACATTTCCCAATTCTTCTCTGCTGGAAGAACAAACTATGGATTATGGGCCATAGGTAGGTACCTAAATACCGGTCGGTAACTGCCGAAAATCGGTAAATTTTCCGTTACCAACCGGTATTTAGGCAATTGAGATGTAGGAGGCTGGATTTAAGGATTCGGAAATTTACCGATTCGTTATTTTAAGGAATCGGTAAATACCGAATCGGTAATAACGAATATTACCGAATCAGTAAACTTTACCGATTTTTTACCTACATTCTATTTACCGATTCTTAAATACCGAATCGGTAAAATTCGGTATTTAGGAATCGGTAAATAAAAATTACCTCCATATGGCCCTTAATCTTTTAAAAATAAAATACTTTTGCTCAGAAACTTTTATTTAAGAAAATGTAAATGAATGTTTTTTCAGGATAATTTGTTCTGATTTCATGTTAGTATCTGAGTAAGACCAATAAAAGAAAATTGTGTTTCAGTCCTGTTTCTTTGTTTTTGGACTTGATTTAGAAACAAACTTTTCTGCTTGTTTAGCTGAATAGCTTATCTGCTCCTCATTATTTATCTGAATATAAAATATTATATTTAATCATATGGATTAGCGATGACAGATGTGTTTGGTGTCACAATGTAAACATCGATGCCTGTCTTTCATGCAGCCCTCTGGGATGTGACACGTGTCATTTATGAATGCCTACAGAAGATGCCGTTTTTATTTTCAGGAACCAAGATATGACAGCAGCCTTTCATGTAGCTCCATAGGAGCTGACACCTGTATTTCATTCAACACTTTAAAAGATGACAGCTGTCTTTCATGTAACCCCTAAAGGATGCCATCTGTCTATAATGTGTCCCCAAAGAGATGACAACTATATTTCATGTAACCTCCTAGGGATGTCAGCTGTTTCATGTAACCTCCCAGGGATGGCAGCTGCCTTTCACGTAACCTCCCAGGGATGGTAGGTGACTTTCACGTAACCTCCCAAGGGATGTCAGCTGTCTTTCATGTAACCTCTCAGGGATGGCAGCTGTTACATGGAACCTCCCTGGGATGGCAGCTGTCTTTCATGTAGCCTCCCAGGGACTGGCAGCTGTCTTTCACGTAACCTCCCAGGGATGGTAGGTGACTTTCACGTAACCTCCCAAGGGATGTCAGCTGTCTTTCATGTAACCTCCCAGGGATGGCAGCTGTTTCATGTAACCTCCTAGGGATGCCAGCTGTCTTTCATGTAACCTCCCTGGGATGGCAACTGTCTATAATGTGTCCCCAAAGAGATGACAACTATATTTCATGTAACCTCCTAGGGATGTCAGCTGTCTTTCATGTAACCTCCCAGGGATGTCAGCTGCCTTTCACGTAACCTCCCAGGGATGGTAGGTGACTTTCAAGTCACCTCCCAAGGGATGTCAGCTGTCTTTCATGTAACCTCCCAGGGATGGCAGCTGTTTCATGTAACCTCCTAGGGATACCAGCTGTTTCATGTAACCTCCTAGGGATGCCAGCTGTCTTTCACGTAACCTCCCAGGGATGGCAGCTGTCTTTCATGTAACCTCTCAGGGATGGCAGCTGTCTTTCATGTAGCCTCTCAGGGATGGCAGCTGTCTTTCATGTAACCTCTCAGGGATGGCAGCTGTCTTTCATGTAGCCTCTCAGGGATGGCAGCTGTCTTTCATGTAACCTCTCAGGGATGGCAGCTGTCTTTCATGTAACCTCTCAGGGATGGCAGCTGCCTTTCACGTAACCTCCCAGGGATAGTAGGTGACTTTCACGTAACCTCCCAAGGGATGTCAGCTGTCTTTCATGTAACCTCCCAGGGCATGGCAGCTGTCTTTCATGTAACCTCCCAGGGATGGTAGGTGACTTTCACGTAACCTCCCTGGGATGGCAGCTGTCTTTCATGTAACCTCCCAGGGATGGCAGCTGTCTTTCATGTAACCTCCCTGGGATGGCAAGTGACTTTCACGTAACCTCCCAAGGGATGGCAGCTGTCTTTCATGTAACCTTCCAGGGATGGCAGCTGTCTTTCATGTAATCTCCCAGGGGATGGCAGCTGTCTTTCATGTAATCTCCCAGGGGATGGCAACTGTCTTCCATGTAACCTCTCAGGCATGAAAAAAGACTTTCATGTAACCTCCCAGGGATGTCAGCTGTCTTTCATGTAACCTCCGTGGGATGGTAGGTGACTTTCATGTAACCTCCCAAGGGATGTCAGCTGTCTTTCATGTAACCTCCCAGGGATGGCAGCTGTTTCATGTAACCTCCTAGGGATGCCAGCTGTTTCATGTAACCTCCTGGGGATGCCAGCTGTTTTCATGTAACCTCCCTGGGATGGCAGCTGTCTTTCATGGAACCTCCCAGGGATGGCAGCTGTCTTTCACGTAACCTCCCAGGGATGGCAGCTGTTTCATGTAACCTCCTAGGGATGCCAGCTGTTTCATGTAACCTCCTAGGGATGCCAGCTGTTTTCATGTAACCTCCCTGGGATGGCAGCTGTCTTTCATGTAACCTCCCTGGGATGGCAGCTATCTTTCATATAACCTCCCAGGGATGGCAGCTGTCTTTCATGTAACCTCCCAGGGATGGCAAGTGACTTTCACGTAACCTCCCAAGGGATGGCAGTTGTCTTTCATGTAACCTCCCAGGGATGTCAGCTGTCTTTCATGTAACCTCCCAGGGCATGGCAGCTGTCTTTCATGTAACCTCCCAGGGATGGTAGGTGATTTTCACGTAACCTCCCAAGGGATGTCAGCTGTCTTTCATGTAACCTCCCAGGGATGGCAGCTGTTTCATGTAACCTCCCTGGGATGGCAGCTGTCTTTCATGTAACCTCCCTGGGATGGCAGCTGTCTTTCATGTAACCTCCCAGGGATGGCAGCTGTCTTTCATGTAACCTCCCAGGGATGGCAAGTGACTTTCACGTAACATCCCAAGAGATGGCAGCTGTCTTTTATGTAACCTTCCAGGGATGGCAGCTGTCTTTCATGTAATCCACCAGGGGATGGCAGCTGTCTTTCATGTAATCTCCCAGGGGATGGCAGCTGTCTTCCATGTAACCTCTCAGGCATGAAAAAAGACTTTCATGTAACCTCCCAGGGATGTCAGCTGTCTTTCATGTAACCTCCCAGGGATGGCAGTGGTCTTCCATGTAACCTCCGAGGGATGTCAGCTGTCTTTCATGTACCTCCCAGCGATGGCAGCGGTCTTCCATGTAACCTCCCAGGGATGGCAGCGGTCTTCCATGTAACCTCCTAAGGGATGGCAGTTGTCTTCCATGTAACCTCCCAGGGATGGCAGCTGCCTTTCATGAGACCTCCCAAGGATGGCGGCTGTCTTTCACATAACCTCCAAAGGGATGTCAGTTGTCTTTCACCACCCCTCCCAAGGAATTGCTGCGGTCTTTTATGTAACCTCCCAGAGATGTCAGCTGGCTTTCAAGTAAAGTCCCTAGAGATGTCAGCTGGCTTTCATGTAACCTCCCAGGGATTGTCAGGTGACTTTCATGAAACCTCACAGGGATTGTCAGGTGACTTTCATGTAACCGTCCAGGGATGGCAGCTGTCTTTCATGTTACCTCCCAGTGATACAGCTGACTTTCACATATCCTCCAAAGGGATGGCAGCTGACTTTCACGTAACCTCCCAAGGGATGTCATCTGTCTTTCATGTAACCTCCCAGGAAAGGCAGCTGTCTTTCATGTAACCTCCCTGGGATGGCAGCTGTCTTTCATGTAACCTCCCAGGGATGGCAGCTGTCTTTCATGTAACCTCCCAGGGATGGCAAGTGACTTTCACGTAACCTCCCAAGGGATGGCAGCTGTCTTTCATGGAACCTTCCAGGGATGGCAGCTGTCTTTCATGTAACCTCCCAGGGATGGCAAGTGACTTTCACGTAACCTCCCAAGGGATGGCAGCTGTCTTTCATGTAACCTTCCAGGGATGGCAGCTGTCTTTCATGTAATCTCCCAGGGGCTGGCAGCTGTCTTCCATGTAACCTCTCAGGCATGAAAGAAGACTTTCATGTAACCTCCCAGGGATGTCAGCTGTCTTTCATGTAACCTCCCAGGGATGGCAGTGGTCTTCCATGTAACCTCCCAGGGATGTCAGATGTCTTTCATGTACCTCCCAGCGATGGCAGCGGTCTTCCATGTAACCTCCCAGGGATGGCAGCGGTCTTCCATGTAACCTCCTAGGGATGTCAGCAGTCTTTCATGTACCTCCCAGCGATGGCAGCGGTCTTCCATGTAACATCCCAGGGATGGCAGCGGTCTTCCATGTAACCTCCTAAGGGATGGCAGCTGTCTTTCATGTAACCTCCCAGGGATGGCAGCTGCCTTTCATATGACCTCCCAAGGATGGCGGCTGTCTTTTATGTAACCTCCCAGAGATGTCAGCTGGCTTTCAAGTAAAGTCCCTAGAGATGTCAGCTAGCTTTCATGTAACCTCCCAGGGATTGTCAGGTGACTTTCATGTAACCTCACAGGGATTGTCAGGAGACTTTCATGTAACCTTCCAGGGATGGCAGCTGGCGTTCATGTAACCTCCCAGGTATGGAAGCTTTCTTTCATGTTACCTCCCAGTGATACAGCTGACTTTCACATATCCTCCTAAGGGATGGCAGCTGACTTTCACGTAACCTCCCAAGGGATGTCATCTGTCTTTCATGTAACCTCCCAGGGAAGGCAGCTGTCTTTCATGTAACCTCCCAGGGATGGCAGCTGTCTTTCACGTAACCTCCCAGGGATGGTAGGTGACTTTCATATGTCCTCCCAGAGATGGCAGCTGTCTTTCACGTAACCTCCCAGGGATGGTAGGTGACTTTCATGTAACCTCCCAGGGATGGCAGCTATCTTTCACGTAACCTCCCAAGGGATGTCATCTGTCTTTCATGTAACCTCCCAGGAAAGGCAGCTGTCTTTCATGTAACCTCCCTGGGATGGCAGCTGTCTTTCATGTAACCTCCCAGGGATGGCAGCTGTCTTTCATGTAACCTCCCAGGGATGGCAAGTGACTTTCACGTAACCTCCCAAGGGATGGCAGCTGTCTTTCATGGAACCTTCCAGGGATGGCAGCTGTCTTTCATGTAACCTCCCAGGGATGGCAAGTGACTTTCACGTAACCTCCCAAGGGATGGCAGCTGTCTTTCATGTAACCTTCCAGGGATGGCAGCTGTCTTTCATGTAATCTCCCAGGGGCTGGCAGCTGTCTTCCATGTAACCTCTCAGGCATGAAAGAAGACTTTCATGTAACCTCCCAGGGATGTCAGCTGTCTTTCATGTAACCTCCCAGGGATGGCAGTGGTCTTCCATGTAACCTCCCAGGGATGTCAGCTGTCTTTCATGTACCTCCCAGCGATGGCAGCGGTCTTCCATGTAACCTCCCAGGGATGGCAGCGGTCTTCCATGTAACCTCCTAGGGATGTCAGCAGTCTTTCATGTACCTCCCAGCGATGGCAGCGGTCTTCCATGTAACATCCCAGGGATGGCAGCGGTCTTCCATGTAACCTCCTAAGGGATGGCAGCTGTCTTTCATGTAACCTCCCAGGGATGGCAGCTGCCTTTCAAATGACCTCCCAAGGATGGCGGCTGTCTTTTATGTAACCTCCCAGAGATGTCAGCTGGCTTTCAAGTAAAGTCCCTAGAGATGTCAGCTAGCTTTCATGTAACCTCCCAGGGATTGTCAGGTGACTTTCATGTAACCTCACAGGGATTGTCAGGAGACTTTCATGTAACCTTCCAGGGATGGCAGCTGGCGTTCATGTAACCTCCCAGGTATGGAAGCTTTCTTTCATGTTACCTCCCAGTGATACAGCTGACTTTCACATATCCTCCTAAGGGATGGCAGCTGACTTTCACGTAACCTCCCAAGGGATGTCATCTGTCTTTCATGTAACCTCCCAGGGAAGGCAGCTGTCTTTCATGTAACCTCCCAGGGATGGCAGCTGTCTTTCACGTAACCTCCCAGGGATGGTAGGTGACTTTCATGTGTCCTCCCAGAGATGGCAGCTGTCTTTCACGTAACCTCCCAGGGATGGTAGGTGACTTTCATGTAACCTCCCAGGGATGGCAGCTATCTTTCACGTAACCTCCCAAGGGATGTCATCTGTCTTTCATGTAACCTCCCAGGAAAGGCAGCTGTCTTTCATGTAACCTCCCTGGGATGGCAGCTGTCTTTCATGTAACCTCCCAGGGATGGCAGCTGTCTTTCATGTAACCTCCCAGGGATGGCAAGTGACTTTCACGTAACCTCCCAAGGGATGGCAGCTGTCTTTCATGGAACCTTCCAGGGATGGCAGCTGTCTTTCATGTAACCTCCCAGGGATGGCAAGTGACTTTCACGTAACCTCCCAAGGGATGGCAGCTGTCTTTCATGTAACCTTCCAGGGATGGCAGCTGTCTTTCATGTAATCTCCCAGGGGCTGGCAGCTGTCTTCCATGTAACCTCTCAGGCATGAAAGAAGACTTTCATGTAACCTCCCAGGGATGTCAGCTGTCTTTCATGTAACCTCCCAGGGATGGCAGTGGTCTTCCATGTAACCTCCCAGGGATGTCAGCTGTCTTTCATGTACCTCCCAGCGATGGCAGCGGTCTTCCATGTAACCTCCCAGGGATGGCAGCGGTCTTCCATGTAACCTCCTAGGGATGTCAGCAGTCTTTCATGTACCTCCCAGCGATGGCAGCGGTCTTCCATGTAACATCCCAGGGATGGCAGCGGTCTTCCATGTAACCTCCTAAGGGATGGCAGCTGTCTTTCATGTAACCTCCCAGGGATGGCAGCTGCCTTTCATATGACCTCCCAAGGATAGCGGCTGTCTTTTATGTAACCTCCCAGAGATGTCAGCTGGCTTTCAAGTAAAGTCCCTAGAGATGTCAGCTAGCTTTCATGTAACCTCCCAGGGATTGTCAGGTGACTTTCATGTAACCTCACAGGGATTGTCAGGAGACTTTCATGTAACCTTCCAGGGATGGCAGCTGGCGTTCATGTAACCTCCCAGGTATGGAAGCTTTCTTTCATGTTACCTCCCAGTGATACAGCTGACTTTCACATATCCTCCTAAGGGATGGCAGCTGACTTTCACGTAACCTCCCAAGGGATGTCATCTGTCTTTCATGTAACCTCCCAGGGAAGGCAGCTGTCTTTCATGTAACCTCCCAGGGATGGCAGCTGTCTTTCACGTAACCTCCCAGGGATGGTAGGTGACTTTCATGTGTCCTCCCAGAGATGGCAGCTGTCTTTCACGTAACCTCCCAGGAATGGTAGGTGATTTTCATGTAACCTCCCAGGGATGGCAGCTATCTTTCACGTAACCTCCCAGGGATGTCAGCTGTCTTTCATGTAACCTCCCAGGGATGGCAGCTGTCTTTCATGTAACCTCTCAGGGATGGCAGCTGTCTTTCACGTAACCTCCCAGGGATGGCAGCTGTCTTTCATGTAACCTCTCAGGGATGGCAGCTGTCTTTCATGTAGCCTCTCAGGGATGGCAGCTGTCTTTCATGTAACCTCTCAGGGATGGCAGCTGTCTTTCATGTAACCTCCCAGGGATGGCAGCTATCTTTCACGTAACCTCCCAGGGATGGTAGGTGACTTTCATGTAACCTCACAGGGATGGCAGCTGTCTTTCACGTAACCTCCCAGGGATGGCAGCTGTTTTTCATGTAACCTCCCAGGGATGGCAGCTGTCTTTCATGTAACCTCCCAAGGATGGCAGCTGTCTTTCATGTGACCTCCCAGGGATGGCAGCTGTTTTTCATGTAACCTCCCAGGGATGGCAGCTGTTTTTCATGTAACCTCCCAGGGATGGCAGCTGTCTTTCATGTAACCTCCCAGGGATGGTAGGTGACTTTCATGTGACCTCCCAGGGATGGCAGCTGTCTTTCACGTAACCTCCCAGGGATGGTAGGTGACTTTCATGTGACCTCTCAGGGATGGCAGCTGTCTTTCATGTAACCTCCCAGGGATGGCAGCTATCTTTCACGTAACCTCCCAGGGATGGTAGGTGACTTTCATGTAACCTCCCAGGGATGGCAGCTATCTTTCACGTAACCTCCCAGGGATGTCAGCTGTCTTTCATGTAACCTCCCAGGGATGGCAGCTGTCTTTCATGTAACCTCTCAGGGATGGCAGCTGTCTTTCACGTAACCTCCCAGGGATGGCAGCTGTCTTTCATGTAACCTCTCAGGGATGGCAGCTGTCTTTCATGTAGCCTCTCAGGGATGGCAGCTGTCTTTCATGTAACCTCTCAGGGATGGCAGCTGTCTTTCATGTAACCTCCCAGGGATGGCAGCTATCTTTCACGTAACCTCCCAGGGATGGTAGGTGACTTTCATGTAACCTCCCAGGGATGGCAGTTGTCTTTCACGTAACCTCCCAGGGATGGCAGCTGTTTTTCATGTAACCTCCCAGGGATGGCAGCTGTCTTTCATGTAACCTCCCAAGGATGGCAGCTGTCTTTCATGTAACCTCAGAGAGATGTCAGTTGACTTTCATGTATCCTCTGAAGGGATGTCAGTTGTCTTTCATGTATCCTCCCAGGGTTGGCAGCTGTCTTTCATGTGACCTCCCAGGGATGGCAGCTGTTTTTCATGTAACCTCCCAGGGATGGCAGCTGTCTTTCATGTAACCTCCCAAGGATGGTAGGTGACTTTCATGTGACCTCCCAGGGATGGTAGGTGACTTTCATGTGACCTCCCAGGGATGGCAGCTGTCTTTCATGTAACCTCCCAGGGATGGCAGCTGTCTTTCATGTAACCTCCCAGGGATGGCAGCTGTCTTTATGTAACCTCCCAGGGATGGCAGCTGTCTTTCATGTAGCGCTCTATGTGATAAGTATCTTTCAAGTAGCTGTTTGGAGATGGGAAACTGTCTCTTATGCAGCAGTATAGTTGATGGCATCTGTTTTCTGTATTAGGCTCTTGAAGATGGATGGCATTTCTCTGAAATTGACATCTCATGCAGCATTTGGAATCCTGCAAGTTTCCTTCCTGTGCGCCTCTGGTATTTTGCAAATGCCTTTCATGTAACCATTTTGAGGACATCAGCTGCCTTTCACGAATTCATGTACCATTCTGGAGAGCGCCGGGTGTCCTTCACAGAATCTGTCGCCTATTTCAGCAGATCACAGGTGTGTGTCATCAAACCGCCTGGAAGCTGAAAAGGTGTCAAGGTCTTTCATGTAACCGAGATGCAAACTGTTTTTCTTGTAAGCTCATACAGAACGCCTGGCGTCCTCTATGAAACACACTGAGGGGGGCTGCCATACACACTCTAGTTTATTTTCCACAGAATGCGCCTGTTTTTCGAGTGGCAGCTGTTTCCTATGAAACACTCTTGCATATAGGGTTTGTCTTTTACATGACTCTGAGGACAGCCAGCCCCTATCTTTCTGGCAATGTTTGAGGGCGGCAGGTCTCTTGCATTTAACTCAGGGTTCTCCAAAGACTGTCCTGGAGGGCCGAATCCATGCCAGATTTTTAGCTTATCCCCATATAGATAAATGTGTTTATCTTAAAATCTGGCATGGATTCGGCCCTCCAGGACAGTCTTTGGAGAGCCCAGAGTTAACTCGTTAAGGATGTGTCAGCGTGAACCCATAGTGACCGGCACAGGTAAGAGCGGTGGGGTGGGGCGGGGTGGGGTTTCAGGGACGTCGACATACGATGGGATAAGCTAAATTATTATTTTTTTAAACTAAAACCATTTACCTTTACGCCACAAGGTAAGTGGTTTTAGTTAAAAAAAAATAATTTAACGCATCCTGTCGTTTGTCGACTTTCCGCGACACCCACACCGCACCGCCCCAGACCCGCCTCACCACTCTTACCCATCCCGGTTGCCACAGGCGATAACCTTTGTGCAGGAAGACCGCCTCCTTTCTTTACAGATCTGCAGAATGTGGTCTTTTTTGGCTTTTTTAGATCGCATTTGCTGATTTTCTCTATCCCCCTTTTGCTGGTGTTTGCTATTTTTTCTTTAACTTTCGTTGGTGCTTTCTACCTATATTTGCCCTTCTATGGGGTTACTTTCTTTATCTCTCTCTGGAGGATATTGCCGTCAAATTCGCCCATCTGCAGGGTCTGTGCTGTCTTTCTTTGCCTGTCTGCAGCTCGCTGACTTTCTTTCTTTACTTCAGAGAGTGGGTGTTTGTCATTTGTAGGTATGGCTAGACAGCGCATGTCACCAGACAATTATGTGAGAACCACCAAGAGATGAGCTATCGATATGTCAGGACCCAGAAGTACATGTTTTGCTTGGGCAGAAGTTGTGTGCTTCCACAAAAAAGTGCTTGCTCACCACACAGTTGTGATCATTTTGTTTATTTATCCAGCTGCAAGAGCTTGAACATTGTGGCACACACACATTCCATTGGAATGTTATTAAAGTGTCTTAGATAAATAGTTTTTCTTTGGCAGCAGCATACATGGGAGGAGACAGTCATTGACGTACATGGAGTTTTTGGTCTAGCATGACAGTGCGTTAGTAAGCAAGACCTATTGGATTTGCCAATGCTTGTTTCCTTTTTTATTTTTTTTATCATTATCCCCAGGAGATATTTTCTGTCATTCCTTTCTCTTATAGATGGTGTCTGCTGTCTGTCTTTGCTGCATTTAATTTACCACTACAACAAGGTGAGTTACAACAAGGTGAGTTACGATGCATTACATTTACAACTCATAGGCAGTAAGGGTTTAAATTTCTTAGGGATGGGTCATGAATGGGGTTCAGAAATGGATAGTGTTAAGGAATAGTAAAGATTTTTATAGGGTTCTGGGTAGAGTAGCATTAGGAGATAATAAGGGGTTTTTAGGGTTCACGGAAGGATACTGCTAAGGGTAAGAGTTTTTAGGGTTTATGGAAGGGTAACATTAAGGGATTGTTTGGGGTTTTTAGAGATCAGGGATAGATAGCATTTATGGGTCTAAAGGGGTTTTTAGTGTTGAGGGAAGAGCAGCATTAAGGGGTGGTAAGGAATTTTAGTATTGAAGGACGACTACAGAGTTTTTATTGTTCAGAAAATGATAGCACTAAGGGGTTGTTAAGGGTTAACCTTAATTTACAGAAGGGAAGTGTTGAGGGATAGTAAGAATATTTAAGGATTAGGGATGTACAGTTTCTATGATTAGTGTGTGTGCATTTGTGGGGGTGTTTTATATATGTGTGTGTGTAATATAAAACACTGTAATGTAATGTGAGGTTGTTGTTTGCATTGTAATGGTACATGCCAGTGCGGTGAATGAGGATGCTTTGTATTTGTGGTCATAGTTGTGCATGAGTAAGTAGTAAGTGCAATATGTGGTGGTTGTTGTAACCTATAGAGAGATACATTGGAGGCTTCAATAAAGAGAAAAAGAGAGGGAGGCATAGAGAAGAGAGGATGGATGGATGGAAGAGTGAGATAACACGAGGAGATGAATGGAGTTGGGACAGATTGAGCATTTTTGTCATCGCCATAGCCATCCCGGACGGCTACAAGATTACCCGCAGAGACCGCACCAACGGAGTGGGAGGTGGAATCGCCATCATCCACAAGTCCACCCTCAAGGTCTCAACCAACTCCGACGACACCCTCAACACCGCCGAACACCTGCACTTCCAGATCCATACCGATCCCAACACCCCCCTCAGAGGAACTCTGATCTACAGACCCCCCGGACCCCGGCCACAGTTCAGCGACTCCATCGCAGACTTCGTCAGAATGCTTGCTCTTGCGTCCACAGACTACATCCTCCTCGGGGACTTGAACTTCCACCTTGAGAAAACCAATGACACCAGCTCCACCACCCTGCTCGACAACCTCGCCAACCTCGGACTCAAACAGCTCGTCACGACTCCCACCCACTCCGTCGGACACACGCTTGATCCCATCTTCTCCGCAAGCCCCCACGTCTCCTTCAGCCACACCACCGAACTCCACTGGACCAATCATCGCTGCGTCCACTTCTCCTTCGAGAAGCCTACCACGCACCACCACACCCAACAGATCCCCCGACGCTGCTGGAGCAAAATCCCCGAAGACCAGCTACACACCGCCCTCGCCCGTAGCCCTCCCACAGACCTCACCGGCCCCGACGCCGCTGCCAGCAACCTCAGACACTGGATCGAAGACTGCGCCAACACCCTCGCCCCAATCAAGAACCCCTCCAACAGCCGCACCAACAAGACGGCTGGATAGTTCACCGCAGACCTCCAAGCAAAACTGTCGAAGGCTGGAGAGGAAATGGCGCCATGAACAAACACAGGAGACCAAACAGCCCACAAGAATGCCATACGCCAGCATCATCATCTCATCAAATCCACCAAAAAGACCTCCTTCAAGGACCGCCTCGACAACAACGCACACAACAGCAAAGAGCTCTTCAACATTGTGAAGGAACCCTCCAACCCCAGCGCCAGCACCAACGACATCCCACCTTCGCAAGACCTGTGTAACTCCCTGTCCTCCTTCTTCCACCGCAAAATCGCAGACATCCACGACAGCTTCGACAACCAGGCCTCCACTACAGCCCGCGACACCTCAGACCCCTCGACCACCGCCCACGGAGACCCCCTCCTCACCTGGACCAACATAAACAACGACGGCACCATCAAAATCATGAGCACCATCCACTCCGGCTCTCCGACAGACCCGTGCCCCCACCACATATTCAACAAAGCCAGCGCCACCATTGCACCCCACCTCCGCAAAGCCATCAACATCTCCTTCGAGACCGCGACCTTCCCGGAGAGCTGGAAGTATGCCGAGATCAACGCCCTGCTCAAGAAGCCCAAAGCAGACCCCAAGGACCTCAAGAACTTCCGGCCCATCTCCCTGCTCCCGTTCCCAGTGAAGGTCATCGAGAAAACTGTCAACAAACAGCTGACCCGCTACCTCGAGGAGTACAACATCCTGGACCCATCCTAGTACGGGTTCCGCAGCAACTACAGCACCGAGACAGCCCCCATCACCGCCATCGATGACATGAGGGCCTTGCTGGAAAACGGCGAGACCGCGGCCCTCATCCTCCTGGACCTGTCAGCCGCCTTCGACACTGTCTGCCACCGCACCCTATGCACCCGCCTCCATGACGCAGGAATCCGAGGCGAAGCACTGGACTGGACCACCTCCTTCCTCTCCGGCAGAACACAGAGCGTCCGCCTCCCCCCTTCCGATCTGAAGCCACCAAGATCATCTGCGGCGTACCCCAAGGATCCTCCCTCAGCCCGACGCTGTTCAACATATACATGGACCCACTCGCCCACGCCGCCAGACTGCACGACCTCAACATCATCTCCTACGCTGACGACACACAACTGATCCTCTCGCTCACCAAGGACCCTATCACCGCCAAAACCAAACTCCACGAAGGTATTAAAGCCGTCGCCGAATGGATGAAGAACAGCCGTCTGACGCTGAACTCAGACAAGATGGAGGTCCTCATCCTCGGCTCCACGCCTTCGGCCTGGGACGACTCCTGGTGGCCGACCGCCCTGGGAGCAGCTCCAACACCCACCAACCACGCACGCGACCTGGAATTCATCCTCGACTCTACACTCTCCATGACCAAGCAAGTCAACGCCATCTCATCCTTCTGTTTCAACACCCTCCGCATGCTCCGAAAGATCTACAAGTGGATCCCCACCGACACTAGAAGAACGGTCACCCAGGCCCTCGTCAGCAGCAGGCTGCACTACGGTAACACCCTCTAAGCGGGAGCCCCGGCCAAACTGCTGAAACGACTGCAACGCACACAGAACGCCTCTGCCTGCCTGATTCTCGACATCCCTCACCACAGCCACATCACACCCTACCTGAGAGACCTGCAATGTCTTCCCGTCAGCAGGAGGATCACCTTCAAGCTCCTCACCCATGCACACAAAGCCCTCCACAACACCGTTCCAGCCTACCTCAACAAACGGCTCACCTTCTACACCCCGAACTGCCAGCTCCGCTCCACCGACCTCGCCCTCGCCACCGTCCCCCGCATCAGGAGAACAACCACCGGTGGCAGATTATTCTCCCACCTCGCCGCCAAGTCCTAGAACACCCTCCCCGTCATTCAACGGCAGACCGAAGACCTACTAACCTTCAGGAAGCTACTCAAGACGTGGCTGTTCGAGCAGTGGCAGCACCCCCCCCCCCCCCCAGCACCTTGATTGAGACGCTCACGGGTGAGTAGCGCGCTTTACAAAGTCTTGATTGATTGATTGTCTTGATTGATTGTCAAGGAGTCTTTGGTTTCTCAGTGTGGCCCTGGTTGATTATAGTGACGAGCCAGCGCTGAAGGCGGTAGGCATGCTTGGTTGACTAGGCAATGTTATGACAGATGTTGCAAGCGTAATCTGAGTCTGCACCAAAGGACTATTCCACATCATCAGTGTAAAGCACTCAGGAGCTCCACACAGGACTGAAGCTTAGTAAGTTACTCACACACAATTGCTGTTACAGATACTACTGCAAATAACCACATATAGTATATACATGCAAAGGCAGAGTCTGTGGAGCTGGAACCTTCGGTGAGGTTATACAAATAACATAAAGAAATTACTCACAGTGGACGAGAAACAATACCCAGGTTATCAGCTGTGCCCATGAAACCTGGAAATCACACAGGAACACGCAAGGCAGTAACAGCGAGGGTGGAGAAATAAAATATACAGCCACAATAGTCAAGGAGTTGTCAAGAAGAAGTGCCTAACATGAAAGAAGGGAAAACAAAGGTAACACTAGGCAGAAATAAATTAAATAATCACACTGGGAAACTAGAAGGTAAGGCAGTAGGAGAAAGAAGATAGCAAACTAGAAACTAGAACTACTGTAAATGGAAGGAATGGCAGGGTCTGGGAAAAAGGTAACTTCAGAAAAGAAAGATAGTTTAAAGGTCAAGGATGCACTAAAAGATGCCTGCTCAGGAATCAAGAATCAAGGTAGAATTTCAGGCAGCACGACTTCAAAGTACAAAGATAAGCTCAGGCTCAGAATATTATAGAAACAAGGATAGCAACAGCTCAGGAACTCGGAAAATAAGGGGTCGGAAAAACAGGAACACTAAACTGAAGTACACTGGGACTTAAAAGAGCTCACTACAATCACATGCCTCAGGTGTGAGCAGAATATCATCAGCAAGCCAAGGTGTGTGTATTTCCTCCACCCATCCTTGGCCTGCACGGATAGAGATGAAGAAGTGAGCAGAGAATTCCAGATATTGGTCTTTTTAGCAAGAAAAGCACAATGGTTTCTACAAAACCCGGCATGGATCTACAATGAACTGGAATTTCAGAATAGTGTGCAAGAGGAGTCAAGTCGGTACATGGATTTAGCGGACGGTTCAGAAGCCTATTTGAATACTGGAGTATCTCACAGGTAGGCACCCTGGTGGTTTGCATGAGAATGCAGGGAACAAATTATGACAATAAGACTGGTTCCAAATTATAATTCCACCCTAAATCTTGAAATTATGTGCAATTTTGCAACAGTATCTAATTGGTTGTGTCTTAAAGTACTTTAATTTTTAAAGACAATACACAGGCTGCACATCAATGTATTCAATGTAAATATTTTGTGTTCATTTGTTCTGAGTTTTTTGTCCAAAGCATGGTAGTTTCTGTCAGGAGCATATCCCACTTAAGGCTTGACCCAAATCTTGGTTCCCATAGGTCTTTGGAGTGTAGTCTTATCAGATATGTGTCGGTTTTTCATGGTTCTGAGCAGGGATCCACACACTGGATGCCAGGGAATGTTTTTGCTGGAAGGAGATTCCAGGAGAGGTCTGCTGTAGTCATTCCTGGTGTCAGCTGGCCCCCAAGAAAACAATCCGATCAACTCCAGACACTGCTTAAAACTAGAGATACAGGAAAATGCACAGTCAAAGGTGATGCGACTTGCACAAATCTCAGCACCATCTATTATACAGTATCCCCTGCAAATCTTCTCTTTTATGTTACACACCTCGAGACAAAACTCCAGAACTGTGTGCACTTTTTCTTAGGATTAGAAAAAAATCCAGACAGCGACTGGATCCTGGCTTGGCAGTTCGGGCTGGACTGTACCAGGAGGCACAGGATCAAGACTGATTTGCATATGGCTGGGTTCAAACTGGAATGGCATGGTGAGCAAGAAAACGATGGATTTAGGCCCAGATCTCTGTACTGGGGTAAATGTATGACATTGTTCTGCATTCAGTCCATCAACTGTTGTTTTTGCATAGATCCTTGCTGGGGCACAGAACCCTGTGCCTGTGCCCTACAGCTCCTCTTCTCCAAATGCTTCTCTTGGACAGAGAAGCATTTGGAGATGAAGGAACAATGTAAAACTAAATCAGAAAGTGTTGTATGGAAGGGGAGGAAACCAATGCTAGTCGATCCCCTTCCAATCCCTGCCACCGGATTCATTTCTTCTGTCGGTGGAGTGGGAACGGTGATGGGAGAGAAGGTGGGAGGATTAAGACATTTCCTAATGGCCTCTCTCCAAACTTTTTCCCTTCTACCAACAGAAAAAAGAGGATCAAGCTGATGGGCATGGTAAGGAATGAGTTGGGGCCAGCAACAATTGCCCTTAGCCCCACCCATGAACCCACCCATCAGCACAATCATTGGTTGGACCTGGGAGAGTCTAGGGATCCCTCCCAGGCTCATCCATATGGGTTGTCACATGTATATTAATGGAGTGGCCAAAATGCGAGCATTGGCCCTCCTCATTCAGAGTTTGCCTCTGCTTGGAAGTGATTTATCAACTCCAAAATAAACCATTCCCAGCAGCAGGAGGTGTTTGTCCACCAAGAGGCACCTTTTATGGTGTATATATGCACCTAGTTTTAATTCTTAAATTGAGCAGAATCAGAATGATCATTAGAAATGTATTAAATTAATCCCACATTTGCAAAGTATTATCTGTAAACCAAATGCACTAATTAGGCATGTGCAAAGTTACACTTTTCCTTGGAAAGTGAGGTCAAGTCAGAAATCTTGTCCCTTGAAAAGATAGGGAAGTTTCCCAATTTCGCCCAATGTAGTTTTTACGCCAATGCATCCAATTCCAGGAAGCACGAATGTCCCACCAACCTTAACAACCAACAACACCTCGCCTGTGGTTGTGCGTATCCTGGACAGGGCCCTGGGTCTAGGAATTGGAGCTCGTTTGTGTGTATCACTGAGAAAGAAATAGAAGTCTCTCACAGTTTGTGCCACTGCACGTTTGAAGCAACATTACCAGGGAAAATGCACCCGAAAGATGTGATCACTAATGCAACTTGATGAGTTACTTGTTCCTTATTTGTATCAGAAAGCTCTTGGGCAAATTTACATAGACCTCACGCTGGTACAAAAATGGAACAAATGTTTTTTACACTATTTTTCTGCTTACTTATTAAGCAACAGATCAAACACAGGTTGCTTGGTTCATGCAGATTTTTGTATAAGAGTAAAACGATGGAGCAAATCGAATTTGCTCTATTTTGCTCTGCTTACAGAACTTGATATTTACTTTCTTCACTATTGAAGTGTGAGGCAAATTCAGTTTTTCACATTTGTGCTAGTAAAGTATTAAAAATCACCTTTCTTAAGTTAGTTTTAACAAAGATTTTCATAGATCTTGTACTTCTAAAATAAATCAGAAGCAAAAAAGTGTCACTTTTGTTTTTGCAAAAATGGTGCAAAAGAAGATTTGTTGCTTATTTACTTTACTGCAAAGTGTACATAATTTCGCATCTATTGATTCCTGTGAACCAGGAGAGTTTTGAGTTCAGCAGGTTATTTGTTGGTCATGCTCCCCTTTACTCCAGAGACTGCAGAACCTTAGCTCCTCCTACCTCCGAGAACCGGTTCCATCCGCCCTTTCTAGTCCTGTGGGAGGAAGGGATAACCTCCCAGACCTCGGATAAAAGTCCACCAACAGAGGCATGAAAGTTACATAGGGCGGTATCCTGATATCAGCGTCTTCTCCTATATGCTCCCCGCCCCATCATACACATCTTCCACCTCAGGTTCCCCACATAAAGATCTTCATACGAATGAGCCCCATAGAAAGATCATCAATGATATCGTCCCCGTGAGCAGAATCTCTCTAACACCAAAAAATCTGCTTTAATCCCCAATAAATAAATCATCTCCCTTATGTTTGTTCCTGTACAGATATTATTTAGCATGGTCCCAAACAGAGATTCCTGTCTTGCATGCTCTGCATGTACACATCCTTTACTACATGTTCTCTGCATAGAGGTGCCCCTGGTTGGTTCTAGTCGCACAGACATTTGCTAGCATGCTCCCTAGATTCTCTTGTCACATTCTCCATATACAGATATCATGACTGTTCCTCATATATTCTGCGCGGTCCATACGTACCATGTTGTCCGCCCATAGATCCTCTTTGGCATGCTTCCATGTACTCATGCTCCCTCACAGATTTCCATCATACACATCTTTCCCTGTAGCCCATGTGCTTTTCTACGGCTTTTCCCCTTGCATTGACTGTCAGCCTGTTCTTCATCTCCAGATCTTCTGCCTGCTCTCCAGTTAGAGACCTTCAGCCTGCTCTCCATCAACAGAACATCTGCCTGTTCTTCATGGAAAGGTCTTCTGCCTAATTCCCTTGTACGGATTGTCTGCCTGTTTTTCATGTGTATTTCCTCTGCTTGTTCTCTATTTTTTATTGCATTATATATATTTTACAAAGTGGTCATTTCGGTGATCTTGGAGTAGGCTAAAAGACACTACAATGAATACAAGAAAGGAATAAAAATCCATGTCTTCAACAACTTTCTATAAGACATCCTGAATAAGTATGGCCTAGGTAGAATCAGGACATTTATTGCTAAAATGTGCAAAGGTGTTTCAATTAGGTCTCTGAGTAATTTTCACTACCCTGTTTTTTCACCATTTCACATAACGCGCTGAGAGGCATTTTCTGCTCACACCAATCTGCCTATTGACCCCTGGTACCCTTGAAATTGCATTCGCAATTTGCGATTACCTATTTACTAATCACAAATTGCGAATGGTTTCCCATATATTCCTATGAGCCTCTAGGCCCATAGAAATGAATGGGAAAGCATTCCCTAATAGCGAATCGCAATTTGCGATTTGCTATTAGGAAATGTGTAGGAATCGCTATTTTTTTTGCGAAACCTACATGCATAAGCAATTGCGATTCCTTATTAGCGATTCCTTAATAATCGCTATTAAGCAGAAAGACCTGCTTTTGTTAATGAAAGGTAGTGTTCAAGATGTACCCACTGTGGCGCATCCGATGAATGTGAAAGCATATATGACATTTGAGAAAGCTGTAATGCCAAAGCATAATGTTCCACTGAGGGTCGACCTATTCCTCCATAGGATCGATGTGCCTTTAGTTTTGAAGCTGAAAGACAGGGTTTGGCAGAATTCCATATAAAAGATTTTATCTTAGAATCAATTGAACGTAACGTGGTTAAAGAGACCTGAATAGGGAGCATGCCAGGACATAAAGAAAACGAGAGAGTAACAATGTTCACGGCTTGAACCCTGCCCCACATTGAGAGACCCAATGCCTTCCATTTTTCAAAATCACATTGCATTTGAGCAATGAGGGGATTGAGATTATCCGTAACCATACCCTCTAGACCTTTGTTCACTAGTATGCCCAAATATTTGAGATGAGAAGATTTCCATTGAAAGGGAAAACCTTGAATGGCCGCTATTGTGGTCCCGTTCGAGATGGGCAGTGCTTCGCGTTTGTTCCAATTAATTTTGTACCCAGAAAGGGAGGAGAAGTCATCTATTATTTTTAACACAGATGGTAAAGAGGTGGAGAGATCTGTGAGTGTAAGAAGAATATCATCTGCGTAGAGATACATTTTGGATTCTTCTGTTGGAAGAGAAATGCCCTTAATATAAGTAGATTGTCTTAAGGAGGCAGCTAACGGTTCCATGGCTAGAAGAAAGAGTAACGGGGAGAGGGGGCAACCCTGACGAGTACCTCGATTGATAGAGCATGGATCTGAGATAAAGTCCCCGCAACTTACCTGTGCCGAAGGATTTTTGTACAACAAGCGTATTTTGTTTATGAATTGATCTCCCAGGCCGAATTTTTGTAACACCCTAAAAAGATAATCCCATTTAATCCGATCAAACGCCTTTTTCGCGTCAAGCGACAAGGCCAAAGCGTCATCAGGAAGATTCTTGGCATACCATAGTGTGTGGGCAAGAGTGTGAAGA
Source organism: Triturus cristatus (assembly GCF_964204655.1). Taxonomy (NCBI): domain Eukaryota; kingdom Metazoa; phylum Chordata; class Amphibia; order Caudata; family Salamandridae; genus Triturus; species Triturus cristatus. The sequence goes on along the minus strand of NC_140593.1, from coordinate 1,042,667,946 downwards.
TGGTTCCTAGAGGAACGCCCCGGAACAAATCCTACTTGGGTACAGTGTATGAGAGATGGGATAACCTTACTCAAGCAAGAGGCCAGAATGCTAGCTAGAATTTTGATGTTGCAATTCAATAAAGATACGGGACGATAGCTGCTACATAATAAAGGGTCTTTACCGGATTTAGGTAACACAGCAATAATAGCTTTAATAGATAGAAGGCCCAAGCAGGCCTCACGCTCTGCCTCTTGGAATGCAGTAAAAGAGAGTAAAGCACATCCACTCCTGCCCAACTATAAAACTCTGCAGGAAAGCCATCTTCTCCTGGGGCCTTATGATATGGCAAGCCAGCAATTGCACACGATATTTCTTCCCTGGTAATTTCATTTTCCAATAAGATTCTACCTTCATCTGACAAACAGGGTAAGTTTACATTTGTAAGGAAAGAATACAATTTGTCAGTGGCAAGTTGAGTTTAAGCAGTGTTAAGAGACTGATAATACTGGGCAAATTAGTTAACAATATCTTGGGGTTTAGTTAGAGTAACACCGTTCATTAACTTAATGGCCGGTATAGTCGTAGCTGCTTACAGCTGACGTAGCTGGGCTGCTAATAATCTTCCCGCTTTTTCCCCCTGCTCATAATGTCTCCCTTTCATTCTGTGCAGGGCATATTCTGCCTTAGAGGTAAAAAGGTTATTTAAAGCCATACAAGCTTTTTCCAATAACTAATGATGTGGTATCGTTGGATTAAGTGTATATAATCGAGTGTGAGACACAATATCTTGCTCCAGTTCTTTTTGCCTCTTGACATTTTGTTGTTGTTAGCAGCTTGGTGTTGTTTTTAATAACTACTCACCAGAGTAGTTATTAAAAACGATGCCGCCATGGGAAGGCTGGCGGGGATTGGTTCTAGGGGCCCGTTGCAGGCCCCCCTTGAGTCTGGGGGAGGAGGGGTGCACTTGGGGGGGTATCTATGGTATCCCCTAAATTTTACTGCACCAAGTGGCAGGCACCTTGGGGTGCCTGCCCTGTGGTGCAGTGAAATGCCAGACATGCGATTTTCACTTCGCAGCGGGTGCTGCTGTCAGCAGCACCCACCGCAATGTTAAATTGCAAAATGCGACGGCCATGGTGGCGTTCGCATCCTGAATCGCGGTGCGGAACCGCCGCATGTCTGGCGGCTGGTCCACACACCGCAGGGATGACAGGCTGACTCAGGTCTGCCCGCCATCCTAATGATCCCCTTTGTTATCAAGTACTTTTTGAAATATCGATTCTTACAGGTGAGCAAAATGCTCACTCAAATGCTTCTATGCACAGCAATGCTTTCCTAGGGGAAAAAAGGCACATGTCGCATACAGTTATTTACGGTCAGTTTCAGGGGGTCTACTTTGGGACTTAGGGATGTGGGGTCCAAAGTACCACCAGTAGTTACTCATTAACTGCCCTGGAGTTTCTGGGTGCAGAAGTGCAGGTTAGGTTGGTAGCTTTGTGTGCTATGCCAGTGAAAAGATGGGGGCCACCTCAAAACAGGCTGGAGAGGGGGCTTGGGGACAAGTCTGGGAGATCACAACAAGGTGCTCGGTTTGTTGGTACCTGGACTGGGGCGCTCGGGTGCAGAGTCGCTAGGCCGGCTGGGCTCTGTGCGTTCTAGGGCCTCGCGGTTGTCGGTCTCGCCTCTAGAGGGTGCAGAACTTAGGACAGCTGGGCCACTATGGAAGTGGGTCTCTGTGGTGCTGACGTCCCTCGGCGGCTGCTCGGTCTCAGTTGTGTTGTGGTCCTGACGGGACAGGCCTTGGTGCTAGAAGGGGTCCAGTAGCATTGTTTTTGCCCTCACAGAGCATGGGCTCTAACCTGCAGAGGGTCAGAAGCCTGTCTGTGGTGGCAGGCTGGTCTACACCAGTCAGCCAGTACACTAGTAGTCAGTAGTTTTTCAGGGGGCATCTCTAAAGCACCCTCGGGGTGCATGTATTATTAAATCCACCACTGGAATCAGTGTGGGCTTATTAATATGAGATGTTTGATACCAAACATCTTTCGTTTCAGTGAATCCATCCTGTACCTGGGAACTCGTAATTACCAGTGTCCAGCACAAGTACTCAAAAATGGCTTTCCTGTTCACTTGTAACATCTAAGAATCGACATAGCCATCACGGGGTCATATCTGCTCATACAGGAAAGTCCACATATGAAGTATAGTGCACTCTGCCTTAGGGCTGTAGGGCCTGCTGGAGGGGTGACTTCCCTATACTACATGCAGTATCTGCAGGCATGGCATACAGGAGGTGTGCCATGTCATGTCTTCACTTTTATCTGCACCATGTCACACAGCCTGCAATGGAAGTTTGCATGAGTGTGCAGACGAGTGCGTACAATACATGCTGCAGCCCTAAGGGACCCTCTTTAGCCTCCCTGCCCTAGGTACCAAAGGTACCATCTACTAGGGACTTACAGGGGGTGATAAAGGGATTGTCAATTAGGGGAACAATTGTACATTTTTTGTGAAAGAGATCTGGCACTAGAGACCTGAATAGCAGGAACCCAGTGCACTTCTCTCAAATTTGCATCAAATACCAGGCAAATGGTCGGGGTGACCATGTCAAAAATAGGCACTTACCTACAGTGACCTTGCTTGAGAAAGTGACATAAGGTAGCGGCCCAAGTCATTTTATGCACCTTAATTAATTTTGCATAATTGCACTGAGAGTTTGAATCTAAGGGATTATTCTTCTAAGAATGCACAGCTCGTCGATGGAGGTGTTCGCAACTCAAGTCAATATAAATACCAATGAGCGATTGGACGCATCAATGTATATATTTTTTTATTTATAAGTTTATTTTCCTACTTATACAGTGTGAATGGACTAATAGGTGTTAAAGTGTATCACATAAAATAGAATTGTTACATAAGAATTTCAACAAAGTGACAACCAGTTGTAACCAACATCATAATAGTGAATATTTCAGCTGAGACGCACTAGTTGTAATTCAGTGCAATGTGGCAACACAGCATTGCTCTAGCTAGACCTCTCTGAAGTGGTGAGCACAAGCTACTTTTTAGTTGGATTATGGCACCTGGCCTAACCTCCAGCTCCTGACTGCTGTTCCCTTGGGTAAGAGATGTGATAGGCCAGAACAGATGCACAGATCCCCTGCCTGTCCTTCAAGAACAGATCTTCCTCCTTATCCCTGAGTAGGGATCATCAGCCTCATCTCCACATTCTGATCTGCAAGGAGGCATCTCTTCCCTCTTCTCTATGTACATATCTCCTTTCTGTTCCCCAAGCAGGGATCTTCATACTCTTCTCCAGATATAGATTTTCTTTCTGATCCCCAAGTAGGGATCTTTTGCCCTCCTTACAATGTAAGATGTTTCTTCTGATCCCCAAGTGACCTTCTGTCTCTGCTTCATGTACAGATCTTCTCTCTGATCCCCAAGTAGGGATCTTCTGTCTCGTCTCCATGCACACATCTCCTTTTTGATCCCCAAGTAGGGATCTTTTGTACTCCTTCCAATGTGCAAGAGTTCCTTCTGATCCCCAAGGGATCTTCTGTCTCTTCTTCATGAGTAGATCTTCTCTCTTATCCCCAAGTAGGGATCTTCTGCCTCTTGTCCAAGTAGAGATCTTTCGTGTGATCCCTATGCACAGATCTGCATACCCTCATGACCATGCATTTCCGCCCTGTCACACCAAACTTAACTTTTTTCAACCCGACCACTAAAACAGAATGATCGGGGTCACAGAGCACGTGTACGAGCCCAGTGCTCAGCATTTGCTTCACCAGCCCCAGGCAAGTCAATTATCGCTTTTCAGCTTTCATGGATGGCGCCTGCAACCAATTACCATCAAATTAAAAAGCAGAACAGCATTTCAATCAGCAATGTTTATGCAATATGGCAGGTTACTAATGCAACAGGCCCTGGAGGGAACAGAAGAAGGTCTTGCCGCTAAACAACAGCGAAAACGGCTCTTTCAACTCAGAACCCATGGCAATTTGTGCAATTTGGAGATTGCTGAGCCTGTGGCAAGACCATTAGGGGTCTGAAAGTCCACAGGGGTGATTTAGCGGTGAATTTGCTATAATTTCTCAACTGGGTGTCTTTCAAATTCTCATTAAGAAGCCTTGGCAACGCCACTGCGGAGCGCAACCCCCAGAGCTTAATGGATTCTATATGCTTTTTGATGCTAATATAAGCAAAACACAAAGACAGGAATAATTTCCATAAATGGACAGAGCCCAGAGGTTGTATGCAGTGTGGACTTTGTTCTGGCTCTCATAGCCCACGCCAAGGATAGATAGGTTTTGCTGCTCGGAATGAGAATTAGCATTTAAAATTGGTATTTGATTTGCGGTCATTTTTTCAGATTTTACCTAGAGAAATATTCTGGAGAAAAAATCTTGCGAACGCAGTAATTTTGCAAAATTCGAAATACCACAGTCAGCTGCAAATGCCTTTAATACAACTTATGCAGGATTTACCAGCTGTGGGTTTTGCACAAGGGAAATATTGATATTGCAGGGTGTGGTAGTTCCACAGAGTGTAACTCCCTTCTCTATTTCGATCAAATTAGCTCAGAATGAGGCATAACAGGCAGGATTAGATTGTGTACATCTGGTTTCAGCATGTTTCTTCCTGACCTATTTTCCCCATGCAGGGAATTACATCTCAGATGTGCGGTGAACCCAATCGTCTTGTAGCCCCAATACGGCCGCAAACTAGCTTGTGGCTAAATCAGAATTATTAGGTCAGGTGCAAATAGGTTCAAACACTGTTTGCAACTGATTCCGGTATTTGCAACAACCTTATACGAAGAGCCATTGCGTTGTTGTCTCAAACCACTGTAGATGTATCATCAACATTATTTCTCTTGCATCTATGCATCTATCGTTCACTTTTGCTTTTTCCTTCTACAAAACGTCTCCAGCTGTTATTGCTGTAGTTGGATTGTTCAATTTGCAAATCCAAGGGCAGATTTACAAGCCCCTTGCAACACTTTTACACCGCCATTGCGTCACTTCTGTGACGCAGCAGCAGCATAAACCATGCGCCACGTTGCGCCTTATTTACAACGTGATGCATCTAGGGAGATGCTTCACGTTGTAAAGCCCTACGCCACATGAAACCTGCGTTAGGTTTCATGTGGGTGTTCCTGCGCAGGGTGGGCATTCTGTCGCAGGAACGCCTCGTAAAAGTGACGCAGTCACTTTTCCGTCCATGCTGCGTCAGAACCCTGCGCCTGCTTGAAGCAGGCGTAAGGAATGACGCAGCATGTTAGGCTTAGGGCGACCCCGAGCATTGCTGGAGTTGTGTCACGCTTGTGACACGACTCCAGCAATACGCTGCCCTTACGCCATCAGATGCGACACGCATCGCCCTATCCTTGCGCCACAGTGCGCCGCATTGTAAATGCGACGCATTTGTGGTGGCGCAGGGAGGAAATTGCATGTCGCATCTTTTCTGGCACATCCCTGCTGATTTGCAGAGATGCACCAGAACTCGTAAATCTGCCCCCCAGACTGAATGCCTTTTAAGAGAACAATGGATCCATTATGGTACTTGATGGAAACAGACACTGGGCCTAACATTTAAGAAGGTTCTGAAGAAGAAAACAAATTACCTGAACAAGATGCCGGCAAATTTATCCAAATGGACTGTAGTCAAAGGGATGTCAGGAGAAAATTAATATTTTGTAGTTTTTTTCTGAAGGATGAGTGTGCGGGCCAGTATCAGATGAAGGAGCAGTTTGTTCTAGGAGATAGGGCAAAGCAGTAGAACACGTTTTGACCTATTTTCTCTTTTATTTTGCCTGGTGCCTCTCTTTAGATGTTTGTGCTGCATTTGGTGTGGTGCAGTGAAAGAGAGAGAGTTTTTCATCTATGGATGTCCCTGTAAATGATGCAAACTGTTTTGTACTTGATGCTGGACATGATGATTAGCAGGTGAAGATCCTTGAGGGAGTTGCACTACCCAGTGACGAAGCGGGTGACTGGGCGGAGGATGGCCTTCCGCGGAGTGCGGACAGAGCCTGCGAGGACTGTAAGAAGGACATCTGTTACCACAGCCAATGGACAAGAGCTTAATCGAGTGGAAGGTGTGGATGTGGAGAAAGTATGTGATCCTTCAAGAGACTTAGCTGGTAGCAAGCTATACATACTTTGAAAGTAAGTCTGGACTTAAAAGGTCAGTGGCTTGGCACTGGGCGGCGGAGGAGCGCTAATAGATGAAGCCAGAAATTGTGTTATTAAGCCAGTCTCCAGTTTGTGTTGGATCTCGCCTTTTCAAATGAGTATGAATGCAGTTGTTTTCAGATTAGGCGGAATATAGACCATGGACATACACAATTGAATTAGGTGCAGGGAGCACCTTAGGCCATGACTATTAGATGCTTACACACTTTAGAGTACAAAAGTGCATATGCACTTAAGAATAAGTATCATCAATGCATTGATGAAGGGTGATGTCTCGTTGGTCAATGAGACATCCAGAAGTTACTTGTAAAGTGTAAAAATCATTGTGGCAAGATGCTGGTTTGGGTGATTTTGTAGTTGGCAGGGAGTGTACGTGTTTGGAAGTGTACACCTGCATGCACTTCTGTGTTTTCCTGACAACGGTGGTGAGCCATTTGAGTATTGTTTGAGTAATGCCTATGCCAATTGAAATAGTGCTAGGTATAATAATACCTAGCACTATTTCAATTGGCATAGGCATTACTCAAACAACCGACGTTGTCGAAAAAGCTGCTCAGATCTAGAGGAACAATGAGACATGCATAACCTTTGGATGCAGGAAATTCATGCTGTAGTTAAAGTCCTCAGCATTTTTACCTGTAGCACAAACATTACTGTTGATGGAACCCAGTGAAGACCTTGGTTCCCGGGAGTAAATGGAGGCCTGTGAGAACTAAGAATGCCATATCTGTGATTGTAGTACACTTCACTGAGAAAAGAGATACTATCAGCCAGCTGAGATAACATAATCTGCAAATAGCCTAACCTAATGCTAACTCTGATTTGAGAAACAAATTACTACAGGGATACATTTACTGGATGAAAAAAATGAATAGTTTTCAGCCCACAGACAGTCAAAATGTTTTGTATTCTGTAGATATGTGTTCACCTGAACATTCTGTTTCTTCTTGAATGTAGTTCCAAGTACAAATGCATAATGTTGTACTTTGCTTACCTCTCCATCCCAGCCCAAGGGAACCACTCTATTGTATTAAAAGGACTCTCACTCATTTGGATTCCGAGTGGCATGCTTCATTAGAGTCCTCGTCCAGATATCTAGATTATTCTAAATCTAGGATCCCACCCAATAACCAAAAAGCTCCCTTGGCTACCAAGATCGAGCCCGTCCAGATACACTAGGATGAGGACTCTATGATAAAGCATGTCGTTTGGAATCCCAGTGGGTTTGAGTCATTTTAATACCATAGGGTGATCCCCTTGGGCAGGTACTAAGCATGGTAGGGGTTCCCTCCTGTTGGTTTTGAATTGTTAGATGTTTGGGAAGGTAAGCGAACCCTGTATCACTCCTCACTCCCTTGTTCTTGGAATATAGTTGCACCGTGCTTAACTGGTTTACTATTATGAATTGTAACTGTCTCGTAATAGACATACTTGTTTGTATGGGTTTAAATTGACATACGTCATGCATCTGAAATAGGATTAGTACACTTTAAACACCAGGTCCTACTTCTACCAGAAGAGCCCATCTGTAGCCCCTCACACATCGTTTTATCCAATGGAATTCTTTTTTTTTTTCTCACTGAGTCCTTTTTAGGTCTCGCCTGACCCAGCGCATGCGCTGGTCTGGCGAGACTTTTTGAGAGGGCTCCAAAAAGTGCTACCAGGCAAGCCTACAGCTACAGTGCATGTGCGCGGGCGCGCGCGCCGCGCTTGACCGAAATTACTTTCACTTTCGCGGCCGCTTTGATGTTTGATTGCGATTGCGATCACTTTCGCGGCCCAAGGCCGCTTGGCATAGCCAATAGGTCTCGCTTTTGGGACCTTATAAGTATTTAGTTATGCAACTGTTGCATGGCTAAACACTTATAAGGTCCCAAAGGCGAGACCTATTGGCTATGCCAATGCTTGTTGCAGTAGCCCCAGGTACACTTTTCTTAGATGGCGACCACACCATTACACCAGGCTTCATTTTATCTCCTTGTTCAGCTTGCATCTGTACTGCACATTTTGCCCACATTCATTTACTTTTTCTTTTTTCTTTACTAAGTCTTAGATGAGCATAAGTTAGGTTGTTCATATTCTGATTTCCTTGTAGTTCCAAAATGTATACTTTTCCAAGATTGAGCCATTTTAAAAACATGCTTTGTTGAGCCTCGTGTTTCTTGTGCTTAACCTTATTCTCTTTTTCATGTCTTATTAGCTTTCACAGATTCATATCAAGAGGCCTGTGCCCACCTCCCGGCGTATTTAATTACCATTAAGTATGAACCACCATAATGTTCATCTGTGTATCATATTAAGTGGTGCTGATGTATTATTAGTACTTCAAAGTTTGCTTTCTTCCACATCACTCCTTCTGTTTGACCCATCGCTGACCTCCTTTCATTCTTTTGGGACTGCTCAGTTCCTCTCTCACACGCCTTTCAGTGACACCCATTTTTCTCCATTTTGCCTTGAGTTCAGCATTCAGAAACACTTTTTTCCTTTTGAAAAAGTAGACATGACTTTATATAAAGACAAAATATGACACTTTAGACTAAGATTGATCCCTACATGCAAATTGTTTCTTATTGTTGATATTTTTGCAAACTGTGTCTTTAATATCCTATGGGTAATAGTATATTTACATTTTCATTTTCTACAGTAACTGTAGAATGTGTACTATTATACCCCCTGATAAATGACCTTTCGTGTCTTAAATGCATTGAGGGTTAAAATAAACTGCTGTTTCAAAACAGACCAATTGTGAATCCTTGAAGTTGGATCTACAGACACAACTTTAGTGGTGATGGGTTGTTTTTAATTTCTTCTTTACGTACTCAATGCATGGAGAAATTCTCATATGTTTTGATGTTTTGGTGAATTATATTTTTGGAAGAAAACTTCACTAAGGTTTTGCAACCTGCACTTGATAATATTGAATGCTTGATGGCTGCCCGCCTCCCATTGGTGGTGTACAACTAGTTGTGCATATCCTAAGACATAGATAGTCTTCAGTTACACATCTCTAACTTGACTTGCATTACCAAGATTCAGTATCATTTGAAGAGCAGGAGACTGGGATGTCACAATATCTTCTAAAATCAGGACTCTTCCCCTGAATGGGCCAATCACAGAGAAAGAGGTTCTCACAAATTACCTTCTTCTCAATAGGGGGGGGGGGGGGTGAAGCATGACTAAATGGGTAGATATGGTAGAATGTAGCTTTAATCCAAGCATCAACCTTGCATCAGCATCCTGGATGTTTTTACGTCTATTCAGCAAGTACTTCAGCTTGCCAGGTAGACCATGTTCTCATAGTCTGGGCAAGAGGATATGACAGCCGGGACTACTGTTGTCCTACTCTGGTTGAGATGATTTTCCTGGGTATTCAACGAAGACTGAAACAGAAAAACATGACATTATTAAGTTCGAAAATAAAGGAAAATATTTTATCAAGCCAGAGCCCTATGTTGAGCAGTACGGATTTAGGTCTTTGTGGGATTCAAAGAATCAGATAGAATGGAGTCTCCAGGAACCAAACCATTTATTATCAGACTTTAAGCAACAAAATGTTAGGTTACCTTCACGTTTAGTCAAACAAAACATAATAGCATTCCGATTGCTGTGAATCTGGATGACAATCTAGCTAATGTTGACATAACAATAAAATATAAAATCAAATGAAAATTCAAAGCCATTCAACTGATTTGTCTACATTAACTAAAAATATGACTACCTTCTAATGGCTTCGAAGTATAGATGTCAGGCCCATTATTATCATTTGTTTTTCGTCACATTCTATTTATGTATATACTTCTGCTAGCCTCAAGGGTCTGGTTCCCACTAAACAAAACTTCAGATAAATAAATTACCGTTACCGTTATCAGTAAAGCCACATAAAGATTAAAAACAGTATGGCTCAAAGAAGAACTCTGTTGCATCCTAGGTTCAACAGGCAGACATCCCAATGGAAAGGGTGAAAACCAAACTGGTCCCTCAAGAGATTCATTAATTCAAACAAGGGCTATGTCCCGAATGCCCATTTCCTTGGGTGTTGAAATCAGTATAGAATGGCTGACAGCACTACATGTGTCAGAAAAATCTGAAAAGAGCAATGCCTCAACATTTCCAGAATACAAAACTCAACAGAGGTAACCTAGTGCCATTTTGGTATCATTAGCTGGTCAAAACCCAGCCTCACTAGGGCCATTATATACTGGATTTCCCAAAAAGTCGATGGCGGAATATTCACCTCCTTTTCACTGATGTTCTCTGCTAATGGAAGAAGAGAGAAAAGCACCAAGTTGCTCAGGATCTTAGGTTCAGCAGTGGGTTCCTTAGGAAATGTCTATACTAAGGCATGTCTACAAGAGATTAGATCTAAGCCAAAATCTTAAGAATTAGCATTAAGAATCTGGTAACAAATAAGTACTATAATATCTGCGTCCACCATTAAAAATGTTGCTATGTATGATTCTAGTGGGTAGCTAATCTTATAGCAAGAATGTCTTGACAAACTACTAGTAAGGGGATAAAAAAGGCCAGAAGCGCTGGGCCATAGATTGCTCCTCCTGCTCCCATAAACAATGAACGTTTTATTCTCATTTCTATAAGAGATTGTTTGTGGCCTCTAACTTTGCCATGCTAAATTATTACACTTTCCACTCTTGAGTTATATGTTACAAAATATTATGCTCATTCCTATTATATTTGGATAATACTCGGTTAGCGTTTCCACTAGAGGAATAGTCTCTACAAGTGGTCCTAATAAGGGTGTAAACCAAAGTTGAATGTGGTTTCACACATTTACAAATCATGGTTTTAAGAGGAATCACACTGTGTTAGCATCCATGACTCGAGCACTGTGTTGATGGGGATCAGATGGAATCTCCGGTCTCTGTTTTTACGGGTGATGATAGTCCTGTTGAGTTTCTCCGGGGTGAGTGTAGCTAAAACCCTGTTTGTTACAAAGAGACAAGACTAATACGCCTATATTACGGATGTGCGATCAACTGTCTTGCCTACAGCAATGCATCACTTATCCAGAGGATCAGTCTGAGAAGACCTTCCCAGCAGCAGCTCACCAGGCTAGGTACAGATCATCTGTCGAAGCCCACCACCTGGACTCAGCACGGGCGACACAGATGGGCCCACCATCAGCACCATCCCACAGCCAAGGCCTTTAAAAAGGACTCCCCAGCTGCTCTGCACATAACCAGTAGAGCTAGACTGATGAGTGAGGACCTCTTAGAATTCCTCTGGTAACAGGGAAGGAAAGCGAAAAAAAGACTCAATGAGTTGCTCACCTAGGGGCACAGCACCAAACCATGGACAGGATAATTAACCAGAAGAACATCCACAAATTGGTAAAATCAAACAAGTAATATGAGGATGTAGAGTGCGAAAAATAAGAGTCACACACAGCATTATTTAAGGTAAAAAACAAGTATGGTGGTGATGAATATTGACAAAGATAAAGAAGAGAACTAATCTGTCAGAAGCCCTGCGTGTGTGATGCAGTAGATGTTTCTCTATAGGTGCTCGTTGCACAGGACATGACCAGCTGTTGTAGATTACCAATGGAGGAGTAAAGAGCACCAACCTAAGAAGGTTCCGAAGGAAAGCAAGGACAATAAACTCTGGGCAGAGCTAGCTAAAAATAGCAGCCAAATACATTTTAATAAAATAAAGCTACAATCAGATTTGTAACACAAAAGCACTGCATTATTCAATATCAAAATCAAGTAAAAACAAGTGGTGACAAGACTGATATACTGTTCTTTTTGCTTTTATCTCCTGGTGGAACCTCATGAAGTGGTCAGCAGTGGGAACTTAACGACCAAAACAAATCCATGCTGCATGCCAAGATTGCGTGTCTCTTCTAATGTGGACTGGCATAAGGCAAATAAATAACGGTGATCGGTAATGGGGGGCGGGTATGTTTAACTGAGAATGATGGCCAAGTCACCTGTTGTATATACAATGGTTTTGAAGTAACAAGTGCTCTGCAAAGTTGGGCAGGGTGGACAGTTTCAGGCATACCGTGCAGGAATACAGGGATTATGAAGTGCTTTTGGAGAGTTGTCAACACCAGGTTCTTTCTTTGTGTTATGCAAACGGGGCATTTATACGACCCTGGACAGGCCAACCAACGAGCCACTGAATGTGAGACCAGGAATGGTAGACCCCAGGAAGGGACAAAACTACCTTTCCAAGGCCAAAGTGAGTTAGCTGAAACTACTTAAATGGAATATTAACGAACTAGGGGAGATGATAAAGAGGGGAGTAGTCCTACAATACTTTAAAAGAAATGCACCTGAAAGTGATGGTTCAAGAGACGCATATTATTGGTAATACCTGCAAAGCCTTGGATAGATGGGGCTACATAATGCTACCCCACGCAGGTTACACATATGGCTCCAGAGTGGTGGGCATACTAGTCAAGTCTTATTTCCACAGAGGACATGAACGAACTCACAGGGCAGGTAGTTTTCTCTTTCCAGTAAAAGGGTAGGCCCTGACACTCAATATATGCTCCATATATATCCCACTCAAACTACATGCACTAGCATTGTCAGACACATGAGCTCCCTACCTCCTACTCAGAGGCATACAGCTATTGAGGGGGTGGATTTCAACATCACTTCAAGCGAGGATTGGAGTATATCGGCATGTAGGACGACGCCGGGAAAACCGAGTCCTCTCTAAGACTTTTTTGTCGCAATGGGGTTGATGGATCTTCATAGAATCCCCAACACTCACGACAGACAGTATACATACTACTTGAGTGCACTGTCACATTGATTACCTTCTTGCTTGTCACACACAACCACACTGATACTCGGAGGTCCGCCACCTGGCCAGGGTAATCTCAGATCATTCACCAGTGTAGGCGGATATACATTCATAGCCAGAGACTTGTGAGAGTACATGGCTGATCAACCCATGGTACCTTAAGCACTGGAAGGTCATGCAAGGGCCTTAGAGATGTATAAACCACTACTTTGCTAAAAATGAGGGAACAGTAGACTCAGCCCTTACACTATAGGAAGCATACAAAACAGGGGTCATGGAACAGACTCTCTCACTGATATCAGGAGTCAAGTGGGGCAGGCGGTAAAAACTAGATAAATTAGACAGGGATATTATGGAAATGGAGCACTTCCTGATAGCATGAGCAGATGCTGACATGCGCCTTGGACTAAGCCTCAAACAACAATGATATAAAGACCTCGCCAGCAAAGCTGTGCTCACAGCACAGAGAGCCACCACACACCGGCTGAATGATGTAGGAAACAAAGCTGGTAAACTACTGACTTGGCTGGACCAGTGGCACCAGTCCCAAAACTGGGTGCTAGATGTCAAGAGTGAGGGGATGAGCTGGTCAGAGGAAGGCCACATATTACTGAATCATTTGCCACCTACTCTACCTGTTTATATTCACTGGTGGTAACCAGGACTGTTGAAGAAATGGGTGAATTTCTTAAAGACATCTGCTTTCCACGATTGGCACAGGATGAGAGAGGCTACCTAGAGACTGAGCTAGGGGTTGAAGAGATTGAGGCTATGATACGACAGCTGCAGTCAGGGAAAGCTGTGGGCCCAAATGGTATCCCTGTGGAGCTATACAACTCCATGGCCACAAAACTAACCCACAACTGTTAAGTATGTACAAAGAGGGCAGAGTTGAGGCACCCTCCCACAAGACCAGTGACTTGCCACGATAATAGTTCTTCATAAGGAAGGGCAGCCTCCAGAGGAATGCACCTCGTACAGGCCTATATCGCTATTAAACACAAAAGTCAAAATATTGGCCCAAAAAGTGGTGAGGTGACTGAGAAATTTAATTCATTCCCTGATCCACCAGGGTCAAATGGGCTTTATGTGCCATCGAAGCACAAGGCTTAACCTTCGGCGACTGTATTGAGTGCTGGGACAGGGGAAGATACTGCATGAAAATGCACTGGTGATGCCCCTGGATGCTAAGATGGTGTTTGATACATTGGAATGGGACTATATCTTGGCAGAACTGGACAGACTAGGATTTGGCTCGCAATTAAAGCAATGGGACCGCTTGCTCTACGGCAGCCCACTAGCCAGGATCAGGGTCAATGAGGTGTTCTCACCAATCATCAGACTAACAAAGAGGCAGCAGGCAGGGTTGCCCACTGTCGCCCATGATCTTTGCTCTAGCACTGGATCCACTAACTGCCTGGGTGTGAAAATCCCAGATGATCCGAGGACTGGAAAGGGGTGGTGCCTGGGAGGACCAAATATCCCTATAAGCAGCAGAAGTTCCACTCTACATTACCAACCTTGTATGGCGCAGCTTAGCTCATGGATACCCCCTCCCCCTTACTATTCCCTGCACGCTGACTCCTGCTCTGCCGCAATTGGTGCTTGCTGGTGGTTTCCCTCCCCTCTGCCTGCTGCTTCAAGTGTATGCTTGGGCTAAAACTGTGCCTTTGACTCCCGATGATGGGGGTGGGGATGCCAGAAGCTCAACTTCCTGCTGTGGTCCCATGCCCAACCATATAACTTTGTTGTTGTTGTTAGTCTGGCAATTAGTGTTGAAATTACCCCCCTCTTCACCTTTCCCCTTTTCCCTCAGTCTACTATTGCCGGCTTTGCCATGCGCGCTGTCAATGCTGTGAGTTCAACAATGTACCCAGCTACTGTATGCACACCCTTTCATTTGCTGTCACTTTTGTTACAAAGCCTATTAAAGAAATGAAAAGAAACAAAAAGTCTGGGGAGATGAAGCAGTCAGGGCAAGAGGTGGGGGGACTGATGATTATGGGAGAGGGTGTAGCAAGGCAGAGGAAAAGGTGTAACATGAGTTTCAGACTGGGTCATGGGTCTTATGCCCTGTGGAGATTGTATTGTCTCCCTATGGAGTCAAGGATTCATTTTAAGATATTTATTACACAAGAGAATTAAAAATGCTAATAACGTCAGATTTTTATTGGTGGGGATCATTGACGTACTGATCAGGGATTTCACTCTTCAAGCCACATGCCTTCCTCTCACTTATTTCTGTACCAAAAACTTCGGATTCTTCTTTGTTCCCTGTGACATAGCACTTGTTCTTGCTGTTGCTGTTTTCATTGTAGTTATAATGTTTTGAAAGTGCTGTACAGTGCTCTGGGGCACTCGAGGATAGGGACCTTCCATAAATCTTCAAATTGAAAACGCAAATAAATAAATGAGAAAGCTGGAGAGTTAACATTTATTTATTTTTCTCCAGGCCATTGAGAGGACACATTGAAGAGACCAGCAGTGCTAATTTTACATCACTCTCTTTGCTTCTACACTTAACAGGCCTTGACCTACCACAGGAAAGGAGCTCTTTAGCTTTTGCTGTACTCTGGTGTGAAAAGGCCCTTCCACCCTCTGCTTCTCACTCAGCAAATATGACCTTTGTATCATAGATTGTGAAGGGCAAAACATAACAGGACTGAGAATTTCAAGTGGTTCATCACTGCTCAAAGTCTGGCAAAGGCACAATGTAGAAAATGGGTGACATGGTGAAAAGAATCCAAGAGTGCAATGAAATAAAGGAATTATTAGGGAGAATCAACTATAAAGAGACCAGAGAAACACCAAGTATGCTTACTAATGCAACAGCCTGTAATATACTGTCTATAGGCTGAAAGAAGAGGACAGTTCATTGCACTAGGGATGGACATACCACTCAGATAAAGTTCTGTGCATCTACAGTCAAATGGACCAAGGATTGAAAACTCCCCCAGAGGTCATAGAGAAGCTCATCATCACAATGTGGAATTATATACCAGGTTTTATAGAACAATCTAAGAAAAGAGTCCAAGCTGGGACCACTTCCACATCCAGCAGATGGGGTGAAAAAAAACTCGGAGTTCTTGAATGGAGTCAGCAGAACATTTTATCCATCCACACAATATTAAAATAACTTTTAAAGCCAGGCAGTATTGACCATTGTATGATGATCAATATATCAGGCCAGCAGTATATATGCAGCTGTATGCCACCATTTCGACTACAGTAATAATGTGCTACAGAATATTGTTAACAAAAATATCAATAACCAAAATATCATAGAGTTAAGCATATATTGGTAAGTGTACATGTATTATTCTTAACTCCACATCTATGTATCCTAATGACATTTATACATACTTTCAAGGTACTCCTGTACATTATAGCAAACCTATGCTTACCTATATTAACCCCGGGCCTAGTGTGCATAGGGGGGCTACACGAAGGTCCACGGAGTTGTGAACAAACTTTGTGGGCCTCCGCTACGCTACGCCACCCGCCTCCACCCCCCCCCCTATATTAACAATTACTTCTACACGTTTTATAATGAAATTAAAACCACTTACCTGGCATGCGGCGTCCCTGGGCTGCCCTCCTCCTCTTCATCGCCGTCAGGGTAATGCTTTGAGAAAACTGTGAATGCGTGCGTGCATGCGCATTTCTCGCAAGAAATGTGCATGCGCGGGTGCGTGGGCATTCACAGTTTTCTCAAAGAATTACCCGGACTCGGGCCAGATGCCGGGAGTTGAACAATTTGGGCGATTTGCCTGTGTTATTTTGTGTGGGCACTGGGCAGGTGGGAAGTGAAGACTGACCTGCTGGTGGTCCTGGACCTCTCTGATCTACCCCAGGATGCCTGGATCTGAACATTTTAGGGGGATTCGCCTGGAGACAGGTACCTTGGCAGGGATGAAGTGCTATGCGGTTCTGTGGTTGGTATGGAACAGAGGTTATTGACCATCCTTCTGAGAGACGGGGGTGTAAATGTGGGTTGCCACTAAGGGATGCTTGCCAATAAGCCCTGCAATGCCCTTGGTTCAGGGCTGGGGAAATGGATAAGGACTAGGGGCCTTCTGGCACTATGCACAATTATATTACTTGTACAATCTTTACTCTATTTTTGTGCTGATCTTATGACCTGGAATTTTCATAACTGTAATGTCTAACTATGGTTCTTATGATTTCTTTTCTCACTGAAACTGTTAAACCACAATCAAAGTTGTCTCTCCCCTGTGAGTCTTTGCAGTGGGGAGGGCAGTGACTTGCACATTGGGAGCCCACTATTGAGACAGGAAGTGATCTCCTCTATCCCGCTTGTGTTTGTGGCAGTGTTTTAGCTGGGTCCCAGTGTCCTTATCACAACTCAACACCATCCAAGTCTTATTCGTCTGCCTAGTCCCGTTCTATGTTCCATTACCGTCAGTGCCAAGATAACACATTTATCGAATAAAAATACAACTAGCTCGACATATAAGTCGCACTAATACTGGTACAGCAGCGGCCGGCACAGGTAAGCACGGTGAGGCGGGGCAGGGGGGAAGCCGACAGACAACAGAATAGATATTATTGATTTATTTAATTATACCTATTACGTCGTCTGCCGACTTCCCAACCTCCCCGCCACACCGCGTTTACCTGTGCCGGCCACTGCTGGACTGATATCTGAAGTATATGAGTCTGCAGTGACTCCAAGCCCAGAAACAGTCAGAGGTTTGCCAAGGGAAACTGGATTTCCATCAGCTCACAGACATTTTCGCTCTGCAATCTCTTGTGACGTGCGGATGCTTTATTGACAAGCAGCTGTGTGGTGTTCAAATGGGTTGGTCAATCGAAAGTCGCTTCTTTCCACCTCCAATGTTTACAGTTGGAAGAATGTGCCTTTCACTCTGCTCGGCTGGTTTATAACAATGACTTCTGAAAAAAATATATACGATTTTCTAAACTTGTGTTTCTTATATGGAAGAATAAAAATGTAGGTACAAAGATCCACAATGTTAATTTTTAGGGATGCAATCACCTAAGACAATAGAAGCAGGTATTTTGGGCAAATAAGGGGGCCGATTCACAGAACTAATCGGAGATAAAGTCCTAAACTTACCACTTTTGATATTCACAGAATGCATTTAGCAGTAGTAAAGTTAGGACTCCTAGCTTTACTACTACTAAATGTGAATACAGAAAGTCGTAAAGTTAGGATTTTGTCTCAGTCTAGTAGTAATAAAGTTAGGAGTCCTAACTTTACTACTACTAAATGCCTTCTGTGAATACCAAAAGTAGTAAGTTTAGGATTTTATTCAGATTAGTTCTGTGAATCGGCCTCAAGGTGTTTAATAACACCTCAATTAGGTGAGAGAAATGCATCAAATTTTGCAAGTCTGGTAAAGGGAAGCCCTAACTCCCACTTTCTGGAAATTATAAAATAACAGCTCTGATTTTTAGAGCTCAAGAAAAATAGGCCTGCCTTGTTTTGAACTTTCGATTTTGGCCAGAGCATCAATTCTCCTTTAAATAGCAGAGCAATATTTCAGAATGCTGGTCATTTCAGCTGAGCCGAGGACACGCTACTTGGCTTCAGACAAATCAATTGAGCCACAAACGTCAGCTGATAATTTTCCTCAGCTAGCATAAAAATGAAAAAAGCACTTAAAAGTACGACCTGTTGAGAACTGGCAGAACATTTTCCTGTAAAAAAAAATAGATGATGGAAATTGATTCCTGGAGCAGGAGCCTTGAAGGGAGATTAATTTCTCATTTTAAATATAAGAGCTCGGTTAAGGAGGTGATTGTGTTGGCAGTAAAATGAAAGAAAGACTTTGAGATGATGTCGAACGTTGTGTTCTCACCGACCAAGCCTTAATTTCTTCCACAGCAGTAAGGGAGTTGTTGCAGCCTCCGGCGGTTCGAGCGAGCTGTGAATGAGACGATGGAAAAGGAACAATGCGGCGTCATCAGAGAAATCTTCTATCAAAACAAAAAATCCCTGTGCAGAACCCAGAGCTATTCAAATAGTATGGAAATACCAAGAAGCCAACCTTTATTACTGCTGCATTCTCTAGGGTGTTTGTGTTCTTATGTGTATATTTGTAGTGGAGTTATTTTCAGTTTCACATGATGTGCTTTTGTGTTTTTTAGGTCGAAGCCTAGCTGTCTGGTTTGCTGAAAACATCTTGGGGGCATTAGGAAAGCTTCCCTGGGAAAGCATTCCGCCCAGTGCTTACCATTGGCTTTGTGGTTTGTAACACACGTTTTCTGGCTTTCCATTTGCGTACTTTATTTGTTTTAGGCTTTCCAGCTTGAGTTCATCCCTTTTCTTGCCCAAAACATATTAACTGTATTTTTTCCCTTGCCCAAAACATATTAACTGTATTTTTCCATCAGGACTGGATTTCTATGCACAGGTCTTTGAACCGTTTTCTCATTTTGGTCAACTGTCAGGCTCTCTCTTCCAGGGACCTTGGTGTTTTTTTTTCTTTTTTCAAAGAGAGAGGATTTATGTGACAATCATGCTGGCTCACGTTCTACCTAACCTTTTCTACATTCCTACACTCCACTCTATGTCACTTCACTATATGCCACTGTATGCCACTTCACCGCACAACAATCTATTCCACTCCATTCTTCGACTTTCCACTCCACTCTACGCCTCTCCACTCTGTGCCATTCCACTCTACTACACTGCTCCACTCCATGACAATCTACTCCGCTCTACTCTACTCCACTCTATGCAACTCCCTGTAGGCCACTCTACGTTCCTTTACTCCACGATACGCCACTCCACTCTGCACTACATCTCTCCACTGTACAACACTCTATGCCACTCAACTCTACAACACTCTATTCAACTCAGCCCTACAACTCTACAACAACCTAATCCCCATGACATTCAACAACACTCTACACAACACCACAATGGTCCACTACACTCACTGACACTCCACTCTGCGCCAATCTACACCACTCTGTGCCACGCCACACCACTCTTCTCTACCCTACGCCACATCATGCCACTTTACAACTCCCCACGCCACTCTATGCCAATCCAAAGCACTGTACACCACCCCCCTCTTTTCTACTCTGCAACACTCCACTCCACACCACATCACTTTCCTTTACACCACTAACTTTTAGCCATGATGAAAGGCAGCCATACAGGTGTACAATTTGGCTAAAATATATTACCCATCCCCCCCAATAAATTCTGATCTCTCTTCCCCATGTTTAGATGTCAATGCTGTGCTCTTTTAGCACAACTTTTTCTTTATCTACATTAGGGCCTAAATATCAAGTTATTTCATAGTGAATATCACTGAGCCCATCAACCCCACTGCATCGATACAGGTGCAGTATCCTCGACTCTAGTGGGCACCAATGACCTACGGGTGGGTCCATACACTTTAACATATAGGTTAGGAAACATTTCTTCGATCCTGATGAAATGCCGATAGACCCTCATGGCAACTAAGGCAAGAAACTTGTCGACCCCACTATATTTTTATACGTTAGCTATTACGGTACATTGTGACCTCAAGCTAGTACTCTTGTTTTTACTTTGTCAAGGGACCATCACCCTATCAATACTGCCCTGGTTCCCTTAGACTGTTTTATTCTCACCCTTTTTACTACCCTATTTTTGCAAGCCCTTCCATGCACACATCTAAAGGCCTCTATGAATCAAAAGATCTCTGCTAAAGAGCCCCAAGGCCTGTCAAGCATTGCAGCGCCGGCTTGAAGAAGGAGCGCCCTATGATGAAGCATGACACCCTACCGGGTGTGTGAGGGCACCATGATCTGGCCACTCAGATCCCTCGTGATCCTCAGGGTCAGGTAAGTAATTCCATGCTGTTTAGGGTCGACTTTGTCCCTCAAGAGGAACTACCCCACTGATATGTTGTATCACTAAGCCTCAACATCATCCCACAGTAATATCGGTGTTGTCATGTACCCCTCTAAAGCATCACTGGGTGTCAGATATTCCATAATAACTAGTCAGAGTGTGAGGTAATGTATGTAAATATGACAAATATTCTTAACTAAGGTAGAAATTCGATATTTAATGTGATTAACTTTCAAGACAATCCAATATTTAGCATGAATGAGAGGCAGGATTACAAGATTATAACATATATAGTTTCACTACATTGTTTTACTGTTAGTTCTACTGAGTAACAGAACTCTTCCATTTCTAGTGACACTAATCTTCGAGTGGATGGTAATACACAGGGCCCGGAGCCCATGCTGTAGCATTCAGTAATGCCCTAGGCAAGGTATTGTGTGAAGAAAGATTACCACACTTCCCCTTCCTCTGCCCCAAAGCACACTTTGTTCACCTCAAAATCTAACTTTTCATCAGGTATTCTGCCTGCCCCTTTCTTAGGACACCCACACACCCGGGTAACCAATGAAAACCTGAAAGATTAATTTCCTGTTCACGAACTTTTCCTGCCAGTGGTGGGACAAGACACTGCAGGGGTTTGTTTTGCATGCATGCCTGTGGTGCATTTAGGTGTGTGTGTATCAGTTGCACACCTGTGTGGGTGTTTACAAACGAGCATGATAAGAAACAAGTACCTCCATGTCTTGTGCGACGGCCAGTCCTTGCATTTTTGCCAATGTTAGTTAGCATTTTCTAACTTGTAATTTAACATCAATATGCTGATGCGGAAAGCAGATCATGTAAATATTGCTGCTTGAATGTACATATGGGTATTTATATAGAGGGGGTTAATCAACTGAACAAAACTCTCCCAAGCATCATGTGTATATGTTTTATATAAATGTATGTATAAATTATTTATATTTTGCTATTTAAAAAAAAAAAACCTCTTGTTGTTTCCATCCCTCTTCCCTCTGACTCATCCCAAACCATTCTGACCACTATGAACCTTTCTGACTACTGTGAAACTTTCTGACTACTATGAACTCCCAAATATCCTTCTCAAACGTTAATCCCTACTTTGTAGCCATGCTACCCAACTAATAAACACGCACAACCACTACTTACAAAACAACTTACTACTTCCCCTTTTCAAATGCACTCCTACCATTCTATCCCTAATCTGAACTCTACCAAACACACAAGAAACTCAGGAGCAGAAACCTAACACAACTAATGCACAAGAGAAAAAAATGTAATAAAGCACTTAAATGCCTCATCAGGGGTCATAAGTGCTACATAAATACATATACAATTACTTTGGCAAAGACCAATAGCTCTTGCATAGGCAAGACCTATTGGCTTTGCTAATGCTTGTTTTTTTCTTCTGTTGTCAGAGATTCCACGTTATAGAGGCAAGAAACTCAAGAGCAGAAACCTAACACAACTAATGCACAAGAGAAAATAAAGTCCAATAGCTCTTGCTTAGGCAAGACCTATTGGCTTTGCTAATGCTTGTTTTTTCTTCTGTTGTCAGAGATTCCACGTTATAGAGGCAAGAAACTCAAGAGCAGAAACCTAACACAGCTAATGCATAAGAGAAAAAAATATTACTAAAGCGCTTCAATGCCTCATCAGGGGTCATAAGTGCTAAACAAATACATTTACAATTACATTGGCAAGGGTCAATAGCTCTTGCATAGGCAAGACCTATTGGCTTTACTAATGCTTATTTTTTTCTTCTGTTGTAAGAGATTCCACATCATAGAGGCACGCGGGGCCTAAGAAATAAATAGTGTGAAGGGCTCGTTAAAAGTAGACAGCCCTCCCAGAGGCGGAGGAGGAAGGAGAAAGTGTCTCTTCTGTATTCATCCTTAGCATAAAAGGAAAATGAAGACCTTCATCTTGTGCTTCACTCACAATTGCCAGGCGCGAGCTGTTTTCTGAAAGAACATGAAAGTGCAAAAAGGGTGGATTATCACAGGCTGTAAAGGCTGCAAGGGACACACACAGAAATGGCTGATTTTGAAAGCCATCTCCAACGCTTATCACATTGTTAGCATTATCACTTTTGTTTTACTAATTGAAAATCTCAATTTTGAAAGCACCAAGGACACTAGCCCCAACCCCTTTGTTTTAAAATCTTGTCACTTTGTGCCACTTATATCTATCTATGATAATGCCTACTTTTTTGTAATTTTTATAATGCTTGTACTGTCAGAATGCTGCTTCAGAGCACTAATAAAAAAATCTAATGTGATCACTAACCTCTGAGATCCAGGTAAATTGCATTAATGCCCCATGACACACCTTCATTAATGCATCACAAATATGCACACTTCTAATGATGAGTTGTAGCTATAGTTAACTTGGTGAGTTCCAAATATAAAGAACATACATAGCATAAGAATGCACACCTTGCTAAAGTAATATTTGAATTTCTGCCAGGCATGAGTGAATATTCATGAGTATACGCATTAATTTTTCAATGTAAATGTTGACTCATGCATCTCTCCAAATATTCAGTGCTGCTTTACAATGACAGGTACACAAGTTGGTTCATATGAATGGAGTTCGGATTTGACTGGAAATATACCAATTCCTATTTATGTGAAGGAAATGATGGGTTAGAAAATCACTTCAATTGACTCCATGACATCAATTTACATTCTCCAGGCTCATTAAACTGCCAATGCTTTTTTGAACCCTTGTTCCCTGCTGGCAGGATTCTAGGAAATACCTCTCAGGTATCACTGGTGGTTTGGCCAGCGCTGCACACATCTAATAGTTGAGTGACCAGTGCATGGTCCAACGGGCGGAGGGAGGACGGCCGCCCCTGGCTCTTTTGCCCTGTAGAAGGATATTTTGCCACCCACAGATTTTCTCTAGTTGAGATGCTAGTAAACTACAAGGCACTACCTGGCATGTCCATACGTGCCTGCATAATTCATGATCTAGTCTGCATTATCAGTTATTAGAACATTGGAATGTTGGCATCTCCATTGAAAACAATGGAGTGCTCCGGGCTTATAATGGCTGGTATAAGCCCGGAGCTCTAACATTCCAATGTTTCTTTGTTCACAGCTCTGGCTGTGAACAAAGGCTTCAGGGAGCCTGAGGGGATTTCAATCCCCTCGTGCTCCCTGAAGGTTTTGTTTTATTTGTTAGAATATTTTGCCCTCTAGTGGCAGAATGTTCTAATAGCCTTATAGTCCTTCGTAGCAGGGCTATACGGCTTTTAAAGTCCCTCTGCTTTGTTAAAGTCCCTCGCCTTCGGCTCGGGCCTTTCACGCTGCAGCAGGCCTTTAATAGCCGGTATAGCCCTCTACAGCGGGCTATAAGGCTATAATATAGTGTCAAAGGTTTAATTTAGAAGATCTTGACTAACTTAAATATGTGGGACAGGGGTGTGAAGCTCACAATAATTTTTCCCAAGATATGTTTTTAGTGGGCTATCACTCGCCAGATTATATGTCCACTTTGTAGATCATCTGTTAGACTTGGTGAACAAAATTGACCACAACACAATCACATTTAAGAAATCTGAGCATCTAGTTCAATGGCACTCTTCCAACCTTATGTGAGATCTTCGAGAATGAGGATTTTTAGATTTTATGATTCAATTTTTAGATTTTATGATTCAATTTTTAGATTTTATGATTCAATTTTGGGACTTTATGATTCAGAGCCGCCAAGATCTTTTTGTGGGTGTGTTGTAGGTACCTTGTGGTGTTCAAGTGAAACGATGTACCCCTTTAATGTATAATGATCAACTAGCAGAATCCAGGACCATTATGGAGCTGACTTGCTTGATCTTATTGTGCCTTAGACACCCTCATGCATTTCCGTCGTTGCAAAAACTGATCCAGCAGAGATAGTTGCCCATTTCAAAACCCTTGGAGTAAATGATTTGAATCCCAATACATGCTGAAAACATTTCAATCAAAGCATCATTGAAGCACCAAGGGCCAGATGTACGACGCACAAAATAGCGCTTCGCAAATTGCGAGTCTTTTGCGCCTCGCAATTTGCAAAGCGCTATTATGCATGTAAAACCGTGTTAATACACTGTTTTGCGATTCCCAATAGGGTCACAAATAGAGAGGCTCATGAATATTAATGAGCATCTCGTAATTTGCTACCCCATCGAGAATGGCAGGCCCTCCCAGGAATGGTGGCCGGCTGGGCTCAGCAGACCACCATGTCTGGGACTGCTTTTAAATAAAGCAGTTTTTTTTTTCAATGCAGCCTGTTTTCCTTAAAGGAAAACGGGATGCATTTAAAAAAGAAAAATATGAAACGTATTTGTTTTATTTTTTCAAGGGCAAGCAGTGGTCCCTGGGACCACTACCTACCCTTAAAAAATATTTTACACTGCGTTTGCAAAGGGGAAGGGGTCCCCTGGGGACCCCTTCCCTTTTGCGACCCCATTGCCACCGTCTTGAAGAGGCTGGTAATTTGCGAGTGTTTTGCGACCCCAATTGCAGTCACAAAACATTCGTACATTGAATTGCGGACACAATTAGGAAGGTAACGCCCCTTCCTAATTGTGACTCGCAATTCTTAAATAGCGAGTCGCAAAAAAAATTGTGACTCTCTATTTAGGAATTGTACATGCCAGCAGTTATTTTGCATGCGCAAACGGGTTCGCAAACCTGTTTGCACATGCAAAATCACGTCGTACATCTGGCCCTAAATGAAGTGCCATCCCCTAAATATATGTTTTCGATCGTGTTAGGCACCATTGCCCATTGTTTTAACCTGCTTTTAGGGTGTGTAAAAGAATGGCAATCTGAGCACACATTTATAGGATCACATGTTATGTGAGAAAACAACTGTATTGCCATATGTTAAGAAAATACAAGAGTAGACATTTAAATTGATTTGGTTTCCTAAAAGCATTGTATCATTCCCTAGCACTTGAAAAGATCTTTTAAGGTAAGTTGGAAGATCACAGCTTGTTGTTCTGTAAAAAGAGCTACCACCATCTATGCCAGAAGCTGTCTGTAATACTGATGACTAAGGTAAAAAAAAATGTTCAGATAATAACATGAAACAATCTCCTAAATCCTTCTGCACACCTGCTTTTATTGATCTCTGTTCAACAGCTCTCATTTTCCCGAGTCTTGCATTAAGAAGATTTCATGAAACTTCTACCCTCTGCCTCAATACGTTCTCTAACCCCCACCATTATCACACCACTGGGAGGAACACATGGCGGCTACAACACATTTCACCAAGATCTTCACTGTACATTGAAGACAAATTAAATAAAGGTCTTCTTTTAGTGAAATTAAAATGTCCTTTCAATAATACACAAATACTATAAGATTTAAGATTATTTAATCAAAGTGGAAGCTGCATTAAGCTTACCTTAAAACATACTCGCTGTACCTAAACTGATGTAGAAACCTAGTGACCTGTCATTAAAACTCGACAGAAGCTTGTAAATTGCTCACATGCCACAGTTTTGCTAGTATATGAAGTATTAGAAATGGGCTGCGGTGCTTCCTTTGTGAAAGAAGACTTTACAAGATTGAGTGCTCAATTTGTATAAAATTAAATTTAAAAAAAGTTGCATGGGCCAAAGTTTTCTTTAGGAGTCAATGACCAGCATAGCTGAGCGCCTTGGTTGCTGCATGGAAAGGCCGCCTCAAATTGATTTTACCTCATGCCTTTTCCTTCCTCCACCTTCCTCTTCCTTTCTCTTTATTTTAAAACTTGCAAATTCCTTCCCTGCATTCTCCCTTTGTCGCTGTTTTCTCTCACACTTTCTGTCGCTTTCTCTATGGTGCTCTGGGTCCAAGTCTGATGTTGAAAAATAAGTCCAAGGCCGGTTGAACAGACAGAGCCCCAGGAGGGTATAAGGTGCGTGCTCTCACTTTCTGCTTTTCAGGGAACTGTTGGTTTGCAGAAGGGACTGCAGACACTTCTTCAACCCCTTCTGTAATACTGATAGCACAAGTGCACCTATAGTGTGGACCCTATCTTAAAATGGTGTTCCCTCATTTGCATGGCCGCATGGACCCAAGCAAATGAGGGAAACACCTTGCCTCTGTGCCCCGCACTGCACCTCCTGATGGCAGCCCACTGGAGAGTCTAAAGGGCGGTCCCATGGACCCTCCAGACATCCTCCTGCATACGAGTGCACTCATTCACTGAACCCACCTACAGGGAGATCTTTGCTGCCCTTTATTAAGCAGGCAGTGTTGCCCGGGCAGCCTATCAACTCTTCACTAATGATCTGCCCTCACGGCACTACAACTTTGCCATTGCCCTTCTGGCAACACATTAGGGTTGATCTGGTGCACTGTCCCTGTTTGCGCTTAGTGCAATTACTTAAAAGTGTACCATGGCGCATATAGGGACTGGGCGACCTGTGGCCTCCTGCCCAGCCCGGGTACATGAAAATGATCATGCCACAACTGGAGCTCAGTATTAAACGTCTTTATTCATTAGAGTGTAACCATCAACTGAACGTAATACGTCATGAAGTTTCTTAACCAGACCCATTCACTTACGTCACTATTCTATGGAGTCCTTCAGGGACCAGAGGGGTTGCGCTGTCTGTAACACACACAATACTACATCTCCCCCCTTTTTAAATAAAAAGTAAAAAAAAATACATGTATACATCATAACTCTTCAATGAGTTGTCGAGGTGCCTGAATCAATCTACCAGATCTTGTTGCATGAGGTTGAGGAGAGGCATCCGCGGCAGGCACCAGTGACACAGACACAGATGCAGTCTTTGGGCTATCCTTATTCCCAGATGGAAGGGTCTCATTCTGAACGTTTGGAGTCAATGAACCTTGAGGCAGGTGATTGAAATAAGAAGAATCTCTTATGATGAACTTTCCAGGACAATGGGCAGTCACAATATGTCTTTTACTAGTCAAAACCCTCAGTGGGTCAGCATCAAAAGGAGCATCAGACTTGCGTATCCGTTTCTGCCTGACAATGACTTGGTCTCCTCTGTTGAACACTGTGGTCTGAGCACAGCGGCATCTGTCTGTATAGGTACTCATTTTGCATTTGTGAGATGAATCAGTAGTGAGAAGTTTATCAAGGTCAAAAGATTTTTCAGTAGTCCATTGTGGCAATTTGGTTCCCATAGCACTCCCAAACATTAAAGTGGAAAGTCATTACAATGTGGTACAAGGGAGAATTGACCTATATGCACAAAGAGTAGAATAAGGAACTGATTTGAGTTCGAGCCTTTCCAGCACAGCGTGCTGAAAGCTCGTCTCGAGGGTGCTCATGATCCGCTCGACGATATCATTCGTGTATACACTTTGGTATTCAATGGTGTTAAATAGGGCACTGGAGACATTTCATTGTTCTTTTCCAATGGCATAATATTTATCGACATGCCACTGTCTATGATAAAAGGTATCACGCACCCATTCACTTTCAGTGTGATTTTGGGACAGTGTCCAAATGAATTTTCCACTTTCACTTGTCAATCTAGCTTCAAACGGCATTCTTTCTTGCTAGAAGCTAATCCTACATGCACACGTCTTCCAGTGGTCGACAATGACATTGCAAACCCATCTTCCTCCCTGTCATTTGACAATGATGGTGACAAACTTTTAGATGGGAATTTGAAGACAGTTGATGTGTCTGGAACTTTCTAGCATCCATTTTGTTTTGTCAACATGATGCACTTGATCTTTCCCTCGCTTTGCAAACTATTACAAAATGGTTCTCTTTCCCACAGACTTTGTATAACTGTCCAATGGCGGGACATTTACATGCATGTGGAAAAGGAAAATCCACATCTTTTTCTTTAAAGACATCACTTTGTGGCCTTCTACCTTGTGTTTCAGCTTACTTTTCACACTCAGCACTGATTCAGATTGGGCTGTTCTGGCCTCCATGTTAGCAGCTTATCTGTCAGCTCTTTCCTGCACTCTCGCAGCCATGAGTACTTGCTCCAAACTGAATGTCTCTATTAGCATTCATCATCTGAAGGAATCGGAGAAGCAATCCTCTATTACTCTGAGATATGTGGCCTCTTTATCGTTTAACTCATTGAATTTGCAATGCTTGATGAGCGGATCAAGTCTTTCTACGAACTCGTACATTGTTTCACCAGCTTTCTGCCTATCTTGACTGAAAATGCACCTTTCATAGTTGACATTTGGCATTGGATTGAACTTGGTGTCTAATGTCTCTTTTATTTGAGGTACGTCACTTCATCACAGTGTGATATTTTTTTATCACCTCTTTGACTCCTTCTCCCCCCAAAAGTTTGAGATATTTAATGATCTTTTTGTCATTTGCTTCTTCCAGCTCATCAATGAAATCATCAAAGGATTCTATCCAGGCAGTCCATATGTCGCCAATATTCTGCGTTTTGGCAGTATCGAAGGGAGACAGCGATTTTAGGAATGCCTCAGCATCATAACCTGTGGAACATTCTGCTGTTGACAGTAGAGCCCCCACCATCAGTGTCTGCTGCCCACTTAGATCAGCACCTTCATTACGCACTCACCGTGAACTAAGATTTGTGTGGCCGTGCCCCTCTTTGGTTGTGAGGCGATGTCTTCTTTGGCGGTGAGTAATGGCTCTGTTTCTTGCACAATGCCTTCACCACTCTCACCTCTTTGCATCCTACCTGGTTTTTATTGCCTTTAGCGTTTCTTTGCATCAGAAATCTATCCGCTTTTAGCGCTTTCTCGCACTCGGCTATCACTGCTTTTCGCACTTCACTGTACTTTGTTGTCGCTACCTTCAGCCTTGCCGTACTGCATGAATAGCGGCTCTGTGTGCAAAGTTCTGGCTGACATCAAACAAACTTTCTGTAGGACCGTGACTTTCTTTACAAGCCTTGCACTGGCTGGAGTGGTGCTTTGACTCCACATATGCCAATCATCCATTTTTCACAAAAACTGAGGCACACATGGCATGCACGAGCAGTTTCCTACACTCTCGACTCTTCGGGTTGCAAGTTTTACGTAATCCCATCCTCATCACCACTTGTATAATCCTCCATAGAACAGGTACGTGTAAATTATCACGCCACACACAGAGCTCAGTGTTACACGTCTTGATTCAATAGAGTGTAACCATTAACTGAACGTACTACATCATGAAGTTTCTGTCCGTCAGGGACCGGAGGGGTCCCGCTAACTCTAACACACACAACACTACACACCCTATCTAAAATATGTCCCTGGTCTCCAAAAATGATGTCTGGTGCCCACCACCTGCAATCACCGACATAAATTAAGCACTTACAACAACCATTCTAGACCTCTATTTAGTGCAGGATTTAACCCATACAACCAGCTGTAAGAAAATCTCTCTTTTTACATGATCATCTCAACCTTTTTTGGACTGGTGCTGCTGGTCTTTTACTCTCAAGTGCACTGGGATCGGCTGACTAGGCCCCAGGGAATGTGCTTTGACCCTTAAAGTGTATGCACAATTGCCTAAAGCCTGATTGCCATATTTAACTTCCCTATATGACCCTAGTAGATAGTATAAAATATTGCCAGTGCTAGTAAGTTAAATGTCACTAGTAGACTGCAGCACTTAATTGTGCCACCACTGCAGTAGCAATGCAAAATAGGGCTCTAAGACTGCCACTGCAGCATTTAAACTGACCTACAACACAACATGGCAGAATAAACTCTTTTGCCAGGTCCAAACCTTCTGTTTGAATACTTATAGGTCTCGGAAAGGCCTTGGAAGCCCATAAGGCAGGGTGCCAACTATTAAAAAGGACATGTTTCTTTTACGTTTTACATGTTCTGAAAGTGAAAACTCTCAATTCTTGTTTTCACTGTAGTTAGACTGGTGGTCCCTTTGGCTAACATGGGGTTACACTAGCTCAACCGCTAAGTGCTAACTTCCATTTAGGACCCCCAGAAATAGTATTCCAAGGAATCAAATTATTTGTTACATTACACCCAACTTAATGCTGAAGTCGGATTTAAAGTAACTTTTAATATAAAATCAGCTACAGATAGTCAACACTTTCTTGGCCCAAGTCAAGTCACCAAAACAGCCTACTACTCTCTTTCCAGGAGGTGTGAATGCAGGGCTGGCTTTAGCAGTGGTGACGCCCTGTGCGACAATGTTTATTTCCAGCATGCTGGAAGATGGCCACTGTTAGTCCCATTCTAAAGAAACCCACGTTAGATCCCGCCGAGCTCAAGAACTACAGGCCAATTGCCGGCCTTCCCATTATGGGCAAGATCCTGGAAAAAGCTATGAACAGAACCTTGACTGACTAACACGAAACCAACGATATACTGGATGTAGCTCAACATGGTTTTAGATCTAGTCATTCAACTGAATCTGCCTTGATTGTAGTTTCAGAAGAGATCCGTAGAATTATGGATCGGGGGGAAATGCAGTCCTGGTTCTACTCGATCTGTCGGCAGCCTTCGACACCGTGAACCATACGGTCCTGGTCCAGTGGCTCCAAGATGTGGGAATTGGGGGTTCGGCATTGTCTCTCCTTTCCTCCTTCCTAGACGGGAGAATTCAGAGCATATACTGGGATGGTTTGCAATCGGAGAATTTTTCCCTGCCTTGTGGGGTCCCTCAGGGTTCAACCCTGTCTCCTACCCTTTTTAATATCTACATGCTACCACTGGCCAGCTTGATTAGGAGGCATGGTTTTGAATTTACAGCTTATGCCGACGATTCTCAGCTTATTATTTCCATGGCCAATCAGACAGAGAATACTGCTGTTAGGTTTCATGCCTGTTTTGGAGGAGATTATAGCATGGATGAATCGTAGCTCCCTAAAAATAAACACTGATAAAACTGAGTTTATGGAATTCGGACAGGGACAACCTCGATGGGACGCTTCCTGGTGGCCCACTACAGCGGGTGAATGTCCCACCCCTGCCTCCAAGATCAGAAATTTGGGGGTTATTTTTGACGGTAATTTAACCTTTTCGGCCCAAGTCAACAGCCTTACCTCCTCCTGTTTCTTCCTAATTAAAACCTTGAAGAAGATTTTTCCATTCATCAGGAAGGAACAACAGAAATTGGTGGTAGTGGCTCTCTTGCTCTCCATATTGGACTACTGTAATGGCCTATTTTTGGGAATTAACAGATCCCAAATGAATAGGCTTCAATCACTGCAGAATGCTGCTGCCAGACTACTTTTGAATATACCCAGAGGCAAACCTACCTCGGCGGCTATCCGATCCTTACACTGGCTTCCGATGCAACATCGCGTGGAGTTTAAGGCCTTATGTCTGGTCCATAAAGCTCTTTTCGGAGGAGGCGCTAGGGCTATGTGCATTATGTTCAGACCTTATATTCCGGCCCGCTCACTTAGATCAGGTTCTCTGAACCTTCTTTGTTTGGACAGGATTAGGAAGGTAAGATGGGGGGTAGAGTTCTCCCATCAAGCGGCTAAGCTTTGGAACACGTTGCCCGTGGCCATGCGTCTACAACCTAATAGGTTAGCTTTCAGGAAAGCCTTGAAAACCTTGCTGTTTGCGATAGTATAGGTGTATGACACAGGCTGTGTGCCTACTAGGTTCTCTCTCCATAGCGCCAAGACGCCACGGCATACGAGCGCTCTATAAACACATATCCTATCCTATCCTATCCTATTGTTGCCCCCAATGACCACCGCTGCCACAGATTCCCTCACTACCACCAGTTAACAGTGTCCCTCAAATCTCCATAACCAGTCTCTCAGATTCGTTTACTTTTATAGCGCTACTCATACCAGTGTGAGGTGTCAGAGCACTTTACATCATACACACATTTAACAGAGACAATCGCACATTTAAATCAGTATATCAGAAAGGTTATATAGGACTGAGGATTACAAGATGTAGAAGTCACATGTCATCCATACTGCTAGACAGTAGGGTTTAAGAGTCCTTGAGCTGGAAAAGCACAAATTCAGAATTTAAAACATAACACTAATAGTCAGGGGTTGTCTTTATTAATAATAATTAATTTCTACCCAAATGAACCCTTTTTGCAAGATTAGGTTAAGGAAAGACGGGGGAAAAACATGTAGGTCTAATATAAACCTTGCAGTTTGCATGCAGACCTTTGATGACAGTTAATAGCTCATTGTTCTATATTAGGGTTTTAATTTATAAACTGCAAGTAACAAAAATATATCTCTGACAATAGCAATAACCCATTGACCTATTAACATTCAATGCACTTTGTGATCTGCATGGCACATGTTTTTAGCAGCAGGCATATTAACCCTCTGAGCTACCTTACGAGGAGTCAGACTTCCACTAGACAAAATTCAGTCTTTCTCCAGGGAGAACATTAATCACTGGAGCAATCTTGACATTTTTATTGATGTCTGCAAATTTCTGGAGGCTAGGAACACAGCAGCTGGTGGTTTTCAAGCCATAACATATTTGCAAACAGGGCACTCCCACCCCAAGTCAACACCCGGTGCGGTGGCACCGATCGCACCGCTCTAGAGCCGGCACTGTGTGGATGGCTCTCAGAAAAGAGGACAAAAGGCCTGCTGATGGGTGGTTGGTGCAACCTCTTCTTGACAGGATGGCCAGAAGGCTGTGGCCATAGATGGCCCAGTTTCAAAGAGGGTGCCATATCTGATAGGCAAATACAAGTCACATCTAAGCTTGCTGGATTATTTGTGAGGGTAGGCAGGCTGCCATTTCATCCTAAGGGGGAAAACCCATTGCAGAATTGGTTTTCCAGGATGGGTGGCTCATTATACTGAGCAAACACAAGGAGATAATGGATGGAGCGCTGAGAGTTTTCAGACACTCACCCCCAGTCACAGATCTGGGTTGAATCCATCATCATTGTTTAGCTCACTTTGCCACCTCAGTTCAGACCCATCTATATGCAAATCAGTTGTGACCCTGTGCCTCATGGGACAGTCCAGCCCAAACTGCCAAGCCAGGTCTTCCTTGAACTGGAAACAAGCATCCTGGCACCAGTTTTGGGGTAACACCCCTCATCAGCCAGGCTAGGTTGAATCCAGTGGCAAAGTGAGCAAGGGACCCATGTCTGGGCATACCCTGGCAACTTAGGCAATACCACGATTGGGACGGGTATGCCCAGACGTGGGTCCCGGGCTCTACATGCCACTGGACTCAAGCTATCCTGGCTGATGAGGGGTGAAACCCCGAAAGCGGTCCTAGGATGCTTGTTTCCAGTCCAGGAAGGACCTGACCTGGCAGTTTGGGCTGAACTGTTACCATTGGGCGCAGGGTCAAGACTGATTTGCAAATGGCTGGTTTCAGACTGGAATGGCATGGGGAGCAAACAAAACGATGGATTTAGGCCCGGATCTCTGTACTAGGGTGAATGTATGATATTGTTCTGCATTCTGTCCATCAATTGTTCTTTTGGCTCATTATACTGTACACATCTCAGGTTTCTGGCTGTGGCTCTGACCCAGGGAACAGTCTTATATCTTGGATTTTGGCAAAGAAATTCAATGTGGAAGCATTTAGTGCCAAACCCCCAGGAAGTGATGTAAGAGTGGGTAGGGTTGTACCTTGGGAAGTTTGGTCACATTAGTTAAGGAGCCCTCCCCACCCAAAAACGTAAAAGTTGCATAAACGTGCTACCCCTGGTTCCCAGCCTCAGAATACTACTAGACTCGAAATGAACAGAAGAAAGACTGCACTTACTGAATAAGTGGACCTCAAAAAGAAAGGGTGCACTAAGAAACAATGCACCTGAGGAATCAAGATAGAATTTCAGAAAGAGAGGGCTGCTCCTGCTGTTGAACCCATGGCCAAGTGTTAGATCTGCTCCCACTTGTGCCATTGACCAGTGAGGGGACTCAAAGGGCTAGTTGGCGAGCTTCTTTTTGCGCTTCAAGGACACGAAAACTAAAGAAGCTTGCACCTGTACAGTGCTTAGCTGACCAATTGTCAGTGGGTTTGTCCTGGGCTCAATTCATGTAGCTCAAGTCCTAGCCTCCCAGGTCCTATATCCCCACAGAACTGCAACTTATGAGCCTAAAGCAAACGTTTTTGGGCACAGACTCCAAGGCTCATACTCTATTACTACTTGCCAGTTCTTGGTAGCCTCAAACACTGTTGAGAACTAAGGCTTTGGCCAGACCTCTGGACTTAGCCTGTCTGCCGTAAAATCCAACACCAGCCACGAGATTCAGAAGAACCACTAACAAGCTCGTCATCTAGAAAAAGAATCAGAAAAAATTCTAAGTACTAAAGTAAAATCTTGACCAGGGCCTGCATCCAACCCATACTCTATCATGGTCAGTCTGAAACTTTGACTTTGGCCCAGACCATCACATTCAAGGCTCATAGACTACCACTGAGAGTGAAAGCAGTTATTTACAAAACTTGTTGAGCGAATTGCAGTGATTTATCAAAACCTTGCATAAATCACAACTCTGGTACCCTTCATTAGATTTTTTGTCGTTTTGATGCCTATTCAAAGAAAAAATGTATACTAATTTTATACATTTGAGTGGGATTTTTATTGTGTTGTGTTTCTTACTTATTGACTATTTTGGTATAATAAATGTTTTGCACTTGTTTTCCGTTCAGTTAAGACTGACTGCTCTGTCCTACAGCCACGCACTACTGAGCTAAGGTTTGATTTAAAGAAACCTAATTGGACCTTATATGAGAAAGTGACATTGTTATCCGGTGAGGTCTCTCAACCACCCCTACTAATAATCCACTTTTACACACCAGTACTACCTAGTTGAGGATGGTTCCATATAGTTTAACTCAGCAGAAAATGTTCAAGCCAGCTTCTTCCAAGGAGTGGGTATTTAATGATGTTCTTTCCGCATGTTATGTCTAATTTGATGTCCATGAGCGGTGGCAGGGTGGGGATGCTCATCTTATTACCTTCTCAGTTGTTTGCAACATGGTTGACCATCCCCATATATTTCCAGAATATAGCTGTCAGAATATCATCAGATATAAATACTGTGTCATAATTAACCTATACAAATAATTGGTGTTCGATGATAGAACATCTACACCCAGTGGGACGATATTTTGGTAAACAATATTTAGGACACAATAGCTATGCCAGATATTTCTGTAGACTATATTCTGACATACAACCATTTACTTCAATCTTCCAATGAGATGGGCATCCAAGGGACCATCTGAAAATGGATGAAATCATCTAAATTAACCAGGCCCTTTTTTTAGCCTTGTCAACGTTTCAATCTATGCCTAGAATAGTTCAAATGGGTCTGCTGCATGTGGCAGCTTTCTTTCGTTTTTAGGTCTGGCATGAGACAGCACACGCGCTGTCGCTTACGAGAGTATTGATCTTTAAAAACTCTAAAGAGGATTAGAGCTCACCCATTACTTACCATTGGTTGGCTTCTACGTCACTGTTATTTCTTTTACTTCCATTCGTCACTGGCAGCTGGTTTCATTTTGCTGTTTGCTTCAGAGGGCTTTGGGAGGATTTTGGTTTCAGCACGGTAGATTAGAAAGTTAACGAGCACTACCCAGAGCAACAAAGTGCACATCAATTATAGAAACAATGCGAAGGTTTGCACTATATTATGTTTTTAAAAACAACAGATTTACAGATATTTTTCTTCAACTGTTTCTTTTAATGCCTCATCCGTGTCCTATTTGTCACTGTTTGTTTTTTCTTTTTGCCCAGCAACAAATGTGCTGTTACCACACATCTGGCAGCACATGTTTGTCAGGTTTTCACACCAATTCTTTGCATAAAATTGATATATTTGGTGAGCAATTGCAACATTTAAATAAAACACATACAGGACGGTGCATGTTTGGATATACTGTTCCCATCTTTCTTAACACTGGGGCTGCTATCAGACACAGCAGAACAAGCATTTCCAATGCAATAGGTCTCGCATCTGCGAGAGTTAGAGCTTTTGGCGGTGTAAATGACAATGTCTTTTACCTATGTGCTTTGCTTTACAGGGGAGGGGCCTTTGAGACCTTACAAGTGTTTAGCAACGCAGCATATTATCCTGGGTGCTGTGCTGCCAGGGATTGAATAGCTATACAATTACTATATGCTGGGTCATGCAGGCTGATTCAGGAATATACGCTTTTTCCCGGAAACATTTATGGATTGAGGACCCGTGATGTCTACCTGAAATGTGACTCCTATGGCTCCCTGTTGAAGCCATAAAAAAATAAAATATGCATTTGCCTTTTCCTGTCCTGTCTGGCAGACACCATAAAGGGAGGCCATCTCCTGATTTCTGGTAGCTGTAAAAATCTGTCTTTTCACCTTTTTGAATAATACATCTGTCAACCACGAAACTAGTGGCCCACAAGGCGCAATACAAGGCGCTGTCTCTATCTCAGGTGATATGATGAGGTAGAAATAAAGTGTCCAAGCAGGATTAGGGACAGTGTTGTCCTCAAGACTTGATGAGGAAATGTGTACCTAAACCAAGAATAGATTTAAACTACATTTCAACGACCAATATATGTTTAAGTCAGTGGTGATATGTTTGAGTCAACCCTTATTCAAAGAGGCTCCAGATTAGAAATTTTGAAACCATGAAGGCTTATTAAAATATTAAAGTACAATACAGAAGGTAAAAAAATCGATACTCTCAATTCCATAATATATGAGTCATTGGGAATGAACAGCATGAACAAAATAAGAGAAAATTGTCTAAGTCCGGAATTTGCAGCAAATCAATATAATATCACGTACCATCCCTACCAGCACAGAAAAGAATCCAAAATAGCTCTCTGGCTCACCCTGAAATGCATACTTTTTGTAACAAAATTAACCATAACAGCAACTTAAATCACCCAGTAAACCTTGGGTGTGCAAATGTACTGCATGTCGTCCAATTAAACGACAAATGTAATACGACATTTAATGCCACAATCCTAGCATTATCTCTCCAAAATAATAATAGTTAGCTCTCCTTTAACTTGAAGTCATCAGACGTTTTAGCACAAACCTGGCTACAGAAACAATATCAGCCTTAGGCGTGGAGAGAACTACAGCCAGTGAGTAGGAAGAGGCTGTGAAAACCAGCAATTTAACTTAATAGCAGTGTATCAACACAAAACCTCAGGGTATATTTTGCTTTTAGCAGTCTCAATAGGAGCTGAAAACATGGCTATTTCCAAATCTGAGAAGAAGTCAGGGTCTACTTGGGGCCTAATTACCTATGCCAAGAACACACAGTTCTGTCCAACACAGCATTGTCATTTCAATTACTAAATGTTCATTTTAACAAAGCAAATATTATTTAAACTGAAAATAGCACCCGCTGGGGTAATAATGCATTTCCCAAGCCACATCTCATCAATTTTAAGTATGAAAAAGCTGCCTGAAGTGTGACATAATGCGTCACATTGCGCCAAATTTACAAAGTGACATATCGAAGCAGATGCATCACTTTGTAAATGACTGAGTTACATTATACCTGCCTGGGTATAATGTATGCTGGGTGGGCGTTCCCACGTGAAAAAGCCTTGTAGAAGTGACATAGTGAAATCTATCAGATTTTACTGCGCCAATTCTATTAGGCTACTACGTCACAACCTTATGCGTGCCTCACAGCAGGCGTAAGGGTGACGCAGTGCAATGGGAATAGGCCTCCCCCTGCATTACTAGAGTTGCGTTATGCTTACGACACAACTCCAGCAATGCTTGGGATTTGTGCTGACAGATATCTCAGGATTCCTGACATATCTGTCATTGCTTGCGACATGGTGCACCGTACAATAAATATGGCGCATCCATCGTGTCCCAAGGAGGGCACACTGAAAAGCCTTGCATCGCTGCTTTCACGCAGCTATGCAACACTTTTCATAAATGAGGCCCTAATGTCCTCAAGGCAAGCGTAACATCGCCCAGTTATGATGTTGATCAAGTAGCACTTTGCATTCGTCTACTTTTTAATTATTTTTTCCTATAATGTTTAAGTAGTAAGTTTAGGCACGTCCTGTGAAATAAAGTCGGCATGTAAAATGAAGTTGGTTAATGTTCAATGCCGGACTTAAGATGTATCACTCAAACTAGGCTACTTGTTAGCTGTCACTTTACAACGCACTTTGTATATTTTCAATTACTTCAATGCCATACATTTATTCTTGCTACCTGCTCTCATCATAAATGTACAAGTTCTCTCATCACAAATGCGAAAAATAATTAAAAGTGATAGTTTATTTGTTTTGTGGGTATTAACAGTGGCGTGGCAAAGGTGCTTTGGGTCCCAATGCAGGCAACTCCACCCTACACAATTCCATTCCGCTCCACTCAGTTCCACTCCACTCCACACAGTTCCACTCCATGCCACACAATTCCACTCTACACCACACAATTCCACTTCATGCCACACAATTCTACTCCACGCCACACAATTCCACTCCACTCAATTCCACTCCATGCCACATGTATCCACTCCAACCCACACAATTCCACTCCACTTCATGGAACACAATGCTACTCCAGTCAGTGCTAGACAATGCTATTCCACACCACGCCACCCACTCCAACAAAGCCAGTAGATCTCACATAAGCAAGACCTATTGGCTTTGCCAGTGCTTGTTTAACTGACAGCACGTGCTTATTTTATACCTTTGGTTAAAGATGGTGGGCACTGGCTTACAATTTTGGGGAGAGGGACTTGGTTTTCACCATCAGGCTTTGAATCAGAGTGAGAGAAAAAGACAGAAAGAAACAATAGAACTATAGGAAAATAGTGACAATCTGGGAAAAGAAGAGATAATAAAAGAAGAACCTGCTAGAGTAATGCACAATGTCACATTGGAGAAACAGGCTACACTAGATAGGTCCTTTAATGTCAGCACTGCCAGGTGGCATCTTACTCTGGACTTGGAACAGTCTTTAGTGTTTTTGGCTCTTTTCTTGGCCCATCTTGCTTCCTTATTATCGTTGTGAATGCCAAGCAGCCCAGCATGAATTGGAGAAGCACATGGAGAAAGGCTGAGTGCCCGGAGATTCACTCTCTCCGTTTGGAGCCTGAAGAGGCTGCCAGCGGGTTTTTGTAACTGGACTGCAGCATATGGGCTCCTCAATGTAGTTCTTTCACAGTAGAAGAGTGTTAGTTACTGAGCACAAACATACTAGACAAGCACTGGAAAAGCCAAAAAGTCTAGCAATGTGAGAAATATTGGTTTACCCTATGGCTTTTAGCTATGTATAGCAGCATGCCTGATTTACAGCATGGCTAAAAGTTAGTGGGTGGGTGTAGAGTAGAGTGGTTTTGAGGAGAGTGGTGTAGAGGAGAGTGGAGTGGAGTGGCATAGAGTGGAGGGGCGTAGAGTGGTGTGGAGTGGCATAGTGTGGAGTAAAGTGAAGTGAAGCGACAGAGATTAGAGTGAAGTAGCGTAGAGTGAAGTGGCACTAGATAAGTCATTTAATGTCAGCACCTCCAGGTGGCATCTTACTCTGGACTTGGAACAGTCTTTAGTATTTTTGGCTCTTTTCTTGGCCCATCTTGCTTCCTTATTATCGTTGTGAATGCCAAGCAGCCCAGCATGAATTGGAGAAGCACATGGAGAAAGGCTGAGTGCCCGGAGATTCACTCTCTCCGTTTGGAGCCTGAAGAGGCTGCGAGCGGGTTTTTGTAACTGGACTGCAGCATATGGGCTCCTCAATGTAGTTCTTTCACAGTAGAAGAGCGTTAGTTACTGAGCACAAACATACTAGACAAGCACTGGAAAAGCCAAAAAGTCTTGCAATGTGAGAAATATTGGTTTACCCTATGGCTTTTAGCTATGTATAGCAGCATGCCTGATTTACAGCATGGCTAAAAGTTAGTGAGTGTAGAGTAGAGTGGTTTTGAGGAGAGTGGTGTAGAGGAGAGTGGAGTGGAGTGGCATAGAGTGGAGGGGCGTAGAGTGGTGTGGAGTGGCGTAGTGTGGAGTGGAGTAAAGTGAAGTGACGGAGATTACAGTGAAGTAGCGTAGAGTGAAGTGGCATAGGGTAGAGTGGCATAGAGTAGAGTGGAGTTGCATAGAGTGTGTGGGATGGAGTGGCGTAGAGTGGAGTGGAGTGGCATACAGTCCAGTGGCATAGAGTGACATAGAGTGTAAGGAAGTGGCATAGATTGACAATAGCTGCATAGCTGAGGTTGCCCATGCTTTTAGGGGTTCCCTCGCTAGCATCTGTATGCTGCTGGCTTTATCTTCCATTTAGGTCAAATTTTCCGCCTCAACCTCTTGGCCTGGAAATACCTTAGTCTCTCCAAGGACCACTTGTTCATGGCATTTGTAGACCTAAGAGCTGGCTTCAACTTAGTCCCAAGACAGAAACTGTGGTCTACTCTGGCAACAATGGGAATCAATCCTGCACTGTTGTGTGTTCTTATTATTACATGAGAACAACTTCGCACAAGTGAGGAGGGGGATGGGTGGAGAGTTGACTGATCACATACCCCTTGAATGTGGAGTGTGCCAGGGATGTATCCTTGCCCCAACTTTGTTTTCACTTTATGTAAACAATGCAGTCACTCATGATTCTCCGGAATTGGGTGCTGTCCTATACCAGCACTGCAGATGATACCCTTCAGTTATCCCACACACCTGAGCTTCAAAATGAGCTCAACAATTTTGTTGACTTTTGCAACCATCGTGGCTTAGAAGTGAACACCTCAAAATCCAAGATCATCATGTTCAAACCTCTTAAATCAAGTAGAGGAGGGTTTTGAATGAAGGGGTCGATTCTGCAAATAGTTGACAAATTTGACTATCTAGGAGTTAGAATTGACAAATCCTGTAATTGGAAATCCCACATTCAAAAATGTGAATCGTCATTGCTTTACAGTGCATCGGTGTTAATTAAAAGATACACAGCGACCACCCCCAAATCTGTTTCCTTGGCCCTTGAAGCATGTAGGGCTAAGGCACAGGCAACGGCAGCAGCCTTGTATGAGTCAGAAATTTGGGGGTTGAAAACAGCAGTGGCTTGATTCTTAAAGAAAATATTTTTTTAAGAGCCTTTTTAAATTTGCCCCAGAGCACCCCCTATGATCCCACTATTCTTTGACAAAGGGCTCAAAAGGATTGGAGAGCTAGCATTCTTAAAACTTTTCCTTTTCTGGGTGAGGATGTGGTTAACTCCTGAGCTGCATCAATATACGCTTTGCTGAAGAAGAAGTTTTGAATTTGGGCCAAGCACACCTAATTCTGTTGTTTTCCTGCATTAACTCTTTCTTAATGATTTAGGTTTAAGCACATACTACAGTAACCCTACTTTGATTAACGGGAGTGCAATGACTGTAGTAAAAGCAGCATTTTGGAACAGTTAGTGACCCTTGATCCTGTTCTGGGCCGGTCGCTCCACGCACTGCGCACACTCCCTGTGTGTGAGCCCAGGCTTCCCCCGCTTCTGCCGAGTTTCGCCGCTGCCCTGCAGCTGAGTTCCTGGGCCTCTGTATTTTGTATTCTGCCACTGTATTTTGTTTCCTGCCTCTGTATTTTGTTTCTGTGCTTGTTTTTCTCCTTGTTTGCGCCGTTACTGTGTCCTGCCCCTGCCGCGTTTCCCGCCCTTCTCCCCACTCCCCGCCGCTGCTCCCCTGCGGCCCCGCCCCTTTTTCTTCTGTTTCCCTTCCCATTCGCTGCCCCGCTCCCGCCTCCCAGCTGCTCCTCCCTCCCACTTGGCCATTTATGGCGGAGTGCACGCGGTGGTGAGCAGTGAGCCTTGACCCTGTTCTGGGCCGGTCGTTCCACGCACCGCGCACACTCCCCGTGAGTGAGCCCAGGCTTCCCCCGCTTCTGCCGAGTTTCGCTGCTGCCCTGCAGCTGAGTTCCTGGGCCTCTGTATTTTGTATTCTGCCTCTGTATTTTGTTTCCTGCCTCTGTATTTTGTTTCTGTGCTTGTTTTTCTCCTTGTTTGCTCCGTTACTGTGTCCTGCCCCTGCCGCGTTTCCCGCCCTTCTCCCCGCCGCTGCTCCCCTGCGGCCCGCCCCTTTTTCTTCTGTTTCCCTTCCCATTCGCCGCCCCGCTCCCGCCTCCCAGCTGCTCCTCCCTCCCACTTCGCCATTTTTGGCGGAGTGCACGCGTATGCGCAGCGAGCACACGCAGCGGGCGCGCCGATTGCGCGCCAATGGCGCGCCAAAGGCAAGCCCGTCTACGCCCGTCTGCGCCTGGACCGCGCCCAGCACCAGAAACCCTGGTCCTCACCGACACAAGCCCGCCCGACTGAGCTATGACGCCGCCACCCTCCACGCTCTCAACACCGGCCGGATCAACGACTGCTACCGAGCCACCCCGAGACGCACCCACGGACCCTTCACCTGCCAAGCCTGCAAGTTCACCTGCCTCCGGACCTGCACCGCACCCGCCAAACCCAGCACCAGCAACAACCACCTCAAGTGTATCCTGCTCAACACCCGCTCCGTCCACAGGCACGCCGTCGAACTCTGGAACCTCCTGGACACAACTTCACCAGACGTCGCCTTCCTCACAGAGACCTGGATGAACGCCTCCTCAGCCCCCGACATCGCCATAGCCATGCCGGACGGCTACAAGATCACACGGAGGGACCGCATCAACCAAACCGGAGGAGGCATCGCCATCGTCCACAAAAACACCCTCCGCATCACGACCAACTCCGACAACAGCCTCACCGACGCCGAACACCTCCACTTCCAGATACACACCGACCCCAAGACCACCCTCAGAGGCACCCTCATCTACAGACCCCCGGGACCACGCACACAATTCAGCGAAGCAATCGCAGACTTCGTCAGCCCGCACGCACTCCCCTAATCGGACTACATCCTCCTTGGAGACCTCAACTTCCACTTGAAAAACGACAAGGACCGCAACACCGCCAACCTGCTGGACAACCTCGCCAACCTCGGACTCAAGCAACTGGTCAACACCCCCACCCACTACGCCGGCCACACGCTTGACCCCATCTTCTCCTCCAGCAAGCACATCTCCTTCAGCCACTCCACCGGACTACACTGGACAGCTGCGTCCACTTCACCTTCAGGAGAACAACGATCCACCACCACCCGCAACAGGCCACC
The DNA here is from genome assembly GCF_964204655.1 of Triturus cristatus. NCBI lineage: Eukaryota > Metazoa > Chordata > Amphibia > Caudata > Salamandridae > Triturus > Triturus cristatus. Next base: position 1,042,624,169 of record NC_140593.1, on the reverse strand, counting down.
CGCAGAAGCTGGAGCAAGATCACCTCCGACCAGCTCACCGCTGCCCTCAGCCGGAACCCACCCACCAACACAACGGACCCCAATGAAGTAGCCCGCAACCTCGCACAGTGGCTCACCAGCTGCGCCGATGACCTCGCACCACTGAGGAATCCTCCCAGCAGACCCGGCATCTGGAGAACCCGGTGGTTCACCGATGACCTCAAGAACTCCAAGAAAACCTGCCGCACCCTCGAGAAAACCTGGCGCCACAACCCGACAGCAGACAACATGACAGCCCTCAAGGACGCCACCCGCAAACACCACCAGCTGATCCACACCACCAAAAGGACGTCATTCAAAGAACGGCTGGACAACAACTCCCACAACAGCAAGGAACTCTTCAGCGACGTTAAAGAGCTCTCCAACCCCAGCGCCAACAAAAACGACATCACACCCTCGCAAAACCTCTCCGACTCACTCGCCACTTTTTTCCACCAGAAGATCGCAGACATACACAACAGCTTCGGCGCCCAGACCACGCACCCAACCACTGAAGCAACGCCCCCCACTACCACCATCGGCACCTGGACCCCCGTCAGCACCGAAGACACCACCCGCATGATGAACACCATCCACTCCGGATCCCCTACCGACCCCTGCCCACACCACATCTTCAACAAAGCCGACTTCATCATCGCACCCCATCTACGGGACGTCATCAACAGCTCCTTCGCTTCCACCACCTTCCCGGAGAGCTGGAAACACGCCGAGATCAGCGCCCTCTTGAAGAAACCGACCGCGGACCCCACGGACCTAAAGAACTTCCGTCCCATCTCGCTCCTCCGCTTTCCTGCCAAAGTCATCGAGAAGACCGTCAACAAACAACTCTCCGCCTTCCTCGAGACGAACGGCTACCTCAACCCCTCACAGTCCGGCTTCCGAGCAAACCACACACCGAGACCGCCCTCATCGCTGCCACCGACGACATCAGGTCCATGCTCGACAGCGGGGAAACAGCGGCCCTCATCCTCCTGGACCTCTCGGCAGCCTTCGACACGGTATCCCACCGCACACTGATACAGCGACTCAGCAACTCCGGCATCCAAGGAGCGGCCCTAGAGTGGATCATCTTGTTCCTCACCGGAAGAACCCAGAGAGTCCGCCTCCCACCGTTCCGTTCCGGGGCCACCGAAGTCATCTGCGGCGTCCCACAAGGATCCTCACTCAGCCCCACCCTCTTCAACATCTACATGAGCCCTCTTGCAGCCATCGCACGTCAAAACAACCTCAACATCATCTCCTACGCCGACGACACCCAGCTGATCCTCTCCCTCACCAACGACCCCGCCTCCGCCAGATCCAGCCTCCAGGAGGGCATGAAAGACGTCGCGGAATGGATGAAGCTCAGCCGTCTGAAACTGAACTCAGACAAGACGGAAGTCCTCATCCTGGGACCATCCCCCTTCGCCTGGGACTACTCCTGGTGGTCACCGGCACTGGGCACCGCACCCAAGCCTACGGACCACGCACGCAACCTGGGCGTCATCCTGGACTCCTCCCTCACGATGACCAAGCAAGTCAACGCCGTCTCATCAACTTGCTTCAACACCCTGCGCATGCTTCGTAAGATCTTCCGATGGATCCCCACGAAACCAGGAAGACGGTCACCCAGGCCCTCGTCACCAGCTGCCTGGACTACGGGAACACCCTCTACGCCGGAACCACTGCCAAACTTCAGAAAAGACTCCAACGCATACAGAACGCGTCAGCACGTCTCATCCTGGATGTCCCCCGCCACAGCCACATCTCCGCCCATCTGAGAGACCTGCACTGGCTCCCCGTCAACAAGAGGATCACGTTCAGACTCCTCACCCACGCACACAAGGCCCTCCACGACATGGGCCCGAAGTACCTCAACAGCTGCCTCACGTTTCACACACCCACCCGCCAGCTCCGCTCCGCCAGCCTCGCCCTCGCCTCCGTTCCACGCATTCGCAAGACCACCGCCGGGGGAAGGTCCTTCTCCTACCTGGCGGCCAAAACGTGGAACTCCCTCCCAACCCACCTACGGCTGACCCAGAACCATCTCTCCTTCAGGAAACAACTCAAGACCTGGCTGTTCGAGCAGTAGCGACCCCCCCCAGCGCCTTGAGACCCTTGCGGGTGAGTACCGCGCTATACAAATTCGCTGATTGATTGATTGATTGATTGATTGATTGATTGATTGATTGATCAACGCCTATCATTGTGCCACCACAACAGTGGGGTTGATGGGAGAATGTTTAATTATCAAACCAGCACCTGCAAGGGAACCATATATGGATGCAATCCAACCACCTCAGGTCCACACATTGTTTATAAAATTCAAGTTGGGCTAGCAAGTTCACTTGTACCTGGAAATCCAACCGAACCAAGGGGCATATTATCAAGAAACGGCGTTAAAATTATTGCCGCTTTAGCGGCAGAAAACTGCAGCTAAAGCAGCAATAATGGGCTTGATAATATGCCCTTGAGAATTCCAATAGAAGCCCATGTTCTGGTGTCAACATGGGCTTCTATTGGAATTCTCACGGCCATATTATCAAGCCCATTATCGCTGCTTTTGCGGCAGTTTTCTGCCGCTAAAGCGTGATAATTTGATCGCCGTGCTTGATAATATGCCCCAAGATCTTCACTATGTGCACTTTGTAACTAAGCAATTGAGGACGTTAAACATATATTATTTTTCTACCCACGTATGCAAGGTCAAGACAATTTGGATTGCTATAGAGTGAGACATTTTAAAGAGGCCTACCGAATCGAGTCGATATCTATATTCGGTATGGCAATTAAGGAAGAATTTGGGCATCCTGTTGTGATCATTGAACTGCAAAAATATTTTTCCTTGTTGTTTCAAAATATTTTTATGTTGGGATGGTCTCAAACAATATGCAAGAAAAATGTATCATGCATGTTATTCAATCAATAATGTTATAGATTGCGTGTCCCAGGCAGTATTAAGTCTGCGATTTTAGATGATACGTCAAAACAATTTTTTTCATCTGTATTTATTGTTTATTGTAGGTATTTTTATTGTCAAGTTTACAAGAAATATTTTATGTGTTATTAATTTTAGGAGACTATTTTCTTCTTTGAGGTATGAAATGTTGTGTGGGCATGTTCCCGAAATAAACATATATTGTTTGACACTAGGGATAGTCCGTAAGGCATGTAATTGTTGAAAGGAGTAGCATGTCTTACTTGGGGTAAAATAAGCAGAATTCCTGGTTCCTGGTCCTGTTTTGGGCGTGGACTGGTGCAGACATACTTGCTGCGCCAGCGGCATTCCCACTGCGTGTATCCTCTGTGTGCCCACTTTTCAGCCTTCATCTTATTCCGGCAAGTCCCAAAACCAACTAGAGCGGCGACCTCACATGGCGACTCTTCTGATTTACTTCACAATCTCTTTTCAGTTTCTACGGCAATATCCTGCAATTAGTCTTCCTCTTCAGCCTTGTGTTCCCTTCCAGTCTTAATTTTAGTAAAAGCAGTTTAAAATCCCATTATAATGATCAAACTTCAAGATTTGCATAGGAATAAAAATATGTACCTCCTAGGTGGAGAGTGGTCCCCGGGTGTGAATCAGTTGCACGCCTGCACCCCAGCCTTCATTTTATCCCAGGGAGTCCAAAAAACAGCTGGAGCGCCGACCTCACTTTTCGACTCTATTTAAAGTGCAGTGCAGTTTCCCCTTCTATTTTATTCACAATTCCTTTTCAGTTTCTATGGTAAAATCATACAAACACACTTCTTTTCCTGTACATACTATTATTTGTAGATAATGGCAGCAATTTGGATGGTATTTCATTTTGTCATGAGAGATTTGATTTCATAGGGGCTGTAATGGCGTTTTGTCTCAGAGAACAATGTTATGTTATGTTAACGGCACTTATAGCACGCACAGCTACTCCAAGGAGTGTCCCGGCACGTACCTTGTGCATATGTGCTTTTCAATGAGCACACCGGTGCAGGGGTCACCCTTCTCTGTCCAGGGGTCCTTCGACCAACAAAATAGAGATTGGCACAGAAGCTGGAATTCAAATAACAGGTTTATTAATCACTCATGAGTGGGACTACATCCACAAAGCACTCTCAAGTGCTGCCTGAGGTAGTACATTGCATTTATTTATTAATTTTATAAGGCGCAACAGCTACCCAAAAAGGGTTTCCCGGCGCCTGGACAGTACTGAAAGAAAACAGGAAAACGGAAAGAATTACTGCTTCTTAGAAGATTATTGGTTAAATTACCAGGTTTTTAGTAAACAATGAAACTGAGTGTACAAGGTTTCCTTGCGTATAGCAAGAGGAATGGAATTCCAAAGAGTGGGACCTAGAACCGAAAAAGATCTACCGCCCATTCTGGCAAGTTTGAACCTTAGAACTAAAAGATTTTCAAGCGAGGCAGAGCGGAGCTGACGAGTAGGAACATTGGGGCAGACGAAGGAATGCAAATAATCAGATGCTAAACCCCATTTGATTTTAAACATATAACTCAGTGCTTTAAATTCAATCCGCTTTTCAATTCTGAGCCAATGTAGAGCTCGGAGGTGTCCTGAGATAGGAGAATATCTGGGAACCCTACAGAGGAGTCTTGCAGCAGAATTTTGCACAAGTTGCAATCTACTGGACACAGCCTTGTTTGCACCCAGAAAAAGAACATTCCCGTAGTCCAGCCGTGATGTAATGAGAGCATGGACTACAGTTTTCTGGGTGGCATTAGGCAACATCCAAAGGATCTTGCACAACCATTTTAAAATGATAAAGCAAGTAGCAGCAACCTTGACTGCTTGATGGTGCATCGACAAAGAGTCGTCAATATGAAAACCCAGATTGCGGACATGATCAACTGGCCGCGGAAGAGCACCCATCTCATCAGGCCAGTGGAAAGTGCCCCAGAGGTCTTTCTTTTTACCCAGAATAAGGACCTCGGTTTTATTTCCATTGAGCTTCAACATTCACAGCACACAGGCCTCATATACAGCTTTGTCTGCACTGGTGAGCATGTGGATACAAATAGAAGGTACAGGGCTATACAGGAATAGTTACCGACAAACATGGACAGATGGGAGATCACTTAGTCAGCAAAGTGGGAGGGGGAGCAGGAGTGCTTATGGCAGCACTAAGAGATTGACAGTTGAGTCTGAGACCAGGTGTTCTGGCAGCTACAAACTCTTTAGCATGCATATTGCTTTTAGCTGAGTAAGGAAGTCAACTAAAATAGACAGCAAAGTCAGGGAAAAAGATGTGCAGCAGGGGATGGGAGAATTACAAAGCCAACAAAATGGATGCCATAACCAAGATGGCTTCAGCTTATGCTAACAGTAATTATTTCAGATTTTCACAACCTTGCTGGGTGGTTAGACGGATCAGGGAGATCTTTTTAAAGAGTAAGGTATTCAGTTTCTTTCTGAAAGTCTTCAGATCACTTACAGCACGGAGCTCCATCGGGAGTTGATTCCAGGCCACAGTCCCCTGCCGAGACAGGGATCTACCGCCGGCCTTCAATATTTTTATCTTTTCTCCACTACTGGATCTAGATCATTTAGGCATACGTTTCTTGTACCATGCAAACCTCTGTGTGAAGTTCATGTCAGCTAATCAAAAATGTAATTTTTTTTGGGGGGAGGAGCCAAGATGGCGATCGGGACGGCAGCGTAGGCTCCCGGCTCCGTGAACCTCCACATCCCGCACAGATATCCTGCATGAGATCCTTAGCATACGCTATATGCCCGTGTTGGTGGCTGAGAGCGGCAACCGATCGTGTGATTCTGAAGTTTCTGGCGGCGGTACCGCCGGAGAAATGTCCATTTGAAGTTTGCGGCCTGTGCAACCCTGGAACCGGGACCTCGGGTGGACAACAAGGCCGGGCGGCAGTTCAACAACAGCGGCCATTGGTGACTGGGTGGAGTCGGAGTACCGGAGCGGTGCGAATATTGGCCTGAATTTCGCTGTGGTCATTCCTACCACTGAGCGTAGCGGAACGAGTGCATGCCCGGGGTGGCAATTCCAGGATTCTCCGGTAATTGCCTGAGCCTTCGCCGGTGAGCTGCCCGGACGCTGCCCGTAATGCGTCCCTATTTCCGCGGGCTGCTCCCGGATTCTCGCGGGCGCTGGTCCGTGGTGGGGATGACTGTTACCTGTGGCCACACACTGTGTATATATTTTTGTCTGCCCCCGGAACCCTGTTTCCAGTGACATGGAACTTGATGCGCCTGTGCCTGCGTCCCGGTCCCACTCTGGGATGAACCTACCCGGCGGCCATCTTGCCAGGATGGAGTCTATCATCCTGTGCACTGGGTCCCCGCAAGATTGGGAGTGTGTGCCTAAGAGGAGCGTAGCGGAGCGGGCGCCGAGAGCTGGGCTGGGGTACGGTGACCTTCTCGAAGCTCTCGGTGCCCTTCATTCCACCCTGGTTCACGGCGCCTCGGTATTGGGGAGAAAGCTTGATAGTGTTGCTTCAGCGTCGGAACAGTTGCGGTCTGCCGGTCCCCAGGCACACAGGGACTTGTCACACTCCACACAGGGGGACAGTGTCGTGGCCGCCCCTGTGAATAGGGGAAAGCTGGAAACTTCGGACGATGTGCCAACGTGTGATCGGCTGGCTGTGGGTCCGGTCTGTTCCGGAGGTTTTGGATTTGAGCGGGGGGTGGTGGCTTTGTCCCACGCGCAACCTCCGGTGACCCAGGCAATATTCCAGCAACAGTCGCCTGCCCTGGCTGATTCCGCCTTCCTGGACCTTGTGTGCAGTACAGATCCTGGGGCAGTACTGGGAAAGATGGTCCTCCATAATGTCGACTGTGTTGGTGTCCAGAGACGTTCATCCTACATGTGTGTGTCGCTTCCTGGTCTTTTTTGGACGCTCCTCTTCCTCGTAACATTGGACATGGCACTGGGTCGATGGGTATGCATGGGTGGATTCGCAAAGAGTGGCCAAGGATAAGGCTGATCCTTCAGAGGTTGTGATCTAACAGGCGGGCGGGCACAGGGGTTGCGTGCTCTCACGACATAACTAATAGTGTAGTAGGTGCATAATGCTCCCCATTTTTCTTTGACATGATCGATTTTGTGTTTGTTTACTGTTTGCATTGGGGAGGAACATATTGTGCGGGAGGGAGAAGCCGGGGGCATGTTTTGAAGGCCCTCCTCCAGATTATTAATACTCTCTTTACTCCCCCGTCTGGTGGGGTTTCCTTTCTTACTCCATTTTCTCTGTTTCTTCTATATTTCGGGTCTGGTTCCGGGGCGACAGGCACACTGCTGGGGGGGGGGGCCGTACTCATCTGCAGAGGTGCAGGGTGGGGGGGTGGGGGGAGGGGATTCTTTAGTTTTTACTTTGTTTCTATGGCCTCCTTTTTCTTCTCTTATTCTTCTTTGTCCTTTTTTCTGGGGTCAGCACGGTAGATCTCCTTTGCTGCCAATCACTGCTTTTTATGTGTGCCTCAATTTCCGTGGTGATTTCTGGGTCTTCGGGCAGGAGACTGCAGGCGCAAATGGCCGTGATATTCCTCCACATCCTGAACCTCCGGTTTTAGCGCCATTGCCTGGATAGATTGCTGTTTATTGTTGGCGTTTACTATTCTGCCTGCCATTTTTTGCTGTTGGGAAATTGTTTGGCACCTGATCCTTCTATCCCTTAATATAAAATGAAAACCTTTTGTATCCTGGTCCCTATTTGGGCTGTTTAGTGGCCAAGAGTATGCTAGCATGGAGAATCTGCTCCCCGAGGTGATGCCTGTGATTAAAATGTGCTTCTGTTACTCTGACTGCTTAGCGGCTGGCCCCGGGGGTTGTAGGCCCATACTTGTCTTTTGTTTGAAATGTCAATAAAGGTTTTTACAAAAAAAAAAAAAAAAATGTAATTTTAATTGTAAATGGCGAGGTGTTGAAGAGCTTTGTAGCATGCTACTCCGGAACCCAAGATTAGAAGTTAATAGTTAGCAAATTTGTAATACCTTTTTCTTGATAGCATTAGTTGTGTTAGGCTTGTGCTCTTGATTTCTTGTGTGTTTAGAGTAGGGATAGGATGATGGTATTGGATTTGAAAGGGGGAGTATTAAGTTGTTTTTTTAAGTCGTGGTTGAGGACCACAGCCTTTGTGACCATCCACACACACAACAAACCCCTCTCCTTTAGAAACTGCAAACTTCGCATTTACCAAATACTCTATTTACACATTCCTTCTAATCAGAAGCAATTTAAGGGAATTAAGTTCTCAGAACTGTGCTAGGCAACATCTGGACATTGCAACTGTGGACTCCCATCAATAATTCAGCATTGGATACAGAATTTCTAAGATACTATTATAATATCCCATACCCTATCAAGACTGGGTTGAATCTGCACTTCTAAAAAGCAAATCCGTGCACCTCTATAGAGTACATGTATAGTTCTTTTGCTGTACTAGTGGAGAGTCACTTGCTCGTTGCTTGTGTAGTACCGGTTAGTGCTCCAGGGTGGGAAAACACAAGAACAGTGAAGACTGCCATCAAATAAGGAGCAAGGAACTGAGATCTCCCAAAACCCATTCTTTACATAGTATTGTAGACATTACGTGGCTTATTTACAAGCCCTGTGTGCTGCCGGAACGTCACTTTTTGTGATAGCCATATCTACAAGGCCACGTAAAGCCACCCTGTGTGGCTTTTTATGGCCTTGTAGACATGGAGTAAGGCAAAGCAGCACAGGTCGCTGCCTCACCTTAGTCTGCATCAAAGAGGCATTCCATGGGTGTGAGTGTTCCCACGCAACACCCATGGACTTTGATTCAGCCCCAGATTTACAATGTCTAGTAAACCTGGGGCAGCACCAAAACCTTGCGCCTCCTTAGAGCAGGAGAGATGTTCACATTTCTCCTCGTTTTTTCCACTTTCCACATGTGATGCATTCTGCAGCACACATAAAAAGAGGAAAAAATCTCCCAGGATTTTTTTTGTGCGGGAAGGTGTCCCTTCCTGCACAAAAACAACCATGCTAACAACACAGACACCCTTGCACCATGGTGTAAGGGTAATTGTGTTGGTGCACAGCTGCAAATTGTGCGCCGGCTGAAAGGGCAGGAATGGCCGATATCTTGTATATACGGTGCAGTCCTGCCCTTTCGAATAGGCGTCGGGAACACGGCAAAATGACCTGCAGCGCTTCCATACGCCAAGTCTTTGTAAACATGCCCCTAGGTGTTCGACAACAAACACCTAAGGCTGTCTGTAGGGGAGACCTAAAAATGACATGTGTAGTTGCATCGAACACAAACCAGCAAGCACGCTGGGGGGAAGGTGCACATGGGGCAAAACTGAACTTCTGAATGGGTCCTGCAAGTTCCTGTGGGAACTGAATAGAGGGATCTTATTTTGAAGAAAATAATGAAAGTTTATGTCATTTATTTTGTATCAGGTGTGCATTGTCAGTTTCTGGAGTCAGAACTGTCCTTAATACAGTAAGATCTCTGCTGATGAAGGCGCGAGAAGTAATAACAGAAGTATTTCTACAGCGGAATGGTCTACTTCTAGTGAATTAAAGCTTTAAAATGTTTATAACAGATTTACTATTGTCCATCCCCCTTGGGTACCACTGCCATTGATCTTGGCAAAATTGGATTGCTGTTTCCACCTGGCAGGATCCAGTCGCGTGCCTTGCAGGTCGCCCACCGAAGTTTGCAGCAGGCGCAATAACCCACGTATCTATTTTACTGAAGATTTTTCAACGTGCCTTTTTATCACAGGCTGATCAAAATGCAAGTGTTTCTAAATCGAGGAAAAGGAGGCTGAGGTGCAACAAATAACGGAGAAAGTGCAGGAGGTGGCGGCAGCTGGGAGAGGTAATGGTGATGCGTGGGGTGGACAGAAGCAGCAGAGAGAATCTTTCCAATCCTCCCACCCAGGCAAACATCAACCAGGTGAGTAATTCAAGAATACACAAGAGTTGCGTGTACGTGACACGTCATTAGCCTCAGGGGTATGGGAGTACACTGCAAATGGTACCAACAAGGCAATGGTGGTGCATGACTAGTGATAGGCGGGGGGCTCATGAGGCCACCTGGAGTAGGAGCATCCCTTCAGCTCACAAATAAATTCACATTTAAAAAACAGCATGATCGGCGTCCGTTTCATAGCAACGAAATGACTGCAATATCTTCTTGCAGAGAAGCTGGCTAGGCTGCCTCACCTCCTGCATATGGCACCCGTAGGAATATCAGAGAGAGCACATCTGGAATCTTATTTTATAGATGTTGTATAGCACACTTTGCAAAAGATGGATCACCTCTGGGCGCTTTTTCTCTGCTGAGTGATTTAACACATTTATAAGGCCCTACCGGCACTTTTGAGCTGCTGGAACGTCACTTTTTTAACGTTCCGCTGGCGCAATGTGCCACTGGCATATTTATAAGGCCACGTAAAGCCACTTTTCTTGGCCTTATAAAAATGTACCACTTTACGCAGAAAACTGTGTGAAAGGGGCGTTCCATGGGTGTTGCTGGGGACGTTCCATGGCTTTTTGAGACTGCCCCAGATTTACGAGAAATCGTAAGTTTGAGGCAGCGTAAAAAATGCATGCCTCCCCAAGGGAGGCGTAAGGGAGGCACAACGAGGAGAAATATCTTTATTTCTCCTCATTTTTCCTCTTTCTATGTGTGCTTCATTCTGCATTCTGCTGCGCGCCCTACCGCAAAAAACCCATAATTGAGGCCCAGAATGTGCACCGCATGAGACCAAAATAATCTGGAATTCTGAGATTCTGCATCTGCGTGTTTTCTGCATATTTATGGATTTGCCACACATGCCACATAATCCTTCAACTTCTCCATAATTTGCAGATATTAACCAAATAAAAAGGTATCAAAAGTTACTAAGGATCTGCCATATATGTTGCTATGCAATACCAGGCCCTTGGCTGTGCAGCGGCAGGTCATCTTTCAGTTGCTGAGTGCCGCATAAAGTTTTACAGCTACACTAATCAAGTGAAACCTTTGACAATACTGTGCTAACGGGCAAAATGTTAAAACTGTGAAGTCATACTGCCACAAATGCCTTTTCTTGCGCATAATTCATTCAACTCCAGAGCATAAATTCCTCCCCTACTGCATAATTCTAGTTGCCCTGGATATAGTGGATAGCAATGATTGAGTTTGATGGTAATAATGCCTACCGCTGTTCACACATCATCCTTCAAGAGGAGATGGAGGATTTGTTGGTGTTTGTAGTTGAAAGGCATGGATGTCATTTAGGGAACACCAGGGGTCGCTGGCTAGCCCTTTGCTACCCTAGCACTGCCTTTGCGACTCCTGGCCTCAGAGGTGGCAAATTCAGTGCCAGGAACACTAGGGGCAGGTGAGGCTCCACTCTATTTATTTTCTGACAATTTTCTATTACACCTATAGTGGAAATATATTTTTTAAGGATTTTGACTGTAGTAAGTATGGTGATTGTAGTTTGACTGTTTTCTACTATTTTTTGGGTCATTACGTAGGTTTTTAGGTATGGTCTAAAGTCAGCTTTAGCAGGCAGCTTTGTGTAATAAAAAACCCTAAATAAAAAATAAATGCATATATACATAAAAAAAGGTGCTTTCGATCCGTCCTCTTCATTCATTGGGCTGTTCATCTGTCACTGACATCTGTTTCAGCCCACCATGGCTTAGAGCAGGTGACAATGGGACAGCCCATTTCAGTCATTGGTTGGCTCTCTTGAGCTGTGAGTGTCGGCATTTTGCCTGATCTCATCAGGACATCCACTAAAAAAGAAGTGTGTCTGCGTCAGGCATCTTGGTCAAAACTTTACTTTGTCATGCGTTTTTCTTGCCCCTTCTTTATCTATTTTTTTTTTATTTATTTCCTTTTTATTTCTCTTACTGGTGTGTTTAAGCACTGCCTTTGGGATAAGAGAATTCAAAACCAACAGTATGTTTTCTTTGTGTCAATGAGAATTATATTTTCCTGTGATGTTCATTAAAACTGAGAAGGGGATTCAGTACCTGTTATAAGTACACCTGCCTGCTAGGAAGCACTCCTACTTTCCATCATGTATGCAGAGGTTATTTTTTTTTTTAAATATAAAATGTTTATTGCAAGCCAAATATTGCTGCCTTGTTTAGGTAGTGGCATGCTTTCTTCCTTCTTTTCAGTTTGGTGGCATATGCTAGCGATATGTTCTTTTTTTTTTATGAGAGCATCGCACTAGCTTGGTAAAGGCAGACCTTTGGGCTTTGCCAATTCTTGCTTTAATACAGAGACACCAAAAGTAGCTCTCAGGGTTCTTGGGAGAATGGCCTACATGAGGAGAGAGTCCATAATGTTCATCACCAATAGAGCAATAGAAGTGATGCTGTCTTTTAACAACTGGTGGGCAGCAACCTCCACTACGCAGGCAGAGTTTGTGGAGTTTTGCTACTCCGCGCTTTGCTTGGAGTGCATAGTTGGGCAAAAAAACTCCGCCAACCACCAACGAAGTGGAGTTTACCTGCGCCCATCACTACTTTTAACATTTGTGGCTGCATGAGTCCTAATGGGAAGACAATTGGCTTAGAGTTTAAATAGTATGCAAAACTATTGGTTTGAGAAGTGTTATGCATTACTCCAAGAAGTCCAGGAGGCAGGTTCCTATTAAATCCCAGAAGAATTTGGAGCTGTTTGCTAATGGCACTGAAGTTGTGTCATATCTTGGATAGTTTGGTCAATTTTCTTAGGGCTTTGTCAGTTGTGAAATGTTTATGAGCAAGTTGATTTTCCTAAAATACTATCTTTAGGATACTTTTTAAAGACTCACAGAAGGATTTATTTAGGGATGTTGCTCTGCAGTGACCTCTCCATTTCTAGTGAAGGCAGCATGCACTTTTGAAACAGGGGGGGTTGCCTTTCTGTGCCTAAAATGGTGGATGTGACTTGTAAAAGTGGACAGTATTTGGAAGATGTAAAGTAGTTTAACAGTAGTACTACTGGCGTGCTGCAAAATGTTACCCACAAACCTGTGGGCTGAGACCTCCGTCTCCCTATTTTTTCTGCGCAGCGATGCCCGCCACGGTGGTGGTGACCTCTGCACACATAGACATTTGTTTTCAGTTGTAAATGCAGAAGGGGTGGTGGTTTGAAAATGGGAAATTATTATGTGAGGGGTTTAGGAAAATGTAAAGAGTTTAGGATGAGACATGCTAATACAAACACAAAATGACAAAGGAGTAAGAGGTTTGTTATTCACCAACTACCATTCTAAAGTTACAGCAGCCCTAAAGGCATCCAAGCAATGTACTCCAGCACAGACTTGGAGTATGTCAAGCTCCACATTTGGCCTCTCACAGGTACTGCAATGCAGAAAGCATTGGAGGCAGGGAAATAAAGTAACACCCAGTAGGAACTAATGTCAAAGTAATTAAAAATAAAAATAATTTTAATTAATTCAACACATATGTTTAAACAAAACGTTCCTACATATTACATACTAATAAAAATGTTAGTGAGGGTGATCTTTTTTAATATCTGTTTAACCTTTATTGTTTTTAATTAAATTAATGTATTAAAATAAATTATTTTTAATACACATTTAATTTGATCATTTCATGTGCTGTAACATTTTATTGAGTTAGTTCTAGGTGAAATAAAATATTTTTAAAGAATAATAAACTTTAACAATTTTACTATGCTTTCTCAAAAGAATATCTCGGTCACAGGTAAGGAAATCTCCACCTACTTGCACAAATTAACTAGCAGCAAGTTTACACTTATCAATTCTGTTGTAGGAGGTGCCACTCCCTGATTTGAGGCCGTGGAGACATGGAAATCTTCACCTAAGTGTAAATCTACTCTCGAAAATGGTGAATGACAAAAAAGTATCAGGAAAAACTTAGGTGTAATATTAATAGTAATAATACATGTGACTAAATATACATATAAATATTTACCTTTGTGAATGGGTACATGCATTTGGAGTTCAGCATAGTAAATGTATAATTAACTATATACACTTTTTGTTAGACGCTATTTAAAATATCATAATTTCGGTCTGTGGATCACTAATTCAAGTCCTACCATCAGCCTTTCAACATTGTGAGGAGGTAAAATGGCTATCAGTTCTAGTGGAATATATGATGTTACTCCGCATGTCAACACCACGCATACCAACAGAACGCATTTGTAACAATGCAAGTGCTGTTACAACGCGTTTCAATCACAACGCATACTTTTACAATGAATATGCCTTTACCACGCATATAATGTGTAAAAGTGGTTAAGGTAAGTATATATATATATATATATATATATATATATATATATATATATATATATATATATATATATATATATATGACTCCTCCAGGCTTAGGTAACTGCCACTGCACTCCTAAACAGAGGGTGCGTCGTCGAGGCGGACCACCCAGGCTCGGTCCGTAATGAATTTCAAAATTCCTCGTACTGCAAGGATGACGACGCCGTGTTCTGGTCAGAAAAACTTTATTGCAATCGGCTGGTAGGACGCGTTTCGCCTGACTAGCAGGCTTGTTCACCAACGACTTGCCCGTTTCTTGAACCATTTTAAATAAAGTGTTCAACATCGTGTCACATGACTAAGACTACTAACAGAGTGTATTGGAAAAAAGACTCGTAGTTTTTTCGTCATGGCAATCCATGCACTGAATATCACGCACGTTACATATGAATATCAGTTTTAGTAAACATATAAACGCTTACTCCTTAATACATTGCAATGCATAATTAACAAAGCGTAATCTCATTATTTAAGAAACAGTGTCTCTTCTAAAATTCATTAAACTAGAAGAAATCTTGTCGGGATTGAGCCCTAGTGGGCCGTTAATTCAGTGCATGTTTTAAGGATAATTTACAAGTGAATTTCATCCTCCTAATATACCCCCAGTGGGGGTTTATATCCTTAAAACATGCACTGAATTAATGGCCCACTAGGGCTCAATCCCGACAAGATTTCTTCCAGTTTAATGAATTTTAGAAGAGACACTGTTTCTTAAATAATGAGATTACGCTTTGTTAATTATGCATTGCAATGTATTAAGGAGTAAGCGTTTATATGTTTACTAAAACTGATATTCATATGTAACGTGCGTGATATTCAGTGCATGGATTGCCATGACGAAAAAACTACGAGTCTTTTTTCCAATACACTCTGTTAGTAGTCTTAGTCATGTGAAACGATGTTGAACACTTTATTTAAAATGGTTCAAGAAACGGGCAAGTCGTTGGTGAACAAGCCTGCTAGTCAGGCGAAACGCGTCCTACCAGCCGATTGCAATAAAGTTTTTCTGACCAGAACACGGCGTCGTCATCCTTGCAGTACGAGGAATTTTGAAATATATATATATATATATATATATATATATATATATATATATATATATATATAGATATAGATGTATATATATATATATATATAGATATATAGATATATATTAATATTATTTTAAATACCCCTTAAAACTCCCAAATTATCATTTGTATCCCAATAACTATACAGCCCCAAAATTCTAAAATTACCCTTAGCACCCCATTTCCTATACCCCCTAAACCCTTAAATTACACTTGCCACCCCAAAACTACTCTGAACCCTAAAATTACCCCTACATCCCTAAACCCAAACCCACCCTGAACCCTAAAAATACCCCTGCACCCCAAAACCCAAAGAAACCCTGAACCCTAAAATTACCTTGGTCACCCCAAAAGCCAAACCCACCTTGAACCCTAAAATTACCCCTACACCCCAAAGCCTAAAACCACCCTGAACCCTAAAAATACCCCTGCACCCCAAAACCTAAACTCACCCTGAACCCTAAAAATACCCCTGCAACCCATAATCCAAACCCACCCTGAACCCTAAAAATAC
The DNA here is from genome assembly GCF_964204655.1 of Triturus cristatus. Lineage (NCBI taxonomy): Eukaryota > Metazoa > Chordata > Amphibia > Caudata > Salamandridae > Triturus > Triturus cristatus. The sequence goes on along the minus strand of NC_140593.1, from coordinate 1,042,608,315 downwards.
CCCTGCACCCCAAAACCCAAACCCACCCTGACATTACCGTGGGCACCCCAAAACCCAAACAAACCCTGAACCCTAAAATTACCCTGGTCACCCCAAAATCCAAACAAACCCTGAACCCTAAAAATACCCATGCACCCCCAAACCCAAACAAACCCTGAACCCTAAAATTACCTTGGTCACCCCAAAAGCCAAACCCACCTTGAAACCATAAAATTACCGCTACACCCCAAAGCCTAAACCCACCCTGAACCCTAAAAATACCCCTGCAATCCAAAATCCAAACCCACCCTGAACCCTAAATATACCCCTGCACCCCAAACCCACCCTGATCCCTAAATTTACATTGGGCACCCCAAAACCCAAACAAACACTGAACCCTAAAATTACCCTGTGTACCCAAACCCCCACGGAACCCTAAAAATACCCCTGCACTCCAAACCACCCTTAACCCTTAAATTACCTTGGGCACCCCAAAACCACCCTAAACCCTAAAATTACCATGGGCACCACAAAACCCAAACCCACCCTGAACCCTAAAAATACCCCAGCACCCCAAAACCCACACTATACGTTAAAATTACCCTGGGCACCCCAAAACCCAAACCCACACTGAACCCTAAAATTACCCTGGGCATCCCAAAACCCATTCAAACCCTGCACCCTAAAATTAGCCTGGTCACCCCAAAACCCAAACCTGCCCTAAACCCTAAAATTACCCCTGCACCCCAAAACCCAAACCCACCCTAAACCCTAAAATTACCCTGGGTACCCCAAAACCCAAACAAACCCTGAACCCTAAAATTAACCTTCGCACCCCAAAACATATACCCCAAAACCCAAACCCTATACTTACCTTATACTTACATGTAAAATACATATGCATTTACCATTCATGCCTTTACAACGAAATTTGTTGTAAAAGCATGCGTGGTAAATGCATATGCATTGTAATGCCATGCATTGTAATGGCATTGCAGAGTAATGGTAGTTACGTTGTGATGGAATGCGGGGTAATGGTAGTCGTTGTAATAATTTTGTTGTAATGGGTGTTTACCGTTCTAGTGGGTAAGAGCAGAACCTGTTATCTACAATGTTTAATAATGGCAGAACCTTGGGATGAAGCACAATATAACTTATCAATAGAATTATTCCTTGTATAAGTCAGAACTTCCAGTAGGGTTATGATGCGGTAACATCCAATACAAATAACATTAGTGTATATTATTTAACTGCAAGCCCTTCTGCTTGTGATTGCTTTTTCTGAACGAAACCTGGCATCCTGTCCATGAAAGAAAATGCATAAAAAAATTGAAAAACAAAAAAAGTAGCTTCCAGAAATGTTAAAAGTAAAAGGCAGATGTAGAAAAAAAGTTGCAATTGAAAGAAAATCATTTTTACCACTACATTTGTGACTTGGCCGTAGGCCTACGTCAATCGTTAATCCTTATCATTACAGTTTGTTCCTTTACATAATGTCATCCCTGTCATTCTACAGAGGGATACCACCTGTAACCCATTTCTCGCCACCTTTCTCCTTCACTTTCTTCTTGGACCATCACGTAGAGCTTCCATTACCCAAACCCTAATAATTTACACAATCCTAACCCTCATCCCAATTATAATGCTAACGCTTGCTCCAAAACTAATCATAAGTCCTTTAGAACATCCCTTACTCTAAATTTAGCCATAATCCAACCACATAGTCTAACCTAAACTGACTCAGTCCCTTACCTCATCCTAACCCATGCATTAACACCAACCCAACCTACACAGTTTTTCACAACCACATTTTACTTCATGGTATATTCCAGTTTGGTATTCAAATTTTCTACTTTTTTACTTTTTGTGCCTACTTTTACTTACTCTGCAATTGTAACTATTTTGTTGACAAATAATCATAAACAAAGCAATACCAAAGGGGATGATGGACGGAGCGTTTGAGCAAATCAAACACTCACCCCCAGTCAACTGATCTGGGTTTAATCCATCATCATTCTTTAGCCCACTCTGCCACCCCAGTTCAGACATGGCCATATGCAAATCAGTCTGACCCTGTGCCTCATGGGAACAGTCCAGCCCGAACTGCCAAGCAATGTCTTCCCTGGACCGGAAACAAGCATCCTGGGACCGGTTTCGGGTTTATAACCCTCATCAGCCAGGCTATCTTGAATCCAGTGGCAAAGTGAGCAAGGGACCCACATCTGGGCATACCCTGCCAACTTAGGGCGAACAAAGCGATACCAAAAGGGATGATGGACGGAGCGTTTGAGCAAATCAAACACTCACCCCCAGTCAACTGATCTGGGTTTAATCCATCATCATTCTTTCACTCACTCCACCACCCCAGTTAAGACATGGCCATATGCAAATCAGTCTGACCCTGTGCCTCATGGGAACAGTCCAGCCCGAACTGCCAAGCCATGTCTTCCCTGGACCAGAAACCAGCATCCTGGGACCGGTTTCGGGTTCATAACCCTCATCAGCCAGGCTATCTTGAATCCAGTGGCAAAGTGAGCAAGGGACCCACGTCTGGGCATACCCTGCCAACTTAGGGCGAACAAAGCGATACCAAAGGGAATGATGGACGGAGCGTTTGAGCAAATCAAACACTCACCCCCAGTCAACTGATCTGGGTTTAATCCATCATCATTCTTTCGCTCACTCCTGGCAGTTTGGGCTGGACTGTTCCCATTGGGCACAGGGTCAAGACTGAGTTGCATATGGCTGGGTCCAAACTGGAATGGCATGGTGAGCAAAAAAACGATGCATTTAGGCCCAGATCTCTGTACTGGGGTGAATGTATGACATTGTTCTGCATTCTGTCCATCAATAGTTCTTTTTGCATTTGTCACCCCGAGTGGGACGGGTATGCTCAGACGTGAGTCCCGTGCTCTGCATGCCACTGGAATCAAGCTATCCTGCCTGAAGAGGGGTGAAACCCCGAAACCGGTCCTAGGAAGCTTGTTTCCAGTCCTGGGAGGACCTGGCCTGGCAGTTCGGGCTGGACTGTTCCCATTGGGCACAGGGTCAAGAATGATTTGCATATGGCTGGGTCCAAACTGGAATGGCATGGTGAGCAAATAAACGATGAGCAAATAAACAGAGGCCTGGATCTCTGTACTGGGGTGAATGTATGACATAGTTCTGCATTCTGTCCATCAATAGTTCTTTTTGTAAATAATCAGAAACGACAATGCTGTCTTCCCTGCCTTTAAGACAATTGTGTTATCCTTTGTCTCAGTTTCTTTATCTACCCGAATTGGGCCAGTTTACCACTATTAATGCTTCACTGGCAGAGTACCGAAAGATTTTATTAACAAAACCAAGACATAGGCAGGACCACTGGAATTATGTGGCAGGAGAGGACCAAATTATGCAGCAGGGTTGGGTAGATTATGCGGCAAGAAAAGGCAAATTCTGTTGCATTATGCCGCACATTTTGTGACAATATTCCTTCATTATTTTATCATTTTTAAATTTAGCACTGTCTGGGCATTAGTTGCACCTCTTTAGTACCAGTTGAACATTCAAACATAGCAATGAGCTGCAGAAAGGTGACCAGTCAGTGTTTGCAAAGTGCCTTCCACTGTGCAGCAACATGTTATGGCGCTTTTAGTAACTTTCAAACCGTTTGAGCAAAAGACAAACATGTTTTTGGTTAAATTCTGCAGATTATGCAGCAGATGATGGATTATGTGGCAAATGCGGCAAATCTATAACTATGCAAAAATAGCCGCACAAACGCTTGATAACAGTGGCCCTGGACATAGGTCCAACTCCAGACTCTTCGCTCCTCAGTCAAACACTACATATAAGTAGAAGAACTTAAGCGTAGCGCCGCAAGAGGAAGCAGACTTAGATATGTAAGGGCTCACTGATGGAATAACTCCTATTTATTTCTCTTGTCCTCAATATATGCTCTTGCATTGGGCTCTGGTCCATAATGGGGAGGCGTGCATTTAACAGTAGTTAGAGATCTGCAGAAGGCAGTAACACTCCATTCATGCTGCTAATTTGCTCCACAATCCCATTATGACACTTACATGGATACTAGAATATATTTTATTGAAAGCGTAGAACATGTAACTTCTACCTACAAATCACACATATATCACAGTAGCAGAATGCAGCAGCACCTACGTCACTGACCTCACGAGCATGTCAAAAGGTGCAGGCGACGGCTTGCTTTACAATCTATATTCCACATATGGCTGGCGATGCTGTTAGAACTGGAGAAAATGATGCGGGAAGTGTTGGCAGGAGCAGCTACAGGAACTGCAGGGGGCTCCAATGGCAAATGAGTTGGGGGTGTCCACCAGCATGCAGCACTCATTATGAAGCTTACAGGTCGCCTTGAAATTGACAATTGAGCACAAATCCATCTTCTGCATGAACAGTGTGCAAGGTTGGCTGGGCAATTTTTACTTCAATTTCAATTGTGGATGTGTCCTGGGTTTAATGTCCCTTGCAGCTCTCCATAGCCAGACTTTAATCTATACATATTGCTTCCGTTAGAGGGCATGCCACTATTGGAAATGTACAGAGAAAAATGAAGCAGAGAATTGTCCTGTCTGCTGGAGACATGGACTGGGCGCCTTCTTTGCTAGTGAGTGATCTCGGATGGATGTATCAAGACAAGCACAGTTACAGGTAATATGAATTACACGTCTGGGGGTGATTCACACACTTTATTACACACTCTGATTTAACATAGGTGTGCAAAAAGACAACTGTTCTCTTAAGTTATAAGATCTACAAGTAAATAAGCTGAGATAGAATTCACCATGGAAAATCCAGAAGTTTTTGTATTTTACTCAGAACTAGGTTAGGAGTTATGGATTGGGAATTGATGCTTTCTGTGGGTGGTTGTGCAAAATATATGGCACCCCCCACAAAATGGGAACGTTATTGGTATTCACAGCCATTCACTTTTAATCTCTGGCCATTTCCACCTTAGAAACACATTATTTATTCATTAATTTATTTTAACCCTTTTTTTTGCATTTTATATAGTTCTACACAACAGAAAGTGCCTGGTAACATGGTGCCATTGTTGCAATCAAAGAATGTACATCCACAACCATCCCTCCAGTATATCGAATCGTCTTTCTGGCTCTCTATACATAAGGTAGAGTATAGCAGTATGGGCCGAAACCAAGGTACACTGCAGCTTTCATTCATGCACATATGGTGAGGTTCCATGTCCCATTTAACTCTGGTATTCCTCATCTGAATCTGTCTCCACTGCACCATATTCATTAAAGGCGGTTAACATTGCACCCCGTGACTCCACATCCTCAGTCAACTTGTCGTCTGTGCGAGAGAGCTTCATATGCTGTTCCTCGGCAATACCCCATTCCAACACATCTTTTACCCATAAACTCACACTTGGGATTCTTGGACCCATCCATCCATCCTATTGCTATCCTCCGTTTTGCAAGGAGAAATGTCAATGGAAGGAGTTTATATGACGTCTTACACCCCTTGGGTCTCTTGATCCCTCCCGCAACACACAGGCACTAGGGGTCAGGTAGACAACAATGTCCACCACGTCAGAGACACGGGGCACCGCCATTTTCAAGAATCTATAGACCTCTGTACAGTGGCAAGCAAATGTAGGAAAGTGGCCCGTCTTCCCCGCAGTGCTGACAATGTGCCCCTCTACTTGGGTCAATACCGTTGAGCTTGGCTAGTGTCATAAAAAACAAGAAATTATTAGGTATTCATGAGAAAAACAAGAAATGATTATGTATTAATGCACATTTACAGAATTCTTATCCATGGAGATTGCCAACACTGCACATTGTCTAGAAGAGGATATGCAATCATGCCAATCGACCGAAAAGATTCCCACGCATACTCCAATAAGTCAGTAATTTCCCCAAATAACAGAATTAAACAAGCCTAAGTGGATTTTTGACTTTTTAGAAAGTGTTTGGTAAATTCATTAGCTAGGAGCAAACTCACTCAAATTAACTAATCCTTCCTCCCCATGGGCCTCAGGCTAGGGGAGTGGCCATTTCTGAAACATCTAGCCAGTTGGCATCGCCCACGCGAGAATATAACCTGCAGGAGCTGTGGTGGCTGTGAAGAATCACTCGATCACGTTGTTGCCTCTGCCCAGGACTGCCAGACTACGAGGAGAGTGGAACAAACTGGGAGTTTGCACATGTCGGCAAGCCATCATCGCCTCCTTTAACCCCGACAACACAGACCTGAACATTTCACTGACAGAGTTTGCCACCATTGCATCCAACATGTTCAGCCGGCTCGGGGTTCAATAGCTGGGACCCGTACACTCCCCTGAACTACCTGTTGAAACTGATCAGCCACATTGAATTGCAATCAACCATAACAGTCCCTTGTGCGATGCAAACCCGAGGGTGTCTGTTTTGAGGATCACTCTGCTGATACCAATGCTTGTTTTTATATTGCACCAGCACTTTATCAGACTACTGGTCTGTTGGTAATGAGGAACAACTTGCTGCTATCTGGCTTAAGCTAACCAGATGGGACATATTTGAAGTCTATTCTTTCTGTAAAATGGGACATATTTGAAGTCTATTCTTTTTGTAAAAACAGTCATTTTAAGGCATTTGCACTTTACCTAATTCTTATGCTGCTACCAATGAGGAACAATTAGCTTCAATTTTTATCTAGGTAAACTATCTGTTGAAACTGACCAGCCACATTGAACTGTATGGAACAACAGACCCTTGAGCGATGAAAACCCGAGGACATCAATTTTGAGGATCACTCTGCGTTACTTATGATTGTTTATTATATTGCACCAGCACTTTATCAGACTACTACTCTGTTGGTCTATTTTTCTGTAAATAGGGCTCTCTCAATGTATTTGCACTTGACCTAATTTTTGTGCTGCTATAAACGAGGAATAACTGGCTGTTATTTTTATCTAGCCGACTAGCATGGCAACCCCAGTATGTTTTAAATTGCTGATCACACTGTTTTAATATGTATAAACATGACTTCTGTTCTATTAATTGAACCTGTTCTTTCACATTGTAAAGGTTTTAAATACCCATAAACAATAAAGCATTATTATTATTATTATTAACTCATCCTCCATCACTGTAGTTCCCCAAGGACATATCTGAAGAAAGAAAGTTCTTGAAAGGGCATGAGAATCAATGCAAATAATCTCTCTCCTCTCCTAGTATAATTTACTATAGGGCCACCAGAAGTAGTCAGAAAAACACTTTGTTTGATGAGTACTTATTTCTGCAGATTCCTAACCTCATGAATGAAGGTCCTCCAGGCACTACATTTCTTACAGAAAACATATTCCAAACAAAGGTTCACCAGCAGAGCAAGAAGGTGTCGCAGTTCAGATTGCCCAGAATGTGTCAACATCAGCCGATATGTGGCAACGTCTAACACATTAGTGTCAGTTCTTGAATTTTCCACACCTTATCATCACCAGTCCAGAAGTTTTCTTAAATTTTTACTGAATAAAGTTCTCACTGATTGCAACAGCAACAATGTCAAATGTCTCCTCCGAAGGTCTCACGGTTTGAACTATGTCAACGGTGTAAAAGAAATTTGTTACAGGATCACCACAGCATGTGTATGTGGAGTCCACAACTCCTCGGACTGTGACTCCTGTACGTCCATGCTCCAGAAGTCTATCAAGAGAGAGATGCCAAGCTGGTAATGGTAGGGGACTATAAGAATACTCCACAATGGTTTTTCCTATTGTAAAAAACACAAGAAATGACACAGGAAGGAGAAGTCATCTTCGTCCTCAAGAAAACATTTCATGCCCAATGCAATTTCAAGATTTCCCATCAGTGTTAAGATGGCTTTTTAAGCTCTCATGCACCATCTATGGGTTGGTCTGCATGTGACATTAATGTTCACTATTTTGACATGACACTTTGTAAAGGTGTCTTCACAGTAAAGGTATCTGGTCACCAGTTACCAACCTCTAGAAGTATGTAACTACTGTGTATGGCTCAATTTAGCATGTAATGTGATTGCAGGTACCATTTGTTCCTTGTTGAAAGTGGCTTTCCTGATGAAGGCGTGAAGGAGTCCTTGTGCCAAAACGTGTGTAGATAGAAGTAACAGGAAGATGGAAATTAAGACATCCAGAAACATGATCAGTTGGCTTTATAGCACTATGTGAAATATAATGAAGATCTTAGAGATGTCTAGTTGAGGAATAACAACCCTGAACTAAGAATTATTTGTGTTATGCATCATGTACCAATATAGTTCAGATTTTCATGTACGCTGCAAGCAATAGTGTGGGTGAGAAGTAAGATTGTTAGTAACTAACCCACTATAATTTCCTACACCGCACTTACCTGACACCGGTAAAGCTAAACCACATCTCATACGATAAAGATAGCAGATGCCCGAGGTGCACAGCGGAAAATGCAGACTTTATTCACTTGGCATGGGAATTCTCGTGGTGAGTCAGTTCTGGACGGGGGTGGCTCATAAGATACTAGAGGTTACTGGCCTTCCGTTATGGAAAGAACCACTGCAATGCCTACTAGTCCACGTGAAGAAGCGGAAACTATCCTATAAACTGTTACAACTAATGCTAGTACTAGCCAGACGTTGGGTGGCCATAACATGGTTGGGGCAGAGAGGCCCGGAGGTACTGATCTGGCTCAAAGATGTTCGTGAGTAGACACTGGCTGAAGAATCACATATGAAGCTCATATGTAGAGATGACAAATTACAAGTAGATTTGACAGAATTGCGGGAGTTGGGTAATACTGGGCTAACGGTGGGGAGTGAGTTTGTTAAATTGCCTCAGAAACATGGGAGGGCGGGACGGATGAGGAAAACCAATTTCGAAAATGAAAGCCAGAGAGAATAAATGCCCTGAGGGTGTGTCTTGTGCTTAAATGGCCTACCCATGCTCCGTTCCGTAATGTAATGTATTATATATAAGATTGATTGTGTACCCCTTCTGTCCATGTTTTTACGTCCGATGCTGTAACCTAAGCCAGAACAAGGAAGATAATGCACTGTATGCTGTACTGTTGATGTTTTGATCTTATTGCAAAACGAAAAATAAAGTTTATTAAAAAAAAAAAGTAAGATTGTTAGTGTGACTGTCTTGATCAACACAGAATAAATATGGATTGTTAAGTGAATACTAAGCTCTAATATTGTCTGAGTCAAAGAAGTCTAATCATGTTAGCGGATGGGATTACATGTTTTTATTTTTATTTTGTGCTGATTGTTAATAAATACAATTGTTTTGTAGTGTTTCATATTTGTGATTAACAGGTTTTCAATTAATAGGTTGGTATGCGGATCTACTGCGATCTTCACTCTGCATCCATGAAAGTCCCACATCCACTGCTTCATGTGGCCACAAGATGTCAGTCAAAATACAGATCCCTGTGCTGCCAGACTTGGACTCATATGACCAGGTAATGGTGGTGATGTCGTTTCCAAGTTTCTCAGGGTTAGCTCTAAAGTCGGCCGCTTCTATATTGATAGACCTATTATGATGCAGGCCTTGCTCTGCTTCAAGCAACCTTAGCACTGGACTCTGATTTAAAATGTTGTGGAGAACCCTTGGTTTATACTGGGCGATCAGATCGATCTTTGTGCTTTCTTGGTTAGAAATGCCCCATCCCTGACACCGTTGCTGAATGGAGTTGATTGCCTCAGGTTCCACTGGCCGCCGCATCCAAGGTTGAGAAGCTCGAATAGCAAAGAGGTGAAGCTGGGGCACTCTTTGAGTTTCTGTGTACGAATCCACTTTCGGCGACCCTTCTTGTAACGTTGTAACCACCTACCGAGTGCGGCTGGGGCACTCTTTGAGTTTCGGTGCAAATCCCCTATGGTGACCCTTCTGGGAATGTTGTTAACCCCTACCGCAGAGGGATACATGTTGAGTGATTCTGGTCTATCATAGTTAACGGTAGTAATTGGAGGTTGTCTATCCGGGGTTCCTTCGAGACCCCGATGAGGCATTGGTAGTCCTATAACAGAGGAGTCCTAAGTGGGGATTTGCATATCAGACGTTTTTGCAGCTTGTGGCCCAAAGTAACCGCATGGAGTGGTAAGATGGTTCAAGGCTTCTAGGCGATCTGGTGTTGTTGGAACTATTGGCAGAGGGTGGCTGCTTGACACAGGAACAAGGCTTTCAAGCACCTCCGGTTGCGGAAAAATCGGATATGGAGTGATGATAGATTCTACCGTTAAGTTTGGCTCTGATTCTATCCTCCTATTCGGATGGCATTAATGTGGTTGCTTTTGAGTAAGAGTTGCGCCGTTGGTCATTTTTTTGCCTTTCTGTTTTTCTGGGTTTTCTCAGTTTCTTACATTAATTCTTTGAAAGTGAGGGTTGTGGGCATTGAGGCAAGGTGGTTTCTGCTAGGTCATTTTGTATGGCTGGGTGTGTCAACACGACAATGACTGATTAATTTGTTAGCGGAGCCTCTGTTTGCAAGGCTAAGTTTTTTCTAGCTTCTCCTTTGTAGAAAGTTGGAGTGTTGTTCCTATAGTTATTGGGCTATTGAGTTGGCCCTATTCAGTAATAACACACTGATTGCCAGAGGAGAATCTTGTTTGGGATGCATTCACTTCTTCCAGTAATTCTGAAAATTATTCTTGGAACTGTGGCAAGTGTTTCCATGGTGGAGGAACATTGACAAGTGTGATAAGCGGTAGCTGAACCACTTTGTACTTTTCCGATTGAGATGTTTACCTCCTGCAGTTTGAGATCAATGCCCTGGACATGCACAGCAAGTGCATTGAGTACATCAACTTGAATATCTAAATTACCAGCGTGACGTTAGTGCTGATGAAATCACCTCCCCGGTGCTCAATAGCTGAGGCCAAATGGATGGGCCTGGGGGCTAATTTGTGATGGCTGAGGATGACCATTCCATCTCACCCGGTAAGGTGGAGGCTATGTCGTTATGGGCCCTTTTGTCTTGTCTGATGCAGAAGGATCTAATCGTCCCGTTGTCTGCTCCTCATTAGTTCTCCTACCATGGGAGCCTTCCTCCACCAATGTGGGAGCCCCTAATGATAATTTGATTGGAGAGAGCAAAGAATTGTAGTTGTGTTTTGGGGCAAGGAAGGGAGAAGAGCAGAGTTGAATTGTAGGTGATACATGTGACTGTTCAAAAGGTCTCAGGAGCATCTCACGCCGAACTGTGGACTGAGGACTCTTCATTGGCCCCCTCCAGTACGGCAATATTTAAACCTTCATGAGCCTGATTTGGACAGGACATCTCAGACATGTGCTGATCTGCATGCTGGGGGCTGGTGTGATTTAATCCCCCGTCCAGTTGGAGATCCTGGACCAGTATGTGCTGGGGAACTGCACAGTATATCACAGAGCTTGTCCTATGGGGTCTCTGCTTTATTTCATATATTAGGACTTCCACCAGAAGCTGAATCCTGTCCTAGCTATCCAGTTGTGCCGCTGTCAGGAGAGCGAGATGTGATGGAGAAGATAGCCCTAAGACCTTTACCAATGTTCCTGCTTCCCCTGTTGGGAATGACACTGGCTTTGCTTGCTGTTGATCCTCAACTATAGGAGGTGGTAACTCCTTCGCTAGGGGTGATTCACTGTCACGACCAATCACTTGGTCTGCCTGGGCAGTAGAGGTGGACGATTTACAGGTGATTGTTCAAAAATCTGTAATCTTGGTGTTTCTTGGGCCCTGTAACTCAGAACAAGGTTCTATTGATGTGGGAAGACAATCCTCCCCGCAGGTCGTCTCTAAGATGGACGATGTAACTGGCTGCAAGTGAGTTGGGAATGAGCATTGGCTTATCCTTCACTCCGCCCCCATGCTTTTTATTGGTCTGGGGCTTAGGTACCCCGTATACCTTTACTGATCGCATTTTGTTTGGCAGTAAGTTGGACTAATTATCAGCAGCCCTAAGTTGTTGAGTTAAGGATGACAGAAAAGTGAAGCTGAAATCGAGGCGGGGGAAGCCCCCATTAGCTCCTGGGGGGGGACTGGATGGACTGGTTCTAAGGCTGGAGGCTGCAGGTTGAGGGCTAAGGTGCTGGCACTGGCAAAGAAATACCAAGTGTATAAAAAGAACCCCCAACACTCACCACTTGCTCATGTCTGGGTTCTCAAGTTGTTGCAGGCAACAATCAGCATGTCGGCTGGCCTAAGGAAGGGGAACATGGCGGCCAGCTAGGAAGCCGGTAGTGAGTCGCGCTCCACTAACCTCAGTGATATGGACACCCGCTGAAGCTGAGGGACTGTAGTTGCGATTTTTTTTAGCCCGTTTGTGCGTCCTTGTACTGGTTATGGGCTGGGGCTCCCTGCGGCATTTCACGCCCCGCATTCTTCACGTCCTTTGGTGGACCTGGATTTGGTTGAGGCCTCTGGTTTTTAACCGCCAGCTTCTTTTCCGTGTTCCTAGCGCAGCCGCTGGGCAGCTAGGCGGCAGCAGGGAGAGGAGAGTATTGTGTGCGCTTCCCCCTCGCGAGCCCAAGCTGTGCACGGTCGGCGAGCTACGAGCTGACAGGGAGGCTACGAGGCATGAAGTGGAGCCGCCATTGTGGTGAAGGGGAGAGCTGGCTCGGACTTGGGAGGTCTTGGGAGGCATTCAGCTAATCAGGTAATTAGGCGTTTAGGAGCCTGGACTTTTATGGTGGCTTCTGTCTCTGTTTCCTTCTATCTGGATGTGCGGTGATCCCACTGTCTTGTTCCTCAGGGCTGCTGGAGCACTAGGTGAGTCCCGCCGAGCCTTGACTCGTTCTTTGGAGCGGACTCCCTGTCACTGGGCCGGTTCAGGCATAGTGCCAATATCGGCAACAGTTATCACAAAACACATAATTACATAAATAAACACACGACACTGTATTGTAAGTGGAGAAATATTGCTGCAGGTTTATTAGCATAACCAATATGCAAACATGGTGGGTTATCTTACGGGCGATCCCAGGGCAGGCCAGCCCCTATGCCGCCTGCCCGTCTGATAAGCCTAGAGTGACCATGGCAACGCCAAATGGTGTATACCAAATATTGGGAGGGGCCACCCCTCCCAACCGTGGACCCCCAGTCCACTTGCTTCACACGCCCCCCCCCCAGTGAGGGGTGGGCGGAGCATACATGGCAGCCCCCGGTTGCTCAGACCCACAACCGCCTGTCGGCTAACGGGGCGCCGTCATTCTTCCAGGGGACAACGCTAAACATCCCTGGGTATCCTGGCTTAGCACCCCGCGGTGCTGCTGCATGATGTACCCCTTGGTATGTGCAAACCCTGGATCGCCCTGTAACTCCTCCACAGCCTTGGGAGTGGCCACCGTCACTACCAGGGCCCCCCACCAAGGTAGACCTATTTCCATACAACCTGCTGCAGCCAAAGCTTCCCCTAGGTCCAGTAGGAAAAGATCCATGCCTAAACTAGAGGGTGCACCCTATCTCCCTCCAGGCACCCTGTGGACTTGGCGTGCATAAGACCATGCCTGATGAGGACAAGACCTCTTTGCTCTGCGCGACCGCGCATGGCTCCAGGTAGTCCTTTTTACCTACCGCATGCTGATACCGGACTTCTCCCAGGTCCTGCCAAAACAAGTCTACGCCCAACTGGGCCGGCGGCCAGCATGCACCATCAGGACAGGTTCCCCCATCCTTTCTAAATTCCCCCGTGGATTTGACTGAAATGACCTTAAACCTAAAATAGGCGATGGTCCAAAGTTGCCTTTGCATGGCTAAAGAACAATCCCTTTGACAAGACACTCCTGCCTGGCAGTGCCAATGCGGGAGGAGGTAAGCGTTGCAAGCCCCCTTACTTCCTCTTTCACTCAGTTGGAGTACGCCCATCGTATTCCATCAGTCACCACCAACTGTAAAGCCTTGCTCTCCCAAAATTCTTCTAGTATACCAGGGAGAGACAGGATAGAGTGACCACAGAGGAGAACCAGCGTGTAAATTTCTTCTCTATTTTGAATACTGGGAAAGCCAATTAGTCTCCTGCTAATTTGTAGCTATAAAAGTGTTACCCCGGGGTTTCCCTTAATCATATGGACCATATCCCCCCGTTGGAAGGCCACTTCCCTAACCTGCATAGCTGCCAGCCAGTGCTGGAGGGCGGGAGAAGTTACCCGGTACCGATACTCGCATCAAAGGTACCTGTTTCGTCGAACTCAAGGGTGGGCTACTAAGTGAGCAACCAGGCTCCGCCCTAGTATCCAGAGGTCAAACCCAAGCCCCTCCAAGTTCTGCTGCTTCACCTGCCTGTTAACACGAATCCCAGGGCAGACCACCGGCCTATAACCCATGCTTGGCCATGCCTGAGCTAAAATACCTCTGAACAGCATGACAACAGGCTAACCACCAGCATTGCGTTCTGATTGTTTCTGACACTGCCAAGAAACATGCGCATAACTAAAGCAACTGGCACCATGCCATAAAAGCATCAATTCAGCCTTCTATGAATGCAAAATGTGCCCTTGTGGCGATCCGAGTAGTGCTCCCTCCAAGCCAGCAGCCCTACCCAGGCAACCCGCACCCTCTTGGCACTGGCACACCCCCGCCCCAGCTGCCCTAGAGTGCCTGGTCATGTGTAGCCACAACCTACGTTTCATCACTGACGTTATATCGGGGTATGATGACACATCTAACTCTACTGCTGAGTGCCCGTTGCACCATCGCAAGTATGCCTTTGCCTGCTCAGAGTCTGGCTGCAAAGTTGGATGACATTGACACCCCAGCCCAGGGCGAAAATGGCAGCTTTACAGTTTCTGGTGCTAGAGACGGTCCCCGTACCCTGATGGAACAGAATGCAAATCCCTTGCTCCTGATGAGCACGAATCCAAAACCAATTGCTCACCATGGTTCAATACCTTCCTGCTGCTAATCATTTCCTAGCCGAATGTTGAAAATCTATGTTCTGCAATGGCACTACTTCGCAGCCTGCACCATTCTGCCAGTGCCGGAAAGACCTTTGTCATGTTAACTGGCCTAATCAATCTTGCCCTGTTCTAGAAGCTCCCGCTTCAGCCGTAGAGCAAACAATTAGCCAGTAACCCCAAACTGGCCCTGATGAGAGACAAACCGAGCCAAGGCACCACAGTGAGTGTACTAACTAATAGCAGGTCTAACAGCGTCAACCGGCATCCTCAGCTTACAATAGGCGTGATGGAGTAAGGGTATCCAGTGAGAATCAAGATGACAGCTTCCCATCTGACCGACCGTGCTGGGAACCACTCCTGTATATTCTAGTACACATGGTCCCAGTTCACCTGTCACTGCCTGATGTACGTGACCTAGGCACATGGTCCCCTTGCATGGCGGCATGCCATTGAGACCAACATCCAGTCCCCGATAAGTACCACTATCGACCTCGGGGCCGACCTCTGGAACTGCACAACGGTAGTAAAGGCAGCGGACCCCTCCTACCTATCGCGCGGAACCTGCATAGCTAAGTACTCATGCACCCGGGATCACTGGGATACTTAAAACCTCACACATGCAACATTCAAATGTGTTTATGTCGCAAGACTCGGCCGCCAGCCTTAGAGCACTTCGATTGAGCACCCGGAAAGCATTTCCAGGTGCCGGTGAAAAATTGTTGCTTCTTTTATATAGCGCGTGCTCGACCCGAAGGCAAGGTAGCGCGGTACATGATCACCGGATTAACATTACATATTCAGGCATGGGAAGGTGGTGAATTGCCCAGAATAACAGGATGTGGACGCAGCCTCCAGGCTCGAACCCTGGTTTCCTGCACCACAGACGGCAGCGCAGCCGACGGACCACATCCACTCCCCTTACAGCCCGGCTATATTTTTCGCAAAATCGGCAGCTCTCTCCATTAGACCGCATCTACACCATAAAGGGGGGGGGGGGGTACCAAGCAGGATGGTCCAAAAACCCCGGGGCTACAAGTGTCAGCGCATGATGCCTAGGCCGGCGTGCCCCGTGAGTGCTACGCCCCCGACCCCAGAACAGCCTCGAACCCCGGTCCCGAGCGCTACCGTTTAACCAACTAAAGGCTATCATACCGGGAACTGGCCTCGACGACCGACCCCTCTCCCGCGTCGAGCGCAAGCAGGTGAATGCCGGGAGGGCCTACAAGTGAGGTTGCCCGGGACCTTCAAAGAGATCCACCGCAACAGGAACAATGCGATTGAAACTGTGACCGAAGTACGTTTCACAATATTAAACAGTGAGACAATAGTAACTCTCAGAGAATGCCCCCAACAACACGACACAGCCAGCCCTCACGCGCACGGACCCCCCCCCGCCCGTGGTACACCGACCACAGGGCCCCGTCTCCTGGAACTGCCCAGGGACGAGGCCGGGGCGAGAGGAAGGTAGCCGGCAGAACTCACCGAGAAAGATGGAGAGGGATGAGCGCACGACGAATCCTATGACGGCGAACTGCTACCCAAGGCGAACGAGCAGACAAGAGGACGAGGAGGGGGCGGAGACAGTATATGTACCCCTGTCTCCTCCCGCCCCCGCCGGAAGCAGCTATCTGCTGGGGTCTCCCCTGGAATAGCCCAGGGCTCCCACCCCTGTGCCTTCCTGTGGCACTAAGGCGGCCGCCCTCTAAGGGGCGGGCCGCTACGCAACCCACCCCGGGCAGCCTTACAGAGCCAGTACACGCTGTTTTCCGGTGCTGCTCTCCGGTGAGAGCTCAGGGTGCTGGCAGTTCTTTAGCAGAGCTGTGTATTTCACCATTCGGGGTTCTAGAGGGCTGTTCATTAAAAATCTGTCGTGTTAAGATTTTGAATCAGGTCAAAGGGGATAATATAAGGCATGACAGGTCTATGGAGGTAGAATTGCAGTATTGTGGGGGAAAAAGCAGATTGCTAAGAGTAATAGCCTAACACAATATAAAACGCCATCTTCTCTCCCTACCAGTCTCACCCCTGACAGTGAAATAATACTAGGAAAAACATATACATTAAGATCCAGCACCTTCCTTGGGAGAGAACCTCCCCCCTGCAGGATAGTCAGCCCACTCAACTATCAGGGGTCTCATTGGTAAAGAACAAACTGAGGAAGCTGCCAGCTAAGACAGGGAAAGCTACCCCCGTAAAGGGGAGAAAGAAAAAACTCCCCCAGTACCTGCAAGGGTGACCCCCTCGCTCAGATCTTTTTTCAAACGTAATCCTCAGGGTGTCATGGAAACAATAAAGCAAGGAGCTTTGGTGGCAGGGGACCCTTTGACATTAAATTCTGCTGTCTCCACGACACGTCAAATAGATTCTCAGCCTTAAGTGATTTAGCTTCGGCGCCAGAGGGTGGACGACAGAGGGAAGATGATCTGACAGGAAATGCGTCTCTAGAGGCAGCCCCTGTTGTTGCTCTGGGCTCGGACCCAATACAAGGGATGTTGACCCAGTTGAGCCAGTTGTCTGTGGAGATTAAGGAACGCATTCCAACTTCAGAATTTAATCAAAAGAAGATTCAAGACACATGCACTAGCCTAGAGGAAAATTTGGCAGTGCTAGTGCATCGAATGGGGTATTTGGAGAGTTAAATTAAGGAGCTCAGGTCAGACGTGAGGGACAACATGCAGGAAGTGGCCAGGTTGAAGTAAAGGGAAAGGGATCTGTCGGAAACACTAGCAAGACTTGGGAACAACTCTAGAAGAAACAACATCAAGATCCTCAACCTGAAAGAAGGATTGGAAGGAGATAATATTAAAACCTTTGCTGTAGAGATTGTGAAAAAATCTTTCCCACATGTTGCCTCTGCGTCTGTATGGGAAGCTGAGATCCAACGGGTACATAGAGACGTATTTAAACTGAACCCCGGATGGAAGAGGCTCAGGAAAATACTGGTATACATTCAATCATTTCTCTTAAGGAACAATTACTGGGGGCAGCTCTTAAACATAAGTAAATTCAGGTACAAGAGGCAACCTTTAGAATAAGGCCAGACATCTCTCGTGTAACGGAGGACAGAAGGTGGGAGCTGGGAAAGCAGATGGATAGTCTGAAAGAACTAGGTGCTCTGGTGCAGTTAAGATTTCCAACTTTTTTTAAAGTGATGTGGGCCAACAAGATGTACAATTTTCGATTCCCCGAGGAAGTGGACAGTTTTTTGGTACATAATAAACCCTCAGCTAAATGAGGTTTGTATTTGTTTTGGATAGGGGTGGGCGGCAAATTCCGTTCCGCTCGCGGAACTTGCAAAATAGCAAACTTCCGCGATCTACAGCAGGACGGAATTCAGGGGGCATGAGGAGTTAATTAAACCTCACCAGGAAGCACTTGCAGGAGCCCGAGTAGAAGCTCAAATTCAGTAACGCATTAATCAGCCCCATAAAATCGGGAGCTCGGTTGAGGCTGGGCAGGTGTGCTTTCTCCACATATCTACCGTCGAAAATTAGCTGTAAGCCTTGATGGAGGCCTTTGCATCCATGAGTTTCTCGAGCGCAATCCCCATGTAGTTCCTGTGACGAGTGTGCTTCGAACCCGGTTGAGACTCGGGGGAATTTAGTGATGTACGATGCGCCTCTTTGAGTTTATTTTGCCATTGATCGGGATTTTTTGCATATGAGTAGTGAATGTAAATCAAAACCCTAAGCAACATTTAAAGTTTGGGGAGAAAATTTAGTCTGGTAGAGATGTAAAAGAGGCTGTTCCCTCAGCAGCCTGGCCCATGCCACTCTAAATTCAGGTAAGATACCTGTGAAGCAGACGTAGCCTCACCCTCGGGTCCTTCATCTGCGCATTCTTAGAACCCCATAGTTAGCATAGTCAACTGCATCCCCGCTTTTACGAAGAACGAGGTGATTGCGCTTCCTAATACGTCCTAAGCTACATATCACAAAGCAATAAATCCTCCACCATCTTTAATGGGCCCAGGTTTAAAACTCGAGGGCAGCCTTTGTTTAAACCTAAGAGTGCTACACAAATGTTGCAATCAACAGCCAGCTATCTCCATGCTGTGAGCGCGCTCGGGGAAACATGCTGATGCCAACACCACTAATAAAGTTAAAGAGCCCTTGGAATCATCAGAGGTGAGTTCAAGGGTTGTTCCACATCAAGATCAAAGAGTCACCTGTGCTTTGCTGGGCGTGATGGATGCGCCATTGGAAGCCATTCAAGGTCGGCAGACTGGTGGATGGATCTGAGCCAATATTTACCCTGATGAGTACAGAGTTCATTGCGTTGTTCATCCCGGATCAGATCCATTCCCAAGTATAAACTGAATCACTAAACCTGAACCCTTCCTGTGTGTGGATGTGAACGGTGTTAAGACCTGTTTAGAGGTTCTTTGCTTTGCATCCTATCTCCGGCCCCCTGTAAGGATGGGGAACATCAAAGGGTCTTCCTGTGAACCAGATATGTTGATTTTAGAAAGGAAGGCACACTTTGTATTAGGTGGATTATGGCCGCTGGAGGGTACTTACTGTGTGTCTTGGATAATCTGCAGGGCAGGATTCATTCTGGCACGATGCTCCTGTCACAAAAATTCAACATCAACAGGAAGCACATACAGATATAAATAAAGCAAGTGCCCGAGTTGAAGCTCAAACTCAGTAACGCATTAATCAGCCCAGGCTGAGCAGATGTGCTTTCTCCACATATCTACTGTAGAAAATTAGCTGCAAGCCTTGATGGAGGTCTTTGTATCCATGAGTTTCTCAAGCACAATCCCAGTGTAGTTCCTGTGACCAGGAGGCTGCTTTCTCCTCATCTGCTGCTCGGCCTCTGACCCTTTATAAACAAGAGGCATGTGAACTCGCATTGAAGCCCCGCCCGTTTGAAAACACCCCACACACACTATAGCGGTCCGATATGCAAAGTCTTCCCGGCATTTCCCCACTATGACGGACAGCTCAATCAAGGGACCTCGGTGCCATTCGGTGTGGTGACAAAGTTACAGACACATGGTCACTAGAGACAACTCTTCTGTCCCTTTACGCAGCTATGAAAAAGCACTATACATTTACCCAACGAGGTAGAGGAATTGCACAAAACGGTGGCATCTACTTTGATAAATATTCATCCTGGCACGATGCTCGTCTGCCCCTGACTCCCTGAGAGTGACCCTGCATAGATAACAACGGGCGCAGCAAAATCTCCGCGCGCGCGCGAAATTCCGCATGTTCGCGGAGATTCCGGGCCGTTTCGCGGCATTTTGAGGAAGGCAATTCTGCAAATTCCGCCCCCACCCCTAGTTTTGGAGGGAGTTCATAATTCTTGGTGAAGACAGTTTCGGTCTTCTTTCCTTTTTCTTTTGTTTAAGGGGTTTGTGGGTTGCGGCTCGAAGTGGCAATTGTCAATTGCCGTAAGTAGTGAGGGAGGGTTCCCATGGGTGGGGAGGGACCTGAGGGGGGCACAGCACGTGTGCGGGTGGGGAACATTGGGAGAAAATAAAAAAAATCCATAATATGGACCTCATGTGACTTAACAACTGCCTGCAGATGTAGCCTGGGGTGGAAACAAGAAGTTGACGGGGGTAGAACTGATCCTGGGGAGGGTGGTAGTCTGGAAATGTTATGTTGTAATGTGAATGGCCTGAGAGTTAAAAAAAGACAGCACCTGGTCTTGCAATATCTTAAGGATAGCCCAGCCAGAATTCTTATGCTCCAAGAGACCCACTAGAATGTAAGGCACTGTTTGACAAACAAAGATGGGTCGATAAGATTTTAGTCTCAGATCAACAATGCTGCTCGAAGGGGGTGGTCATAATCTTTCAAATAAATTCAGGGGTAGAGCTAATTAAGACGAAGGTCGACATGAGAGGACGATGGGTAATAGCAGAGGTGAGGACGCAAGGTGCCTCCTATACGCTGGCTAATTATTAAGGGCCAAATGAAGATGATACCAACCCTCTAAATAATCTTTTTCTTTCTCTGGCAGATTTTGAACCTCCTTTGATACTTGGTGGAGACTTCAATGTCCTTCTAAATAATAAACTAGACAGATCCTCCCCTAGAGCTCAGATTGCGGCACCACGGGTTAAAGCCCATCTTTCCACAATGTTAAAAAATCTTAACATGTGTGATGTTTGGCGGAAGAAAAAGGGAGATGCCTTTTACAGTAAGAAAAACAGTCACTACTCAAGGATTGACTACATCTTTATAGAGCTTCCAGAACTAGGAAAAGTAAGGGGAATAGAATATTTACCTATCCATCTCTCTGATCATGGGGCAATAGCCCTGAACATAGAACTTCCCCCAGAGCGTACTGTGAGAAGATGGACTGTGATTAGGAGACTTCTTCTACAACCATCTATCCCGGATATGATAAGGAGGGAAACAGCTATCTTCTTCCAGCATAATCTGGATTCGGCCCCCCTGTATATAGTATGGGATGCTTTTGGGCTTGGTTGAGAGGGATCTTAAAGAGTGCCGCTGCAGGCTGGGCTAGATCTGAAAAAAGGGAGATGGCAGACCTGGAGGAGCAGATAGTAGTGGCTGAGGCAGCCTTAAAGGCTAGGAGGGTGTCTGGCGCTGTGAAAGTTAGCCTACTAGGAAAGGTAGAAGATCTCCAACTGAAGTTTAGACTTAAAACGGAAGAGATCATGCTTCAGAAGAGGGAAGTAAGCAAAATGAGGGACTTCGACCAGGGAGAGAATAGTGGCAAACTCCTTGCCATGAAGAGTAGAGCAGAGAGATCGAGCAATTACATCAGCAAGATGAAAAAGGGTAGCCAAGTTGTGGAAGATAAAGGGGAAATCGAGCAGGCTTTTATCGAATTCTTTCAAGATTTATATTGGGAGGATTTATCGGTTGCAGAATACATTATAGACCATTGGCTTGCTGAGAAACAGCTCCCAAAGTTGAATTTGGATAGCCAAAGAATAGTTATCGAAGACATAATAGGCAATGAAATACTTGCTGTCTTCAGTAAAGCTAAGAAGGGGAAAGGTGCAGCACCGGACTCGATTCCAATTGAGATTTTTAATCTACTAACCGATGAAATTATTCCGATCGGGTGAAATTATTTAACGAAATTCTAAGGGGGGCCTCTCCTTTACCCGACTCGTGGAGGGATGCTGTCATCTCACTGATTCTGAAGCCCGGGAAGGACCCGATTCAGTGCCAGTCTCACCGGCCAATAGCATTTTTGAATTGTGATTATAAGACCTTTGCAGGTATACTGAATGCCTGGCTTTGCAAGATCGTGGGGTCGATAATTTATGAAGATCAAAAGGGATTCCTTCCGGGTAGGTAGATGTTTGATTTGGTTTATACCTTAATTGGCTCGATCAATCTCGCAACAGCACAGGGTGTACCTCTCTCAATTATTACCATCGATGCAGCAAAAGCCTTTGACCGAGTCAACTGGCACTACCTGAAGAGGGCTTTGAAAGCTTTTGCCTTTGGAGATATTTTTAGGGAGGTACTTAAGAAAATATATAAAGCTCCCCGGGCCCAGATTCTGGCCAATGGTAGCCTTTCTGCGGAGGTCACAATAGAGCATGGTACAAGGCACGGGTGCCCGTTGTCTCCTGTCCTGTTTGACTTGTATATTGAGCCTATGGCCCAGAGTTTAAGGTAGAATGAAAAGATCACCCCTTCTCTTGCAAATGGGTTTACGAGGAAGCTAGCCCTGTATGCAGACAACTTGATTTTGTTGTCATCCAACGTTAACACCACTTTATCTGAGCTGTTCACTGAAGTTCAGGATTTTGGTAATTTGTCAGGCTACGAGGTTAACAATGACAAGACAGAAATCATGGCCTGGAACATTACAGCTCAAGGGGTAAGGCTCTCCAAGGAGTTAAGATGTGGTGGCTAAGTTGTGGTCGGATTGCTGGGTCTGTCTGGGATTGTCCTATTACAGTGAATGGGCACCAGTGTGGGACTCTCGAGGAACACCAGAGTGCCTATTAGATGCTTTAGTTCAGCCACTGAAAGACGCTGATGTTACGCACTTGAAGGACATTGTGGATGGCAGCAAATGTTTTTCCTGGGATTTTTGGAGCAATCTTACTAGCGGTGCACTCTCTAAGTTTAAGTACTATTAAATTTCATCATGGTGTAAGAGTCAACACTGGCTTCCTCTAGAAGACAATTCCATGGAAGACGAGTTACAAGATCTGAGGCCGAAAAAAAAGGAAGTAGCACAGTGGTATAATCATGTCCTTGCTGCAGCCGATCAGAAGCTGGAACATCCATATCTGGTCTGGGAGAAGTGCTTGCCGAGTGAGGAGCTTAAAAATCTATGGCAAGTATCTTAAGACGCACTTTACCCGCTGCTTAATTCTGCTGCATTAAGGACAAACCACGTTTTTACGCTCCACAGGTTATACTGGTCCCCACTCAAACTCTCCAAAATTAAGGGCAATGGAGGAGCAAAATGTATGAGATGTGGTGCCCAGAAGGTGGATGATATACATGTGTTCACTTCCTGTCATTTGATCCAGGAGTTCTGGGGCAATGTGGGTAAGACTCTGTCGGACGCCCTGTGCATTGAGATGGAGGTAAGCCCTTCTGTTATTATGTTTGGCACTATATCAACGCCCGATGGGGTGTCAGGCTTTTCGGGGATACAGAATAAACTGGTGTTTTATTTGATTCTTCTGGCAAGGAGGGAGATCTGCAAGCTATGGCGTCAGGCGGCACCCCCCACTTGGAGAGCCTAGTGAAACTCTGTGAGATACTTAAGGGACTTAGACCAGAAGGTTAATGTTTATAGAGAAAGAACGGAACTTGGGTTATTTGGGAACCTGTTAGACCCTTTACATTCTGATTAGATTGCTACATAGTGTCCAACCTCTTGGTCAGCTCATGGTGTGTTGTGTGGGTGGTTCTTGCAAGAAGATCAGCTGAGACTTTACCCCCAAGCAATGAGCAGCAGAGGTAGATCAGGTAGAGAGGTTGCTTAAGCTACGGAGGTCATACGAGGAAATAAAAAATAAAAATAAATTTAAAACAATCAGCATGTCCTTGTGTTGGTGGGGATTGATGTGGATTAAGGTGGCCTCCATGGGAAGCTGTCAGCAGATCCTTGGGCTGCTAGGAGTTGATATAGCCTCCAAAGGCAGACTGGGGGCAAGTCTGGTGCACAGCTGGGCACTGCTGAAGTGATCGCAACAGCAGCAGTAAAGGGACCTCAGACTCTGATGCCTCCGACATGTTCAACAGAGATTATGGGTGCTTGGAGGAAGATGATTCTAGACTATCAACCTCCTCCCTCCTTATTAAATGGATGCTATCCCTTGCTTAGACCTCCAAATGCTATTGACTTGACACATCTCAGACTCAAAATACTTTATCCTTCTGACTCACCTTCTGGGGAAGTCTGTTCATTTACATCCAGAGTACGAAATGCAGCAGAAGTTATATAATTGCCATTTTGGAGTGCTGAGTCTAACTCCAGCATCCTGACGGAAATCCTGCAGATTCTTTTGGCAGCCCTACAGCCCCTCTTGCCAATCAATGAAGCATTGCTAGAACCTGTATTGCCTGCCTGGAAGAAAGCTTTCTCCAACCCAGTAGTTCACAGTCACAATAAAATTGGGAGAGGATGTAGCCTTACGGCAAAAGTGGTCGACCTGGAAGCTGGGGACCCGGGTTCGAGTCTCGACACCGATGCTCAACATCCTGTGATTCTGGGCAAATCATGTAATCTCCCCGCTTCTAATAAAAATGAATGTGTCCATCTGTAAGGAAACTGGTGTTCATGTAAAGCGCTCTGATACCTGATATCTTTGGGTCTAATTCGTGCTATATAAAACTCCCCAACAAAAATGGAAGAGGACATTTGCCTTTTGATCCTCAAATCTAATCTACGCATCCTTCCCAGGAGAACATGGTACTGCAGACAGAGAGTCCAAAGGCTTGACTTTGTGGGCCCAAAAGTTCTCCTTAAGGCAATGTGGCCTTCTGTACTACCAGCACCACCTTACTCTCTGGGTGGTATGTCTTCCGCCTTGTGAGAATACAAAACATTGTCCACAGCAAGCCTTTTAACACATGAAGAAGCCCTTCTATGGTTTGGTGAGCAATGGCTCTGGATGCCTAAAAGCTGCCAATTGAACCAGGAGCAGGTGCAAGTTCCACCTTTTTTCCTTAGGATCTGCTGTCTCAATACCACTTTGATCTCTCCTTCCTTCACCAAAAACTTCTGGTAGGGTGGAAGGCCTCCCACTTCCCCACCTATTGGGAAATTATTATACATAATGGTTTCAGCCTTCCCTTTTTGCCCTTCCCTCGCAGCCCGTCTCAGGCTGCCAACCCTCTGTAACAAAGTGTTCTTTGGTTCATGGCTCAATCTTGCCCTGTTGAAAAAGATGGTCACTGAAGTGGTGCCCTCAGAGGAGGAGGGTCTCAGACTCATTTGTGACCTGCGACTTCTAAAACTCTTTATTCTGCAGGGCACTTTCAAGGTGCTGTCCTTAAGCCCAGGCCTTCTTGTTCTCAATTATAGACCCATCAGCCTAATAGACGTTACCCAGAAATTATTTGCCAGAATCCTCCTTGAACGCCTCCATGTTTGGATGGAGGACGGTGGAATACTGAGCGCGTATCAGGTGGTTTTCGGAATAATATGTCGACCATTGATCAAATCCTTAGAATTCAATTGTTATATTGGAAGACGGTGTCAGTGGAGGGTGGCAATCTCTATCTGATATTCGTTGATCTGAAATCGGCTTTTGATCTGGTCCCCCGTGCCAAACTGTGGGAGGTCCTTAAAGAACTAGGAATCCCCTCTTACCTATTGTCTTTGATCATTCGCCTCCACACAGGTAAGTTTGTCCAAGTTAGGCATGGGAAGCATGGGGAATTGACCCCTCGTTTCCCAGTTGATAAAGGTGTAAGGCAGGGGTGTGTGTTGGCCCCAACCCTGTTTTGCCTTTTTGTTAATGCCCTGGTGGCCCAACTTAATGAGGTAGTGGATGACGATGGCCCTAAGTTGGTGCATGGTAAGGTCCCAGCAATGATGTTTGCTGATGACACCTTGCTGTTATCAAAGTCCCCTATGTGCATTCAGCGGATATTAGACAGTTTTGCATTATTCTGCAAAAACAGGGGGCTGAAGATCAATACTGCTAAAACCAAATTTATGGTATTTAATCCATCAAAAACATTGCACCCAAACCCCTCCTTAAACGGCATCCCATTAGAGAGGGTGTCAGTTTTTGATTATCTTGGTGTCACGCTGTCTGAATCATTTGAATGGGGACCGCAATTAGCCAAGGCAGGTCTCAGGCTTGCCCAGATGGTGCGGGGACTTATAGCAACTTATAGGGACTCCTCTCATGTAACGCCTAGTCCTGTGGTTGAGATTTACCAGGTACAAGTTAGGAGTGCCATAATGTTTGGGGCTGAACTTTGGGGTCATCGTCCCACTGCTGGTTTGTCAAGGATAGAGAACAGATTTATGAGACAGTTGTTGGGCTTACCGTTGAGCTTACCCCTTATACCACTACATCTAGATCGGGGCATTAGACCTATCGCAGATGAGGTCAGGTTGAGGCCACTAACTTTGTGGCGTAGACTGTGGGTGACCCCAGAGCTAGCAGATTACCAGTCTGAGCTAAAGGGGATAATGGGTCTCCCGGGGGTAGCTAACCTACCATGGTTTTCATATATAAAAAACGCATCACTTAGGATTGGTATCCCCGATTTGTGGAGAAACCTCGAGGTGGCGTGTTTGACAATCTCACGTTTAGGATTGGTAAGAGCCTATTGATCTGCTAAGCTTGCTGACATCCAGGGGAATCCCAATCTTGGTCACTTAACGGTTGATTTTCTGAATTTTAAAACGGACTATTTTATAGAGCCATTTTTAGATGTCATTCAACCTAACGTGGCAAGGAAGCTGTATATTCAGTTTAGAACAGGAACTTTGCCACTGCATGCTTTCACTAACAAATGGCAGAAAGTGCCTCCTATTGGATGCCCCGCTTGTACCTGTTCAGATGAGACGGTTATCCATGTTTTCTTTTTTTGCTCAGGCTATACAAAGGCTAAACAGCATTGGCTCGTACCTCTTTGTAGAAATCTAGGGTGTAATCAATGTTTAGAGGCATTCAGAACTTTACGAACTGACACACACCCACCTGTTGTGTTTGCAGTGTACCGTTTTTTTAATTCAATGTGGCAGAGTTCAAGGGGATTCTTAAGTTTATCATTGTAGGTAGCAATCTCCTCCACTGAGCATTGATTTGTGTTTTACCATTATCATTTTTTAAAGTTTTCTTTAATGTTTTTAGCTCTTCTTACTATTTTAAACCAATAATAAGGTAATATTGTATTACTCCTTTTCCATTGGTGGTATAGACAGTTAATTGATATAATTTTTTTAAAAAAAATGTTTAAAATTGTCTTTTTACTATTTGGATTGTTTACTTTTTATGGTCTGTAATGAACTAAATAAAGTTTTTGGAATTGGAATTGGTTCTCAATGCACGAATTTGGATAGTGTACCTAGATTTTCCAGGGCATCTAGTTCCATCTTTAAATCTTTGCTGCTCACAGGCATTACCTCAGCAGAACACTAGGGTCCCTGCATTACCAAATTGCAGTGCTACAATTTGGTCTCAATACCACTCCATAAGTCTTCACCAAAGTGCTGGATGTGGTAGCTGCTTCTCTCTGGAGGTCAGGAATATGTGTATTTCAAGACTTGGTTGTGGAGTACCTGCAGCACACTAAGATTCCTCTTCATGACCTGGGCTTCTCAATCAGCCTCCGGGAGACTCACGTCGACCTTTCTTAGAGCATGAGCCTGACTCGTAGAGTGTTGGACATGACCTACAAGAGAGTTTTTCCTCTTCCTTAGAGGACTGCAGTGGGCACTTGGACCCTGAGTTAGAAGGCCTTACGTCGGAGGTGGTGTGCTCCTCAGAGGTCGTTTTCATAGTGGTGTCCTATCTGGGGGCCCCTTGAATTAGAGATCCGATGACTTTAGTTGCCTCTTCCTGGAGGATCATGAATAGGTCCTTCATCCCAAAGTGACAGACATGATCTTCTTCTGATTTCATTATGTAGTCCTATGCGGTCCTGTTAGCCAAAGCCCTAAACAGGAAGTGCACTCTGTTCTGTACCCTGCACTTTAATGCTGTTCTCTTTAGGTTCACGTCGTGGCATGGTCGGCCTTATGTGTCCCTTCAGATCCCTCTCCCATCCTACAAAAGGTGTGATGGATGATTCTTTCAGCCCAAGTTAGTGAAACGAGGGTGTGGTATGCACATCTATTGGAGGTAGATTCCGCCCACCTCGTGGACTCCCCCACAGAATAGGTCTGCTTTTGCAGCAGGATGATTTTGTGCTCCACCAGAATTCTCAGACACTTGATCTGCACACTTTGAGATTGAGCAAAGGCAAAAAGGGACCTTTTAGTTTTTACCAGAGATATAGGATATATATCATCATGGCTGCCTATAACCCTGCTGCCTAGCTACACTGTGAGGCCCACTGGTTCAAATGTGTTTCTTGGTGCAAGTGTGTAAGGCTGAACCACTTTGAGGCTCGCCTTTCTAATGTTCTGTGCTTTTAGCTTTCTGTTGCACAACAGGGATTGTGAATCACTACCATGAAGGTGTATTTAGCCCACTCTCTACTTATATGTGCCTCCCTGATCAAACCTCTTTATACAAGTCACCTAAAGTGGAGCATTTTTGTTTTCCCAAATGCACCCAGGATTCCACAGTAGGATTTAAATGTTGTTTTGTCCTTTCTGATGGCATCACCTTTTGTGCAAAGGCATAGTTCAGTTTGTCTACCTACTCTTAAAACTGTAATTCTAGATGCAATCACTTCGGTCAATGGGGCCAGCAAATCACCAGCCCTGTTGTTTCAGCCACCATACAATGTGTTTTACGCAGACAAATTGCTCCTTGATACCTGTCCATCACTTCTGCCAAGGATTATGTCTGTTTTCCACATGGACCAGTCTATAACCCTTTCATACTTTTTTCCTCCTCTATACCCTCTCCAGTGGAAGAGAAGAAGTTACAGAGACTGAACTCCAAGCATGCCTTCCCCTACTGCAATGACCATACAAGAAAGAACAGAGTGGACATTCAGCACTTCGTGGGCCTCACTGGACCCAAGAAAGGCAAAACAGTGACAAGGCACACAATTTCACGCTGGTCCACATTT
This sequence comes from Triturus cristatus, assembly GCF_964204655.1. Lineage (NCBI taxonomy): Eukaryota > Metazoa > Chordata > Amphibia > Caudata > Salamandridae > Triturus > Triturus cristatus. The sequence continues at coordinate 1,042,579,314 of NC_140593.1, read as the reverse complement.
TTTTAATGGTGTGTGACTCCACGGCCAAGAAAGAGCCTCCAGCTGGCATTCGTGCATACTCAATGATATATTTTTACAATAAACTGTATATAGTACAAATATATTCATAATTCATTATATTTTTACAATAAACTGTATATTCATTGAAAAAAACAAAGGTTAAAGTGTAGTGATACTTAGGTCTTCAAAGAATAAAAAAAACTGCAGTTTAAAAATCAAAAGCCTACCAAACATTGAAATTCATCAGATATAACTAACATCTTATTACAATACATTTGCTGCCAACTCCCCACCTTGGGCAAGGACTGCGGCCAGGCCCTGCACCCTATCTACCATGGGCCGCTAACATCCTCAAAGCGGACAATGCCCCACAGACCCTTAACCCGGGCTTTTTTTTTTCTCAACGGTCCTGCTGTACACCTATGGGACCACAGGAGCCTGTGCTAGCTGCAGCTGGAGTACCGCAGAAACGAGGCGGCCCCAAAACGCTTTTTTTTTATTGTATTTGGCCGATGGGGACCTCCCCACATGACTAAGGGGTTAGGGTAACTCTACCATGCCCCCTTATTTCGCCTTTCAACTATTTTTTTAGGACTTGGGGACTGGCTCCCAAGTCCTGTAAAGAGAGTGGTAACATTTCTCTTCATGCTGCGCCCAGCCAATCATATCTCTTGTCCTACAGGATCTGTCCCAGTCCCATGGGACCAGTCAATCAGAATGCTTTTTTTTTAGTTCTGGTACCGTGGACTGAGACAAGTCAGTTTACTCTTACACCTGATTCCAAGTCACTTGGTTAATTCTGACCCGTTTGCAAACCCCTGTTTACAGATGGGTAGGAATTATGAGTTTGGTTTTATTTAATGCATCCAGCAACTATCGGATGTGCTAAATAGCTCGACCCTCATTAAATTTCGGCATGTCAAACCTTCTGAAATGTGTCTGGAAAAAAGCGTAAGGTATTTACTATATAATGCGGAGTTTGGCGAGTAAAACACCAAAATCTGCATGTTATTCCCCACAAAGGTGTTATCCATCACACCCGATAAATTACATTACCAGTGGTAGTTATTTATCATATGCGTTCAGTAGCACCTAAACCCATAATTAGGCCATTAATGTATAACACTCATCAGGGTCATGTGCTGTTCACTTTTTTCAAATATGGTAATTACAGGATAATTCAATGACTATTTAAGTTCGTAATTGTTTGATATTGCTATACAAATATATTTTTACAGTAATTCTTGACCCTGATTATTTTGAGCAGGGGACCTCCTCTTGCGTGCTCCCTGTGGGTGACCTCAGTGGGAAAAGAAGGGGTTCCAAAGATAGGCGCCTCTCAGTTTGTTTGACCATTCCTCTTCCCCATTTTAGCAAAGAATAAAAGCAGTACCTTGGGTCAGACGGTGGGAGTTAAAGGGGGGCCCCGCCCAGCCCCCTCCGGGCTCCGACGGGCGTGGAAGGGCCTATCAACTACCTCCAGGATAACTTTGATCCGTGGGCCCTCCCTATTAACTAACGTCTTCAATAGCATAGCGGCGGAGTGTTCTCCCCCATCCTGGAAGCATAGTGTATTTGTCCCAATTTACAAGAAAGGAGATAGGGGCATCCCAAAGAACTACAGACCTATCTCCCTACTGGATACCACTGCCAAGCTCACGGACCGGCTTTTACTATCTAGACTTGAGGAATGGCCCCATGAACATAACATTCTGATGCAGGCACTATATGGTTTCAAGAGGGGGAAGGGGATAGTGGATCAATTTTTTTGTTTTTTTTGTTGCATATTTATATAGCGTGAACTCGACCCGAAGGTATTGGAGCGCTTTACATGAGCACCGTATTTACATTACACATACAGGCACGGGGAGATTAAGTGATTTGCCCAGAATCACAGGATGTGGACGCGACCTCGAGGCTCAAACCCTGGTTTCCTGCCCCAAAGTCGGCAGTTTAAGCCGACAGACCACATCCTTTCCCCAATGCCTCAATCTATCACTATGTATAGACAAATACACTAAAGCAAAAGGCGGGAAGATCTATATTGCCTTTATGGACCTGTCAGCGGCCTTCGACTGTGTGTCCCATTAAAAGCTGTGGCCTATGATGGAGGGGATGGGGATTGATCCGCTGATAATCTATTTCATTCGTCAGTTATATGCTGCTGCCACGGCTTGTGTCCGGTATGGAATAAACAGGGAATGTACACGTTCATTTAAGATTGAGAGAGGAGTCAGACAGGGATGCATCCTTGCCCCGTTTCTTTTTTCCATCTATACAAACGAGGTGGAGGCGGCCCTGACTGGCTCACCTCTAGACGTGCCCATATTTGACTACACCCCCTCCCAATATTGGCGTATGCTGACGATGCAGTCCTAATTGCCATGACAGGGGTAGCTCTTCAAAGCCTCATCACATCTTATGCTTCATTCATGGCGTCACTAGATCTTAGAGTGAATGAAACAAAATCCTTTATTATTATAGCAGGAGCAGGTAAAGATACAAAATCCCCTTATTTCCATCTGGACTCGTAGAGTCCATTCCCTACCAGGGAGTCTTATTTGATAAAAACCACTCCTGGGCAAACTTGGTGGCGGCCAGAGTCCTAGGAATGGAACAAAGTCTGCAAGCTATCAAGGGTTTTGTTAAGAAGCTAGGTGCCAGCCCCCTGGACACAATCAAAAACATCTATCACGCAAAGACAAAGTTAGCGGCAACTTACGGGGCGGGAGTCTGGGGGATGACCCATGGCGACCAAATCCAAATAATAGAAGACAGTTTTTTTAAAACCCAGGTTTCGCTACCCCATTCTTTCTCCAATCATATTTTACATCTTGAACTAGGGCTACCTTATATGGTAGACTCTATCAAATTGGCGCCAATTTTGTTGATTTGATGGCTCAGGTACCTAGAGGCAGAACTAAGCGCAATGGACTGGGAGAATTATTTCGGGATCCTGTATCTTATAAGAGGGTTTCCAAACAGAAAATAATTGAGGAATATATGCAGAGGGCAAATTTATCTGCAGGGAAGAGAATCACCAACAAAAATCACCCCTTGCATACGATCTTATCCCCCCAAGATTTGGGGACGGGTATTCATACCTATCGAGTATTACTATCGCACAACATAGATATATCTGACTGCATTTCCGTTTGAACCTTATTCCTTTGATGCAAGGGTTCCCAGAGAAGAAATTTAAACATTCAGATCTGATCCCATGTCTGTGCGACCACCATTCGTCCCAGTCTGACCTACATCTAGTATTGTTCTGTAAGTTATATCAAGCTGAAAGAGAAGCTTTTATCCCTCCAATTTTAATGTTTCATAATTTCACTCAATGTAGGGTAGCACTGTAGTTGTTTACAGGTTCTCTCTGACCCATTTGTTTGTTTCTCTGTCGCTTCTTTTTTGTGGGGTTGGATGAGAAAGAGAAAGGTGCAGGCGTCTTGATGATTTAATTATTGTAATCCTGAACCCAATGTATACACATGAGGTGATCGTGGGTTAATGACACATAAAGCTCACAAAGATTTTAAATGTTTTTATACGATTTATAATACTGCCTGTACTGTGTATTTAATGGCTCTTTGATGAAATTGTGCTTTTATGATCGGTTTTAAAGAGATTGAATAAAGATTTTATTGATAGATTGATAAAGACGTGCAAAAAAGAAAAGTTACTTTCTTATAACGTTTTCTATCAAAGTAGCCTTCATTAAAATAATATACATTGCATTTCTCTTCTCACAATTTAAATGAATAATCACTGGTGTGAGCCTCTTTTGCCCCAAAATTTGCACTTACCAACCAGTGCAAAACTATAATTTGCACTGACTGACTGATGCAAAATGTGACACCTTCCAGCAGCTAAACAAAAGAAACAAGCATTTGCAATGCAATAGGTCTCGCATTACTGATAGTTTGAGGTATTGGCGTCGCAAATAATAATGCAATGCCAATAGCTCATACTTTCAGTAATTGTTGTAGTGCATTGCAAATGCTTGTGCAGTGAGCCAGGAACCAGCATTGTATGTCTCAGTGCAAGCTGCTCCTAGAGGTCCCTAGTGAGCAAGGCACCAGCACTGCTTGTCTAGTTGCAGTACCAAAAGCAGCTCCTAGAGGTCCCTAGTGAGCAAGGCACCAGCACTGCATGTCAAGGTGCAGTACCGCAAGCTGCTTCTAGGGGTCCCTCGTGAGCAAGGCACCAGCACCGCTTGTCCAGGTGCAGTACCGCAAGCTGCTCCTAGAGGTCCCAACTGATCAAGGCACCAGCACTGCTTGTCTAGATGCAGTACGGCAAGCTGCTGCTAGAGATCCCTAGTGAGCAAGGCACCAGCACTGCATGTCTAGGTGCAGTACTGCAAGCTGCTCCTAGAGGATCCCAGTGAGAAAGGCACCAGCACTGCATGTCTAGGTGCAGTACCGCAAGCTACTCTTAGAGGTACCTAGTGAGCAAAGCACCACCACTGCTTGTCTAGGTGCAGTTCTGCATGCTGCTCTTAGAGGTCCTTACTGAGCATCACAAACTTTTGGTCACATATGGTACTGCACCCTGCAGAAGATATGCTATATCTACCCTACCCATAATGCATTGCATGTAAGACAGTACTACGAGCACATTCAAATAGCTATGTAAATATACACAATTAGTAGCTTTGAAAGGTGACCAAATAATTATTTTATTACTTCCGGAGTAGGTTGTACTCTATATGGAGCTAATGAAGGGAAATTTACATGCAGTATAGCAAGCTGGTCCTAGTGGTCCCAAGTGAGCAAGGCACCAGCACTGCTTGTCTAGTTGCAGTACGACAAGTTGCTCCTAGAGGTCCCAAGTGAGCAAGGCACCAGCACTGCTTGTCTAGTTGCAGTACGACAAGCTGTTCCTAGAGGTCCCTAGTGAGCAAGGCACCAGCACTGCTTGTCTAGTTGCAGTATGACAAGCTGCTCCTAGAGGTCCCTAGTGAGCAAGGCACCAGCACTGCATGTCCAGGTGCAATACCGCAAGCTGCTCCTAGAGGTCCCTAGTGAGCAAGGCGCCAGCACTGCATGTCCAGGTACAGTACTGCAAGCTGCTCCTAGAGGTCCCAAGTGAGCAAAGCACCACCACTGCTTGTCTAGTTGCAGTACGACAAGCTGCTCCTAGAGGTCCCTAGTGAGCAAGGGACCAGCACTGCATGTCTAGGTGCAGTACCGCAAGCTGCTCCTAGAGGTCCCTAGTGAGCAAGGCACCAGCACTGCTTGTCTAGGTGCAGTACCACAAGCTGCTCCTAGAGGTCCCTATTGAACAAGGCGCCAGCAATGCATGTCTAGGTGCATTACTGCAAGCTGCTCCTAGAGGTCCCAAGTGAGCAAGGCGCCAGCAATGCATGTCTAGGTACACTACCACAAGATGCTCCTAGTGGTCCCTAGTGAGCATCATAAACGTTTGGTCCCATATGGTACTGCCCCCTGCAGAAGATATGGTAAATCCACCCTACCCATAATGCATTGCATGCAAGACAGTACCACGAGTACATTCAAATAGCTATGTCCATATATGCAATTAGTAGCTTTGAAATTTGACACAAGAATTATTATAATAATTGTAGATTAGGTTGTACTGTATGTGGAGCTGATGAAGGGAAATTTACATGCAGTACAGCAAGCTGCTCCTAAAGGTCCCTAGTGAGCAAGACACCAGCACTGCTTGTCTAGTTGCAGTACCGCAAGCTGCTCCTAGAGGTCCCTAGTAATCAAGGCACCAGCACTGCATGTCGAGGTGCAATACCACAATCTTCTCCTGAAGGTCCCTGCTGAGCAAGGCACCTGCACTACTTGTCTAGGTGCAGTACTGTAAGCTACTCCTAGAGGTCCCTAGCGAGCAAGACCCCAGCACTGCATGTCTAGGTGCAGTACCAAAAGCTGCTCCTAGGGGTCCCTAGTGAGCTAGGCAACAGCACTGCATGTCTAGGTGCAGTACCACCAGCTGCTCCTAGAGGTCCCTAGTGAGCAAGACACCAGCACTGCTTGTCTAGGTGCAGTACCGCAAGCTGCTCCCAGAGGTCCCTAGTGAGCATCATAAACTTTTGGTCACATATGTGGTACTCCCCCTGCAGAAGATATGGTAAATCCACCCTACCCATAATGCATTGCATGCAAGCCAGTTCCGCGAGTACATTCAAATAGCTATGTCCATATATACAATTAGTAGCTTTGAAATGTGATGAGAAGTATTATATTAATTCCAGATTAGATTGCACTCTATGTGGAGCTGATGAAGGGAAATTTACATGCAGTACCGCAAGCTGCTCCTAGAGGTCCCTAGTGAGCAAGGCACTAGTACTGCTTGTCTAGTTGCAGTATCACAGGCTGCTCCTAGAGGATCCTAGTGAGCAAGGGACCAGCACTGCATGTCTAGGTGCAGTACCGCAAGCTGCTCCTAGAGGTCCCTAGTGAGCAAGGCACCAGCACTGCTTGTCTAGGTGCAGTACCGCAAGCTGCTCCTAGAGGTCCCTAGTGAGCAAGGCACCAGCACTGCTTGTCTAGTTGCAGTACGACAAGCTGCTCCTAGAGGTCCCTAGTGAGCATCATAAACTTTTGGTCACATATGGTACTGCACCCTGCAGAAGATAAGGTAAATCCACCCTACCCATAATGCATTGCATGCAAGACAGTACCACAAGTAGATTCAAATAGCTATGTCCATATTTATAATTATGTAACTTTGAAGCGTGGCTAGGTTAAACCTTGCGCAAGCCATTATTGTAATCAGAATCCCAATAATATCTGGAGTATGCTCAAGGGGACAGCTAGGAGACGGCCACCAACGTGTCGCAAAAGATCCTCTGGGACCACAGGTACACAAAGAACAAATATAAAACAAAAATCCGTCGCCGAGCACAATAAGAATTTATATCATCAAGAAGTCAGTCCAAAACATATGTGTTAGTAGTCTTTATTTTCTCATCACACATGGCTCATAACCACAGATTGGCGTAGTTGGTATAGCCAAGATGTAGCTTCAGTGCGGGTCCACAGAAGTCCAGAGGTTAAGAACCGCTGCCTTAGAGAGTCCCAAAGGATGGACTGGTATTGAATAAGAGGACGACATTTGTAGGTTTTCTAACTCTGAAGTAATAGAATGCCTTTAGCATACAATGTTAGATTGCGCCTTTTTTATGACGTCACTCGCTCTTTAACAATTATGCGGCATAAGGAGGTTGGATAAACGCTGAATAATGGTGAGAAAGCTATGGGTTTAATGAACTCCAGAGGCAGTTCTATGAGTTAAGGATATCTGTAAATTCTGGAATGTTTTTGACAGGACTGTTTTATTTATTTTAAAACGCGTGGCATTTACATTTTTGTGTTTATGGATTTGTTTATACGGTTTTGTGAAACCTGCATTATACTATTAATTAAAAAAAGACAAGCAAAAAATGAACATGCACATCCGAGCAGACAGGCTAGTCATTCTGGTAAGCCCCATGCACACAAAACAATTCCTTTTGGAATTAGTTGTCTAAATTAGCTACATTCAAAAAATGTGATGAATATGTCCCTTCTGCCACCAACGCCGCATATTTCTCAGCCGATGACAGGCTGTGTGTGCATGAGCTGGTCTGCAGCAATGGGCTGTGCGCATATTCAGATAATTGGCATGTTCACTTAATTAAAATTACTCCAACAATCAAGATTGTTCCAACAAGAATCTGAGCGGATCGCGCATGATCGCTACTACGTGTGTGTTGTGACAAGAAAGGGGAGAGGGGTCTGCTGCTCTCTGCGGAGCACCGCGCTTGTAATTACGCCGCCATCCTCCGAGATGAAAGTCATTTTATGTCTTAAGTGAGAGCCCCGGCAGTACGTTTCTATGGCAACAGGGAAGCAGCATTTGAGGACGGCAGCGGAGCACGTGCTGCCCAGCAACGCTCTGCTTGCGAGCCTTTTGATGGAGCTAGGTTGAGGGGGAAACATAGGTCCAGGTGCGTAGTTGTCACTGGTGCAGCAGGTGCAGTGGCACCGGGGCCAGAGGCGCCCACTCAGGGGCGTAGGAGACACTAAAATTCTGGGGGGGACAGGGACAACCTTGTGCACTTTCCAGTGACCCTATACAAATCGCCGCCCGTTAAACAAATACAATCGCATACTTTCGAAGTGAAATATTGAGAAAAGCAGGCATGTAGTCACAGTTTGCATGTATGCTTTATTGTTATTTACATTCATATAGTAATGAGACCAAATGTTTAAAAAAAACATATATATGAATCTTGCATCTTAATGCACAAAGCAAACAAAGGCCGCTGACTTAGGGTGGGGGCGTCGTGTTTGCAAGTGCATTAGGGTTTGAAAAGTACCTGCTGCTGCATTCCTGGTCTCCAGCAATTTTCAGGCAACAATAAAAATGTGAATATAACTTCGGTGATTAATGTTCTTTTTTTGAGAGAGATCGAAGGCTTGTCTAGTGAAAGTTTTAATTCAATAGGTCAGTGAGTTACTGCTTTTGTCTGAGATATTCTTTTGGTATTTGAAGTTTATAAGTTAAAATCCTAACATTTAACAGTGAGCTATTAACCGTCATCAAAGAGCTGCATAAAAACTTCAATGTATAGATTAGAACGTTATGATTTTTCCCCAGTCTTTCCCTATCCTAATGTTGGAAAATGGGTTCATTAGGATAGAAATCAATTCTGATTATTGAAGAGAACCCCCCAACCATGGTGTTATGTTTTACATTCTGAGTTTGTGTTTCTCTAGTGTTGCAAAGCCGCCCTGGGCACTCCCCAACTTTTTGCTGACTGGTACTGGTGGTACCTGACTGACTGACCCTGGCCTCTGCCTAAACAGCCAGTGCTATTCTGAAAGAGGCACTTAAAAATACAGTGAAAACACCTACATACACTAGGGTGCACTATGGGTTAGGGTACCCCTATGATTGGCATGACCTCTCCTATAAGGCCCTAGTACATAATAGGGCAGGGGGATTAGAACTACTTTTAAGTCCCTAGAATATAATAAGGCATGGCAGTTTAGAGGCCAGCGGCCCTTTCTGCGCTTGCATGTGTGCACTGCTGAAGCCTGAGGTCAGTTTAAAAGTAGCCCTGTGTTATAGGGCTGCTTTTAAAATGCAAATTGTGCCCAAACTCGACTTTTGGGTTTGGGGAACTTACAAATTGATCAACTACAATATTGGAGCAAAATTAAGTGGAAATATGTTTTCCACTTAACTATGGCTGTATCATATTTGCCACATAATACATCACCTGCTGCATAATCTAACGATTTCCTCCAAAACAATTTTCTAGCTCAAACGGATCCCAAATTACTAAAAGAAATGTGACTTGTGTTGCTGTGAAGTTTAGGGCCCTTTGCAAAGGTTAGTAAAGAAAACAATTCCTAAGAAAACAATTGGTCCCAGACACTTCTAATGACACTCAAATTAATACCTGTAGGAGAGTGTAGTATGCAATCAATTCATACAACCAAAAATGTATAATGTAAAGGCACATTCAACAGGGAAATCTCATAGATAAGAGGCCAACCAAAGTCAATTAAATTGAAAACATCAATTTATTTCCCGCTTAATCATATTCATAAAATGCAAACTTAGGGGCTGACTACGATGGCAGGCGGACTTCAGTACCACCGCCATCGAATCGGGGAATGGGACCGCTGGCCTTCAAGGTGGAGGCCCCACGATAGGCATTACAATGCGACTGCCACTACGGTGTTCGCAGTGCCTATCTTTTACATTGCAGCAGGTGCTGCTGGCTGCATCATCCGCCGCAAAGTAAAAAAAAAAGGAACATGTTAAATATATCGCTGCCTGCCACATGGTGCAGTGATATGTTGTGGGGCATCATAGATGCCCCCCAGGACCCATGTCTGAGGGCCAGGGGTAAAGGGGCCTGCTACGGACCCCCAATGTCCCTTTCGCCAGCATTTCCATGGCAGGTGAACCGCCATTGATAAGCTGGCGGGTAAGGGACATCGTAATCCCTGCTGCGGTGCATGGTAGGCACCACCAGCATTGTAGGAACCACGAGCCCCTCCACCACACAGGCGGGATCAAGAAGCCCGTCGGGTGCGTGGTGGTTGGTCTTTCCGACCGCCAGGTAACCACCCGCCATTGTAATATGGCGGGCTGTGATGCAGTCACCAATGGCGGTGGGACCGCCTCCGACGGGGTGACGTGGCGGTCCCACTGCCATTATAATCACCCCCTAAGTTTGGTGTGCATGCAAATCCTACATTGCCAACCCCTGGCAAGTTGCACTGCTAGTGCTGGAAAAAGGCCAATGGAGGTACCAATGGGTGAGGTGGACTGGCCTCAAGGGTCTTGTGACCTCAGTGACAGATTCACTGTCGATCTAGGATGTGCTTCTTCATATGCCTGCCCGTAAGACTGGAAGTGAACTGCAGTATGGATTGTGCTAAGACACCTGGGCTTCTAAGGTCTATCGGGCCTTCTAAGGTGTAGCATCGGAATAAGCTCTGTCAGGAGTGTGGTATGGTGAACTGGTCATGAAGGTCTGAACATGGTTCTCCAGTTCCAAATTCAGCAGCTCTGGCCAGAGTGCCACATTCTCTCCCACACTGAACACCATACTGCCCCACTGAGAGAAACTCGCACTGCCTTCAGCACAACTCAATTGTGCTGCGACTAAATTCAAATTATGCACTAGACAACAGTAAAATGCTGCCTGAAAAAAATGAATAACACCCTGGAAAAAGTAAACACTCATAGGGAATGCAAGAATAAGCAAAGCATGTGAACTGTAATCAGAAAAAAAAACATGGTTACCTTAACGGTTTTAAACTCATTATTCAGAAATCAGTAAGTGATTTTGCCTGAAACGTTCAAGACATGGCTACAGGACCAGGAAGGGACCCCTTTCAATGTCCATTGCTTATATCCTTTCAAAATGTATGCAGTTTGGTTTAAAAAAGACCACATCCCCAAACACAGAGCCGCATTTTATAAGCTAAAATAATTAAAAAGTTGAAAACGATCATATTAAACGTTTCCACTCTACCCATCAACCAGGTATTGCAGTCCCTTTAGGAATGGCGCACTTACCCACCCTGGGAAAACATTGTTGTTCAAAGAAAGAAGATAAAAAGAAAGTAGCGCTTTCACTGGCAAACTCTGTAAAGTGGCGCTAATGTGTGGGGGTGTAAATAACAGTCTGGCCTGTCTGCTGTCCACTCTGTATTGCTTTATTTAGGTTTTTAACTATTTTTTCTCTCCATTCCGAGGTTTCTCTTTTCAATAGAAAACGGTCAGAAAATGAGGACATTTACAGCCAAAGTGTTCAGCCTTTTTTGGATCAATTTCACAGGGGAACAAATAAAGAAAAGGAGAGGCGAGAGAGAGTCCCTTAAGAGCTGCCTCTTGAAATCAGCACATAAGCAGGAGCGAGACAGAGACAGAAAGAGATGGAGGAATAAAGAGAGGAGGGCAGCCGCCAGAGGCAGATCAGGAGTAGTGGACACGGTCCTTGCCATGAAGGAAAAGAGACAGCGTTTATTTTTTCTCCGTTCTCTGCCCTTCCCAGAACGGCTGAGCCTTCCTGCAGCATAACAAAAGGCAGAGGGCGGGTGGCCTCTGACTCCAGGCAGGACCAGTGCAGGGCCATTAGGTAGCGCTTTCGCGTGCTAATGGCCCTGCGATAACAGAAGGGAGAGGGGAAATTCCTTTGTCCCCTCGTCCCCCCCACCCTTGTCCCCCGTGTCCCCCCCACTCCAAAATCTGGGGGGGATATATCCCCCGCGTCCCCCACACTTCCTACGCCCATGCGCCCACTGAACCATGATTTTTGCTGTGTTTCATAGTTCAAACAGCGGACGGGGGGGCATTTCTTTGCTTGCACTCGGGTGTGGGATGACACGCTGCCTATGCCATTGCATGCATTCTGGTGATTGCTGGTCATGGTGATGGGTGTTCGTTCTTGTCCACTTGGCCTCATCCCTTGTTAGAAGAAGAACTGTAAGAAAGCTGATAGTAATGACCCAGGGCCATAGCACAAAAGATGAAATGATAAACTATCCGCTTCTAGAGCCACTGGAATTGTGAGTTTCTGCATCTACAACTTAAAATTATGGCTTCAACCCCCCCCCTCCCCCCCCCGCGCAGCCTCCTCTACCTACATCGCTGCCAAGACCTGGAACAACCCTCCCCTTTAGCTCCGTACAACCCCCTCACTAGCAGACCTCATAAAAACTCAAGACCTGTCTTTTCCACAGAGGCAGAGCGTCCAAATTTGCCACATAATAAGTCGATAGCTCTATAATTTGCCGATTTAGAAAGAAAAAAAAATTCTAGATCAAATGAATCAAAAGTTACTGTACGCATGCACAACAACAGGAGGGAAGGTGGGGGGTAAAGAATGCACGGACAACGGGAGGGAGGGCGGGGGTAAAGAATGCACGGACAACGGGAGGGAGGGCGGGGGTAAAGAAGGCACGGACAATGTGAGGGAGGGTGGGGGGTAAAAAGGCACAGACAACGGGGGTAAAGAAGGCACGGACAACGGGGGGTAAAGAAGGCATGGACAACAGGAGGGAGGGCGGGGTTGTAAAGATGGCACCACAGACTGAATGTAAGCAAAGCACGTCATGCCTGCAGTAAGAGAAACTTGATAAAGAAAATAGTGCTTAAAGACTAAATAACAGGTACCATGTAACAACTGAAGTAAAAGGGCCAGTTGCTATGGGAGGTTAAAAATGAAGCCATCATTTAGGAAGGACAATGACACAAGCCAATTGCAAATATGGGCGGAGAGCATACTGACTCGACCGAAAAAAGACAAAATAACGGAGCAATATAACCACGATTATTATGCCTCATGCTTTGCCTTTTCTTGCTGTATAATTTGGGTAACTCTGCTGCATTATTTTATCCTCCCATGCCGCATAATTTGAATACCACTGGTTATAGGTAACGGTGCGCCACCAGAGCAACATCTGATAGTTGCCACAGCATTCCCAATCCTCTACTAACTTCCAAAGTTAGCTTCAAAATACCAGCATCATGCCAATCCACAGTGCATGCCGCCAAGCAGTATTCTACTGCTGCGTCCAAGGGTTGTTTTGGGAGAGAGGAGCTTGCTGAGGTCTCACCCAGGGCCTTTCGTATGAATCGTGTGGTTTGCTACACACAACTACAGTCAGTTGGCTTGGCTGTTGTGTTGTCAGGGCCGGACTGGCCATAGCGGGAACCGGGCATTACCCCAGTGGGCCGCCATGTTGGGGCCTGGTGTTGGGCCCCTGGGAGGCCGTTTTTGTTACAGAGCCGTTTTTGCAGCATAGCTGCAATATCGGCCCCTGTAACAAAATTGTCCGAAACCGGCCCTTGCAAACAGTTCAGCTGCACCCCCAAACCGCAGCGGGGCCAGCGAAGCACTTTGCCAGGGCCGGTTTTGGTTCCCAGTCCGGCCCTGTGTGTGGTGGGGTTTTTCGGTTGGTTAAGAGTTGTGTGCAGGGGAAAATTTCCTCTTTGCCTTTGCTCTGGACACCCAGGTACCAGAATGAATTGTTGTAGGTTGGTAGGTAAGGCAGAGAATAACAATAAGGTTATAGAGCACAGGACTGGGAGAAGGTGCATAAGGGTGTACACACAGTGAGCTCCAACGCACGCTTTAAACTAATACAATATAATTATACACACCAGGCGCATCTCACACCCAAGACTTTACATAGTATTTATGCCACGCGGTCAGACTGGTGTGCTCGATGTGGAGACTCTGCTGTGGACATTGGGCATGTGGTGTGGAGTTGCCCTTTGATAGCGCTTACTGGGAAGTAGTGTTGCAAAGATTAAATCGGGCAACTGGTCGGGAGGTCCAACACACCCCACAGGCGATACTACTGACACTGATTCCGTCCTCGTCGAAAAAGAAACGTAGCCGTATGTTCTTGATGCTGGGTTTATTGCTTGCAAAGCAGCAAATTGGTTGAGACTGCAAGCTCCCGATGGGCTGATTGGCTTCGTGACATGTCTGAATGGGCAGTGGCAGAAGAAGTCAAAATCGAGAATGTGAGGAGGGATGAACATCTGGGGGATGCCTTGGAATCCTGGGAACATATGTTGTCTGACCTACAGGACACAGCAGTTGGCGAAATTGACTCAGGAGCACAAGACATGGTTAAATGCGGTGATTAAGAGAAGAATGATCATAGATTAGGTAGACTGGAAGAATGTGTCTTTTTGAAGGACAGGAAACTCAGAAGCATGGGCAAAAGGCGACACGGATAGATACTCGAACTAATGGGATTGACACTAGTGACCACACCAACTGCTTTCCAATAGAATACCTATATGTGGTACTGATGTCTTTGTCATAACATAGGAGCAGCTATGGGTGGTGTGAGGAGTTGGGAATAATGTTTATAGACATGTGTTATTGGTATTATAACGTTGTATTAATGTTGCTATACTGGAGTCATGATACAGTGTTTTAACCCCTTCGCCGCGGCACGAATTCCGCCGCGGCGCTGGGGGGATTCGGGGTCAGCGCGGCGCCGCCATGCTCGTGACGGAACCACTCCGTCATGAGCCACGGGCGCGCTGTGCTCATGACGGAGTGGTTCCGTCACGACTCCGCCCACTCGTATTGATCGCCCGCACAGGCGGGGAATCAGTGCCGCGTGGGCGGAGCGGCCGCCAACGGCCGCAGCATGACGGAACCACTCCGTCATGAGCACACGGCGCCCGTGGCTCATGACGGAGTGGTTCCGTCAAGAGCAGGGAACGGGTTAAACCTATTAAAATACAAAAAGTAAGGTTATTGAGGGCTTGGAGTAAGTGAGCTAGCTTTTAGTGAGGGTATTGGGTGAGTATGGCAAGGGATAGGTCATTGGAGGTGGCGGGCGGCAAACCTTAGGGTTCGGAGGAAGTCAGATGGAGACCTGCTATCCCCTGGGTGCTGGAAGAGGGCGGGGTAGCTGGGAGGAGTCAGTGGCCAGGACATCAGCTGGCTAGTAGGAGCAGCAATCTTGCCCTACTCCCAGCCATGCAGAAGGGGGTAGAAAATAAAAGGGGGTGAGTGACTGGAATTGCTGTTGGGGACGATGGCATGATGACCAGTAGTAGCAAGATGGAGTAGCTCACTTTGCCACTGGATTTAAGCTAGCCTGGCTGATGAGGGGTGTTACCCTGAAACCGGTCCCAGGATTGTTTCTTCGGGTCCAGGGAAGACCTGGCTTGTCAGTTCAGGCTGGACTGTTCCCATGAGGCACAGGGTCAAGGCTGATTTGCATATGGCTGGGTCTGAACTGGGGTGGTGAAGTGAGCTAAAGAACAATGGATTCAACCCAGATCTGTGACTGGGGGTGAGTGTCTGAAAAGTTTCAGCGCTCCGTCCATCATCTCCTTGTGTTTGCAAGGTGATTAGGCCACCTATAAGAGGCCGAGCTATCTCCATGAAAGGCAGGGTTTACTGGGGCGACCAAGTTGCAGCAGTGGGTGGGAGAGGAGGAAGGGGACTGAGAGGGTGGTGATACAGGGATTGCAAGCTACAGAAGTTGAGTGTAGCACCAGACTAGAAGTGTTGAGGTGTCCTCAATGATATCCTCTTGTTTCTACGTCCTTAAATCTCGGACACCTATTTTTTTATTACTGTCAGAGGACGCCACAAGGACAGTGACTGCAGCCAGCATAGGCTTGAGATAAGACTATTGGAATGCTTTATATGTGGGTATATCCAAACAGCAAATACAAAGACTACACCAAGTTCAAATCAAGCAGCATGGACTATAAAACAGTCTGCTAGATTTTCTAATTCCTGTTCCGTACTTGCTGCTAAGGAATTAAATCAGTTACCACCTTCCCTTAGATTAACCCTTTCACTCTCATTGTTTAGCAAAAGGCGTAAAACTGTACTTTTCCACTTAATGGCAGTCTTGGCACTTTCACATTACTGTTGGGGCGCAACCTTGAACACCAGGAGACCTTCGAATGTAAGCTTGCTCTATTAATCAAAATAACATAAAAGGGTCCGGTGGTGTGGAGAGATTTGCATGGGAGTTGTTAGATTTGAAATGTTATTTCCGTAATGCGCAGAATCAAAATGCCTTTTGCTATACTTACACCCTACTCAGTGTTAAGTCAGCATTCATGGCGACATCTTTATTGGGGCCATCTTGTCCTGTAACTAAGATCGAGTTTCTGTCTCACAATGCTTGCCTCAGCAGAAAGGCGGCCCCTGCACCTCCAGCTTGCACTGCTCAAGGTTGAAGCTTCGCTGCTCTAATGAATGTACCATTTATTGCTACATACCTTTGCTGTTAGAGAGACCCGTTCCCACATCTTAGAATGGTAGGCACTGGCCGAGCGGCCTTGGGGCCGAGATAGCATGTTCCCAGCCCTGTGCCATACTCATCATTGTGTGCCTTCTTTGTTCAGCATGGCTTGAGAAGGAAAATTCCAGTTTGGACTGGACTTTAGTGGTGTTGGAAATGTATATTTTGTGTTACCATGTGGACGGGGTCAGTCCCGCGGCAGACATCTCTGGAGACTGCTCAGACTGGGCTCCACTGCAGCGTATTACCAATAAACTAACTGGTTAGTATTCTCTACTGTCTGGCCGACTCTTCATTTATTGGAAGGCATAGAGGTGGTCGTGAGTGACCCGGGTGGCCCTAATCGGGCCACTTCCTTCAGAGGGCAACAGAAAGTGTTTATAGGGGAGACTGCAGGATATGTCAGGTATTTTCAGAGATTATGTTAGTCGATTCCAAGAAGGGGCGTGGAGGCCACCATACAAGGAAGTGGGCAGAAGTGAAAAGAGAAATTTGAGGTAATGAGAGGTGGAATGATGGGTGCATGTGCAATGGTTCTGGGAGCAGGGGTGGAAAGAATGAGGTGGGAGACAGGCATGCAGGTAATGGTGACAGTAGATTGTTGTAGGTGGAGCAAGCATCTGATAAAGGAGAGAGTAGTTTAGAGCACGGGTCTCAAGTGGCCATGGGTGACTCGCAGCACAGATCAATCTGGTTTGATTGGCCAAGCAGACAAAGGTAGGCAATGTGGAAGAGGGGATAGCAACGGTAGTAGAGAGAGTCCAGGTGCCGGTAAAGTGAGGGAAGTGTCTGATAGGCCCTTTGCGCTTACCTGACATCAATGTCAAGATGAAGAACAATGGACCGGTATGCTGGGTGTGCTTCTGACAACAAAGTTTAAGGGGCAAGGTGGGTGTAGGGTGCCATGTTGAGTGGTATTAGAGTGTTAGAGTAAATATTGGAGCTGGAATAAACAAAGGTTGAAAGATCTGGAGAGGAGGAGGTATCGCATAGTCAACAGATTTGCAGAATTAGAGAAGAACAGAAAGCCTGCCTTAGGCCAGGTGAAAGAAGTTGGCTGAAGTCCTGTTAAATAGCTGGTGTGCAGGGGGAGCACATTTGCTGGTCTGAGCATTGGGGCGGATGTGTCGGTGGCAGAAGAAATTTAACAAAGGGCTTCCGGGTTGGTGGGTAAATATGTTGGAACAGAGGCAGGGGACAGGGCTAGGAGTGGGGATGGGGGAAAGGAGCAGATAAATGTGAAGATGAGGAAAGTGGGGGGTAAGCTGGTGCTAAGTGAATGGGACAGTAAGAGTGAGCTTGAAACTGAAGGATGTAGAGTTGAACTGATGCTGAAAAGAGGCCTCTTCTGGTGTAATTGGAGCTTAATACATACAGCATTCAGGTGCAGTAGTAGAGACCAGGGTGGATGCATTGGGGGCACCTGTTGTTGCCTTTGTCAGCATTACATAGAGGAAGAGGATATGCTGGTCATTCATCTCAGGAAGAACAATCTAGTATAGATGATGGGGGGACTGCTTAAAGAAATGAAAAGGGACTTGTGGTAAATAAAGCGGTAATAGTATGCACAAGTATCATATGGATGGAGCACGTGCCAAGAGACGTTTTGTGTATGGTTCACCCATGGACAAGGCACCAGGAAAAAAAACTGAGAGCGGAGGGGGCTGGGATGGTTTCAACAGGATAAGACCTATGGAAATAAATATTGGTTTATTTAGGGTGGACTTATGGAATTATCCTTCCCAGGGAAAAAATGCTATTTGATTAAATAAACTAGGGACATTTTGGCATGGAAGGCCAGAGACAGGATTGAGAAAGTTTTTAAGTGGGAGGGAAACACCTCAGAGGAGTTTTTTACCGGGTGCAGTCTCGAGACAAGTTGGGGGGGTCACTGGAGGACTGGCTTGAACACTGAGAAGATCAGCCAGCTCTGGATAGGAGGGTGGGGGCTACTACGGACCGGGGAAGCTCTATCTAGCTATATACATACATACATAAATATATATATATTTGGTAAATTCCTTATTCCACAGCAATGGTTGGGAAATCAAGAGACAGCACACCAGGAAAACAGCACAATGATTTATTGTGCACTAAACTTTAAGGACGACGCGTTTCGGCGTTTGCCTTCATCAACTTCAGAACTTGATGAAGGCAAACGCCGAAATGCGTCGTCCATAAAGTTTAGTGCACAATAAATCATTGTGCTGTTTTCCTGGTGTGCTGTCTCTTGATTTCCCAACCATTGCTGTGGAATAAGGAATTGACCAAATATCGAGTGGTTGCTGCCACCACGGACAGGCACCAGCGTGGCAGGAGGGGAAACCGCTCTAGCAGCAACTCTGTGAATATTGAAATATATATATATATATATATATTACCTACTGGCGGTCGCCAGTAGGTAGTTATAGTTAGGACCACGTTTCCATAGGAAATCCGCAACATTCTATTTTGAATAACTTTGGCGCCGGTCGACGAATCCTCGTGAATTTTTCAAAATAGGTGGGGCGCTACGCTCCGCTCCTACCCTGAAAGTCTCGGGGGGATTCGTCAAGCGGGGGCTGAGATAAAAGGGGGGTCCCAAAACGCGTTTTTCCCATGCATTTTTCCATAGGACCTTTAGACAGGGCTACAGCCCGAACGGCTGAACAGAATTTAATGAAATTTGGCAGAGAGGTAGTCCCCAGGTCAAGGAAGTGCCTTTTGTAGGTTTGGTGTAAATCTGTTCAGTAGAATCTGAGAAAATAGCCTTTAAATCAATATATATATCTGTGGCAGCTTACGGTGCGCTTACCGTGCGCTTACCGTAAGCTTACCGTACGCGTACGGTGACGTGCGCGAGCGCGATTCTGATTGGCTGTTAGATCTTAGTAAACATTCGAATCGGTCGAAACCAGGAAGCGGCGGCCGCCATTTTCTCTCTCGCACTCTGAGGGGGGAGCTGATAAACAAATGCCAAAAACATATAAAGGGGCTGTTTAGACAGCGCCCATGCACATAACCATGTTAGTTGAGTCTTCAAAGATCCCCCAAGGCAAAAAACGGTAATTTTTTATTTTTCGAAAATTTCGCCGATTACGCTTACCGTACGCTTACCGTACGCGTACGGTAAAAAAATATAAAAAAAAAAAATCCACACTCTCTCCACCCATATATGAGCACAGCATTTCCCAAAAAAATTTCAACAGATTACCTATCACAAGGAAGCGCATAATATGTCCTCCATGTGCGCACGGTGCGCGAAGCGCATCGTGCGTACATGGCCCATCTAGCGTAACGTGGGCACGCGGTGCGCGTAGCGCACCGCGTGCCCACCGTGCGTGCACGGCACTAACTGCGTAAAGTGGGCGCGCGGTGCGCGAAGCGCACCGTGTGTTCATTGTGCGCGCACGGTGCGCGAAGCGCACCGTGCGCGCATGGAACAAACTGCGTTAAGTGGGCGCGCACGCCACGAATGGCGTAAAGTAACTTAGCATTTAAAAAACCGTACAAATTCACTGAAAAAACCATAGGTTTCACACACGTTATAGTTAGGAATTAGCATTTAAAAAACCTTGCAAATTCACTGAAAAAACCATAGGTTTCACACATGTTATAGTTAGCTGGAAATTTTACTGATAAAAAACCAATGAAATTCCCCCGTTATAGTTACTGTAGGCAACTATAACTCACGCGACCGTAATCCTGTGCTGATGACATATGTGTCTTTATGAAAAAAAAATATTTGTAATATATGTATAGCTAAAATTTAATGGAAGAAGACATGGGCAAATAAGTGTCTAAATACAGTATTAGCATCAGCAGAGGATTGCGGTCGCGTGAGTTATAGTTGCCTACAGTAACTATAACGGGGGAATTTCATTGGTTTTTTATCAGTAAAATTTCCAGCTAACTATAACATGTGTGAAACCTATGGTTTTTTCAGTGAATATATATATATATACACACACATACACATATATATAATTATTTGTATGTGTAGAAACCTAGGTATTATTAAGAATCATAATAAAAAATAGAAATGAAGTACAAAGATGTTATGGCAAGATCTGAATATATGAAAAGATGTTTTGGTCACAGGAAATCATTACACAGAAAAACTGTGCTATTGTAAAAGATATTTTTGAAAAGTAACGTGTGCAAAGATATTTTGGAAAACGTTTTTATCAAATGGAACTTTTGCTCCCCAGGCAAATTTAAAAAAGCTCTGCATTTCCCCTTTGTTGGGTTTCATGATATAGTTTCACCCAACATTGTTCAGCATCCTCCCATCAGCAACAGATATTTGAGAAATGTCTGTGTTTCACCAACTACCTAAAGCGTTATGCCTGTGAGGAGGATAAGCTGCGTCATTTTAAGGGAATTTGAGCAGCTTCCTTCCCATCTGCCAAAGTCATCCTAGTGCACGCCATAGGTGGGGAGAGGAGTCGCCCTAACAGCTAGGGGGGTCCACCTCGAATCTGGGTTCGAGTCTCGGCAATGATGCCGAACATCCTGTGATTCTGGGCAAATAACTTAATCTCCCCGTGCCTAATAAAAATGAATGTGTCCTTAAATAATGAAACTGGTGCTATGTAAAGCGCTTTGATACCCGATTTGGGTCAAGTTCGCGCTATATAAAACTCTGTAAAATAAAAAATGGGTGTTTGTTGAGTTGCTTCACTGACATATTACATCCTAAAACTTGTAGTTACACCCAGACTTCTGACGCCTGTGCGTGCTGCGTCACAGCTTTCCCAGTCATGAACTACGCTGAACGCTGCCCTTGCTGAACTTCGAAAACAATTAAAACACTGCATTGTGTTATTAAGATAATGATGCTGTTGTGAGATAAGAGCAGGTCCTTGCATGGCGTCACACCTTTTTTAATCCGCTTCCACTGCGTCTAAGTAGACAGCTCCCTGACGCATGAGGAGTGCGAGGGAGCAGGAAGTTCACACGCACAGGGGTGACTGTTTTTGTATAACATACTTAATTGGAACCAAAACTAATGAGACAAGGTACCAGTGATGCCGGTAGTCGTGGGGCCTTGTAGACTCCCTAGTTTCGAGCTCATGGACAAACATGGTCTATAACCAGGACACTGGAACTATATGGCAGCTGAGGGCCAAATTATGTGACAGGGTTGACTAAATTATACGCAACAAAAAGCCGAATTATGCGGCATAATGAGCCACATAGTGTGATAGTATTACTTCATTATTTTGTCATTTTTTCCCTTGTTAACACTGCCTGGGCATAGGTTGCCCCTCATTAGTAGAAGTTTAACAGTCAAATTTAGCAAGAAGCAACAGAAAGGTGACCAGTTAACCTTTGTAAAGGGCCTTCCACTGCGTTGCGACACGTCACTATTTTTTTAAGTAACTTTTTAGCGCTTAAGCTAGAAACAATTCTTATCAAATCTATAAGTATGCAAAAACAACCCCAGTAACACATTTCCATAATTCCAGTGGCCCTGCTGATAAATAAGAATCGGGTCCACTACCAGCAAATGACAAATATATTTGTGCGCTTAGCTCTCCCTCCTTTTCCTCATCACACCGCTAGGCGCTGCTTCCCTCCACCAGATAATAGGGCCACCCTCTGGTCACTTGGGCATGACAATAAAATGCTTCCCTGATAGGATCACAAGTATACAACGCTGTGCCAAACAAGCACCCCCCCCCCCAATGATATAGCATGCTATCTTCCCTATCTAAGTTTTGGTACCCCATACCAGAGTATGAGTGCTATATAAATGCTACAAAAGAAATACAAAGTTTTTATGAGGTAATCCTGATTGAAAAGAAAATGTGCACTAAAAGCACATCTGTCAGGACTGTACACAGCGTCTAGTCCACAGCATTTGCTTTGATGGGGTGGAGCCCTTGGAGGCTGTTTTTGAAAGTTCAGGGCAGCTGCTGGTGCCTCTGTCGCTCCTAATTTCAGCAGACACAGGAAGGCTTCAAGAGCCTTACTCCATATCTATGAGGCCATCCAAAGGATAGTAGTAGTCTGTGTCGCCAGAGCATCAAAATAATAGAAACTCTGGCGGCGCAGGGGGCTCCTAATAAGCCCATAAACTGTTAGCATATTAAGCTGAATTTACCGCTGTGTTTTTTGTTAAATTCTACCTACCTGAAAGAAAGCATTTGGTTGTGTATCATCAGCCAGGTAAAATTAATATTCAGAAAATCGACCTCCTCAAATTCTGTTGACCTAATGTTAGTTTCAACCTAAATTTGCTTTCATTCTTATTGAATTTATCACCTGACTTAGATGTGCTCCATCTGGTGTACGGTAAAAAGCAAACACTACAAGATTTTTTATCGCGAACTAAACCCGAGACATCAGGTATCAGAGCGCTTTACACAAGCTTTTTATCACAAAGAGCAACCACTGTTGAATAGGCAAAATACCATATTCAGAGTAGTGTTAGAATGTTGTTCAATTATCTACTTTACAGGTGGAATATCAAAGATATTGAAGTAAAAGCCTCACTCACATAATAGTGACATGCTTCATCATAGGCAGTTACTCCACACCCAGAGAAGATGGTACTCTCTGGGCGGACTCAACCAAAGATATACTGGGAGTTCTTAGATAAATGAACCACTGGTTAAGCAGGGAACCAGATCAAATTAAAAATACCTATGAGTGTACCCTGTTTTGAATCCTTTATTCCTGGGCACTCATGATATCAATAAAAACTTATCGGGGTTCTTTTGAACTCAATTCGTTCAATTGTACCCTCAACCATGTGCCAACATGTTTCGGCCCGTCTTGTAGCCCTATCGGGTCTGGGGGCCTTCGTCAGGGCAATATCTTTCTGTTCCTTATACTATAAGGTCCCTGCGATTTAGCCGTACATGTGATTACATGCAACCTATTAGTGCGTGAGGCCTAATGCACTCACCTGTCCGTATGTACCATCCGACTTCAGTAGAATTTTTCTATTGGATATGGAACAAAAAAATTAGCATGTATTTCTTTGACGCCACAACAACAGAATCTGTCTACAGCCCGTTTTGTGCTCGTAGTCTTTGATTTCTAGTTGTAGTGATGGTGTACCACCTGTCTATGTGCTCTCTATTTTAGGGCTTGGTGCAATACATTAATCATTTCAGTCTACTCACCGCCACATCACACCCACATCTATTCACCACACAACGTGATCATCATACTACTTGTGTTTGACTATGAGTGCAAAGGATTGTGGCTAGGTTGTTTCTCTCAGTCACCGATCCTATTGGTCACTAATTTCGCACCCATTTCCTTGTCGTGTGATATATTCGTTCTTATATCTACCACCATGCGTTGGAATCGCGTATATCACTTTCATCCAGTATTTTTGAACCTACAGGCACTCACCTACTGCCCTATGCCTATTGGCATCATGCGGATCTCGTGTGTTCAGGTGCAGTCCTGTAGTCAAACACTGCGAGGGAGGTAAATGAAGGCATATATTGTATGGCCATCACGCTATAACCCGATCTATTGAGGTAAACCTAATTCTCTACACGATCATTGTTTTAGGACCATTATTCCCATATTAATTCTTTGTTTGGATTCAGTATAGAAAAGGAGATCTTCATTCTTATATCGCCTAAACGCATTCGTTTCTGCTTAAGCCTTCATATCGTGCGTAATAGGGTGAATTCCCCCCCTCTTATATGTATAATGTTTGGAGGACCCTTTTATTTTCACTGCAGCCAGTAATTTTTAATTAATTAAAACAAGACGGAACCTTCAAGAGACTCTAAAAACGACCCTGTCTTATTAACAGTTAGTTCGGGACAACAAACGTCAGAACTTTAAGTAGTGTACCCTCGCGCTCACTTACTTCATCAAGGACATTGCACCGCCGTTGCACCTAGTCAACCACACCGTCCGCCGTCGGGGATGTGAGTACGGTAGTGTCGGCTTTTAAAAGACGTTACACGAACCTAATTGGAGGGCTGTTCTACCCCGGTTCCAATTCTCTATCGTTAGGTAACGTTATCACAGCTGTTCGAACGTGTATGCGGCCGAACTACAAGAATTGTGGGGAATGTAGTTCTATTGTGTCCGTGACGCGGTGTACGATCCTACTTGGAGCGGGGGATTCGTTTTTTTACAATTTGAAGGTATATTTTGTTAATCCCTCATGTAGCTGTTTTGGGGCAAATAACTCGTATGGTGTAAGGCTACCGTTTCACCGTTTTGTTCGGACGTGTATGCGGCCGAACTACAAGAATTATGGGCAATGTAGTTTTATTATGTCCGATCCGCGGTGTTCGATCCCCCTCGAAGCGGGTGGTTCAGTTTATACACTTTGAAGGCATGTTTGTAAATCCCTCGTGTAGCTGTTTTGAGGACAATAGCTTGTATGGTGTAAGGCTGCCGTATTACCGTTTTACGTATACTTTCATGTTTCACCTATTGACCCGTGATCGGGGGTAGGATGTTGGCAACCCCACTGCAACTTTTGTATATCTTTTTAACCGTGGGTCATTTTTATCAGTAGATAAATCTGTTATTTAGATTATCTGAACGTTGTTATATGTCGCCCGACCTTATTGGTGTTATACCCCTATGTTCCTCAATTCTCTATAGCATGGTCTGATATTACACCCCAGTCTTCTTATTTAATATACAGGACGCTTTATTTTCTTTACAGTACTTTCTTTTACTCTCGACCCCAAGGTTTAATCGTATTTATATCTTGGAGGTACAACTCTTTTCTCTAGTTATTCATACAGCTGGTCGCAACGGGATTTTTTGCCATGTTCAAGGGATATATGCTCTGTGGCAGAATTAAGTCATAGAACCCCACGGAATTTCCTCGTTAAGGCCTGATGTTGTACTTGACAGGCGATAGATCCATCTTTGCTCTAATTTCAGTAATTGTTTTTCGTTGCAGCTGTCTGGTAGTCTCTCAATTACAGTCCAAGTAAAGTCATTTTCACTGTGTCTCTGTGTTTGAAAGTGTCTCATCATTTTTGTGATTGTTTTTCCGCATCTGAATGTACTGCGGTGCTCATTGATTCTGATCTTGACTTTACGTGTGGTCATCCCAATATATATTTTCTTGCAGACGCACGTCATTAGGTAAACCACATTGTGGCTGTTGCAATTGCTGAAGGATCTTTGTTCCCACGGTGTTTTAAGGCCAACGTCGATTGTTTTGCTCGGTTTTGTTAGTTTGCATACACTACATGATCCGCACGGGTAGTGTCCAATTACCTCTGGTAGATTCCAGAGTGTGCTCTGTTGGCCTGTTCTGCATTGTTTCTTTTTTGGTCGGGTATGCACAACAGAATCTTTAATTGATTTCCCTCTCTTAAATGCAAACAACGGTTTCTCTAGTTTTAGTCCCCCAGAATTCAGTGTTCTCCAATGTCGTAGGACTATGTTCTTTACATTATTGGAATCTGTTCCGTAGGTGGTCACGCATACTAGTTTTTTATCGTCCGATTTCTTTTTTGGTTCCAAAAGCCCTTCTCTGTTGCAGTTTTTTGCCCTTTTATATGCCTGTTTAATCAGTTTGATAGGATAACATTTTTTCTTCAATTTCTGTGTTAATTTCTTGGCGTGAGTTTCATAGTTTGCTTTTTCAGTACAATTTCTCCTTAGTCGTAGGAATTGGCCTACTGGCAAGTTGTCTCGCAACGCTTTGGGGTGGAAGCTGTCATATCTGAGGAGGTTGTTAGCATCTGTAGGTTTGTAGAACACTTCAGTTTTTAATGTCCCCTCCGCTGGCCAGATTTTTAAATCCAAAAACGTGATAGAATCTTTTGTCAGAGTCATCGTGAACTTTAGAAATTCGTCCCTGTTATTTAGCCATATCAGAAATTCTTTTGCTTTGTTGGCATCTCCTTTCCAGATTATGAAAATGTCATCTATAAATCTTTTCCATACTCCCAAGTTGGGTTGGTACGGGTTGGTATCACTATAGATGAAGCGTGTTTCAAAGTCATGCACATACAGGCACGCTACACTGGGGGCGCAGGTCATCCCCATTGAAGTGCCATGGGTTTGTAGGAAATACTCCCCTTCAAATTCAAAGTAATTCCTTGTTAGGGCTAATCGTACACATTGAACCACAAACTTTATCGGTGTTATTGATGACCAGTTTTCCAGACCCAGCAGATGTTCAATCACCGTGAGTGAGGCCTCTTGTGGAATACTGGTATATAATGCTTCCACGTCTAATGTCATTAGGTAATCGGTGGTGGGATTGAAGCTCAGAGTTTGAAGTTTCAATAAGATGTCTTGCGTGTCCTTAAGGTATGAGGGCATTCTCTGTACCATTGGTCGTAAGAAATGGTCGGCAAATCTTGACAGTGGTTCGAGTGCCGAACCAATGCCTGACACAATCGGTCTGCCTGGCGGTGGATGTATGTTTTTGTGTACTTTCGGGAGGATGTAAAAGTATGGAGTTTTTGGGTCTAGTTCTTGTAGAAAGTTTTCTTCCGCCTTGGTAATCCATCCCTCTTGTACTGCTTCCGCAACCATCTCTTGTATTTCCAGTTTCAGGCTCCCAGTTGGATCTCTCTGTAATCGTAAATAATTCCGTTGGTCATTGAGTAGTTTCATACATTCATCTCTGTACATCTCGATGGGTAGTATCACCGTTGCTCCTCCCTTGTCTGCTGGTTTAATTATGACATCCTGCATTTCGTCAAACTCTGCCAGTGTCTGCCGTTCGATCAATGTGAAGTTGTTAAATCTTTGGTTGTTATTATCTTTTAATCCATCGATATCAAATGTTACTGCCTTCTCAAAGGCTAGTAATGCTGGTGGCATAGTGTGATTTGGGGGGATGAATTTGGATTTTTTACGCAGGCCTGTATTTTTATCTGTCAAATCACTCAGGTCCTCCGGTCCTTCTGTTTCTGCAAAAAACACCGACAGGCGGAGTCTGCGAAAAAATTCGGCTAGTTCAATTCTTAAATCAAAGAAATTTGACTGATTCGTCGGGACGAAGCCTAGTCCTTTTTTTAGGACATTTTCTTGTTGTTGGGAGAGGATTCTCTTGCTCAGGTTCAGTATTCCCGTGCGTTCTTGCTCGTGCTGGGTCCCGGGTCCTGTGCTGTCAGGTCTTCTCTGTTTGTGTCCCATTGAACCCGTTGCCCTCTCCGGTTGCCTCCTCCTCGTCTCCGGCCTCTCCCTAAAAAAGGTTGTTGATAGGGTTGCCATGGGTATCCAAATTGTGGTGGTTGGAAGGGTGCTTGCATGAAGGGGTTCCATCCAAACGGTGGTTGTTGTTGCATTCCTCCTTGCATGTATGGACCTCTGTTCCTTCTTGGATAATTGCCTCTACGCCTGTAGTTGCCTTTCCGGCCTTCAGATGATGTATCGCTGGAGTAATTGCCAGAGCCTGTGCTTCCTGCGTCTGAGAAGTCTGAGTTGTCTTTGTCTGTTGGGGTATAATCCTCTCTCGAGTATGGAAAAACACTCTCAAATTTAAATTTTTTCAAATCTTTCTGGAACTTTGTAATTTTAGCTTGAGTAAGATATTCTTTATACTCATTAATTACTTTGTTATTCTCATCCAGTTTCTTTTTGAATTGCGCAATTGTAATTTGGGTTTTCAAACCATTTTCCAATGTTTTTATTTCAATAAGAAGGGCATCTGAGAGTCTTTTGGCAGTCTTAATAATTAAGACCAGCCAGTCCCTGCTGCATTTCCATGCGATCAAGGACCAGCTTCGTCTAAATTCAGGGTCACTCAGGAAAATTCGTGGGGAGTTTGCACAAGCACCAGTTTTGTTACAGAAGGACACATTAATTTTTGGTAGGCACGAGGAGATTTGCCCAGAATCACAGGATGTTGAGCGTTGTTGCCGAGAGTCAAACCCGGTTCCCCAGCTTCGAGGTCAACCGCTCTAACCGTAAGGCCACATCCTCTCCCCAACTCTTGCAGATTTAACGATTCAGGGGAATCAGCAGCTTCAAAGAGATTGGAGACCCTGACGAGAGGGCCAGTGTAGGTTACGAATGGCTGGGCCACGATACAGATAAACTTCAGTCCAGCGGCAGGTACTAAATTCCTGGTTTGGATCACTTCTGTGCAAAGATATGTAGAGCACTGATTAGATCTGTTTAGACTATTAGGCTTTGCCTGGCAAAGTTTTACATTGTTGCATTGGGTTTTTGCTCACATAGGTGCCGATTCCGATCGTTAAAAAATATTCCCGTACGACTCGTATCCGTATTTTTTTCCGTACGAATCGTACAAGTCACGTCCGACCCGTGAAGTAAGATTCGTACGGGAAAAAGTACATACGGATCGGCCCGCTCCGTACGAATCGTAGCGGGAAAAGTTATACGAGACGTACCCGGACACTTTTCTGTACGATTCGTAAAAAGTAAGGGTGGGCGTAGTTCGCGAAGTAGCACTTCGCGAAGCTACGCAAAGTGAAGTTCGCACTACGCGAGCTACGCGTAGCACTTCGCGAACTGCGAAGTAACATGTTCGCACTGTGCAAGATGTTGTTTTCAATGATTGCACAGTGCGGACAAGCAACCGGCACTGTGCAATCATTGAAAATGGCATCTTGCACAGTGCGAGCTGTAGTTTTCTGCTGCTCGAGTAGATTTTTACTCGAGCTGCAGCTTTCTCAACGCGAACTGGTAGTTTCTCATCGCGAGCGGTCGCGAGCATACGCGACCCCTCGCAATGAGAAACCTGACCTTCTCGCGTTGGGAATCTCGCCGGGAGGTTTATTTTCCATGCTCGCGATCGCGAACAAGGAAAAAGTCTCGCCAGGATGTCATTTTGCTTGCTCGCGGTCGCCAACTTGACGTTGAGGACCGCGAGCAAGCAAAAAATGACCGCAGCACTACGCAACACTACGCTACGCGTGTTCGCACTGTGCTACGTGCAGTTCGCGTAGTGCGAAGTAGCGCGAACTTCGCAAACTACGCGAGCGTAGCGTGGTGCTTCGCCCAGGCCTAGTAAAAAGACAGTCCGAGCTTGCAAGTACGATCCGGACCGGCTATCCGATTTACGAATCATACGGAAAATGTACCGTACACGGGGAATGACTCTACCCGCTACGAAGCGAAGTTTGTAGGACTCGTAGCCTGGGAAAAGTTGTTCCCGGGGTACGAGTCGTACAGGCCCCCCCCGTATGTACGCACCGTACCCCCACCCCCCGTATGTACGCACCGTACCCCCAACCCCCGTATGTACGCACCATACCCCCACCACCACCTGTATGTACGCACCGTACCCCCACCCCCGTATGTACGCACCGTACCCCCACCACCACCCGTATGTACGCACCGTACCCCACCCCCGTATGTACGCACCGTACCCCCAGCGCGTACGCGCTGGGGGTTCGGTGCGTACATACGGGGGTGGGGGTACGGTGCGTACATACGGTGGGTGGGGGTACGGTGCGTACATACGGGTGGTGGTGGGGGTACGGTGTGTACATACGGGGGTGGGGGTACGGTGCGTACATACAGGTGGTGGTGGGGGTACGGTGCATACATACGGGGGTGGGGGTACGGTGCGTACATACGGGGGTGTGGGGGTACGGTGCGTACATACAGGGGTGTACGGTGCGTACATACGGGGGTGGTGGGGGTACGGTGCATACATATGGGGTGTGGGGGGGCCTGTACAACTCGTACCCCTGGGGACTCAGCTTTTACGGCTGTTTTTGGCTCCAGTAAAAAAAGAGCCGTACGGAGTGCCGTAGGGAAGGATCGTACTTGCTGGGCCATAAAACGCTGCTTACATACGTACATACGTCGCGTACAGGCTGTTCCGGATCTGAATCGTAGGGTTTTTTTACCCGTACGGTCTTTTGTACGATTCGTACGGAAATAGGCTTTCTGTATGAATCGTACTTCCTAGGTTGTACAGACAGTTTACCGGGTACGAGTCGCACGGAGAAAACGCTCCGTACGACGATTCGTAGGGCCTTTTTACCGGATCGGAATCGGCACCATAGTAGTTTGCACCGTTATTGAATAATCTTCATATTTGTTTTTTTATTTTCCCTTTTCAGTTCTCCAGGATTCCATAGTTTGCACCTGTTTTGTCCTGCCTAGTCTTGGGCTGTCCTTCCCCCTTTCTTGCTGTAGAGTCTTACCGGTGTGTCGCTGAGACCTCCTGGTGCCATCTTCTTGTATCCTGGTCAGCTTTGGGCTTGTAACAGCACTATCCACTACCGGAACTGCTAAGCATAATTCCATCTGTGTTGTATCATTTGGCTACCAAATGGACACCTTATTTACCATCTCTTCCCTGTCTTCCAGCCAGTGTAGATCTACCCATTCCATAACATCTGGGCAGAGCGATGCAGTCCATCGAAAAAGAGGAACTCTGAAGGGGTGAGGACACCAGTCAAGGATTTTTGTCTTACTTCCTTCGCTATTTCTCCTTCGATATCTTTGTCCGGCGACGAGTCACTATTCACTCACTGCAGTATTTGTTTAGGGACGGCAAGGGTTTTCAAGAGGGTTACCTCTTTGGAACCTGAAAACAGAGCTTCTCTCTAAAATCACAGTTTCCCACTTATAGCAGAATCACTTACAGTGTTCAGTGTTGACCCTGAGAATGCAGTCAATAGAAGGCTTCTCTGCAAGTTCATGTTGGCTATGATCTGCTTATTTTGTGGGGATGTGCGCTTATGTAGCCTTCATTGCCTATCGCTCTACGCCTGGCCAGTGTCCAAGTTTGCTGGTCTTACTCAAACGTTCCCAATTTTTAAAAAGCCTGTTAATTGTCACACAAGATTGATTATTTCTCCAAGAAATTATAAGAATCATTAAGCTACTCTATCCTCTAGGTAAGCAAGAATGAAAAAAGTGTTTGATTTAGCCACCAAGCTAGTGTGAGTATGCAATACCTACTAAGTTCACTTAAGAGTATGTCTGATCCACTGGTTTTACTAGGTATTTAAAAAAAAACTACATTTATATGTTATCTAGAATATGTGTTTCTAGAGTTTGCTTTATTTTAAGCCATATGTTTCACAGAAAATGTCCTGCAATTGCTGGATCTCACCACATGAAGCCCATGAATAAATAAATAGATGGATATTACTCATAATCCTTGATACAACAGCACACACAAAACCAGATTCAATGACAGATTGTCAAATGCCAATTCAATTAAGATCAATTCTATTCATAATATTTCAATATTATCAGACACCAAAGAAGTGAGTCAGCACAGCATGTTAAGTAAAGTGTTACAAGCTAATAGGGTGTAAGTAGCACAGGGGTAATTAAGATGCAAATTCTATAAAATAACAGCTATATGTGCAATGATTGAGGTAAAATAAAATAAAAATTATATGCATTTTAAACGTGCAAACTGCACTAGGCAGATATAGTTATTTATATAGGCCGCAGAAACGCTTAAATGCAAGATTTCTTTTAAGTAGTTGTGAACTCAACAATGCTGAAATGTGAATTTAGAGTCTTGACCTTAATGTGACATGCTCAGAAAAAATTGTCATAACTGTAGAATGTTCCAGTTTAACAAATGTATTGCATTTTGCTAAGAAACAACTGATTGTGATAACTAAACTTCCTATTTACCCCATACTTCACATAACGCTTGAATAGAACAGCAGTGAGACATTTAACATTAGAAGGTTAGACCGTGTTTGATGCCTATGGGAATGGAGGCTTATGAATCGAGAAGCTACATACGTAAGATGTCTGTAACAAACTTTGTGATAAAACTTTGCGAGCTGCATGTTATTTCGTGGGAAGGTAAAAGCTGAACTCACTCTCAGTCGAATGCTGTTGTCTAATTGGCTCCGCAGAGGAGAGACCGGCTACACATTTTGCAAAATTAATTTTGCCTTTTATATTAGTGTGTGTTCATAGTTACATTCATCTTCACTTAGATAGACTATTGCGGTGCTGAGAGGGAGAGGCTGAGAAGCTGAGACCCAGACTGATTCCCTTGTCTCTTATTGACAGCGGTGGTTACCGCAGCTGCTGCTTATCGTTGACCTAATGTGCAAGTTTTACAGATTGGTACTGCAACTGTATGCTCATTTACTCACTTTAATGGCACTCGATTGAGTTTCATGAACTAGTCATAATGGGAAGTTCAATCACTTTAATTGGATTTTGAGCTGTATGCTCTCTTTATCTCACTTTTTTCCTTTGAAATTCGAACTCTTCATGAGTTTTACTAACTCCAAACTTCTGGTGCTGCTTTTTAGACTAGGGTATTTGTCCTTTATTTTACTTTTTTTTTAAACTGTTTTTATTAAATTTCACATTATGTGAAGTTATACTTGAGCTTTTCATGAACATCCAGCTGGTGCTTTTTACAGTTGCTTCGTACAAAGTTCAGTTGATCAGGTCGACTATCTAAGGAACATAAAGTACAAACATGTTTTTGTTTAAATTTGTTCCATTCGCCATACAGTTCTTTTTCACGATGTTTAACACTTTATTACATTTACAACATTTTGCTTATTTCTTTTAAAGCTGTACAATTTCTCTAAAGTGTGTATAACTTGTGCTTCCCTTCCAGTTTTTTCATCTATAGTTATAAATTCAAACAGGTAAACCTTGGGTAGGGATCAAAAATATAACAATAACAGGTGTTGCTTGCTGGAAATTATCCTGGGCTGTAATGATTTTGCTTGGGCACCTTGGCTCTTGTGTCTTGTGGGAACGTATGTACATAGTCAATGACTATATCATAGTGTTAGTTGGGCTGCGAGGGGGGCCGCCCGTTGTTGCCCTTTGTTCTATCTTTGCTGGTTCATGTGTAATTGTTTTTGCCTTATTCCGATAGCTTTTCCCTTACTTATTGGGTCGATGCTATTACTGGGGGCGATGGGGGTTCATCTCTGTTTTGGACACGGGACAACTCTGCTAGAATCACATCCCAGCTATTGGCAATGGGGATCTTATGCAGCCCCAGAGTGTCTTCTCTATGAAGCACTACGCTCTCTGCTTTAGCCCAGACGATCATAGAGCGTCTCCACATTTCTATGTGCGGGGGATGCGGGGCCTTCCACTTCCTAGTGATCAGTCTTTTTGCTGCCACTATCCCCAGGTCGAGGAAACAGGACAGTACCTTATTGTTGAGGTTCCTGCGGTATAGGTGCAATATGTATGTGTGCCATTCTGTTCATGCAGTGTGCCAAATCCTCTGCTACCGCTTTCCAAATTCTGTTAGAGCAGGGCATTCCCAGAGCATGTGTAATAGATCTGCATCTGTGAGCAAACATCTGGGGCATTGAGCATCTTGGCGCTTGAAGTACTGGTTAATCTTTGCTGGTGTGAGATATGCTCTGTGCATAATCAAGATTGAATCTGGCATAAGCGCGTATTTCTGGGGACGTATGTGGGGCTCTGTAATATTGAGGACCATTCTGCATTTGAAAACTGTTGGCCCATCTCAGTTTCCCAATGTTGCTCAAGAGGCGACAGATCAGCAGCAGTTTGAAACTGTAGTGAGGCTGCAAAACGCTTGATCAAGTGACCTACTTGACCCATGACATGTATATATTGCATTGTGAGGTGTGTGACCGGTTCCGCAGATAAATCCCCCCATGCAGCTGCAAGTGCTGCCATGAGAGAGCGATGCAATAAGAATTCCTCCACTTCCACAAGTGAAGTGTACGCAGCACCCTTTTGCAGTATAAGTCTCATATGTCTTGGATACCTGCATCCCCCCAGTGCTGTAATTCTGTCGCTGAGGTGACTGTTTTGCCCCTGGGGATGGAGGGCGGGTGCGTATGGGGTGAATGCTCGGGTCATGTATAGTGCTCTACGGAGGCATTTATGTGCCACCCGCAGCAGTAGTGAGTCTAGAGGTTTAGTTCTAGCAGAGGGGTGGAAAAGCTTAATCAGGTTTGGGAGTTGCTCGGGTGGTAGCGTGGTTGCCGTCTCTTCTCTGTACCTATCTGCCATCCACCTGGCCACCCACTGCAGTTGGGCAGCCAGGTAATAATGTTCCGGATTTGGAACCGATAATCCTCCTTGATCAACTGGTAGATACAGTTTTCTAATAGCTACACGATGTTGTGAGCTACCCCATATGAAATCCCTGATTAGCCACTCTAAGGAGCGGAAAGGATGGGAGATGTGTAATGGGAGGCTTGTGAAATAGCATAAGAGGCTAGGAAGGATTATCATCTGTGTCAGTGCCACTCTTCTCGTTACTGACAGTGGCAGAGTTGTCCAAAAGGCCATTTGGGACCGGACTACTGTTATGGCTTTGCCTAAATTACCATCTAACAGATCTGACGGGTTGCAGTATATGCGTATTCCAAGGTAGCAAAATGTGGTAGCGCACCACTGAATCTGTTCTCCCTTGAGTGCATAACCCGGGTTTGGGGTGCATTCGGTGAAGGAGTACAGACCAGATTTGGAGGCATTCACCTTAAGGCCTGATACCATAGCAAGTCTGTCTAGTATTCGTGCCAATTGTTCGGGTACTCCGTAAATGTCTCTTACATACAGTAGGAGATTGTCAGCATACAATGATAGGATATGTGTGCCATCACCTAGAGTAATGCCCTCACATACTTTCATTCTGATCACCTCTGCGATTGGCTCAATTGCTAAAGCAAAGAACAGTGGGGAGAGGGGGCATCCCTGTCTGGTTCCCCTGCACACTCTCACCGCTCCGACATATTGGGGACTGTCTTTACCCATACTTCTGGCACATCATAGAGTAGTTGTACCTTACTAAGAAGGTCTTCCCCCAACTTGTATTTTTCGAATACCGCAAAAAGAAACTCCCACTCCAATGAGTCGAAGGCCTTCTCTAGATCTAAGATCAGGCATCCTGTGCACGGCCAGCTATTGTGCCAGTAAGTGGCTAACCAGAAGAAGCGTCTTAGATTTATAGAGGTGCTCTTAAAGGGCACGAATCCATTCTGACATTTGTGTACTAATGAGGGCACTATTTGTGTCAGCCAGTAATTTCGCAAAGATTTTATAATTTACATTTAGAAGGGCCAGAGGCCTTTAAGATCCCATGTCTGTAGGGTCTTTCTCCGGTTTGGGTAGTGATACTAGTCTCGCTTCCCTCATAGATAAGGGAAGTTTCTTTACACCAATTGCTTCTGTGTATACTGAGTGCAGGTGGGGGACTAGTGTTGTGGCATAGGACTTATAGAATTCTGTGGGGAGTCCGTCTGGGCCAGGTGTTTTCCCATTCGCAAGTGCCATGATTGCGCTCCTAATTTCTTTCGGGGTTATTTGTGCATTTAATTGTTGCCTCTGTTCTGCTGTCGCCTCAGGTAAGCGCACCGAGTTTAAGAACGCTGAGGGTGACCCTTCCTCCAGGGGTCTCCTGGATTGGTACAGCTGAGTGTAATGTCTTGTCATCGCATCATGTATTTCATGTTGTGTGTATACAAATTGCCCTCACTCAGTGTGTATGGCTCCTATAGGGTGGTGTGTCTGTTCTTGCCGTAGGAGCCAGGTCAACATTTCCCCTGCTCTATCAGCTGTGGCATGTGTGTGTGCTCAATATGCTGCATAATTGTGGCATCAAAGCCATTCAAGTGTTTCTGCATGTTCGGCTCGTAGTGCATCTAGTTGCTTTGTATTTTGGTTACCCGCTTACTGCTTTGTTTCTTGCCTCTGATACAAAAGACAATGGTCCTGGACCTATATTTCAATTCAATCAATGATTATAAATTAACAAGTTTGTAAATTAAATACACCACATGAAATTAAAAAGTGCAAAAACAGACCACATTCTGGATCACCATATATTTATTAGAATCAATTGGTGAGACCCAAAAAAAAGTATTCAATACAAATGGCAATTTAGAAGAGGGGTTGCTCCAGGGGGAGACGTGCAGAAGACAGGGTGCTCAAAAGTGAAGTGATAGAAGTGGATATTTCCACAGAAATGCGTAAGAGATTTAATATGTCAAAGCATAACACAAGAGGACTGGTTGTAAATCACCATCCTAACAATACCTGGCCAAAATAACACAGTAATATATTTCATTTCAAACTGGAAATTAATTCCAAGATGGCACGTAGGATTGGGGTTCAAGGTCCAAGCAGAATAAAAAGGGGGGGCCTCAACGTTTCGATCCGACTTGTAGCCAAAAGGGGGGTTTATTCCTCGGCCTTGCGGATCTTTATCAGGACTGTACAGGGCAACCTAAAATGGGTAAGGGACCGGATGTCAGGTCGATGCACTTGGGGTAAAAACATACTTAAAATATTCGTATGTGTGAATTCTCACCCAATTATTTAAGGGGAGGACTGGGGTCCGTGGTTCATGTTGCAGAATCCAACAGAAGGAGGTACGTTTATCCTGCGTTATCTTAAGAGGAAGGGAAAATACTCTGGTGAGTGTGCTGAGCATTTCAATAGAAAATTCTCTTTAAATAAGGTATTATTTACCTTGAAAATGGTTAATTGAATCTACCCCCGTAACGTCAAATTACTTGCTGAAATTCCATGTCGACTATGGAGAAAAAAGAAGGGATCTTATGTAGGTCAAAAACAATATTAAACAGCTAATAAATGGATAATTAACCAAATTAGTAGTAATTGCATTGCTCGATAAACTAGCCAAAAAGGGGGGTAGACATGCCCACCCTCCGCTAAACATGAGGTAAAACCAAGGAAATGGAGGCATGAGGCAACCAAAAGAAGGAAGCATATTTCCCACTTAAAACATTCATGTACACAAATTGGTTGAAAAGGGGCTTATTCTTGCCTCAGCAGTTGTTTTTCTTTTCGCTGAGACTATCAATTAATTGTTTCCAGATGTTCCAGGTGGCTCCTAAGCAGTGGCCTCTCATGCTCACTTTAAAGGCATCCCATTCCATGAGGGGAGTCCTCTGCTGTGTGCTCATTTATCTCAAAGTACTCCAATGTGGATGTCTGCAGGGAAGCGCGAAATGCATAGTCTTCTAACGCCGCTGGTTGTAGGCGCCATGTGGGGGCAAGAGGAGGGCCAGTGTCCCATGTCAGTTGTAAAGCTGCAGATTGTGGTCTGAATGCGTGCGTCCTTGGTAGTCCGTATGTTTAACAAGTGGGATGAGGGAGGTGATATTACTATACAATCTAGTCAGACGTGGAGGTCGTGTAATGAGGAGTAAAAGGAATATACATGTGTTGTCGGGTTAAGTGCCCTCCATGCGTCTACTAGTGACCAGTTGGTTAGCCACTCCATCAGGGCCTGTGCGTTGGATGTTGTTGCTGTACATGCTAGGAGGGGATATGAGCTATCTAGTTCCACATTTAATACTGAAGTTGAAATCCCCCCCAATGAGCCAAGGGAGTCTGCTCCATTGGGCTAGCACATCCGTGAGTGTCCTGAGAAATGAGTTTTGGTCTACATTCGGGGCATATATTGAGCCCATTAGTAGGGCTTGCCCATTCAGTGTACCTTTAACGAATACATACCTCCCCACTGAGTCTACAATTACTTCTTCTGCTTTGTGTGGGATGCCTGCCTTGAACCATATCCATGCCCCTCTGGCTTGGGAGTGGTAGTTAGTGCTATATTCTTGTCCCCTCCAACATCTTTGCAGTCGGTCTGCTTATTTCTGGGTGAGGTGCGTTTCTTGCAGTAGTGCAATGCTGGTGTGTCTGCGCTGAAGGTAGAAATATCCACGGCTGGGTGTATGCATGCCCCTCACATTCCAAGTCAAAAAATTGGTCTGTGCCATGTGCATATTGTGTGCTTCCGCATGTAGGGGAAGCTTTGGAGACTATCAGAGGCCAGGATGCCCAGTTGTGTATCCAGCAATAGGGTGCTCATAACAAGGAGTAAGGGTGAAACTGGCAAGTGTATAACTTTATAGGGACGAGATCATAGTCAGTACTCGTCCAAACTGTGGGGTCAAACCGTGGCAACTGTCATGTTAAGAATTACTTAAGTTGGCGTAACGTGTGTTGCACTTGCGTATGTTGCGGCATACCTCGTGTGTGAACAAAGATGATTGCTGAGCCTCAACCTCGCATTTAGCTTTGCACTAGGGATGTTTCTCATACAATAGGCCGAGCGTTAATTTGATTCACTGTTTCCCCTCTCAGCTTCGCTTAGGCAGGTCGCGGGCGTGTGAACACTCTACTGCATGATTATATTTTCATACTTGTATGCTTGCAATGTGTCCCTTCGCTTTAAAAGGATACATTATACAGTGTATTCATCTATTGTCTATATTATGTCATCCGATGATTGCAGCATGACAGCAGGCAGCTGGACGGAGTTGCAGTCTTCTGATCGTGTCGGTAAAGAGTCCATGGAGCTCCGGGAGTGTGCCGAGTGCATGTCCAGTTCCAATGGCTGTGGAGTGTCTCGGATGATTGTGGCTACCTGAAGGGCCTCCTGGCGTTCCACCATTCTTTGCTCCATGTCCGGCACACCCGTCAATGTCCTTGTCTGTTTAGTTGTCCCTCTTCTGCCACGTCGGCGATTCCTCTTGTTTTGTCACTGTGGAAGAGGTCCTGCAGCTGGTCTGGGCCCGTGAATTGGTTTGTCTCCTCCATCAGTCCCACACTTTTGATGGTGTATCAAAAAATATTGCTTGGCCTTTTGTGGCAACTCGTAGTCTGGCTGGGAACATCAAGGAGTAACGGATATCCAGTGCTCGCAGCTGCCGTTTGACTTCAGGAAACGATCCCCATCGTCGCTGTACTTGCAACGTGTAGTCTTGGAACAGCATGATTTGTTGGTGTTGTATTTAAATTTCTGTGAGTTTTCTGTTTTCTCTGAGTACAGTGTCTCTGTCCCTGTAATTCAGTAACTTAAATAGTAATGGTCGTGGTTTGGATCCTGGGGGCGGTCGGCGGGCCGGTACACGGTGTGCTCTTTCCACTACAAATTGCAGGGACAGTGTATCTTCTGGGATGAGTTCTCGAATCCAATTTTCTATATATGTGACCAGATCTTGCCCTCCCTCTCCTTCAGGAAAGGCCAACTGCACGTATGTTGTTTTTTTTTTTTTTTTTTTTTTAAATTATTTTTATTGCAGGAATCAGTAAATCGTTACATGATCGGCCAACATTATATCTCAAACCAAAGCATTGAAACACAGCCCTCCATCCCCCTCCGGGTGTTGCTTACACAGCCATTCAGCCCGCAACCCTGGGGTCGGGCGGCGAAATTCAATGGGGGCTCCGGAGGATGTCGAGGTTGGCCCGGAAGATCCATTGTCCTTCATCTGCTTTTCTAAACAAGCCTATAACTCCAAAAGAACCCCCCACCCTCCAAACACCCCAATCCCAGGAAAACCCCTCCCCCCCCCCCGCCATCAGCGCGCGGTATCAACCGCAACCGGATCTTCTAGAGGACCCATAGGGAAAACCAATACAGCTGAGAAGTGCAACCATCTAATGGGACTCTGGGCGCGCCGCTTCCTCACGTTCGGCGTCGCCGGGGGCGCAATAATCCCTAAGGGCCTGCACTAGCATCTCCCACTCCAGCGCTGTCTCCTCGGCCTTCTCGTTACGCTGCCTCCAAGCTAGCTGGTATCTAAGCGTGCTCTCCCCTGCTGCCCACTTCAAAAATTCGCTGTGCCACCGGCTCCCTGTCGGGCCGGCCCGTGCCTTCCAGTTCCTGGTCACCTCCCGTTTAGCAAGGAGCAGCCCCAAATCAATGAATTTACTAGATATTTTATTCTTGGGGGTATGAGGGAACCAGTGCAGGAGACCCACCGCCGCATCCAACGAAAGGGATCGCCCCGTCGTCTCCTCCAGGGTCTTCCCCACTTCCTCCCAATAGGCCGACAGTCCCGGGCAGGCCCACAGCATGTGGAGAAGGTCCGCCTCCTGGGCCGGGCACCTGGGGCACTCCGCCGATGCCGTAGCAAAATATCGCCTGATTTTCACCGGGGTCA
This sequence comes from Triturus cristatus, assembly GCF_964204655.1. Lineage (NCBI taxonomy): Eukaryota > Metazoa > Chordata > Amphibia > Caudata > Salamandridae > Triturus > Triturus cristatus. Next base: position 1,042,539,248 of record NC_140593.1, on the reverse strand, counting down.
AATATGCTCTATGGAGCACATAATAATGGACTAATTGAAAGCGGGCGTGGCGTGTGCCCTTCCAGGCTCGCCGCACCAACTGAGCCCAGGTCGTCTCTGGGATCTCCCTGCCAATGTCCTCCTCCCATCGGTTTCTCAGGGTGGTGAGGGGAGCCAGCCCCTCGTTGAGCAGTCTACCGTAAAGGCAAGTGACCGCCCTTACCGTGCCCGCGGACATCATCACGTATTGGCACACCTGGGATAAAGGGGGTTCCGCCTGCCCGGACCGCCAGTGCGCCTGGACCGCTCGAACAAGGGCCGAGTGCAGCAAAAAGTCGCCGCGGGGAATCCCGAAGCGATCAATGAGCTCCTGGAATGGCAGGATCGTCCCGTCCTCATATAGATCACCGATGAGCTGCAGACCTGCGTCCTCCCAGGTCGCCAAGCGCGACCAATCACCCCCATGGGGCAAAGCCGTTAACATCCCCAGCGGTATTTCGGGTGCATACGGTGTTCGCTGGTGTCCCCGGGCGTGAGCTCGGTTCCAGCACAGGCGAACGGTCCGCTCCTCCATTGACAAGTCCTGCAAGGCCAATCGTTGCCTCATCACTATGAAGGAGAGAACATGCCTGGCCATACCCGTACCCCTCCTATCCTCGGGGCCCCGGAACTCCCGAGCGATCTCCTGGGTGAAGGTCTGGAGCTGCGCCGCTAAGTAATACTTTTCGAAGTCCGGCACCGCGAGCCCACCCTCCTCCTTCGGCCTCATCAGGGTCTTGAGGGCCACCCGCCGGCGGCCCGAGCCCCAAAGGAATCCGACTATCAGTGACCGTAATAGTCGAAACGTGGTCAGTGGAATCCAGATCGGTAGTGTCCGGAAATAATATAACATCCGGGGGAGCGCCACCATTTTAAGCAGAGCAATTCGCCCTGCCACCGAGAGCGGCAGCGTGGCCCAAAAGCCCATACTGCCTCGAAGTGCCCGGATGCCCCGGGCAATGTTCCCATCGAGGAGGCCAGAGGGTTCATGATAAACATACACCCCTAGATATTTGAAGCAGTCGGGTTCCCATCTAATCTCCCTACTTAAAGCAGGTGTAGGGGTGCCCCTGCGAATCGGGAAAAGACAAGTCTTAGTCCAATTCACTCGGAGGCCCGAGACCTCCCCAAACTCCGTGAGCGCCGTCGCAGCTCCCTGTAGAGCAGCAAGCGGGTCTTCTAGGAAGAGCAACAGGTCGTCTGCGTATAGTGAGACGTAGTGCGGGCCCGACAGGGTCCATAGGCCCGCGTAATGGGCCCCCGACCGGAGATGCAACGCAAGAGGCTCCACCGCCAGCGCAAAGAGCAGTGGGGACAGCGAGCAGCCCTGCCTCGTGCCCCGTTCCACCGGGTATCGTGAGGAAATCAGCGGTCCCGCCCGGACCCTGGCCGACGCCGAGGCGTACAGCACCCTGGTCCATCTGACGAAACCCTCCCCGAGGCCGAACCTCCGCAACACAGTGCAAAGGTAGTCCCATTCCAGGCTATCAAAAGCCTTCTCTAAGTCCACTGATAGGACAACCGGGCACGGGGCGTCTACAAGCGGTTCCCCAAGCAGGCGGCACAACCTGCGAATGTTCATGGTCGTGTTACGCCTGGGGATAAAGCCAGCCTGGTCCTCATGCACCAAGGAACTCATGTGCCCAAGCAGCCTCGTGGCTAAGATGCTGCTCAGTATTTTATAATCCACCGTCAGCATCGATAAGGGACGGTAGGACCCCGGATCGGATGAGTCCCTGCCGGGCTTGAGGAGCGGGACCACCAAGGCCTCACACATCGAGCCTGGAAGACGCCCCAGCCTCCTCGCCTCTTTATATACCACCAACAGCCTAGGGGCTAGGAGGTCGGCATAGGCCGCGTAGAACTGTACAGGAAGCCCGTCCAGGCCCGGGGTCTTATTTCTCGCCATCTTTTTAATGGCGCTACGGATCTCTCCCAGTTCTATGTCGGCCCCCAAGGTTTTCGCCACCTCCTGCTCCATTGGTCGAATCTCTAGGGGCCGTAAATAATTATCTAGCAGGTCAGGGTCTCGGCCAGAGCGACTACGGTATAAGCACTCATAGTATTGCCGGTAGCAGCTCAGAATCGCAAGCTGAGTATACACCAGGGTTCCGTCCGCCCTACGCATGGACGTTGTCATTGAAGTCTGCCGCGTAGGGTTGGCCAGCCAAGCCAACAGCGCGCTCGACCTATCCCCCTCTGCGATGGACCGAACCGTATAGGCTTTATAGTCAAAACAGCGGAGCCGTTCGACCTCCGCCGCCACCGCCTCTCTCGCCTCCGCCGTGCGTACCTGTAAGTCTGGGCGCCCTGGGCGGCGTAATTCCAACTCGCGGAGTTTCCGATCCGCTGTCTCCAGGTCTGCGAGGATAACTCGCCGCACCCCGACCTGTTTAGAAATGCAGTACCCCCTCACCACCACCTTAAAAGCGTCCCACTCTAACGCTCTTGTGCTCGCGGTGCCACCGTTGGACGCGAAGTACTCCGAGATCGTGTCACCCAGACCCGCCTTGAAGACACTGTCCTCAAGGGTCTCGGGACGCAATTTCCAGGTGGGCACCGCTGGTACCCCGGGAAACCAGCGAAGGTCCAACAAGAGGGGGTTATGATCAGAAATGGTTCTGGTCAAATATTCAGACCGGACCGCCGCCGAAACCAATTCGGGCGAGCCAAGAAATCCGTCCAGTCGAACGTGCAATTCATGGAGGCTCGAGAAGTAGGAGTAGTCCCTAGTTGTGGGGTGTTGCGCCCTCCAAATGTCCGTTAGACCCCAGTGAGTCTGAGAGTCCCGACGGTCCCTAGCCAAACGACGAACCGGAGAGTCAGGGAGGGGTGGGTGCGAGCGGTCATTGTCTACATCCACTACAGAATTGAAGTCTCCACCCAGCAGGATGGGCCCGGAGAGGCAGTAGGCCAGCGAGCCCGATAACCTGGAAAGGAAGGCAGTCTGGTCGACATTAGGAGCATACACACAGCAAACGTTTAGGTCTCTCCCTCCCAAAGTCCCCGAAATGGCCACATAGCGCCCCTCTGGATCTATCACTGTGTTCGTGACTTGGAAGGGGACCCCAGCCCTAACCCAAATCAGCGCCCCTCTGGCATACGCGGAGTACGAGGTGCAAAAGACCTGCCCTCTCCATCTACGCTGTAGCGCCGCCCCTTCCGCCTTGTTCAGATGGGTTTCCTGTAGCAGCGCCATTTGTATCCCCCTACGCACTAAGTAAGCGTGGACCTTGTGACGCCTGGACATTGTATGAAGCCCCCGTACGTTCCAAGTAACACATTTCAGATTGGCAACCTCAGCCATTGTCCCATATCAGTCTCGCAAAGTCTCCCCAGCTGGGTCCCAACCATGCAAGGACATCTATCCTCACAGCACTGATGGCGGCCATTTTCCCCAACCAAAACTGAACAACCCAAAAATTAATCAACTCCCCATCCACCCTCCCCAGAACAGGACCCAAATAGCACCATCTAGTTCCCATCCAAACCATACCCGCTAACAACCCACTACACCCTACTAATCCTGCAGTCGCCACCACAGGAAGGCCTTAAGGGCCAGGTGCGGGCTGGACGGAGGCAATGGGCCCTCGTCGCCCAGGCCACCAGGACTAGAGCAAGCCCAAAACAATATCACGAAAATAACCCCCCAGGGGGCCAGTCCAGGGCACCCCACCCATCCTACCCCGATAGACAGCAACTCTTACCGTCCCCCGCCGTCCCCCCGCCGGGCCCCCACCCAAACTGAAGAAGCACACCCTGCTACCCCTGTCCATCTAGTATGTCCTCCACCGATTGTGGTGTGATCTCCGGCATATGACCACTGTCCGGCACAGATCCCTCGGAGTCCGTTGAACCCCCCTCGTCACCCGGGACCCCTTCCTCCACAGTGGCATCGTCCCGCGACCCAGACAGCGCCGTCAGCACCTCCAGCACTCCCCTCCGCTCCGTCGATGTCTCCCCAGTTGAGGGACCCCCCGATCGGCCCCCACGACCTCGAGGCCTCTTGGATCTCCGCCTCTGTCCCGGCTCTGCCATCCGTCGAGGCGAGGAGCCGGGTCCACCTTTCCCCGCTCTATATAGTTCGAGCCAGTGACAAACGTCCTCTGGGGTGTCGAAGAACTGGGTCTTGTCATCGACAATTACGCGGAGCCTCGCCGGGTAGAAGAGCGAGTACTGGATGCCCTCGCTCCGGAGCTCGCGCTTGACCGCCAGGAAGGAGGACCGTCTGCGTTGAGTCTCATAGGTGTAATCCGGGAAGATGTTCACCTGGCTGTTCGCCACTTTGAATGGCCCGTTGTGTCTGGCGGCATTGAGGATCAGGTCCCTATCCCTGAAGTGCAACAACCGCGCCACCACCGGCCGCGGGGCACGGCCCTGCTGCGGCGGCCTTGCCGGGACTCTATGGGCACGCTCCAGGGTGTAGAAGGAGGACAGACCCTCCGGGGCCACCGTGTCGCGGAGCCAGGCCTCCAGATACGCCACCATGTCGCCATCCTCGATCTTTTCCGGTAGGCCTACCACACGAATGTTGTTCCTCCTGTTACGGCCTTCCGCATCCTCCGCTCTCTGCTCGAGGACCGTGATCCGGGATAAGGCCTCTTTCACTTCCGCGGCCAGGGTGCGCTGTGCCGGCTCCAAGGTTTTCACCGAGCCCTCCACTTCCTTGACCCGGTCCGACAGTTTGCCGTGGTCCGCTCTAAGGAGACCCAGGCTCGTCGCCACCTGGGCAATGTCCTGCTGGAGGGCCGAGCGCGTGGTCGCTATTGCCTCCAAAACGCGGTCGAATTGCTGCTGCAGAGGTGCACCGCCGGCCTCCTCTGGGCCCCCGCGTTCCTCCTTGTCCTGGGTCTCCAGGTCCGAGACGACCGGGGCAGTCCCCTTGGCGCCTCTAGGTTTCCCCATGTCGTCGGCCGCTCTCCGTCCGGGCCCCGGAGCAGGCGTCACCGAATGTCGGCACCGGCTACGACTCCCTCGGGTGCTAGGCCTCAGGTCGAGTGCCGGAGATCCCCGTCTCCAGGGCCCGTTGGATCGTCCCAGCCGCGGCCCGTGCCACCACCGTGCCGTCCGGGGGCACCGCGGAGGAGGCGGGGACAATCGTCGCCGGGCCGGGCAGGCCCACACGGCCGACCGAGTCCCGGAGCGAGTGTCACCAGCTCTATCGGATAACTCGCGGCTCCAAAGGGTTGCGCCTCCCATGGGAGTGGGTCAGCCAGGAGAAAGTAGCCAAGTGCGATGCGGGGAGTGGGGCCACCGTCGGGATCCCCAGTTATCCCCGCGTGGGATCCGCTATGGCGAGGGCATCCGTTCATCCGAGTGTAATCCCCAGGGAAAGAGACCACTCTGACCGATGTCCAGCTTCAATCCCCACCGGGAGATTGCCGAGCAGGGGGCGCCCCGCCGTCAGCGACGGTCCTCCAGTCTATCGGATCCGGCCAAGGGGACAAAGAAGTCCGGGCGCCATGTTGGGTCACACTCCGCAGTTCCCTTAACTGCGATTTTCACCGGGTCACCGCTCTTGCCGATAGCGTCGGGGGCCCCGGTAGGCCTCCGTCAGGCTGGTCACCAAAATGCGGGGGTCGGGGTGCCCCGCAGCCGCCGATTTACAGGATAATCACGGGCTCAGTCCCGGAGCCGAGCTCTCAGGCGACCATCGCCATCGGCGCCCAAGCCACGCCCCCTCAACTGCACGTATGTTGTTGCAATGCAAGCGGCCTTCCGAGTCTTCTAGGCGGTCTTCTAATACGTTGACGTGGTCTATGATGTCTTGTAGTGATGCAGTGTGGCTTTGGGTGGTAGGTAGCAGTTCCCACAGGGCTTGCTCATGTGTTTGCACTTTATCTGAGAGCTTACGGTCATCTGCTCTGAGTAGGGTGAAGTCTGAAGCAACCCTGTTTATTTTGACTCAAGTGTTGTGCGAGTTTGGTCTAGGGCTGTTCCTAGTTTCTCCACTTCCGCCAGGACAGAGTCAAGTTTTGATAAAAGTGTTACATTTTGGGTCTCACTTGTAACTTCCCCTCCCCTGTGCTGGCTTCCTTGTGCTCCTTGCTGTGCAGCAGGTTGTTGTGTGGTATTTCTTATACGACCCATGATCAACTTCTGAGCTTTGGGCATTTGGGTTTCACCAGAGGGTGGCTTCCCATTGTGCCCAGTTGGCACTGAGTTGGTTGTGTATGTTGTACCTCCTTTCCCTTCTCTATCCTGCGATCTGTTGCATCACAATGCTGCTTTCTGAGGTGCTGTGTTCTGGTTTGGAGGCATGTGTGTCCCACTGTATATCTCTATGGTTGGGGAAGAGTTTGTGCAGAGGTATCTAGTGCCTGCAACAAAGTCCGGGCTTTGTGGAGTGCAACATAGATCCTCCTTCTAGGGACATTGACTCAAGTCTAGGCTTTGGTTACTAAAGGGTTTTGTCTCTGCTTTTGGTGTGGCTTTTCCTGGTTGTAGACCTGGGGCTTCTATTACCGGCTATAGGTTTCAGCAATTAATTTATTTGCCGCCCTTAGTCCTGACCTTGCGGAAGGGCGAGGGTCTCCTTGTCCCCCTTATTGGTCCTTGCGTTAATTCTCTTCTGGGCCCACCTGCCGCTCTGCTGCTGTCTAGTATCCACTCCAATTTGTGCTGTGAAGACGTTTATTGCCTTCTGTCTTTCAGCTTGGCCCTATCCCATGGGGCTGTGTTACAGTCCCCGCAGTGGGGTTTATCGGGATGGGCTAGGGTGTCCTTGTCTGCTTAGTACCACTACGACCTTTGCTGCATCCGTTGTAGCTTGTCTTGGGCTTTCCCTCTGCCCACCACTACGACTGCTCCGCACCCGCCTTGTCTTGCTGTGTCACGCTGGGCTCGCGGTGGCCGGCTCTTTTTGTTTAATATTCTGGCTTCCCTTTATTGCGTCAGCTGCCCCTTGTGTGGTGTGCACCAGGTATTTTGAGCGCCTGCGATCAGAGGGGGGCCCCCTCTCACCCAGTACACAGCCTGGCAGGCCGCGTACCTCTTCCGCATCTCCTGAGTCCTACACTCCACTTGAGAGGGAGCTCCTGCCCCCGGCTCGTCAGCGTTTTCTGCCTGTATTGGCGGGGCTTCTCTGCGGCCAGCACGGCCGCAGTCCAAGACGCTGCCGGATGTGTGTTAGGGGCCCTTGCCTCGTCGGCCACCTAACTTTTGAGTGTTCCTTCGGCGTCTGAGCACCTCTCCTGCTTTCCTGTGGACGCATCTTCGGTGCTGCGCAAGTCAATCCGTCCTCACGACTGGCCTGGGGATGGCTTCACTGGGATGCGCTGGGTAGAGTGTACCCTCTCCTGGTCCGGGGCCAGGTCTACACGGCTCCGACCTCATCTTTCCTTGCTGCCTTGCGATGTCGTCTTGTGAGCGCTGGTGCTTACAGGGCGTTTCCTTCCTGGCGGCTGCAACGAACACCCTCTGCTCACTTCAGGCCTCACACCTCACTCTACCACTTCCCTGTAGTTTTATTCCGACCTGTATGCGCCTATGTGCACGCCGAGGATGTCTACTTCTGTTTCGCTCTGCTCTTGTGCCTGCGATGCCGAGGCTCATGCTGTAATTATCAGATAAACTAGGGCATTAGGATGGAGCTCTATGGAGCTGCTTCTTCCATATTGGCTTGCCAATTAGGGTATTTGTCCTTTATGGAATGCGCTTGATGCATTAGTTGATGATTTGTTCTAACCATATTTTTATGAGATTTGTGTAAACGTACTTGAATTTATTGACTAATCTGAATAAAAAGAATCTTACTAAACTCTTAATGAGACATAAACGTTTAAAACTAATTTAAACTCTCATCATTAACTGAATTTAGAACTGTCATTGTGATTTAAACTTATGATGATAAAATAGCTCTTGATTCAAAACACAGTGACAAAGATTCTTCACCTGAAGTGAGGTAAACTCGGAAGTCAGCGCATGAAAGGGGCTTAACCCTAAAATTCATGGTAAGAAAAGGTTAAGCCATATTATTAAATTTGCCCCAACTCCGTGCTATCAAGTTACTACATGGATGCAGAGAACATTTCTTCCACCCTCAGATCTTGATTCACTACCTTCATTAAATTTGTGAAAATTCCTGTTTTCATCTCATTTCATTAGTCCAAAGCACAGTAGTTATCCAGTACCACTGTTTTAGTGTGTTAGAATTCACACAAAAAGAGTTGTCAAATTAGTTCCTTAAGTAAATGTTATGTGCATACAAATAATGTCAAAACTTTACAGTTTTTTCTTCCAGAAATATATTTTGGCAAAATGTCTTTCCACCTGGAGAAAAAGGGGATAACTGCATCTAAGCAGTTGCTAAGCTAATCTAGGGGCTATATGAAGGCTGTATAATTGCTACCAAATACTGTAGTCAGCATTATTACATATCCAGAATGACGAATTCATGTGAAAGAGACACCTGAAACGCAGATTCTATGAGGGACCCACTTGGCTGAGGAGTAAGATACAGTGTTTTGGGAGTTTGACTGCCCTTACCCTGAGTGTGACTCTTCCGTCGAAACTCTTGAAAGACCTTGCATGACACAAAACTGGCAGACAAAAAGCGAGCAGATCACTTTGTTTGGCAATGTTTTGGTGTGTAGCAAAAGGGACATAAGGAGCAAGAGGTAGACAGCCCGAGGGCAGTGAAAGGTTGAAAAGGGAGTGGGCGCTGCTCCGCTCAACTATTGCTCTCTACTCAAATCTGGATCAGCGATCATCCAAAACTTAGGCAACAAGAAAAGCTGTGGAAGGGAAATTGTAGGGCTTGGTTGTACGGGTCAAGGAAATGCAATGTCTAGTGGTCAACGCAGCCGGTCAGGTGAAACAAGAAGAAAGTTAATTGAACCTCATGAAGGTGACCCTGAAGGGATTGTTGAATTGAAACACTGTGCAATTCCCATTATTAAGAAACTGGATTCTCATATAGATCCTCTGGACTGCCTGTGCTGTGAAGGGGGGGTCTCAGATGTTGGTTCTGGGAGCCCCCCCCCCCACCAGCAGATGGATAACTTTATCAGGTGATGTTGAACACTGTGAGAGATCTCCTGGGATTTATTGATTAATCAATGCACTGTCCAGGGCATACAGACTACCCATGCAAAGTCACTGAGGGAACTCTGACAATGGCAGCATGGTGACGGTGGTATTAAGATTTATGCACACGCATGATTGGGTTTTGTGGGCAGTCATGTGCAGAAAACCATTGGAGCATGAAGAGAATTGACTATTCTTCCCAGGTTTGTCCCCAGACACTCTGGTAAGGTGGAGATGTCTGCTTACAGTGAACAAACAAGATGAACTCGAAAGACATTAACGCTTCCCAGGGGTTTCCAATTAAACTTCCAGGGTCAAACTATGCCTTATCGCAAGCAGAAGTGGCTGCATCTTGTCTGCAGTGGTTTGCAGATGAATGGAAGACCATCTTTAGTTTGGTCCTCAGTGCAGAGGGTTGGTCTCCAAGGACGTGAGCATATACCTTTCCACCTCACTGGAAGCAGGAGGCAGGGTGGGACTGAGCGGTTATTTCCGCATTGGTGCTGCCAACATTTGTTTCTGTTTACTTAGTCTCTCTTCAGTCCCCGGCTACTGGCCTGACCTAAGCCTCTGCGACAAGTAGTAGTGGAGCGTTTGTAGAGTAGAATACTTAAGAGATCTGTGATTGCTATGTAAGGGGAAGTTCAGGCAACTGTTGTGGAGATTGAATTATGTTGTATGTTTCAGTGCATTTGAGTCTTTCAATAAAAAAAATTGAAACCTAAACTACAAATATCTAAATATACTCTGCTTTGGTATTGTCAGGATCTTTAAGAAACATATGTAAGGAGTTTGCTGAGAACCTTGCCATAACATTATTAAGTATACTTAAAAGGAAGGCTTTTATTGCTTTATTTTGACAGGTCGCAGTGCATGTTTTGCACTGTTATAGTCGAGCTAAAGTGGTGGACCTGAATTCATGTTTGCACTGCCAGTGAAGTGGATGCCATTATAGGTGCTTGAGTCCACTAGGGGCGTTTAACTTCCAGGCCCTGGGTACATCTTGTACCATGCACATCTTTTGTTTGCACTCCGTACTAAACGGAAGCGAGGCATTCCAGCACTTTACCTCCCATTGGATTTGGACTCAGATAATTATTGATGAATTACATCTTGGCTTTCCTATACTGGGCCAAGCTACAAATAATTATCTTTCAGCAATGAATTATGATGGCTGCCTAGAGCCCTCTGAAAGTCTGAGTGCTTTGCCGAGTCATTGTGGGGCATATGTATCAAGCCATTTTCCCGTTCACAAACAGGCTGATTCTAAGAATCGGCCCATTTGCGAACAGGAAAAAGCCTTTGGGATGTACTATCCGAAAAGTCCATTGCAAAATGGAGAATCGCAAAATTTGCGATTTCCTATTTTGTGAATGCATTTAAGGAATCGCAAATTGCAATGCCTTAAATGCAATTCTAGAAGCGCCTAATTTCGGCGAATTTGCTTTGAGAAATCGCAAATTACCACCAACTTCTAGTTGGTGGTAATTTGCAATTTCCTAGAATTTTTGTTTTCATTTTTCAAAGTACCATGTGGCGCACATACATGCCCTTAGTCGGTATGTGTGCCACATGTGCACACATGCATATTTCAGGGGTGCAACAGGGTGTCCTTTTGACACCCTTGCACCCTTGAAATTGCATTCGCAATTTGCGAGTACCTAATGGGTACTCACAAATTGCGAATGTTTTCCATTCCTTCCTATGGACCTCTAGGCCCATAGGAACGAATGGGAAGGTATTAATTAATTGTGAATCGCAATTTGCGATTCGCAAATAAGGAATATGCAGGAATCGTAATTAATATTGCGAATCCTACATACATGTCATTTTGCGAGTCTTTAATAGCGATTCGCTAAAATTCTCTATTAAGGACTCGCAAAATGATTTTTTGATACATATGCCCCTAGGTGTATTAGGCACTATATAAATAAATGTAGGCAGATCAGGCACAAAACACTTTGGAACTCGCAAGGATCATGAAAGTGCTATGCAAATACTGAGACAATAGAATACCAGACTTCATACACCGCAAGAATTGATTTGTAAAATGAAGACTTGAAAACATGTCTTCCCACAGAAATATTTTTGCGAAGAACTTTAATTGGAAATGTCTATCCCAAACTTTTTTGAGAAACACTTTACCAAGGGCCAGATGTAAGTCCGTTTTTTTACGGTCGCAAAGGGGAAATCGTCCCATTTGCGACAGCAGAATATATCTGCCCTTAGTACAAACGCTATTTTGCGAGTCGGTAACCTATTACGAACTCGCAAAATAGGATTTGCGACTCGCTATGAGAGAGGGGCGTGCCAAGGGCGTCCCTTCTTAATAGCGAGTCTCACTTCAATGTACGATTGTTTTGCCACCGCAATTGCGGTTTATCACCCCTTTCAAAAAGGTGGTAGCAAAAATATTTTTTAAGAGCAGGCAGTGGTCTCACGGATCACTACCTACTCTTAAAAAATGAAACAGAAATGTTTAATTTTCCTTTTTAAAATGCATACTGTTTTCCTTTAAGGAAAACGAGATGCATTGAAAAAAAACCTGCTTAATTGAAAAAGCAGTCAGAGACATGGTGGACCCAAGCAGGCCACCATACCTGTGAGTGCTGGCCAATCCCAATGGGGTCACAAATTGTGACCAGCCTCATGAATATTAATGAGGCAGAGTCATTTTCAACCCCATTAGGAATCGCAAACAGTGTCTGAGACACTGTTGTAAATTCCATTTTAGTCGCAAATTGTGAGTTGCAAAATTATGCAATTTGCAAGGTGCAAAATCGAAGGGTCATACATCTGGCCCCAAATGTTTCCCATAATTTCAAGAAAACACACAAACATTAAAACAAATGTTAAAACACATATCGTAAAAGTCCTAATATATAGATAGGTATAATTAAAAATATTATAATCATGATGCAAAGCACAAAATATCGCAGGTACACAAACAAGTTAAGTCTCAAAATACTACATTAGTAAAGCCACCCTCAGCACCTGTTTCATCTAATACTTTCAGGGCAATGGTCAAAAACATGAAAGGTCTGGGCTGGCTCGTCTATTGGACACTTCACTCTGGCCTCAGCTAAGTATTAACTATAGTATGGAATGCGAAGAATTAGGGCACTGCGTGTAGCGCTGAGAAGTCCCTTAACTGGTTATAGCGCTGAGAGGTGCAGAGACCTTCAGCAACTTTATCTGTAGAACCTGCACCAGAGGTCATTTACACAGCTTATTGTGCATTATTACACTTAGGGTGGTAAATCACACACACAAACACACCAGTGAAATGTTAAAACACAAACAGCTATGCAGGTTTGTTGCATCCAAACACTCATATTTAATACAGGCTTCCTCCTGTGACGTATCCATTCCTGTGAAGCTGCGTACACACAGCTTCACATACTGCTTGCAGTTTCCCTGCCCCTAGGAATACATATATGTATTTGACTTAAATTGCTTTAAGGGGATAAGATTAGTACTTCGTGCTCACCTCCATCAGTCACACTACCACCCATAACTATCTTCATACTAACAAAAATATGTATTCTAAGAACACTGTGAAAACAACCAGATATATGTCTCAATTGTTTTTATTAAATATTTATTATAATTATAGAAATCATCTACCAATTTATTTTTTGTTCTGTATTGTTACACCATAAAAGACAACGTAAAAACAAGCAACAGGAAAAGCTCTTAAAATTAAGCTACTAGACAGATTAGCTTTTAAATTCATTACCTATCCACTGTGCAATGATGAATTAATTTTTCATTTACAATCGTTCAGTGCTATTATTCTTCGTCAATGGGTTTCTGTTTTGTCCGTAGATTTTTTAGATACAATTCGAATCATATGTCTGGGAAGAATTTAAACTCAAAGTCCTGAAGAAGTTGGTTCTCAAGTATTTTTTCCACCAAAACGAGTCTTTCCCCACCCCTTTGTCCTCAGGAGCTGAGGTAAGAACTGTTAATATCTCCTTTTGTGTGGGAAGGCCTGTGTTCCCTCGGCTGCGAAGCAGAGTAATTAACTTGGCCCAGCCGGGTAACAAAAGGCCTGGGCTCTGATCCTGAGCAGGGCCAGAGAAATATGACAATTCTGGACAAACCATAAATGTACATGTCAGATCATGGGACCTGCATAGGCAGACTGGGCAACCATGTTTCACCCCAGTTTCATACCTCATTGGACTTTGTAGGCCTAAGGGTAGCAAAACTGCACTCTAAGGCAAATTTCCCTCTGTGTATAATAAAGTGGCACTGCAGACAAAACAGTAAACCATACTGATTTTACCTATGAGTGCCCAATAATAATATGAGGCCAGGTCAATATCTAACTCAGTAGAGCCCCCCCCCCTGCACAACGCTACCTGTGTGCAATTATCAGACTGCGAACGATTGTAGTCCCACATGCATAGTTTCACATATGTGCACAGGTGCTCATGTGTAATCAGCTAAGTACCCCTCACCCTAGCTGCGATGCAGCAGCCTTATCTTAAAAGGCAGACAATGGAGGTAAACACACGTAGTCCGTTTAACATGTGAATGTGATTACTGTGGGTGATACACAAGTAGTGAGACTCACCCATATTAAGGAGTGCAAAACCAGGTGATCAAAAAATAAAAAAATCGAGGCGTACCAAATGGGCGGAAGACTATTGCAATAGTGGTCTTTTATGGTGTAACAAAATATAACAACAAAATGAATTGTGAGATGATTTTTATAATAATAATAAATATTTTAAAAGATTTTTTGTGATTGTTGTCACAGTGTTCTTTGGGCCTCATTTATGAGGCCCTTTGCAGCAGTTGTGTGCCCCCAGAACGTCACTTTTTTGACGTTCCAGTGCCACGGCTTACTTACAAGGCCACGTAAAGCCACTTTATGTGGCTTTTCATGGCCCTGTAAATATGTGCCCCTTTCACGCAGAACACTGCATGAAAGGGGTGTTCCATGGGTTTTGCTGTGGGTGCTCCCAGGCAACACCCATGGAATCTGAAACATTCCCAGATTTACAGGAAATCGTAAACCTGGGAATGTGTCAAGATCGTTAGGAAGGCGCAACAGGGAGAAATGCTTTTATTTCTCCTCGTTTTTTCTTTTTAGGTCGAGCCTAGAGCAGCGCATGCGCTGCTTGCTAGACTTTTAGTAAGGGGGTTTTCAAAGTGCTACCACTGGCCTCAAGCTTGCGTGCACATGAGCGTGCACACACGCAGCCGCCATGTGGGTTTCTTTCAAGGCTCATTAAGCCTTGCGTGCCTCTATCCGTGCTTCAATTCCCTCCCCCTCCCCCACCACAGATCGCGTCACTCTGCTGGCCTCCACTCCCCCCCGCCTCTCTATACTGCAGCAGGCCGTTTCAAATTTTCTTTTTCCCGCATCCATTACTTCCCATACACAAGTTGGCTCCTTCCCTGACACTTGCTGCATAGCTGCTCCCTTGCAGTCTCACATTCATGCACTGTTGAATTTCAAACCAGTCTCAGTCAGCATGTGTAAAGTCATGAGAAGAATTGGGAGTTGCACTTTATGCAAAAACGCACACGCACGCACCACTTGCGTGCTTGTTTTCTCTCTCTCTCCTGGTCTCTCACTTACTGCCCCTATATCTCTATGTCTTCATTCCTCTCTCTCCCTTTTTCTCTCTTTCCCGGTCTCTCTCGCTCTCTCGCTTTTCTGAAGTTTTTTTAAATATATAGCGCTAACTCTACTGAAAGATATTGGAGCGCTTTACATGAGCGCCCAATTACATTACACAAGATCGCACACCTTCATGTTTCTCTCTCTCTCCTCCCCCCTCGTTGACTCTTACTCTCTCACACTCTTTCTCCTTCACACTGTTAGGGCTCTTTCCCAATACCCCACCCCCACACCTTTACCCCCCACCCTCACCTGACTTTACTCACTCCCTATTTGATCTCCTTCCTCATACTCATACACTCGCATTCAGGAGTCTCACCTTCCCTACTTTCTACACCGCGGAGCTTTCTGTGTTAGTCCAGCCGTTTCTTTCTGTCTTCTGCACAGAACAGTGTTACATCCTATACTTCCTAGTCCTGGCTGCTCAGCCTGCATGAGTATGATGTCATAGAATGTTGGGTGTGTGTGCATGCTTTGAATGAGGGATCAGTTAGATTGAGTGGGGCTGAGCAGCAGGATGCTGCTCCCGGTGGGGCACCCTTACAAAAAACAGCTTTCCTCTCTCTGACATTGTTTTTCTGCTTTTCTCAACCTTGTTACTAAGAACTGTCAGATGGTAGGGGAGAGGGGGCGCGTGGGGAGCAAGGCATGCTTTTTCCCATTGAGAGCAGAAACTCTGTGCTGACATTGTGTATGCAACCCATGTTATTTCTAAATTCATTATCAGCCGTAAGCTAACCAATGCCAAAGTAAAATAGGCTCCTCCCCTTTGTGTGTTCTGTTCACAGCAATCTCCGTTGTGTTGATGGAAATATTTAAATAATGGATAGGGTAGAACGGGCTAGCTCCCCCCACCCCCCAAGAGCATTTCTAGACTGAGACCACCTATTATCCCCTTTGCTGAGTGTACCTTCCTCGTGTTGGGAGTGACAAATGAGTGAAAATGCCTGTTGTTTGAGCTGTCTTGGCTGGACCAAACCGACTGGACCTTTCGCTCTTACCAGAACTGATCCTGTAGTCTCAATAAGAGAGGTTGGACTGTCCATTAAATGTCAGTCGAGGAAAGGACATGGCGGTTGTTTCTTCCTCACATTTAGCCAGTTTCTGCTTCAGATGTCCCAGCAGCATCAGCAAAAGCTCCTTCTGTGCTTCTAGGGGCTTCAAAAGCCAGTGTGTGCGTGCAGTTCATATAGCGCTTCCACTCACACACATCTTTGCAATTTGCATTAATCCCAAGTTATTCTTCACATAGTTTTGCAGTTATCCTTGCAATTCATGCCTCAGTTGCCTTCAATGACTCCAGTGACTGCACTGGTTCCTGTACATCTAAAGCCTCGTTGCTAACATCCCTCCTCAGCCTAAAAATAACTGTGGCCCAGATGTATTTGCTGTCCCAAAGCCGCGGCAATATTCTGAGATGTGATCCTGTGACTACGAGAGAAGAAATGCCATACGCCAGAAATCTAGAGTCCAGTTTGTTGCCATATCCTGCTTCGCCAATCCAGGTGCATACGTTTGGCACTTGGATAACTGTGTGTTATTTGAGCCATACGTGCTCTGAAGGTGCATGGCTAAACACTAATAAGGTCCCAAAGGCGAGACCTATTGGCTATGCCAATGATTGTTTCTGTGTGTGATGCATTCTGCAGTACACATAGAAAGAAGAAATAGCCTGAATGTATTACTTTTGTGCAGGAAGGGACACCGCAATGCAGGCACCAATGCACCATGGTGCAAGGGTGTCTGCGTTGGAGCATGGCACCCCATTGTGCGCCAGCGCTGGGGAAAAGGAAAGGAATGCACTGTATCTCATAGATACGGCACATTCCTGCCCTTTTCTTTTGACGCAGCGCAGTGCAGCAAGATTCCCTGCAGCGCTGCCCTGCACCAAAACCTCATAAATGAGGCCCTTAGAATATATCTTTTTGTTGGTATGAATATAATGTGTGGTTGGTGGTGTGACTGAAGGAAGTGCTTAAAAAGTCCTTACCTAGGGGAAACGTTTTTGACGTTTAGTTTGTAATATACTGTCCCCTTGGTTTGAGGAGTTGCTTTCTTTAACAGCTTAAGTGAAAAATTAAACAGTTTTTAAATTGTATGCACATTTAATCAATTGGGTGTATTTAATTTGCAATTGCATGATAAAGCATTCATGCACTTAACCAGTTGCTAGATCATTTGCTCCAACCTCCTAGGACACAAACATTTTACTAACTGTGTTTTATGTTAAGACCTACTTCTTTCTGGCAGGGTTGCAATGGCATTGATAGATGGTTTCATGTTTCAATTTCCACTGTTATTATTCACTGCCTCTCCTACGTCCAGAATGAGGGCCTGGGGCAGGGTGTAGCTCTTTGTCCAGATTGGCTTGAACCCAGAGTGATGTGACCTGTGTTATTCCAAGAGGAGTAGGATAGCAGATCCAAAGGTGCAGGGTGGATTTCTGTAGTGCCACACGCCCCTTTCTGTGCCCATTCATGTAATGAACCAGGCAAACCTCCTCCACCTGGTGAGTCCCAGTCCAGCAACAGGGCATTCATCTTCTCCTCATCCATATAGACCACAGGCACCACTACTGAGTGCCCACTCTTCGTCGGACGGTAAATCCTTACGTGTATGCTCTAATCCAACACTGGAGAACAGAATAAAGGTGGTCTTCTCAAACGGATAAACCCAGGAGACTCTCCAATGTGATGGTTTGTCGTCATAATAGCACTCACTCAAAGATTCATCCGCATGTGCACACTTTGCTGGGGATTCAGTTAGACACGTAGGTTTTAGGTTATTGGGAGCAAAATATCGCCAGCCTCCAGGGTTGTTCTCACACCGGAAACTTTAGGCCACCTCGGTCTTGGATCCTGGTGCTTCCCTATGCTATGGGCTTACCCACCTGTCTAGGGGCACGGGAACAAGCCCAGCACGAGATGCACTGTAGGAGGCCTGCGGGTCACTCCTTATCTTCCGCTAAGGGAACTATCACAGAAAGTGGGCTTCCCTTGACTGCCACCTAGAGCATCTGGGTTTGCCCCTCTCATACTGATCAGACTGGGTACGACACCAGCATACAACATTTAGGTAAGAGGCAGGGCAGTGACCCGCCCTCTGGTTGGGGGCCTTAGTTGAAGGCTACATGTCTGATTAACTTACTGGTGTCCACTAGTTCCCCACCTCTCAGTTCCTCCATGAAGGGGCCATCACATCCTCTTGGATGATTCGGGGGAATCAAGCCACTATGGGTGAATAACCCAAAAATGCTCAGGATAAGTCTAGTGCCAAAGTGTTCCACTCTTGGGTCCAGTCTTAGGTCTTGTCCCATCCTAGAGGTACTCTTCCCAGACTAGGGCCTCCCCCAGGGTCACAAGCCTCAGTGCATTAATAAGCATATACAGATGTAAAGACAAATGGGACACAATACAAGACATCATCTTGTTCAAACTCTCAAGCACTCACCTTCACCTCAACACCATCCCCAGCATTCCTAAGGTGACTTTTCAGGGTGCCTCAGCTCTAGCTGGCTTTAGAATATTCTTCACACAAGAGACATACTTATAGGCAAGCCTTCACATACAGCAAAAAATATACCATGGTAAAGGCACTCACAGTAGGTTAGCGCTCTAATGTTTCATGCCTAAGATTTGATTAAAATCTGAACCACACTTGGTCCAGTGCACTGACTTCACTCCTGCGTTGCAGGTATCCTACAGAATCATGCATCCCATATTCCCATAAAGATTACGTTTTTCATAGACTCCATTAATATGAAAACATTTTTTCACACACGCGCAAACACCCACACACACACACACATACACACACACACGCACGCACACATGCCACTATGAATGAACACACTCTTTCAGAGCTCAGCTCACTCGTCTTTGCACACCTCTACAGTTAAACCTTAACTTCATTATTTTTTTCTTTTTCTTTTTTTCCCACATCCAAGTTATTCACATTCAAAACCTTTCACTGCTCCAAAGCTAACTATATCCTCGTGCTCTCACTAAGGGGTCGATTACAATGGCAGGCGGATCGCCACCGCCCTGCACGGCGGTGACGATCTGCCTGCCATAATCCACCGCCCGCCACCCATTCCCCCGCCATATTACTATGGCAGTGGGGACCCCGGCGGACGGAAAGACCGTCCGCCGGTTTTCCGCTGGTCGACTTGTCGACCGAGTAGGAAAAAGCCCATAACATGGAGGCGGTGTCTGGAAGATACCACCGTCCATATTATGTAGCAGGCGGTCTTTCGCCTTTCCATGGCGGCATTGCCACCATGGAAAGGCAAGCGGTCCTTGCTGTTGGGGCCCGTAGCGGGTCCCCAGGGTGTTGAGGCGGTGAGCGGTTCACATGGGGGGTAACTATGGTACCCCCCTGCATTTGCATGAACAACGTGGCAGGCACCGCATGGTGCCTGTCACGTTGTGCATTCAAATGCACAACTTGCATTTCTAACCTTGCGGTGGGTACTGCTGGCAGCTCCGCCCGCCGCAGTGGCGGGAGCATCCAAATAGCACATGCGGAACCACTGTATGCATAGTGGGCGGTCCCATTTCCCGGGGCTATGGCGGGCGGACTTCATGCTTATCAGCCCCTAATATAGGACCTGGGATCTGATGCAAATCTGCTTGTCAAACCTTCTGTAAGTGTCCTCTCTTCAGCTCTTTTATATCACCTAGGAATTTCTCAATGCCTGCAGGGCAGGAAAGGGCCAACAGTGGGTCCAATTATTAGCCCATATTAAGTGCTACATCTACAACAAACCTGATTGCCACTTGTTAAATCAAGGGCACAGCAAGGGGGGTTTGGCAACTCTTTGTTCATCAAATTAGTGCAATTAAATTGATGGAAAGCATCCCTTAACCAATGGAATCTACCCAAACTGCTGTACCAATGATTTTTGCAAGGCCACTATGGTGACAAATGATTATCTGCTCCCAACTTTATGCAGGATCTGGACCGATTCGGGCTGTGATTACATTTTTAGACAATTTAATTAGGTCCCCAGAGGATGTTAGTTCTGAGGCAATGGAGATTAGTTCTAATCTCAAGAGCGTCAACTTTGATAAACCAGAATTGTTGGCTTAAAACGAAATAAGAAAGTCAACTATAGTGCAGTATTCTCCTGCAGTCTAAATAGGAGAAATGTCTATGAAATTTATTGGAAATACTTGGTTTACAAATTCAAAAAGGGGTATTTTACCACAGATCCCCCAGTACACAGTACATTTGAAGTTCGTGCAGGAAAATCTACAATGGATAATTTGTTTATACCTTTCTGTTAAAGATATCTTTGCCACAATTTTGTATAAGCGAAATCGTAAAAGTGATCACTTTCCACAATGCATTGAGTGACTCTATTGAGAATTGTTCCCAACTGCTGTCCCCATTCATATAACGTGGGGATTAGAGTAGAACTGATTGATCAGCCACATGTCTAATCCGATGGGTGAGCTAAGGAAGGATGGAAAGCGATAGCACGGGAAAACTTAATTTGTGGTCTGTTTAATGAATCTGCCTGGTGGTGCTGGAACTGAAGCATGCAACAGGAGGGGATGTTCTTTATATGGGGAAGGAGCGGCCCATAAAGGTAAGAGCGGTGGGGCGGGGTGGGGGGGGACTCGACTGAAGACAACAAGGGAAAATTATGTACTTATTTAATTTTCCCTTGTAGTCGTCTGTCGAATCCCCCACCCACCCCGCTCCCCGCTCTAACCTGAACAAGCCGCTCCTGATATGGGCACCAGTATGGAGAATGAAGAAATGTAAGAGATTCTTTTTCATTGAAATAGTTTTTTTTAATTCAATTTTAGAAGTTTTATATTTTAAAATTCAATTTTGGAGAATTTTAAGGATTATTAATGCCTAATTTTACTTAACCTGTTATCATCAGTAAGTCAGCAAAAATTATTTAGATTTTTAAGGGGCTGTTAAGATATGAAAAAAGGAGATACCAATAAATGGGCAACGATGAAAATAAACATAAACGGAATATAAAAGGCTTTTGGTCGTCGGTGGTGTGAAGCTGAGCAGCAGCATCCTCTATCCTAGGTGTAAGGTGCATGATGCAGTCTTGGAATCATGCATAATTGTATTTTATGTCCTCAGTAATCCAGTTGATTCCTTTCGACCGCTAAAACCCTTAGATATTTGTGTGGGCTTAAGGAGTATCGGAAACAGACTGGCATCTCACTGGCCCCTCAGTTGAGCTTCACCACAATAGAGGACATTATGTAGACTATAGCAGAGGTACCAGAGATTCAGCATTGATTGTACATAGAGCAAAATACACAAACAGGTTCCAGTAAGTCAGTCAAGATCACAGATCTTGCCTAATATATGTTATTGTTGACTATTCAGTGCATATAGCATGTGAATTACTAATATTGCAAATATTATTAGAAAAGGTGAGCAAAAGAAGACTATAAAAATATATATTCCCAGTATGGTGGAGAGTCTCACAAAATCTTATATTCTGCCACAGTGAGAAATGTATCTGAAAGACTGAAATACCTTTTTCCTTCTACACAATCTGCTAAGAGCTCTGTCTTCGCGGTCTTGGCAGTCCAAGGTCTACGGGCACTAGTCCGTTCATCCTTCATGCACAGTCTCAAGATAATGATCCCCATCCATCTATAGCTGACTAAAAGATGGGTTGTATGCTATTACACAGTAGAAAAGATGAATAGTCCTCTATGGGTGTATTTAGGAGTTAGCTGTAAAAAAGACAGAAAACCTGCATGCGAAAATTATACATCATACAAAATTGAGATAATGAGAAATACAGGCTATGTTGGTGAATAAACACCAAACCAGAGTGAGAAAATGTTGTTCTGTTCTCAGGTTTATGGACAAGTAGTGAGTGTTATACTTCAGACTAAATTGTCGTCCATTAGTGCCAGAACAGAGCTCCAAGCTTGGTGTTGAATGCTGTTCCTGAGTGTTGGTCAACACTCATGACCCAGTTATACAATGAGTTGAACACAACTAGTAGGAATCATATTTCAATTGGTCTTTAAAATAAGGGATTCACCAAACCACTCAATTTATTGGTTAAACTGAGGTCAAAGGAAGGTACATAATGAATGCAAGTCATGTGTCATCAATTACGGTTACATCCATATTTGGCTGGGTTGCTGGACGTTGAATTAATTTAAATATTAACTTTCGATGAAATTTACTTCCAGTGAGAGTGTTGGATGGGATTCATAAACGCTGTTTTACCAAATTGCTTGTGGTATCACAATTGACAACGCGCTCCCTTTTATTTTCAATGACATCACATAGTTGACTCTTTGGGGCATATTTACAAGGGCACTGCACGAGGGAGTCATCACTTTTTGTGATGTTCCGGTGACGCTGTGCCCTGCTCCATATTTAAAAGGCGGCACTAAGCCTCTTTGCATGGCTTGACACTGCCTTGTAAGTATGTCCTTATCGACACAGTTTTCTGCGGCAAACGGGTGTGCAATGGGTGTTGCTGTGGGTGTTACCACGCAACACCCATTGCTTTTTGACGCTGCTCCAGATTTTCAAAGATCTGTAAATCTGAGGCAGAGCTAAAAAAGTATGCCTCGTCAGGGGAGGCTTTAGAGTGGCACAACGAGGGGAAATACTTTTATTACTCCTCGGTTTTTGCTCTTTCTATGTGTGCTGCATTCTGCAGGACACGCAGGAGGAGCAAAATGCCATTGATGATGGTTGTTGTGCAGGAAGGTGTCCCTTGCTGCTCAACAACAATCATCCCTGCAATGCAGGCACCCTTGCACCGGTGCAAGGGTATCTGAGCTGGGGCTAGGCTGCTTTTTTTGTACCGGCGCAGGGGTGAATACAGGAATGCGCTGTATTGTTGTGAATACAGCACATTCCTGCACTTAGAAAATGGCGTGGCTCTGTGCAGCAAAATTGCTTGCAGCACCATTTCCTTGTAAATATGGCCCTTTGTTCCATCCACTGCCCCGCAACAGCCTAACATTTACAGCTTTAGGGCGAGGAGGACCGGAAGGAGCACATCTACTTAAAGTACACACATCATTTAGAATCCACACTTATCATCCCTGGGACCAGGGTTAGCAAGAACAGTGCTACTGGTACCAACGGACAAGCCAGAGTTAGCAGCTACTACTATTGGGGATGTTTCACTGACATCAACTGACAGGATGTGCTATAATATTCAAGAGAATCACAGGCTGTGTAAATTCTGTTGTGCATGGATTGAAACAAGTTGTACATTCTGTTGTGTGTGGATTAAAACAGCTTGTAAATTCTGCTGTGTATGCATTGAAACAAGTTGTAAATACTGTTGTGCATGCATTGAAACAAGTTGTAAATTCTGTTGTGTATGCATTGAAACAAGTTGTAAATCTTTTGTGTATGAATTGAAACAAGTTGTAAATTCTGTTGTGTGTGGATTAAAACAACTTGTAAATTCTGTTGTGCATGCATTGAAACAAGTTGTAAATTCTGTTGTGTATGCATTGAAACAAGTTGTAAATCTTTTGTGTATGAATTGAAACAAGTTGTAAATTCTGCTGTGTATGCATTGAAACAAGTTGTAAATTCTGTTGTGCATGCATTGAAACAAGTTGTAAATTCTGTTGTGTATGCATTGAAACAAGTTGTAAATTCTGTTGTGTGTGCATTGAAACAAGTTGTAAATCTTTTGTGTATGCATTGAAACAAGTTGTAAATTCTGCTGTGTGTGGATTAAAACAAGTTTTAAATTCTGCTGTGTTTGCATTGAAACAAGTTGTAAATTCTGCTGTGTATGCATTGAAACAAGTTGTAAATTCTGTTGTGCATGCATTGAAACAAGTTGTAAATTCTGTTGTGTATGCATTGAAACAAGTTGTAAATTCTGTTGTGTGTGCATTGAAACAAGTTGTAAATCTTTTGTGTATGCATTGAAACAAGTTGTAAATTCTGCTGTGTGTGGATTAAAACAAGTTTTAAATTCTGCTGTGTTTGCATTGAAACAAGTTGTAAATACTGTTGTGCATGCATCGAAACAAGTTGTCACCTTTTGCCTACTTTCTCCAGCATAACAAATCCACATTGATTTTGAGATCTGGATTAATAAATCAGCTGCCTGCAAGACCAATGTTACTATCTTAAAATATCGTTAATCCTTTACATCTCTTATGTTTCGAAAATACATAGAGTGGAATTTGCCTACACCCAGACTGGTATTTCCCTGTCTATCGCATGCAGCTGGCTGTTTGGGGTATCATTTTTGCGTCCTATGTAGTGTTTGGATTGCAATTCTAGTTCGACTTTTTTACATATCAGCAGTACACTGAATCAACACATGATGAATTATTTATCTCTTATATATATATATAATTATAAAGCAGACATTTTTTGTTCTGTGTTTCACTGCAGCAGGCTTTTTTCGCTTTCTCCTCAGTGATTGCTTTCACGACCTGACTTTTACCCATTGTTGTTCTTCCTCTGTTTTCACATAAAAAGTCAATAGACCTGGCTTGAGTGACGAAACACATGGAAATGCAAGCATGCACACAAGTTGTTTGTATTCGGTTTTAATGTCAATTTCTAGGAAGTTTTGTGGCTTTCCTGATGAAGGCGCAGTGTACGCCGAAACACGCATAGAAGATCCATCTAGTAGCCACTTTTTGTTTTCCATTGTTGTGTATGTTTTGCTATATTTGCATTAATCAGAAAATATTTGTTGTTTGTACCTCTTCTGCATGTAGCAACTTTTTGTATTAAGTCCAAATGTATTTTTGTATACGGTCTCTGTTTGTATTGTGATTAAAATATGTCTAAAATGAATTGTCTTTATGATATATGACTTGAAACGTTTTTGATGAAGTTGAATTAAAGAAATGAATTTTTAAAAATCACTGCTGTCTACACTGAGTTTACTACATCATGTCGCTAGCCTATATGGTCTGTTAACTGTCATAGACCTTTAGTTGCCGAGGGTTTTTTCTTCAATTGTTTGTATTTGTTAGCACATTAAAGCCAAACTTATTGACTTTGTTAATCATTGTTTTAAGACATTTGTATCACATTCTTTGGTCCCATGGATCAAGAAAACATTTTGGGTTTGTTCACGTTTTGTCAAGACATCATTTGAAAAAATGGTCTCATTTTACAAGTATTTTAAAATGTTGAAAATTGCTAATATTGTGGGGTGATTTGTACTGCGTGCACTTAGTTTGCTTTATGAATTAATATTAAAGTGTGAATAAGCATACGTACAATACAAATTGAAGCGAAATGAAATACACAGACATGAGTCTTTTTCAATTAATATACAAATGCAATTCATTTTTAGACTAATCCTTTTTAAATTGGTAATTGTTATCTCAGTGCCTCCGTTGATTAGTTAATGCATTTAATTTGCTCATCAGCAGAAAGGTGAGCTCCTTGGTGTGAGGCTGGATGTTCTCTCAGTGGAAATCAATATGATTCATTAAATCCTTGAATTTAGGTGGCAGGGGAAGTGAGTTAATGGAATACAAGCCGGGCGTAGGTTAATCAAAGGTAGACTAGACTATTTGGTAAGAAAACACATTATTGCATGTTTTAAAGCATTTTTCCTGAATATTATTATTCTGTTTGGCTTCCTTATCCGGGTAGCAAGAGTTCCCGGGGTTTATGATGTGAGGATTTTAGTCTGGACGAAGAGATGTTGTACCACCTCTCTACTCCATCCCTGTGCCTTCCTGCAATGGTGCTAATTTCATAATCCTGTACCCCATATTAGTGCTATTTGCTGTGGCAGCAGCTGCAAAACACAAGTGGGGGGAGAGGCAGGGAGGGTAAGGAGGGACAGGGAATGAGGGGAAAACACACTAATAAATAAAAATGTACCTGTTCCTGCCACCAACGCCGACAGCCGCCTCGTGGCTTGTATCCTGCAGGCTCTGGAAAGCACAGGCTCCCTACCCAATCCAGACTCTGCTCTTATGCTATGAGAGCAGTGCAAGGATTGGTCTGAGAGGCCTGGTCTGCCGCACAGACAGTGCATGGGAGCCTGTGGCTTTTCTCCAACCCGGCTGTGAGCACAGCTGGGTTGGAGAAATAGAAGTGCGCATGTCTGTTTGGTAGGCCTAAGACGCCCGGTGGAATTTACATGAGCACCTCTAAGTGCCCACCATTCCTCCCTTTTATGGCCCGGCCCGCCCCACTCTACACAGGCATGCCAGCCAGAGCCAGTGTCAGAAAAATAAAATGATATTATGGTTTTATTATCGTTTTATGTTTCTGTGACTGACTGACCAGGGGGGCGGCGCTCTTCCTCCATTACCGAGGAGCCGCCCCTGGCTAAACACTTAAGCCCAGATATTTGCTAATGCTTTCTGCCGGCATTAGAGCAGGTGGAAGCTGTAATTTACTTTCTAGCGCAAAAGGGGGTTTGCACTAAAAAGGTGCCCTTTTCACAGAACCACATCCACTTTGCTCTGCTTTGCATCAAGGGTTTGTTTCTGGGGAGGTGGGTTATGGCAAATACTTATAGGTTTTGATGCAGAGCCAGATAAACTAAGGTACCCTGACCAGACATTGCATCAAAAACTAACGCCTAATGGAAGCAAGCGGAAATAAGGGAGCATGCGCAATACATTGTACGTGTGCTGCAATGCACTGGACACATTCAATGCATCTGACTCTTCTGCGGGTGCATATGAATGTATACTGGAAGGGTATGCATCCACTACAAATCCTGAGCTGCTTATCAGACACTCTCCTCTCCTACAAAGCACAAGGCTAAGTGTGCAGACCCTGGGAGACAGGCCCCCTTCTTTATTTCACACCAGGCCTGCAAATGTTTTGGGGTACAGGAGCCTGAGGGGTTCCTCGCCACATTCTGTAGGGGGTGCCTATCCTATTCTTGTATTGTATTGCGCAAACCCTCTTGTGCTTGAGCACTGCAGATGATACCAGCAGATAATACCACCTGAAAGCCAATCCTTAGAGGTAAATTACTAGGCAGGGTTTTGCCCTCACACAGCGCAGCAAATTTAGTGCTGCATTGAGTAAAAAAAAAAGTAAATTTAAGCCTTAGTCTTGATTTGCTCTAAGACGGTCCTGAGTTCTCAATTGGGCCTCAAAATGTACCTTGTTAGGGCCGGCTTTAGCACTGGTGGTGCCTGGTGTGAAAATGTTTGTTGGTGCCCTCCCCAGCCATGGTGGAGGGGGTTACCACCTCCCCCACACATTCCCTCACATCACCTTTTAACAGTGCCCCTCAAGTCTCCATAACAACTCTCTTCCAGATGTATTTAATTAGTTATGTAGTGCCACTCATACCAGTGTAGGGTTTCAGAGCACTTTGCATCACACAAACATTACACAGATTACACAGAGAAAATCAATCATACGTGTGTAAATCAGCATATAGGAAATGTTACATAAGCCAGAGGACTAGAAGGTGTAGGAGTGACATGTCATCCATAATGGTAGGCAGTATAGTTTAAGAATGCTTGGTTTATAGAAGCACAAACTCAGAATTGAAAACGGAACACCATAGTTAGGGGTTCTCTTTAATAATAAGTATCGATTTCTACCCAAATGAACCCTTTTTGCAATATTAATCTATGCTCTAATCTATACTTTACAGTGTCCATGCAATTCTTTGGTGACAGTTAATAATTCACTGTTCTGTTAAGATTTTAATTCATAAATTGCAAGTAACAAAAGGATGTCTCTTAGAAAAGCAGTAACCCACTGATCTATTTACATAATATGCACTTTGTGATCTGCATGGTACACATTCTTTGCAGCAGGCATATTAATCCTATGTGCTATTTTATGATCAGTCAAAACCTCAACTAGACAAAACTCCGATCTCTCTCCAGGAAGAACATTAATCACCGGCACTATCTTGGCATTTTTATTGTTGCTTGGAAATTGCTTGAGGCACAGAACACAGCAGCACGTGCTTCTAAAACCAAAATAAATTTGGAAACACGGCGACCCCTGAAGTCAGCACCTGGTGCGGTGGCACCGGTCGCACTGCTGTGGAAACTGCCCTGTACCTTGTAACATGTTCTATTTCTGTGACGTAAAGTCACTGCTGTCAGATGAGATCAGCCTGGTGGCCCCACTTACCACACACAGTTGTCAGGTTGGAAGAGAGGTGATGCGGGACCCACCTCAGGTACGCTTCATTTCAGTGGCGCAACATTAACCCCCGCAGATACGCGGTGCAGGGGCCCCTCTGGCACTTTGCACTGGCACCGTACCCCTGGCCTGAGAGCTCTTGACTGGGTCTGGGGGGTGTTGGACACCCCCTCCATGTACTTTGCAGGGGGGCCTTCAAGTTTCGTTACACCACTGCTCCATTAACAGTCAAAGATCGGCCATTTTACGAACACTCATGGAACCAAAAGCATAGCTGTCAATAGTACAGCATATACAGAGGCATTGGGGCTCAGGGGTCAGGGGTGAGGGGTGAGGCGAGTGAACAGCACCAGAGTGCTAGATGGCTTTTTCTACCCCCAGTAGGAGGCCCCATTTCCTAGCCTGAATTGCACCATTACTTTGTCACTTCATGGCTGAGACATCAGCCATTTCCCAGTGTGGGGTCCATCTGTAGAGTTGCAGGATGAATCCTAGCCTGAAATTTCTGGGAATTACCCCACTCTCAGTACTCACAGTCTTAATGGGGACAGCAATGTGAATTTATGCTTTGCGATTGACACTTCACTGTCCATAGGGAGGCTTGGGCGATAAATTTTGTTCCGCTCGCGGAATTTGCTATATTTTGACATTTTCGCGTTCCGCGAAGAGCGTGAAAATGTCGAAACTTTCGCAATCTGCCGCGAAACGGAAGTATTTTTCTTGTTTGCGCTTTAAAAATGCGTTCTCGCGCGCGTGGAGGCGATTTACTGGGTCCCTGAGTTCGCCAACGAGTTTTCCAATCTGTTCGCGTGCGCCATGAGATGTTGGATTGTTGGTAGCCGGTCGCGCTATCCCGCGAGAGTTTGCGATCGTGAACACGTCATTGCGATCACGAACACGTCATTCGACCCGGAACAGGAAATAAGCATCGCGAGCAAGATGGCCGCGCCCATTAGCGACCGCATGGGCAAGTTGGAGATATATTTCCCCGCAAGCACACAAAAACACATCGCAAACGGGCGGGAAAAGCAATCTCCGCATCTTCGCGAAAGTTCCGCATGCTCGCGAAGATTTTGCGCAATTTGGCAATAATCACTGAAAGTCAATTTCGCAAATTCCCCCCACCCCTATCCATAGGTCGGTTTAGTCTGCCCAAAAGGGCCCATCCATTGAAAAATGATAAAGTAGCGAATTGGAATGAGGTAAATAAGATGAGTACAAACTCTTTTTGGAAAAAAGCAGCTCAAATCTAGAGAATCTAGGCGAACTGTTGCATTCCATGTAAATGAACTAAGAATGATAATGATAATAATAATAATTGTTATTATTAATGTTTGTGTCGTTATTATTGTATTGATATTTATACAGCGCTTTCCACATTATAAAGCGCTTCATAGCCCTGGTGAGGGTACACAAACGCTCTATTTGTTTTTTACCCCTGGGCACCCATTAGTGAATAATTAAAAGTGGGTTGCCTATAAGTTGTCTTAAGTCGGAGGAAATGCATGTGTCTTGTGTGAGGTTTGGAAGTAGGCTAGAAGAATTGCTTGGGGCTTCTAGGAGATAGGTGTGGGTTTTTGAAGCTGTAAAAGAAATAAATGCAGCTGCACATGCATGTACATGCCAAGAATACACTGATATTGTTATATATGAGGATGCCACTAAATATGCCTGTAAAGTCCACATTTGGAAAATCACAGTGATTCATGCACAGTTGTTCAACAGAATCAGGAGCCCTGAAATCATTTTGTGGTCAGTCCAGTGGCACAAAGTGCATAAACAGGGCCATTGGAGTTATGCAATTCTGCGACTGAGGTGGTTTCCGCATAGTAATGGATTTTACGCCACACAATTTGGCGTTTCTTGCCACATCATTTAGTCAACACTGACGCATAATTTGATCCTCCACTGTCGCATAATAGCAGTGGCCCTGGCCATAAACCACAGGGACTTGGATACCATCCTGCAGCATTTTGATCAACTAAATGTAAAAAATTAATGTAGATTTCTAGCGCTTGAGTCGGGTTTTGAGAAAAGCCGAGTTTTAATTGCTTTTCTTAATATCTCATTAGTTGCTGACCTTCCTTATTATATAGGGTGGGGTTTCCATAGTTTGCAGATTTTTTTTCTACTCTTCGTCTATGAGGAACCCTGATTAGTGGCAGAACCAAACTCAATATACGTTTTTGAATGGGGAACAGTCAGAACACCGCAGTCTAAACCACAAGTGTTCCGACTCCGCAAGGCCTACCATGTGCGTGGTTAAGACATTGCGCGGTAGGGCTTCCGGATGGACTGAAGCAGGGAGAGATATGCGGTGAGGTAAGTAGGGCTGGGGGTGGTTCAGGGTACTTTTGTGGGATGGTACCTCGGGGTTGTGGGCTGGGGGTGGGCCAGGGTTGTTTTAAGTGGGGGTGGGGGTGGGTCGGGGGTTGGTTTGCGGGCTGGGGTGGTCGGGGATTGTTTTGTGGGCTTAGGGGGGGAATGTTTTGTAGGGTGTGTCAGGGCTGTTTTGTGGGCTGGGGTGGGGTGGGTCAGGGGTAGTTTGGTGGCCTGGGGGATTGGTCGGGGGTACGTTTGTGGGCAGAGGTTTGGGTAGTTTTCTAGGCTGGCGGGTAGGTCAGGATAGTGTTCTGGGCTGGGGGTGGGTCGGGGTAGTTTTCTGAGCTGAAGGGTGGGTCGGCAGTTGTTTTCTGGGCTGGGGGGTTTGCGGCTAGACTTAAGGGCTGGGGGTTGGAGGTAGTTTTCAGGGCTGGGGGATTGGGGCTAATTTTCAGGGCTGGGGGGTGGGTCTAGTTTTCAGGGCTAGGAGGTCAGGGGTAGTTTTCAGGACTGGGAGGGTCAGAGTAGTTTTTAGGGCTGAGGGAGTGTTGGGGTAGTTTTTTTAATTAGGGGTTAGGGTATTAGGCCTCAGGGCAGGGGGAGGGGACTGGGTAGTCGGGGTAGTTTTTAGGGCTTAGGGCATGGCGGGGCAATTCTTAGGGCTGGGTCAGGGCTGCCAGGATCAGGTTAAGGGACATGGTTAAGGGACAGGGTTTTAGGCATTAGGGCAGGGGGGACAGGGTCAGGTTAAGGGACAGGCTTTTAGGCATTAGGGCAGGGAGAGGGCACAGCGTGGGAGTTGGGTGGGGGTAGGGGTATTTGCACCTCAGGGCGGGAGGGTAGCGGGGGGAGTTTATGCCTTAGCGCGGTGGGAAGGTGGGTGGCGACCTTAGCCACGCATACCCCTTTAACATGCATGCCTTTACCACAAAAAATTGTGGTAAAGCAATGCGTGGTTAAGAAGCGGTCATTGTTCAGACCTTTTGAATGGTATGGTTATTTGAACAATAACTTGAACAGCCAGTATTCCCCTGCCATCATTATGCTGTGTCTCGGCGCCGGGAAACCCTTTTTGGGTAGCTGTTGCGTCTTATAAATTTAAAAAAAATAAATAAATAAATATGGAAGCCGAGAGTGACAAGGGATTCATTTGATTCAGCAGACGAACAGAGACCTTTTAAGGCATGGGCAAAGTGGGCTCTGGCCCAGGGCCCCAGCCTTTCAGGGTGCCCCCTGATAGAGCCAGCTCTGTTCTGCAGAGTCTTTCCCCAATGACCTTGAATAATTCTTAAACAGATTTTTTTTAATCCCACTTTCCTTTAATGAGGGTGATATGTGTGAGTCTATTACAGACACAATGTTGTGTTTATATTTCATGCAACTTCCAAAAAAACGTTTCTTTTAGATCAAACATGACCTTGCATATAAGAAATTGGAGGATGTCACAGAGATTACTTGCAGTAACATTGTCGAGCTGCTGCTGAGTTACAATATTGAAAACAGCCATCACTATTCCTGAATATTAGATGTAAACACATTTATAACTTTGACACATGTTCTTGTGCACTGTCAGTGACCTGGCAAAGAGGGCATAAAGGAGCAGAAATTGGATCATTAATTCAAAGTTCTTCAGAACAGAGGCGCCCAAAATACCTTTGGCCCGGCCCCAAAATCCTTAAGATGTCCCTGCAGACAAAAGCTGTGCTTCAATAGAACTGGATCAATGCTTTATGATCCTGTTTGAATCCAATAATATAGCGCCTGGTGTACAATGCGTCTCGCGGTCAGAAACCCCTAAATTCACAAAATCACAGGGATTGCGACCGCAAAAGGACTTTGTACAATGTACAAAGCCTCTTTTAAAACTCAGAAAGGTTTTTCCAACTCGTAAAAGTGTTTCTGCGACTCTTTTCAAATTTTCAATAGGCTGGGGTGAGAAAGCAGTGTCCCCCTCCTATCTGCGAGCTGCAGAGTG
Organism: Triturus cristatus; assembly: GCF_964204655.1. Taxonomy (NCBI): domain Eukaryota; kingdom Metazoa; phylum Chordata; class Amphibia; order Caudata; family Salamandridae; genus Triturus; species Triturus cristatus. Next base: position 1,042,507,176 of record NC_140593.1, on the reverse strand, counting down.
ATGTGTCAAGGGTTTGTGCACACAATTGCTGTTTCGAAATATTGATTAGTTCCTGATTACCAAGTTAGAGTAATAAGTGATTCATAAAGAGGAAGTTGCCCCTGTTGGAGAACCACTGCTTGCTACCTCAATGTCTTTTCAAATGGGTAACATTTTGTTTTATAAAAAGGGACAACTTTATTGCACACCGGCTGCTTTACAAAAATGTTTCCTGTTTGGAAAGGGAAATGCAGGAAAGAGGACTGCTGTCCCTTGCAGGCTGCGAGAGCTTGCATTCGTGACCAATCACATGGACCGCAGATTCCGACCTGCCTTATTAATATTCATTAATTGGTTGTTATGCGATCCACTCCTAATGAACAATTTTCGATGCAACCTGTTGGTAGATAGGTCACATCACAAAAAAAGTCCCATTCGCAAACCAGTCGGTTTGTGAATGGATGACGTACATCTAGCTCATTGTGTCTGAAAACCCGTTTTGAGCCACGCGCAGCCACGGTCCGTGCAGGTAACAGCGGTGGAGAGGTGGGGCCGGGTAAGTGGGGATTTCGAGGGACTATGCCGAGGGGAAATTAAAAATTAATTTTCCCTGGGCATCGTCCTTCGAAATACCCCCTTACATGGCCCCACCGCCGTTACCTGCATAGTATCGTCATTGGCATCCTTTTACACCCCTCCAACAATATATACATTTCTCAAAAATAAACACACAACACAGATTATTTGTTTGGGTATAATTGCTGCAGGTTTATTACACACACCGTTATGTAATAGGTGGGTTATCTTACGGGCGATCCAAGGGCAGGCAACCAACTGGGCCGCCTGCCCGCCTGATGAGCCAGGCGGCATCGGGGCGAACCCTGCATGTGCTGCCCTTACTAGTGATCCTCTTCTCAGATCACGTGACCGTTGGTACCTTCTTACTCACGCCCCTTTCAGGGCGGAGCGTCGCATAGCAAACCCCCCGGTTGTTCAGGCCCACAACCGCCCACAGGACTAGCGGGGCGCCGACACGGTTTCAAGGACCCACCCATGAGGCTCCTCGGATTTGGCTCTGACACCCCCTATGTTGCCGCGCAGAGGTACCCTTGGTACCGACCTGCTTCCTGATCGCCCTGTAACTCTGCCACAGCTCTGGAGGTGGCCCCCGTCACCGCCAGGGCCCCCATCACAGCTATGGTCTTACCTGCAACCTCTCATCTCTAGCACCTCGCTTAAGTCTAGGAGAAAAAGGTCAATGCCTACTGGCGATAAGTGAACGCCATCGTCCTCAAAGTACCTTTTCACCTTCTCTTGAATCATCTCGTGTCTGGTGAATCCCAGACCCCTCTGGTCAGTGAACTTGCGCATTGCCCCATTAAGTCGCTTCCGTGAATGCTCCACCGCCTCCCCAGATTTAGCCCCTAGCCACATTCTGCGTGGAATCATCTCTGACCAGAAAACCTCGCATTGCCCCAAGCGCTTGCTGATTTCACCTAAATCGCCTTTCATGGCCTGCAAGAGTAACCTTCTACCCAAGGCAATGAGATAATTCCCACCCAAATGAATCACTAAAAGTTTGAGTGGAGCCCCCTGCGCTGCCAGTCTCTGTTTCAATTTGTTCCTGAGGCTGCTCCATCTCATGCCATGGAAACCCATCCACTCAAACTGTGTCTGTGGGAAACGCTGCATCCAGTTCCCAGTGCGACGCCCACTGAGCCACCCTGGAGATGCATGAATGCCCGATCACCCATACCGGGAGCCCTAGTAAGACAAGAGACACAGTTTACACACTCTACTCATTTAATAAATTGTCCAAACACGCAAAATAAGACATGAAAATACTGCAATTCACTGCACACAACAAGTAAGTAAGGTACATCAAGGGCGAACGTAGCGTTTGTAACAATCAGACTCCCACCGCCCCACCTTCTTCACGCTCCCTGGCTCGATACCCGCTTTAAAAGCAGCCGTAGCTGCCCCTCTCCTGCAGGAGTGGCTGGAGTATCTCTTATCTGGCTGAGACAAGCCTGCCCTGGATAAGCTAGCCCTAATTATTCTTTCCATCTGGTACCTAGTCAGAGGGCCCTGCTCTGCATGTATCAGTAGGTAGCCGGGGGCGTGAGGATGACATGCAAGTTACTCCCTGACCCTGTGGACCGGACAAAACCTGAGATCCCCTAGCGGCATTAGCACCACATCAACACCCCGACCAGCCTGATCTGTTTTGGACTTCCGAAGACGGATGGGCAGGGTGTCTGTGAGGGACACATCTTGGATGCTTAAGGCATCTCCCAAACTGTCGGTCTTGGATCTAGCCACCAGTTCACTAATCCGGAAGGCGCTGAAAAACGCCAAACAGAAAGCTGCCGCAAAGAGGGTTGCCTCACACTTAGAATAGGTGACCCCGTCTAGGACACCCAGCATGCCCATGAGAATGTTGAAATCGATAGGGGCCCTACTTTCAGGATGACAAAAGATTTTGTTGGGTCGAGCCCCCCCATCATCTTGGTGTCATGGCTCACGGCCGCCAGATGGCCGCACACCCAGGAGTGGCTCTTCCCCTGCTCCCTGGCCCAAACCACAAATGCCCGTACTCTGCCCTCAACTGGTAGAGAAGAAAGTCCCAGGGATTGAGATACTGTCCTGAAGGTGGCCAGGTGTGCCCCATAACGCTTCCTAGTACCTGGAGCCAGCGCTTGTTCCCCCATTGCTCTCAGTCTTTGGTTCACTGCAGGATCCTCCAGAGTTGTGCCGGGAAGAGGGTCATCTGTGCTCTTGCCCGCGGCCAGGCCTCCCTGAAGCGGAGCCACTGAAAACGAGAGAGCATCAGCTGCCACATTCTTGACCCCCTCAATATGTCTAGCCCTGCATTCAACATTACAGCGTAGGCAAGCCCTGACCAACTCCCTGAGCAGGCAGAGCACCAACGGGCATTTGGCTGTCTGCCCATTGATGGCTGAACTACTGCCATGTTATCAGACCAGAATAGGACCATTCTGTCTGACAGTGTCTCAGGCCATAGGTGTAGTGCAATGACGATGGGGAAGAGTTCAAGGACAGTAATGTTCACAGTGATGTTACGCCTGTGCCAGGCATTGGGCCACTACTGAGCACACCAGTGGGCGCCCAAAATTGCCCCAAAGCCCTCTCTACCCGAAGCATCCGTGAAGAGGCAGAGCTACTGACTGTCCACCCAGGGTGCCCGCCAGATCACCGCCCCATTGAACTGCGTGAGGAAATCGCACCACATAGTGAGGTCATGCTTCAACCCTGTCCCCAGACGGACCCAGTGGTGCTTCGTCTTAACCTTGGCGGTGGCCCTCGCTAGTCTCCTGGCAAACACCCTCCCCATGGGGATCACCTTCGCTGCAAAGTTAAGCTTGCCCAAGAGGCATTGGATGTCACCCAGTGTGGCTTTGTCTTTCCCCAGCACTGCCTGAATGTCCTGACGCAGCACCTGTACCTTGTCTGCAGGGAGTCTCGACTCGCCCTTGACCGTGTCCAGCTCGATGCCTAAAAAAGTCAGTACTTGCACCGGACCCTCAGTCTTGCCAGGTGCTAACAGAACCCCCAGGTGCCTAGCCAAGTCCTGAAAGCACTGCAAGCCTCTCCTGCACTCCTGCGTATCTGCCCCCCGATAAACAGGAAATCATCCAAGTAGTGGGTCACACCCTCAACCTTGAACCTATTCATCAGCACCCATTGCAGGAAAGAGGTGAACGCCTCAAAGTAGGCACAAGACAAGGAGCAACCCATGGGCAAGAAGACTTTGCCCTGCCACTTGAAACCCAGGAGGTGTTGGCTGTCAAGATGGACCGGCAGCAGGCGGAAAGAGGACTCAATGTCTGACTTTGCCAACCATGCTCCCTTCCCAGCCCTCCTGACCATGTCCACCGCCAGGTCCAGGGAGCAGTAGGACACAGAGCACATCCCCCCGTCTAACCAAGAGTTCACTGAATCCCCTTCCGGATATGACAGGTGCTGGATCAACCTAAAGGCCCCAGGCTCTTTCTTGGCCACCAGCCCCAGCGGGGAGATGACAAAGTGTAGAAGTGGTGGCTGGTTGAAGGGGCCCGCCACCCTCCCCAGGGCAGTTTCCTTATTGATTTTAGCCAGCACGACCTCAGGATGATCCCTTGCAGATTTGAGGTTCTCAGCGTCCCTGCTCACTAGGGGGCCCTGGTACGGAATTCTGAATCCTTCCACAAACCCCTCAGCGAGTAGCAAACTGTCCTTGGTGTTGGGATACCCATGGATCAGGGGGAGGAGATTGGAGATGATGATGGGGGACAGACCCTTAGCCAAAGGGAGAGTAGCAGACCCACCTCCAGGGAGCACAGGGGGGCCAAAGCAGCTGGGTGGGAGTGGGAGGTAACGAGGAGGTGTAAGGGGGCCAGAGGGAGAGGCTGGTCTACTTGTCATGTCTAGCCGGTTGCTGCGCAGAACTGTCTCTCTTGGAGCAGGAGGAGGCAGGATGGGAGGCCCCACACTTGCTACAGTTGTGGGAGAACCTGCATGCTTTCCCCCAAGAGCAAGACCCTGCGTTGAATAACCTGCAGGTTCCGCTGTACACTGTTCTAGCTCCCTGCTTCCGGCCCCCTCCGTGACCCCCCCGAAAGGACTTCTTGGACTGGCCCTTCGCTTCCTGCTTCAGGTCCTTGGGCTTGTCACTGTTGGAAGTGCTACGCTTTCCCATGTGCATGACCCAGAGCCTCACCTCCAAATGGTCCCACTCCAATTCTGGGCACATGGCCATCTTCTTTCTGAAATCGCAGTCATAGCGGTACCATCCCATCCCCCCGCTTGTCTCAGCCTCCTTTGTAATAATTCTGGCGTATTGAAATAACCCTGGCCCTTGCTCCGGGAATTTTTCCATTATCACTTGCGCCGAGATGGCGAAATCGTGCCAATATTCTTCTCTGGCCAGGACTGGAAACGCACTTTCTTGTCCTCGTCTTTACCCCCCATTTTCCTAGTATCGACCCCTTCGGCCCCATGCATGAGCAGAGTGAAAATGTCAATAAACTCTCTCATCCAAATTCCCTCTTTGGCTGCCAAAGGAACTTCCCACCCCAACCAGCATCGTCCGGAAAGCAGTGGCGCCATGGTGACCAGAGGCTTGGGTACCACTGCAGGGGGCAACTCTGCTGGACGCGTGACCGTGGAAACATCCTGAGGTGCGGTGGGCACAGTCGCCACCAGGGGCTGTACCAGGGGGGGGGTTGAAAATGGCCGGCGACGGAGTGGCCACCTTCGCTAGTTGCTGCCCAACCGCATCTGAGGGGCTAGCCAAGGCCGATTCCCCAACCTGAGCAGGAGATGCGCTAGCCGAGCTGACCCCCCCACCCCAGACTTGTGTGATGGACGGGACCCCAGGTGCCCCAACAGGAAGGACAGGAACGGCACCCCCCCCCCCCCACTGGGTGAGCTGGCCAGGGCTCAGCCCGCTCTGACCTCTGCCATGAAGCTCCGCAAAGTGTCTGTGAGCTTACCCAGGTCTTCAGTTGTAGCATAGCCCACCGAGGGCGGGCTGCTGGCCGAGGGGGGTGCTGGTCCAGGTCCCGGGGCCGGGGGAGCAAGAAGGGGGTGGTGCTATGAGGGGCGGCCATGGCCCGGCTCTTCGATGGCAGCTGTTCTTCTGGAAAGTCTTTGACCGTGGGTCTGCTTGTCCTCTTAGACCTAGTGGGGCCTGTCTCATCACTGGGCTCGTGTTCAATGGACAGGACCTCGCTGGCGATTCCTGAGTCTTCGGGATTATTGACCTTCAAAAGTTCGGTGGCCCAAGCCAATCTCTTGGTCTTGGCCAGGTCAAGGAAGGCTGCGATCCGCGCATCTTGGGAGATGCCTGGCTGGGTCTCATCGACTTGGGACCTCTGCGAGAAAAGCGTCGGGGATCCCTGACTATCCATCCTGTCTCCTGCGAATGCCTCACAATCTGGAAGGGTAAGGGAAAAGAATTTAGCCAAACGAAGCCACGGCCGTGATGCCCGGCTTGCCCCGCTCCTGTCCCGGGGAACACCCACTCTGCCCCCCCCCCCCCTGTTGGCTCCGTACTTACTTACGCCCAGGGGGAAAAGGGACGGATCGCAGGTACCGGTCGGAACGAGCTTCGGAGTCACTGTGAGTGGAGATGAAGGAAGTGGTTAAGGAGATACCCCCATACCTCCCGAGCACCAGCCCTCCAGGCCCCACACCCCCGCGCGGGCACATCCTGTGACTCTGCTCTGCCACCCTGCGAGACGGAACAGGGCAATCAGATATCCCTGCTCGCCGAACTACGTACACTGCTCCCTGTGCCAGCAAATTGTCCCTCCCCCTGTGCCCATACCTGCTGCTTGCGTGTCTCCCTTATGGAATCTGGCGTTATCTGCGCTGATCGTTCCAATAAGACCTGCTAGGGGAAACAAAACCAAGGATGAGGCGCCGAAAGGCACGCTACTGCCCTACAATACCGATGCTGGCCAGTGTCCACTCCCATACGCCAAGATACAGTGGATGGCAGAACCAGCGCCCTACACGACGTGCCTTCTCACCCAGGAGGCCAGCTAAACTTCTGGCCCCCCGTCTAGTTACCTTGACCTTGTCTCCAAACGTTCGATCCCGCACTTCTCCTCTAGGGACCTGCGAAGTGCCACAGCAGCTGAAAAACAAAACGAGCGGGGAGAGGCATGTTTAATGCAGGAGTCTGCCACGTAACTGTTCCCGAAAGGCCACAGCCGAGACCAAGGAGAGAGCAACGACAAGATAAATATAAAGGAGGAGCGCTTGCAGACATAAAGCCACCCACCGGCAACCCACCCCAGGCCACCGGGAAGGGGAAGTGACCGAAGGCAGTGGATCAAAAAGTACCGGGAGAGAAGATCTACTTGAATCAAGACGAAAGACCCCTCCTTGCGGGGAGTACCAAGGATTGGCACACCAGGGAGGGTCCAGCCCCCGCATGGCGCATGAGACCCCACGCGCACCAAGCAGCAGGACGAGGGGCCCTGGCAGTGACTGCGGGAACCCTAATCCCCCCGAAATGCAGCACTGGCCTGAAGAGCCCCCTGTCCCCCTCCGGCCCGGCCGCCACGCGGACAGCGGCCGGGCAGAAATGAGCGAGAGCACTCTGAGAGGGACCCCGGAATCCGCCATGGCCCGTGGCCGATCGGTCCAGGCTCTGGGGCAAAGAAATCAAATGGAGGGAGGGGGAGCGCCGGGAGCAGCGCACGCCACGAGCGGGAAGGCCGGCACTCCCCCCCCGCCACTGGAGGGAACAGACCAGAGCCCGCACTGAGGAGCTGGCACCCAGGGACTCGCACCTGCAACCTCAAATGCGCGGTCGGACACCAACGAGTCACCGAGACGAGACAAACAGCGCTGGCGGAAGGGGCGCGAACTCGGACCTGGGTTGGCGTCCGAGTCGCAGCCTGCAGGGCCGCACAGGCGAAGGCCTGACGGAGTGCACCCCACTGGCGTGCCCCGGGACCCGGCATGCGCCATTAAAACAGAGCCCTGCAAGGGCCCCCCAGGGGCCTGCACATCCCAGGGGCGGCGAGCGGGAGAGCCACCCATGGGCTTGTGCCCCCCCACCCATGGCAGGCGGTGCCATAGGCCCCCGTATAATCTGGTGCTGCCCAGGGACAGGGCCGGGGCAGGGGGGAAAACGAGCAACACTCACCGTAGGTAGATGTAAGCGCACAAAACGGGAACGACAGGACGGCGGGCGGCTCACAACCCTCGAGACGGCAAGACAGCGTGCACGGCGAACAAAGAGGCCGCCAACATGGTGGGGGAGGGATATATACCCTCCCCCAAGTCCAAGACTCCCAGGAAGTAACGCCCCTCGCGTCACGACCAGGCAGGAAGTAAGGGGGACTCCAACTGGAGTCCCTGCCGCCAGAGGGGGCGGGGGGGTGTAGGGTGCCCAGGCGGCACTAGAGCGCTGACCTCTCTAGTGGCCCCCTGTGGGTGCCTCGGTCAGCGGCACAGACTGCGGCTGGCCACGCGGCTTGTGAAAAAGTGGAAACTCTTTGAAATAATATACTAAAGATTTAGATGCCCCTTTGTGTTAATGTGACTAAAGGTAATATTGATGGTTTTCCCATTATTGAGCTGCTTGTGACCCTTACAATGTAACCACCTAAAAGACAAATACCCTTGCAGGAAAAAGTGCACAAGGCCATCAGCGACCAAGGGGGAAAATATCCAGGCTTGAAATCTTGCCAAACAGCCTCACACTGGGCTATGGAGACATCACACTGACTAGGAACTGCTTGAAAGGCAATCTTTTTTGAGTATCGATTAAAAGCACAAATTCTGAGGGATGTGAAGTATACAGTGGAAAATTGCAAGGTCCTGTATTTGGAACGCTATTTTCTGAAATACTTAAAACAGTGGCAGTTTTACATAGCCTGTTCACATAAAAGCACACCACATACAGAGAGACATGCACATATGTAAGTCAAGCAAAAGAGCTGTAGAATTTAATTCAGACAGTCATATATAGATATGGGCGCTAATGGGCACAGTCAATACACATACAAGCACTTATGTGCTCACACAACTAACATCCATGCACCCGTGCCTACAGACAACACACAATCGGTGTCTTACACACACAGGCAGTACATAATTAGGAAAACACAATTTAGCACAGTCAGAAATGCACGAGTACATAGGTGCCAGGTGACTGTCATTTTTGTCTTCTTCAGGCAGTCATGTTTTATGTTTAACAAATCAGATTTCCATGTAGAGTCTTCAATGTCCATACTTATGGAGTAAAAGGAAAACTATAAGTTCGAGGATACAGGGTACTGTTGGTTAAGACTCCAGACTGGCTGAAGGGGCAAACATGACATGGGTCACTTGGCAGCAATGCCCACACACGCTTGCATGTGGGCATTGCTGCCAAGGGACCCCTGTGTGCATTTGCACACAGTGGCGGATGGATGGATACAAAATATGCATTCGGTTGTTTGATGGTGGCATATATGACTTATTTCTGAGTTACTGCTTTCAGGGGAATAAGTGCATTTTTACATTTTGCAACAAAGTGAATAAACGTTTTCCATTATTTCATTATGATGGGTTGTCAAACATTTGGAAAAGGCTATGTTTGTGTACAGTTCACTGCATAAATTAGTTGCATAAAATTAAACTTTGTAACGAGGAATGCGGGATACATGTTATTTTTCAAGCGGTGCAGTGCATGGATGCTGAATAAACACACAAGCTTTTAGTGTTTAGCATGCCTTTTAGGTCTGGCTGAAGCTGCTTTAGCTGTACCACAGAGCTCATGCCATCTGTAAGGAGTGGCTTCCAGCTCAGCTCTCTGTTATTAGCTACACCTCGTTCCTAACCTCACCAGCCGTTGGTTGACTGTACCAACATTCACGACGTAGGGGGGTTTTGTGAAAAGGCAGACGGCTATTTCTTTGGTGTAGCAGTGAAACTAATCCACATTTGGACGGGCTTTTTGAGCCCTGCAGTCATTGGCTGACTTGAGAAAAGAACGATTTCAGCATTCGAGGCAGACATTGTAAGAACAGTTCATGTTTAATGTTTTAATGACATACATGTTGTTCAAAACGCTAACATCTTTTTATTTATTTTACTTTACTCCGTGATCGGTTGCTTGATGTGCAGTTCGGTAGTTGCATTGTAACTTTAGAAATAACAATGTATGCATTTATTCACATAACATTAAATCAGAAAATAAGAGAAACGTAAAAATTAGATGAAGGTCTCTATCCTTATTTTATTCAGTTCAATCTTGCCTTTAATATACTCATTGACTATGTTGTTTGATTTGGATGTGCAACAACTAAGTTCAAGGGCCTTGATATTTTCAAGAATAAATAAGCATTGAACTTTAATTTCTTCTTCCTCTGAGCAACATAACATATACCATACTCTCTAAGAGAAGACTTAAACGCATCCCAAATGTTAACCAAAGGGGTATCCATCAGCAGGGTGACTAAAATGAAAGAATCCATTGACTAAATTATTAAAGCTTTTAACAAATTCATTGTCTGATCAAAGGTGATTATTAAATCTCCATTGAGTTGATTTAGTACCAGCTGTCACTATATCAAATTTGGAAATAGGAAGGGCGTGCTGGGCATATAAAAATCAGAGAAGAGGAGTAACATTAAAATTCAGATACATTTCAAGTATGCCAAACAAACAGCAAGATGTAATTAACACTTTAAAGGTTTTATGGGGTTTATCAGGTGCAGACTTAAATTTAGACTTCCCATCTAAGAATCGGTCTGTTATTTCGTTATCCCCCAAAATGATATTAGGATTTGAAAGATTGCCTGTTTGATATGCATATTCTTCCAAAATGAAGAGCCAGCTTTGACTGGAGCATAGACATTACATAAGGTAAAAAATATCTTATTGAGTCTGAAATTTAGCAACACCCACTGCACATGAATCATCATATTCTTGAGAATAAACTTCGAGATTTAGAGATCTGTTTCAAAGAATCACTGCATCTCATTTGTTACCAACAACAGATTACCCACAAAAAAAGATTTTTTTTCTTTTGAGCTTTATAGATTCTATTTTACTACAGAATGCTTCTTGTAGTAATGCAATTTGAGAATCTAATTTAGAAAGTGAGGAAGTACCTGTGTCATTTATCTGGATTTCCAAAAACATTGGACATTCCAAGATGCAATGTTAACATAGATAAATGATGTGACAAAAAACATATAACACTCTGCAAGAATAACAAAAACCATACATTTACGACAACCATTAAACACATAAAGAAATGTGCTTTGTACAGATCATAAAACATGATTATATTGTGAAAAAAGATAAAGAAGTGAAAAAATAGAGATAAAGACAAACAAAAGAAATACAACATATGGACAAAAGATAACAAAAGATCAGATTAAGCGCCAGAACTCTGACCCGAAAAGTACCACCAAGGACAAAATAAATTGCACGAGACATCAACATGACAACATAGCCAGCAAGGACCTAGTAAAACCCTTGTGCGTAATCTTAAATGAACATGGTCCAAAATAACACAAAATGTTAAATTTAAATTCCTAAGTATAGATCGCAAATATACGTTAAAAAAATGACTGCAATTCACTAGATATATGTAACTGACTATTGGAGCTGATCTTTGGGCAATAGGCAGGACAGTGACATATTGGGTTTATTATAGATATTTGCCTGGCACAGTGAGACACACAGGCCAAGCACTGAAAGCTAAGAAACATATCTGCTTGAAAGCAACAAACAGAACATGACTCCAGGGGCATCGTGAACCCCCTGCTTTAGCAGATGGGGGGTGGAGTTCTTGATGGGCTCTTCTGTCTGCAGCTCAGCAAACAAAGGCTCATAAATAACGCAAAATGGTGGGTGGTTGTTTGATTGAGTGAGTGAAAGGACTGATGGATAGGTGTGTGAGTGAAAGGGTGGATGGATGTGTGAAAGGGTGGATGGATGAATTGATGGATGGATGAATTAGTGAATGAATGAATGAAAATATGGATACAAGGATGGATGAGTGAAAGAATGGATGCATGAAAGGGAGAATGGATGGATGGATGGATACAATTGTGGCTGGATAAATAGGTGAAAGAAGGGATGGGTGAATGAAAGGGTAGATGGATTTATGACTGACGGTGGATGGATGATGTTAGACTTGGCATCGTTGGCATGGGTTTCCACTGAATTTGTTGCCTTTGCCTCCAGTGCTTTACTGTGTGATGGACTTTATTTTGCTGGCCTAGATGCTTTGGGCACTTTGCCACTGCTGTTCAGTGCCAAAGTCAGGTGTAAATTGTTGTCATGGATTAGTGTGTCCACAATTGGCTTATTTGATTTGCTGCTAAGACCCTAGTACAATGCACCATGTGTGCCCAGGGACTGTAAACCTAATGCTGCTTGCAGCACAGATTGTGACATCCACATAAGCAGCTTTACAAAAGGGTCTCAGGCCTGCCATTGCAGTGCCCTTGTGCAGTTCATACTGCCGTGTCGACCTGGCAAGTGCACCCACTTGCCAGGCCCCAACCTTCCCTTTTATTACATGTGAGTCACCCCTAAGATAGCCCAAAGTACCCCTGTCGGCAGGGTGCAGTGTGTGTGAAAGGAAGGACATGTCCTGATGTGTGTGGCATGTCCTGATAGTGAAATACACCCAAATTTAGTTTTTCATTATTGAAAGGCTATCTGTCCCCTAGGATAGAATGGGAAGTTTACTTATAACATCTTATAGGTATATCAGTCCATTGGAACAAGGTAGGAAAATGGAGTTTAGTATGCCTGAACTCCGAATCTAAAGGTGCATCTTTTAGTAAGGATGATTTTTACATTCTGGGTTTGAAAATGCCACTTTTAGAAAGTAGGTATTTTCCTGCTTAGCCATCCAGTGTGCCTATGCTAGGGTAGTGTACTGACTGTCTGGCTTTGGATTGACAAGGGCCGGGGTTGTGCATTCTGTTCAGACAGCCACTTGGGGGGTGAGGTGTGTCAAGCCTTTCCCGGGTGAGTCAGGTCTGGGCTGAATTGACATGTGCTGCTTTTCAAGTAGGGGGGGATTTCTTTCACACCTTAATGGGCATGGTCTGCCTTGGACAATGCTGTCTCCACCGCGTGCCAGGAAGCTGGGCCAGAGAGGACAGAACTGTTTTTTGCTGAGCACAGCCACTCTCTGCCTCCAGAGAACAAATGATTTTGTGCTTTAAAAAGTAGTGCCCAGAAGACTCCAAACTTTTAGATCACTTTTGGAATTCAAGAGGAACTTCTGCCAAGGAGAAGAGCTGGAAGAAGCTGGAGGAGAAGTAGTGTCCCTTTGATGTGTGGTGTCTGGGATTGGCCTGCAGTAGCTGTTTCTGCCAAGGAGAGGAACTGTGTGTGTATCCTGCTTGAGAAAGTATCTCCAAGGGCTTGAGGCAGAGCTTGCCCCCTGTTGAAGAAGTCTCAGGACTAGCAAGGACTTCACCATCCTTCTGGACACCATCTCTGGAACCGCTGGTTTCAGTTGCCGCAGAAGAGAAGAGCAGCCGACTCTGTCAGCGAGTCCGTCGCTGGCTCCATGTCCTGAAGGCCCTGCAGCACTTCGCACCACATCCCTGGTCTCACCAACGTCGCTGGGTGACCGTCACTGAGCTGTTGCTTTCACCGCGTCCCGTGGGCCCTGCACTCTGCACCACCTCGCTTCACTCTGCCCAAACGTCACCGACTTCATCGCTGCCCGTCCGAACATCAACCAGCTCCGTCGCCTGCACCGCGACCTCCCAGCACCGCATCAAATACTACCTCACTCTGCATCGTAAGCCTTGGCCTCACCAACACCATTGGACAACCATCACCAAGCCACTGCCTGCACTGCGCCGTGAGAGCACCGCACGCTGTACCGCTTCCACTTCACATCACAACCGCGATGCTTGCCCCCACCGACTCATACCTACGGGATCGGATGCAAAAAGAAGGGTACTGTCTACGAGTCTGCCGATGCTACAGCTGACCCGTTCCGACGCGGTCACCTAGAACTGTTAGACTCTGTCATGTTCAGCATCGCAGTAGCCCCGGACTGAACTACCGACTCAGAAGAACTGTGATTTTGAGATGTTTCTGCAATTTAAAGGTTATCTTGCAAAGTACCTATTGTTCCAGTCTTGTATGTTGGATTTTTGTTGTTTTTGGTCTTGATGGTTTAGAGAAAAAATTGCTATTTTTCTAAACTGGTGTGGTGTCCATTTGTAGTGTTTTCACAGTGTTACTGAATGCATGCACAAATGCTTTACACACTGCCTCTGAGATAAGCGTGTTTGCTCATGCGAAGCTACCAAAAGTGTGAGCAAGGCTTATTTTAGAAGTGTATCCCCCTTAACCTGACTAGGAAGGAGGGTCCCTACTTGGACAAAGGTGCAAACCATTGCCAACTAGTGACCCCCATTTCTAACAAATGATGAGAAAGCATGCATGGATTAGTAAAAGGGTGGATGGGTGGGTGGATAGATGGATGGATTGATGGATGGAGTGAAAAGATGGATAGATGAACGGAATGAAAGGGTGGATAGATGGATAGAAGGATGGATGAGTGAAAGGATGGATGCTGGGATGTCGGGAACCCCCCCTCCCTTCCCCCATCCCCAAATTTAGAAACTACAGTTGGGTGCAGTTCTTGATGGGCCTATTCTGTCTGCAACTTGGCAGACTAAGGGGAGTTAGTGAGTGAAAGGATGGATGGATGTGGATGGATGAATGACTTAAAGGATGACTGAAAAATGGATGGATGAGTGAAAGTGTGGATGGATGGATGGATAGATGGATGTGTGAAAGGTTGGAAGGATGAGTGAAAGGGTGGATGGATGAAGAGAGGATGGGTGGAAGGACAGATGGATGGATGGAGAGATGGATGAAGTGAAAGGGTGGATGGATGGATAAGCGAATTGATGGATTAATGAGTGAAAGGATTTATTTATTTATAAAGTTTTATATAGCGCGAACAAGATCCCAGGGGATATCAGAGCGCTTTACATTCAAACTAGAACAGGAAACAACCACAGGAAAAAAACCCCAAAAAAACACAAATTAACCATAAAGTACATGAAAGTTCGCATTGAAGTTAAGTTAAACAAAGTACAGTGTAAGGACAGCAGAACAAAGAGTCAAAGAAAAAAGAAAAAAAAAAAAAGTGTAGTAGATGTTGACACAATGGGGGAAGGAACAATGTCAATGGGCCAAGGTGGGTAGCCCAATTACTGAAGGAGTTTGTTCATCAGGAATCTTTTGACTTCCAGTTTGAACACCGTTGTACTGGTGATTCTGCGTAATTCTGGAGGAAGAGAGTTCCATATCCTTGGAGCCGCACTCGAGAAGGCTCTGTGAGAGGTTCTCTTTTTGTTAAAGATAGGTGGTTTCAAAAGTAAGGTAGTAGCGCTTCTAGAGACTCTTGCACCACCAGATAGCTCAAGTTTTTGCGCCAGATACCTGGGCGTCTTGAGGTGGATTGCTTTGTGGGTCATCGTGGCAATTTTTAGCTGGATTCGTGCTTCAAAGGGGAGCCAATTTAGCGTTTTTAGGACTGGCGATATGCGCTCATTGCGTTTGGCGCCTGTAACCAATCTCGCAGCAGCATTCAGTGAAGCCCTTAGCGGAGCCAGGGTGTATTTGGGCAGGCCACAGAGGATAACACTGCCGTAATCTATTCTCGGTAGGACCAGCGATTGAACCACCTGCTTGAAATCCTTCAGTGGAAGGAAAGGTTTGATGTTTCTGAGTGTCCTAATCAAGTGGTTTGCTCCTTTACATGTAGTGCTGATATGATTTTTCATATTCAGGTTATTATCCATGGTGACTCCTAGAGATTTGGCTGAGTTTACGATGAGCGGAGTACGGTTGAAAGCAGTGAGGTGGCTCATCCAGAGGTCAAGATTGGGGGTGTACTTCTGAGGGGAGACAAGCAAGAATTCTGTTTTTGAGGTGTTGAGCAGGAGATGGTTCTCAGTTAACCAGTTTTGAGTATAAGTTAAGATGGTGTTGAGTGATATGATGTTTTCCGGGGATGAGATTTTCAAGTAGAGTTGCGTGTCATCGGCATACATGTGGAAATGAATATCCATGGAGTTAAGAGCGTTAGCTAAAGGTTCCAAACAGAGGTTGAAGAGGATAGGAGATAAAGCAGATCCTTGGGGGACTCCCATGAGAACGGGCGAAGGCTTGGAGAGAGAGTTATTTGCCTTGACTCTTTGCGATCTGTGATGGATGAAGGACGAGAACCACTGTAGCATCTGATCACCAAAACCCATTCTGTTTTGCAGAATGGATAAGAGAATGACATGATTGACCGTATCAAAGGCAGAGGAAAGGTCAAGGAGGATCAGGAGGCAGGATTCATTTTGATCGAGAATCTTTAAAATGTCATCCATTACATGAGTGAGGGCCGATTCAGTGCTGTGCCCCATCCGAAAGCCGGATTGATGTTGGTCCAAGAGCTGGTAGTTTTCTATGTGGGCACAGAGTTGGGCCTGAACGCATTTTTCAAGGAGTTTCGCAAGGGTGGGTATGTTGGAGATAGGTCGGAAATTATTGAGGTCTGTCCTATCAGCATAAGGTTTTTTTAGTATAGGGGATACTTGAGCTGCTTTTAAGCAAACAGGGATTGTACCTTGTGAAAGAGACGCATTTACAATCCTTGTCCAGGTAGGGATGAGTGTATTCTTGATTTCCTTGAAAATGGAGGGGGGTAGCGGGTCACTGAAATGGTTGGACGGGTTGATATTCCGGAGAATCTTTTTGATGTCTTGTTCACTGAGCGGGGTAAAGGTGTCCCAGGCCACGTTGTTCTTAAGGGTCAGGGGGGTGGAGTTGAACTTTTCAGAGGGGACAGGTGGAGATGCGGCTCTGGAGGAGAGGAGTTCAGCGTTCTTAGCAGCGAGGTCAGATGATATGAGTTTAGATTTCTCAATGAAGAAGGAAGCAAGATCTTCACATGAGGTTGGACTGCTTCCAGGTTCCGATAGGTTTGGACCTACAGTTGATTGCTGTTTGACCAATTCAAAAAGTTTCTTGGGGCGGTTTGCCGCTTGATCTAATTGGTGTCTGAAATAGTTAGACTTGGCGTTCCTGATTTGTTTGTAGTACATGCTCCTAGCATCTCTTAGGAGTTTAAGTTGGTGCGAAGAGGGATTCGTTCTCCAGGAGCATTCAATTGCCCTAAGGTTGCGACGTTCCGTGTTTAGGTTTTCATTATACCATGGTTTGGAAATTTTAGTTGAAGCATTTTTATGTTTGAGTGGAGCAATGTCATTCATGATGTTGGAGATTGTCTCATTGTAGGAGTCAGTGAGTAATTGCACCTCCGTCAGGTCCGCTTGAGAGGAGAGGGCAGATGTACAGTGGGCGGCTAGCTCAACAGGGTTTACTAATCTAAGGTCCCTTTTCCAAATCTTTGATTTCGTTGGTTGGGCCTTCCACCGCTGTACCTCCTTGTTGATAAAAAAACGGATGCAGTGGTGATCAGACCAGTCACACGGGGTAATAGACTCCAAGGTGACGGTCTGCCCGTTCGAAATAATGAGGTCAAGAATTTTTCCTTTATTATGGTTTGGTTGGTCGCAGTGCTGGGTCAGATCCTGATCACTTAGAAAGGTTTTGAGGCTAGAAACTGCCGGATCTATAGAGTTAGCCCAGTGCAGATTAAAGTCACCAAGGAAGATTTGGGACACGGCTGAGTCACTATTACTAGAAATGATTTCAAATAATTCCTCAATAAAGGGGAGATTGTCTCCTGGGGGGTGGTAGAAAGTGTGAAGTTTACAGACCGGTAGGTTCTTACTTGAGATGTTGAGACAGAGATATTCACAGGAGGAGGGCGCAGAGGACTCAACGGGAGAGATCGAGAGTGTGTTTCTATGAATACAGGCTAAGCCCCCGTCAAGTTTCCCAGCTCTGTCTAACCTAATAATATCATGAGAGGGAGGTACTAGGATATCGAGTATCGGAGTGGAAGCGGGATTTAACCACGTTTCAGTGAGGATGATAATGTCTAAGTCCAAGTGTTGTATGAGATCGAAGATATCAGTGGCGTATTTACTGGCTGATCTGCAATTTAGCAGTACACATTTAATTCGTAGTGTCTTTGAGGAGCGAGGAGTCTGGGTGATGTTCACGTGAGTGAGGTTGATCTTATTGCTGATTCTGTCATTGATAGACGGTCCTCTATTTGGGTTAGAAAGGATGGGCTGTATATGTCTCGGCGGGCTCCTGTTAGGGTTAGACCAAGTAGGGTAAGAGTTGAGCAGGTCCTGTAGCTCTGCGGACGCAAGGTAGGTCTCATATTTTCTAGGGCGGGAGGTGTCATTAGGTAGGGGAATGGATTTCATGGTGGAGGAAGGTAAAGGCTTCACTAGTGAAAAACTATCGCAAGATGGAGCATTAGACAGGTTAGCAGCGGTGAGGAAAGATCTTAGCATGGGGAAAAGGTCATTTGAGAGGGCTTTCAGGCCCTGTAGCTCGGATGTTAGAAGGTGCAAATGAAGATAAATTTTCTCTAGGAGCGCCGCCCAGTCAGGGTGTTGAGCGAGAGGAGGAGAGTGGGGAAGGGAGTCTATCAGAAGGGGGAGGTCTCGGAGACTGCCTATAAGGTCCGAGGTGGTGGGCGGGAGATCCTGAGGAGGAAGATGGTCATATGAGTCTGACTGAAATCCAGGAGCTATTGAAAGTGAGGAAGGAGTCTTAGTGAGGGGGGAGTGATCGTTAGGCTGAAGGTTAGGACAAGGACGTAACCGAATGCTTGATGATGCCCGATTATGTTCAGAAGAGGGCATTTGCTTGGATTCTAGCCTCTTAGGAGACACCGGGGGAGGGCTGGGGGAAGATGACTCAGTAATAGGAGGCAAGGCAAGATGAATATCATGGGTAGTCTCAGGTCGGGGGACAGATCGGCTCGGACTGGCAAGATGAGTGTCGGGACTCGATAGGTGTGGCGTAGCAACCTGGGATGGGACCCCTCTATGGATGGATTTATGAAAAAAACGATGGATGAGAGAAAGGGTGGATGACTGAAAGAATGGATGGGTGAGTGAAAGGGAGGGTGGAGGTATTGATGAATTGATGGATAAATGAAAGGGTAGATGATGGATGAGTAAAAGTATGGCTGGGTGAAAAGAAAGGTGGATGGATGAACATATGAGTGAAAGCATGAATGGATGAGTGAATGGGTAGATGGATGGATGGTTGAGTGGAAGCAAGAGTGACAGGGTGGATGATTGGATGGCTGAGTGAAAGGATGGATGAATGAATGAGAGAAAAGGAGTAAGGACTGCAAGATAAATGTATGGGTAGATTTGGAGATGGATGCACAGGTTTGAATATGGATGGGCGGAATGGTGAAAGACTGATAGATAAAAGAATGAATGGATGACAGAATGTAAGTATGAAATTGTGTATTATCAGAAGATAGATGGAAGGATGAATGGAGCGATGCTTGGATGGAAGAGACAATAGAGTTCTTCTGGGGGGGATTGCAATGACTTGCTTTGCTTGCTTGCCTGATGCCATAAGAGCTTAGGTTCAAAGTGGGAGGTATATTAATTTTCTGGCTATTCCCTTACATGACTCCATATGTTGTGGCTTCCCCAGAAGAACAGTACATCTGTCATAAAAGAGGCATCAGCA
This sequence comes from Triturus cristatus, assembly GCF_964204655.1. NCBI lineage: Eukaryota > Metazoa > Chordata > Amphibia > Caudata > Salamandridae > Triturus > Triturus cristatus. Next base: position 1,042,488,060 of record NC_140593.1, on the reverse strand, counting down.
GTGAGGGTCAAAGACATGATTTTGCAACTCTGACTACCCAAGGCCAACATATGAACTTGCCATCTGCAGAGTACTTATGTCCCTGCAGCGGCTGCACAACTGGCTGAGCCATGTCACATTCTTGAGGTTAGTAATTACTTTGTCATGACAAAGCTGGAATTGAAAAAACTGTCTTTCTTTTTTTCCAATCAGATTTTACGTTACAAATGATCACTATTTGATCAATACCAGAATCTTGGTGACTGACTGAAAGTTGGGTTTCCAGTTTTCAACAATACAAACAGTGTAAATATGTAATTCCATAGGAATCAGGAACCCGTTAGGTTACATGAAAGTGTTTAGTGGACCAAAAAAAAATGATATAAAGTCCTACTACAATCTAAAATTTGGCATTATCCCCCTAAAGAGAGTGACAACCTCTATCGAGGTCATTATGGACACTTTCCTAGTCTTTGCCTTTTGTGTGATGCATTCTGAGTATGGTAGTCTTGTTTGGATCCATCAAACTAATTAGACTAACAACATGCAATCAATGATTTATAGAAAAAAGGTCAGGATGGTGTCCATAATGACCTAGAGTGAGGTGGTCACTCTACCCCCGAATTGGTAACCTGATGGTTGTTTCCTAAAAGCACCCTGCCCTGATCTGCCTTCTGACCTAAGTTTCTCATGCTGTGCTCCTTTTCCCAGGCTAAAGGTTTTCTCCAGACATTGAAGGAGTCACACAGGTCCTGAGTTGCATCAGTTTTTGTGATTTTAGTGTATTTTGTATTTTTTTGTATATATGGTCGGTTTTACTAATGCTGCACTTATGGTGCCACTTAAGCTGAGACTGCTGTTGCCTGCTGTCTCTTCTTCCTCCTACTCCTTCCACCTCTATCCTCCTAACAACCCCATCTAGGTTCTTTTTATTTTCTCCATCCCCGAAACTTTGTAGTTTATTCTGCCCACCCGGCGACCTGTCTTACTTTTTACTGTACCCTCCCATCCTCTGACATTCTACTCATTCCTTTATCAGGACCCCAACTCTTGCTTTTTGAGCAGTCACTCCACCACCAGAATATCCCTCCCCTGTGATGCTCTTTACATCCCCATTCTGAAGGGATCTGTGCCAATCCTCTAGCACTTACTTCAATATTTCTAAATAAATCCTCTTCCTCAGCATGGAAATGCAACTGCATTTTGTGGAAGTAACACTGGTCATTCAAAACCTATATCCATATGACCATCAAGGCCAATCCCTGTCTGCCTGCAAAACCCAGAGATTTCCATGTTCATCTCCTTTCTTGCCCTATTGATTGCTGCTGGCTTTCTCACTCATCTCTACATCTTCCTGGGTAACAACTGTGACTCCAAACATTTTTGCTTGCCACAACTCTCCACCTCTTCCGAAATATTCCTTTTCATCATCTTTATCAGCTCTAGGTCAGCAACAAGTTGATTTCCCCAGGTGTACCACCAAATTCCCACCAACAAATCCAGCCTTTTCACTACTACTTCCCCAAAGAGCAACTGCTTCCCATAGCATTCCTCCCCTGCCCATTTAACAATGCAGTGCCCACATAGACATATTACCTTCTTCATAATCCTTCCTTCTATACGGCCTTTGAAATAAATGTTCAGTCAGCCTCTCTTCTCATTGCCCTATACCCAGTCTCCCTTAGCCCTACATACTTTTGCTCCCAAGGGTCTTCAGTTTTACCTCACAGAAGCCCGGCATATAACGCTCGGTTGCTGCCCCTATTCTACATGAGTTCATCCAGTTCTTTCCCTCCTCCAACCCTTCACTGTTCAGGCGCAGACTCAGCACCATCAGTACCTGCCAACCCGTTACTGCCCTTTCATCCTTATGCACAAGCATCTTCCCTATACCTGCCTCTCTCATATGGATGAAACACACCATTGACCTAACCAGATATATATTCACCATTCCCAAAGCACCCAACCATACCTCGCTGCCATTTGGAGTCTGATCAACCATGCACCTCTATGCACATTCAGCTCTCCAGTTTTACATCCTCTCATTGTAGCCCTTACAGCCCTTTGCTCTCATCACTTCAGCCACTCAGAAAGCACCAAAACAACTTTATTGCAAATATTTCCCTAAATAAACTTAACTCCCAAGTGGAGGGTCATGCAAGTCTTGCTCAGGATATCACTCTTCCCAGAATGTCCATCTTTATTGTCCTTCGTTCATCCCTTTACATACCCCTTTTCCCTTAAAAAATCTGTTACCCTCGCTCTCCCCCACATAGTTCATACTCTCAGAAGCATCTTCCTTAAAATGCTACCCTTGTCAGTTGCCCTGCAAACTCTTGGGTGCCAAGTGCTTCTCCACTTGGCTTATCAAGAAGTTTATCATATCTTTCCTTTTGTCCTCTAACCCCCTTGTTCCTCTTCTGGGCTCTGGACTCCTGGAATTCCACATACACTGCTTTGTTTGTTCTCCTGGTGGAGTCCACCAACGTCCTTTCCATTACAGACATTGCCCTGACTTCCCAATCCTCTCCATTTATGGCGGTATTGGGGTTCCATGTCATTGCATATCTGCGGTAAAACCACAAATGTTGTCCACATCACAAGAATAGTGCATTAGCAACCTCGTTGTCCAGGCCCGGTGCATTCTTCCTCAGACACATGCACATTAGTGCACACAGCAGATGTAGCACATTCACGTCCTTTGATGACATCAAATGTATCACGTGGACCACTGCCTCATGTCCTCTCTGAATGTCATACGTTATCTTCCAAATCTCACCCCTTAGTTTCACAGCTGCCAAAACTGGAAATAAGTAGAAGTATACAAGGCATTGCTTCCACTCAACCAGCTACTTCTGCATGTACCAATGGCCTTTCCAGTACAGTATAAATCCTCCCCAATTTGATGTGTCAGAAAATAGCTCCACTGTCCAGTCCATTAATTCATCCTGGAACCACAAAGACACTCCATTGTACTGGTCCAGGAATGTCAGTCAAATTATTATGTCCTTCCTCACCCTGTCTGTAATTCTTATTCTGTGATAGGGATGAGTTGCTCTTTCATGGCAAACACCAATTACCTGCCAAAGGGTCTGCCTGGAGCTACCACTCTACAGGCAAAATTCAAATGGCCCAACAACTGCAACAACCTCAACTCCAACTTTTCCTCCCACACTTCTCTCAACATCCTGCAAAGTACTTCCAATTTGACAATGGGCAGTCTGGATACCATGGCCATCGAATCCAGTTCGATAACTAAGAACAGCAGCCTTGTAGTCGGGCCTTCCAACTTGTCTGGGGCCAAAGGCCCCCCAAATCTGCCTGCCATCACTTTGAATGCATCTATCAAATGTTTAGCTGCTCTAGGCCATCCCTCTTGAAAAGAAAAAGTTATTGAGTAGTGTAGTATTTGTCACATTTTTAATAATTAAAAGCGAACAGCGCTATACATATAAACACATATTTACAAGTAAAACAATTTAAAGTGCCTCATTTTAAAGCAGTGCAATAGTTCAGAAATATACAGATGTCCAAAAAAGTTTAGTCTTTCAATTGTTGCACATATTTCATTGTACCACTGTGTGGAATTTCCTTCTGTAATATAAAAACATAATTTAAGATATTGTCCACACGTTAGTTGTCTACTTGGAACTTAAGTTACTAAACAAGGCAAAATCCATCAGGCCCGCAACTGGGATAGTGTCTAATACAGGGCCAGATGGGATACCCCCCGACCTCTTCAAAAGCCAGGTAGACCTCTGGGCCCCGATACTGACCAGGGTGCTGAACACAGCTATTGAAGCAGGCATGCCCAGATCCTGGTCCACGGCCACTATCGTACCTATATTCAAAAAGGGCAATAGAAACGACCCGCAGTGTTATCGCCCAATCTCCCTCATCGATGTCTCGGCAAAAATTCAGGGGAGAGTTGTTTTAAATCGTCTGTTGACTTGGGCCGATGATAATAACATCATCACGGATGTGCAGTACGGGTTTAGAAATGGGCGTTCTACCACTGATCAGTGCCTCAATCTGTACCTCCTGGTAGCAAAGTACACTGTGGCCAGGGAAGGCACTGTTTACCTGGCTTTTATGGATCTCTCAGCAGCATTCGACTGTGTGAACAGAAGAGGGCTGTGGGAGATCCTGGATGTGCTGGGCGTTGATCCGGGCCTGATCCATCTCTTACGAACACTCCACTTAAACACCACGGCACGGGTCAGATTTGGCGAGAGGGGGGAAGTCACAGAGGACTTTGGGTGCAGTGGAGGGGTGAGACAAGGGTGCATCCTTGCCCCTTTTTTGTTCTCGCTCTATATTAATGGGCTTGATAAGGCACTTAGAGAGCTGGAGGCCGACTGTCCCTGCATCGGGAGGAGAAGTATACCAGTCCTCCTTTATGCAGATGACGCGGTACTCCTGGCGCGTACAGGAAGGAGCTTGCAGACTCTCATCAGCGGCTTTGTACGCTTTATGGCAGACTTAGACTTAGTTCCCAACCTTTCAAAGTCTTATGTCATGGAAGCAGGCAAAACCCCTTCAAGGAATTGTACCTTCTCGATAGGCACCCATAAACTTGAGAAGGTAAAAACCTTTAACTATCTGGGGATCATGTTTGACAAGGACCTCTCCTTTAAACCCCTTGCAAAGCATAAATGTAGTCAATACCCGAATACCCGAGCAGTAGGGTCAATCATGAACTATGCAAGTAGACTTGGACGGTGGTCGCCTAATGAAATAGTAAAGTTATATAGGTCAGTTTGCTGTGCTAAGACTCTATATGGAAGTTAGTTATGGGGTTTCATAGATGTAAGTAAAATCCAAGTGGAAGAAAATAAGTTCCTAAGGAGACTCCTGCAAGTGCCCCAATGTATCCCCTCATATATCGCCCATGAGGAACTGGGCATTCCCCACCTCAGTGACAGGATTCAGCTCAACCCCATAATTTGCTGGATCAAGAGCTGGATAAATCCCGAGGCATTGTTAACTAGACAAATCTTGGAGGATTGCATGAGAGGGGACAAGGGCTTGCTAATACCCTGGCTTAAATACGTCAGGGATGCACTAGATTTATTGGGCCACGTACCCTTTATTATTAACCCATCCACACTGGCCAAAAAGGACCTGGCCCTTGCAAAGGCTGACCACCTACGATATATAGCCAGGGCCAGAGAAGAAATAGAAGGGCGAAAACGTAGTGTCTGTGACTATCAGCTCACAAAAACCTCTGTGGGGATGGAATTCTACCTGTCTAACACATATAACAAACAGGATAGATTCCTGATGACTAGATTCAGGTTAAATCTTCTGCACCACATTCTGTCAGTCCCCGCCGGTTTTGTAAGCGATGCTAGGACAAAAGGGTGCTGCGGCTGCGATCTACGATCTCCGCAAGACACCCTACACTTCGTCCTACTCTGTCCCTTTTACGCACTCCCAAGGTCTCGGTTTCTAAAAACTGTCTTAAAACGAGCCAAAATTAGAGAGGCCAAAGTGGCCCTCTTGTTTCTTAAAATGTCGATCGATCCTTTTGTCTTATTTAGCACTGTGCACTTTTTGCGACTCGCTGTTAAATTAAGATTGACCAAAGGAGAGGCACACTGAAGTAGACAGTGGAAAATCGTCTGGGATTGATTGGACGCATATAGATACATTTTACTTTTTTTTTTTTTTATATAAATGACTGTCGTACACAAAGGCTTACTGTATTCGATTGCCTTGTTTTTATTCTTAACTTGTTTGTATATAGGGATTTTTATATCATTGATTTTATAGGGAATGTGTATAATTGATTTATATTACTCTTAATGGATTGTACGATTGTAGCATGAACTGCATCTTTTATGGATATCTTTTTTTATCCGAATAAAGATTATTGACTTGACTTGAGTAGTGTAGTACTTGCTTAGATCTAACCAGTCGTCTCATCAACCATTCTAGGAAATTGCTGAATATTTAAAAGATTTCACAGGCTATTGAGCACCTCATTGGCATGGCATTGCTCACAAAGACCTGATCCTCAAACTGGATCCCCAAAAGCTAAAATGTGTCCACTTGTACTGGTTGGAGACGAAATACTCATTTTATGCCTACTTTTCTAATTTCTGCTCCCACCCTACACTTTCGTGCCATTGCTATGGACAAGTCAATATGTCCAGTGGAGATATTGGTAAGTCTAGTGCAGGGAGCTTGTCAAATGGGTGGCCATGTATCCCACTGACATCTAAGTCATTAAGTATGTTTCTACTATTTCTGTCAATTTTTTGCATCATTTTAGGTTTTCTGCCCATCCGCCATCTTTCAGGTCTTTGTGTGGAATTTGAAATCTTTGTGTAAAGCCATCACTTAAGAACCTCGCCATGTCCCTATCAGGATATTGCTGCATCCACCCTTCCATCCTTTCAGTGTTAACTGGCATAATTGACCTCACAGTATTCCTGGCCCTTTATCTATGCCCTGTATTCTCACTGACAGGCCCCCTTTCCACTGTAACACTGCATGCTTTACTCTGCATTTGGAACATTCATGCTTGAATTTGAATGGATACCGGTACATAACCCCCCTCTTTGAAGTACATGCATCCACCTGTGGGCCCCTTTCAGTGTGAAGTGGGTCATCCTGGAAAGAACTAATACAGTCACAGCAAACACTCAGCATGTGCACCGCTGGTGTGAGTCTGCTCTATGTCATGTACTGCAGTCAAAATTTGTCATCCAATTCGCCGCATAATTTTGCTGTGTTAATGTTTCTCCTTCACCGAAACTCCTCGCCATACCTGAGAAAAGACTTCAGCCGAAACTAATGCTTGCTGTAGATATATTTGAATAAGGCACCACTATTTTCTGGTAGCTTTTCACAAATTATGCTGGCATAAATATTGAACGCTGCCATCCATAGGACTCTAGGACTTCATGTAATACCTCTCTCTCTCTCTTTCACTCGCCTTTTCTCCCTCTTTGTCCTCCGTTGCTGTTGACACTCCTACACCTACTGGAGACTACTCGGCTGACTGGCCAGCTACTCCCACTTGCTTCATTACGCCCGTCCAGTTATCGACACCGGGCATCCTTTGAGTTCTCTGACAGAGTACAACAATACACGATTTTTAGGTACATTTAATTTAAAATATTAACAGTAAATTAATTAAAATGCATGTATCTAATTATTAATTACAGCAAGATAGTAATATAATAAAATAAATGATTAGGGGTTTGATTTACTATTTGAACTCCAATCTAAGCAATGGTAGGAAAAATGTTGGACTTTGGGGGGTAAAATGCATTATTCCCACTTCACTCTGTGCAACAGTAGGGAAAGTTTGGGACTTTGAGGGGTTACATTTACTATTCCTAGTCCAATGTATTCACCATAGGGAAATATTTGAACTTCATAAGAATTTTGTATGTACCATTCCAACTCATAATTATTTGATAGAAAACACTGAAATACCTATAAACAATATTTTTAAATCATAGTTTATGTGAACAATTCATAGAATATAAACCTTAAAAATGGAAACTAATTAAATGCAATTAATTAAAATTAAATTCCCTTCCCTTCCTACAATCCATAAAAAACGCACTGACCCAAAAATATGTATATGCAAATAGTACTTAAAGAAATTAAAAAAAGAAAATAAAGCATTTCACAGATATTAATAAATTCCATAAAACAAATCATTGAAATAATAAACAATTCAAAACATACATAATTATTTATCAATGAAAATTTGATAAGGTTAACAATGAATTAAAAAATATATTTTTACAATAAATTCCAACCTTATTCCCAAACAATCTGAACAACCAGCTAGTAAAATATCAATTGTTAACAAAAGTATAACAATTAAAATATAAGTTATAATATGTATATATTATAACTTGCCTAAATAAATAAATTAACAATTACATATTTGAACAATTAAAAAATATCAATCAATGAAATACTGGAAATTAGTCTTGTAGTCGATAAAACTGCAGTAATAGAGAGGTGCTATAAAAGCAAATAATTGGAAAGTGAGGCATTTACCTGCACACTTTACATCTGTTTTCCAAACACAATTTCCTTTGAGGGGGATTATCAGAGAAGCTCCTGTTCCTCCATTAGAGATGTTGTTATATCGAGCCAATCAGGAGACGTTATTGCAGATATATCAGCAATAATAACCAAGAGTGAGGTCCCCTGTACTTAGAGGTAGTCTTTATAACTCTGAGTCCGACCTTCTTCATCAAAGTCCTTACACTGAGTCCAACCATCCTCATCACAGTCCTTCGTTCCTTCACACCATCGCCTTGCGTAGTAGCTACAGGAAGTGTTGTGGGTTAGGAGGGAGTTGTAATTGGGTAGGAACGGGCAGGTATTTTTAAAAAATACAAATAATTTTTTTAAAGAGTCTGTATAACATTTCTCCTCGCTGAGGTCTCACCTCACCTGAAAGCGAACAATGTGGTCATGCATATCTCAGCCAATCAGATGCCAGAATACATACATTCAGCAAATGATGTGGCTGATCTTGCCAGCTTGCAAAGATCATGAGTGGCTATTACAATCTATTTCCTTAGATGGCTCAAGTTTCCATGACAGTAAGGGGAAGCTTTCGTCAATAAGCTAACAACATTTAAATTCTGTGTAGTGTTTGATCCCAATCATCATAAACCCCTGTACTTAGAACCTTTAAATGCATTTGATTTTGTCTCTGTGTTAGAAATTAATGACTTTCTAAAGCCTGAGTTTGGTCCCTAAATCACTGGTGTTTCTCTAAAAAAGTTGTTTGACAATTTTGAGCTGTGCTGCAACCTAAAGTATTGATTCCCAAAGTTTCAAACTAAAACTAAACTGCGAAATTCACTGTGAATAAGATTGTGATGCCAACATAGGCCTGAGATATGTACTGCAAGATACCGAAATCTGCCTCAATAGGAGAAACACTGATGTATGGATAAGGAGAATTGAATTATAATGGGTGCGCGTGTCGAGTGGGAGGAATTAGAACGTCGCTACTTGGCTAGACTTAGATGATCGAACAACTAATCAAGCCCTGAAGAAGTCTCTCTTGAAGAGACAAAACACGTTGTCTACTGAAAATAATTTTAATTCTATTAAGATTTGAATAAAGACGTTTTCTAATGAAACAAGGAATTTGTGGATGAATTTTGTGCAACCCATGTCGTAAAAAGTTGCATATTATATGTGCATGGAAGTAAACCTGTTTGTGCTAGTCACTCTGGTGCAATAACAACTCTGATGTGCTTGTCAGTGTTTGTTTACATTGTCGACTGGGTGAGATATGTTCATCCTAAGAAAATGTGTTAGGAGATGACAGCCAGTCCATCTAAGACGAGAACCTAACCAGAAACAAGCTTTTTTCCATGGATAGCTCTAGCTGCAAGCCAATTACATTTTAAATCCTACAACTGTTCCTGTTATTGTATATGTGTACCCTTTAATTTAACTTTTATTTGGTACAGTGAGTTTTGAACAATTTCCACTATTTTGTTTGTTTTTTAATGCACTGTGTGTGACTTTTACAAAAAATATACCACGTGGAATGGTGGGATATTATGCTGATGCAGGTTTCAGCTCTGTAACAGCAATCTTTTATTTATTTATTCATTCAACAGTTAGCGGGCACTATGTATTCACCCAAGTGGGATTTTTTTTAACCAAATTGTGTACGAATTGTGTATATGTTGGAATGACTCTCTATCACTTCACTTGCCACTTTCCTTTGTTATTTCTTTAGATTTTTCTTACTAGGCAATGTTCTTTTGAATAAACACATAATATAAACTTGTATTCATCTTTGACAATAAGTACATCTAAATGGAAAAAAGATATTTAAAATGCCACAATCCATCCAATTTGCTTCCTTATCAGCACATACAAAAGCTGCTGTAATCTGGAGTACAATCATTAAAGGTACATTTCTACAACTGATGCTATGTTACCCAGCAACCAGAAAAAAAATGTGTGCTTATGTGAGTGCCAAACAAAGCTGTGCCGCATGCTTGACTTGTTATGCGTCAAAAATGCATGCCACATCCCCCGGCAACCAGGCACTATATAAAGCGCTGCATACATGCAATTTCGATTCAATTCAAGTATTTTAATAATGGTAAAAAGTGTCAATTCTCTTAATGTTTACCAAAATATATAGATGTGAAAACATAAATACAATGACATTTTGTATTCTGTCTTTAACAGAAGGCCATCATTTGACATATGCGCATATTTACTATTTACAAGCTAAGAAAACATCGTGCTCCCTGAATTGCCAATATGCTCATCTAATAAAGATGATTAAATGAACCAATTAACGAACCGAAGAACTATTCAGAGAGGTTTATTATAGGGAGTCTAAATGCTAATTGTATCTATAAATATAATATCTGCTTCCCATAGCACTTTATTCTTGTTCAACCCTATTGCGTCTTCTTGGAAACGAGGGTGAATCAACTCTTGTTTTTCACAGCTTATCAAGAATCGTATTTTCGCATATTTTGTGGACCGAAATGAAAAACTCTCATGTGTTCTGATAAATTCGCTTTCTTGTAGGTATGTACCAAAAATAAAACATCAGATATCTCGATGGTCCCTGGGTAATTTTTCTAACGTTCCTATGCCCCTTCTGGAAAAAAAAAGAAACTACAGGTGTCAGATGCAAGTAGGCATTGACAGCAGAATCGCCATTCCTCTATACATCTTAGGAGAGCACAACAAACAGCATGCCCACACCGTGAACACATCCAACATCCTTTGCCATTTACCATTGAGTGTGTTACTTCAGAGCTTTCAGGGTGTGTGTGTGTGTGTGTGTGTATGTGGGTGTATGTGTTGGTGCGTATGTGTGTGGGTGTGCGTGAGTGCCTGTTGAGTCATTATTGGAATCCGGGCCCTCTGTCTAAGAAATTTGGATGATTTGAACTACAAAACAATACACAAAATTATGGAAACAAGCATTCATCAAGCAAATATACATTTTTGCGTGTTTATGTACATACAACTTATTAATCTGTTAATATATATATTATGTTTTTTAAGCAGTCGCTGAACTCCCCCGAGTAGGTATCATGGACCTCCAGGGATCCCTGAACCACAGGTTAAGAATTGCAGGTTTAGAGTAAATTCTGTAGGCCAGTAAATGCTGAGAAGATGTCAACAAAGAGATACTTTTCAGATGCTGCCTACTCTATGTTGGTTCAGATTGTATGACCAGTGTTGGAAGGCAGGTGTTTCATGTGTTTTTGTCGGTTCCCGTTAAAATAATGTACAGTTCTTGATTCCTAGTACCTGGAGTATCATATAGGTGTGCTCTTTACAAAACAGAGCATCACCAAGAGCTGTGCTCTTGCTAATAACCACATTTCACTCAAAGTCCTGTTCATAAAACCCACACACACAGGACTCAGCTTAAAAACCCTGAGTCAGCTGATCTGTGCTCCATATCACCACAAAACAATATGAAAGCTCTTCTTGATAACAACCAATCAATCCCTCGAAGCTCTGTTCTAGGGAATGATACCTAGACTCTGGGCAGCAGCTACAAGAATGTGGGATCTGAAGTACTTCCTCTGCATACTGTATATGACGATAGGAAAGAAGTCAGAAGGGGTTGAAGGGATTGGGCAGGGATGGCAAGGTTCCTGACAAGGGTTGTGGGGATGTCTATGAGAGAGATACACTCAATAAAGCATGCACCATTAGGTACTTACTGAGGTTTCTGCTGAACCTGCTTTCTTTCAGGTCTAGGTCTTCCAATGCTTGGTGGAAATATTACTCTGCGAGCCACTGATCAAACTTCCAAAGTGTACAATAAAAGCAAACAGCAAACTCCTCTGCACTTCACACTGCAAGGATAGCTACACAGAAACATTAAGGTAGAACAGCTGATTTACAACCATGTGGAGACAGTCAACCTGTGGTACCCTGCCTTCAAAGCATCAACAACTTTATATTCCCAGAATGCCATTTGCACAATGCTGGGCCGCAAGGGACTGGTGACCTCCGAAGGAGAAAGGACTGATGTTAAGGGAGCCTCACTAGTACGCTGGCTTTCAGAGGTGCCAACCCAAACAGAACAAACGAATGAGGATGAGAACCTTTTAGTCACCCATGGGGGTAGCAGTAAGGCAATAGCCTGCCTGCAACACAGGTGAGTCAGATTCACACACCATGGTCCCTTTACAAGAGGAAGGATAGTTCAGGTTTGAGGGCAGATTTTGAGGAGGACTCCAATTGGAACTTTGAAATGTCCCCAGATACATCAGAGGTAGTATCATTTTGCAGAAGGAAGCAAGAAGAAGCCTGCTCTCTCTAATACTAGTTTAGGGAATGCTACCTCTTTAGAATCTGGTTCTCTGTATGCTGGGAGGACTGGTAAATGGGACTGTTCAACCTGTACCTAACGTATCCTACAAGAAAACCATCCACTCCGCTGAATCCAAAAAGTCTCATGCCTCAATGAGAAGCTGGACAATTGCTGCAGGCATCATCCCTTCTGATTGTCCAGCACCTTTGGCTAACCCATTGTCCACAACTACAGAATAGCAAAGAGGCTTGCGGTGGGAAAAAATCTGGATCTGGTGCTCCAGCCCAGAGTCCAAGTCTTACTACATTTGGACGGCAATCCCTGTGCACCGACTGCCAGCATGGCATCCAAGAATATTCCAGATTCTCCCTGCTCTCTGTGAGTGGGCTACCACTACAGAAAGGTGGTCCCTCCAGTCAAGCCTAAAAACGATTGGCTTTAATCCTGTTCCTGAATCATGACACACAGTTCAACCAAAAAGCAGTCAATGTGAACAATCTGAGGCTTTTTAGAAGGTGGGATGATTAACCACCAAATAAGGCCTCCGATTAATTCACAAAATTGATGCTCTGTAATTTCAAATTCTGAAGAGATTCAGAAGTTATCTTTGCAGTCTAAGGGGCATATTTACAGCAGAATGGAGAAGCGTGGAGTTAAACAAACATTGCTAACGCCACGCTTCTCCATTCTGAAAATGCAGGGATGTGCCCTATTCACAGCTGAGTTCAGCTACCTAGCACCAACGCAGGCACCCTTGCACCATAGTGCAAGGGTGTCTGCGTTGGGGGGAAGATTGTTTATGTACAGGAAGGTCCCCCTTCCTGCACATAAAACAACAATCTTTAAATGCCGTTTTGTCACTTCTATGTGTACTGCTTAATGAAGCACACATTGATGTTGCAAAACAGCATTTTTTTTTAAGGAATATTTATTTGCAGGAAGGGGGACCTTCCTGCACATAAACAATCATTGGCAATTTGCAGTTTCTATGGGTGCTGCACAAGGCAGCACATATGGAAATAGCAAAAACAAGGAGAAATAAAGCATTTCTGCTCTTTCCGCTTAAGACCAGATTTTCCCTGGTCTTAATTTTGGCGCTGCCTCCTATTTACCCTGCCCTTGTAAATAGGGGACAGTGTAAAAATCAATGGGTGTTGCGGTGGAACTCCCACCGCAACACCCATTGCTCTCCACTTTCACGCTAAGCATTATATTTAAAGACCACCTCACCTGTCTCCACTCCGAAGCGGTGCTTATGGGAGAGCATGAAGTATTACCGTTTCAGGTATCCAGTAACAACCACATACTGCTTGGGGGAGCAGTAATTTATAACCCTCCAGGCCATCAAACTGATCTGAGCGCCAAACTTCTTACTCAACTTCTTCCCCTATGCCTGAAATATAAACACTACTTAATCATAGGAGACTTTAACGTGCACTTTGAGGAAATACATAACACCATAGCTAGGCAACTGGAAAAAGACATGCGGATCCTCAATCTCAAGCAATGGATTTCAGGCCCCACACACAGCGATGGGCACACTTTAGATCTGCTATTTTCTAACATAGAGTCAACAAGGATCCAGGAGATTATCCCTGTATCCTGGACAGATCACTCGCTTGTATCCTTCACCTTCTACCTGCCGGTGTACACCACCAAATCCCTTAAAACCGCACGAGTGGCAAACAGAGCTTGGAAACTGGTCACTCAGGACCGGTTCCAAGCCCACTTCTCCCCAGACAACCTAGCTACCCGAGACTATCTCCTAGCAAATGCAGAAGATATTCAACTCGAAGCCGAAATTACCAAGACTCTACATAATTTTGCACCCAAATTTACATTCAAGCCCAGAAACCAGTCTCCATCCAAAAAATGGTATTCACAGGATCTTAAGACACTGAAAAGGAAGTGCAAAGCATTCGAACACTCCTGGAGAATGTCAAAATTGGAAACAGACAGAATTAGTTATAGGTCTGAGTTAAGGACTTACAATAACTCCATTAAAACAGCAAAAAAGACCTATTTCTCCACTCGGATAAAAGAAAACTGCAACGTGGCCAAGGAACTGTTCAGAGTTGTGGGGGAGCTTTGCAAACCACCCAGCCTGTCTCAAACCCTGACTCCCTCTGAGGAAAACTGTGAAAAGATTAGTGATTTTTTCTTCAATAAGATCAGCACAATCTATTCATCATTTACCAACGACTCTTCTTTATCCAAAACCCATTGGGAACATCTACCTCCATATCCAGCTAGCGTGACACATATGGGCAAATTCGCCCCTCTTACAGAACTAGAGGTTGAAAAAGCTATGTGGGAAGTAAAATCAGCATCCCCCTTAGATCCATGCCCCCACTACATATTTTCTCAGATCACCCCGATAATATGCCCCTATGTCGCTCACATCCTTAATAGATCTCTGGACACAACAGTATTTCCAGAAATATGGAAACAGGCTGTAGTGACCCCCCTGCTGAAGAAAGCTGGAACAAATGTCCTTAACCCTGAAAACTATCGGCCCAGCTCCCATACCTATCCAAGGTTCTGGAGAAACTGGTAAACAGACAACTGGCCAATTACTTGGAGACCAACGAACTGCTGGACTGTTCCCAAACCGACCTCAGAGCCGCCAACAGCACAGAGGCCACTCTTTTGGCGGTCCGTCGACGATGGTAAAGCTGTTGCCTTGATCCTATTGGACCTGTCGGCAGCGTTCGACACGGTATCACATGACCTCTTGCTGGAAATTCTCTATGAAAAGGGTATCCATGCAAAGCTCTCCAATGGTTTAACTCTTTCCAGAAGAACAGAACCCAGATGGTACAAATGGGTCAGTTCCTCTCGAGGAAAAAAAACATCAGCTGTGGTGTCCCCCAGGGAGCCTCCCTGAGTCCGACACTTTTCAATGCCTATGTTTCATCCTTGGCATCGATAAGCAGGAAATGGGGACTTAGTATCTGCTCCTATGCAGATGACACACAGCTGATGATCACCATAGAAGACAGACATGAGGACACCAAGGTTAAGCTAAATAACTGCCTCTCGGAGATGGCAACATGGATGACTAAACACTGCCTTAAGCTAAACGCAGGGAAATCAGAGATACTGTTCTTTGGTGGAGCACATCTAATCTGGGATCCAACCTGGTGGCCACAATCCTTGGGTGATGCCCCAGCACCTAAACAGTGCGCGAAAAACCTAGGCATAACCATTGACAACACTCTGTCCATGCAGGACCATGTGCGGGCTCTGTGTGGAAGAGGTTTCGCTATCCTAAAACTCCTAAGAAGGCTTTTCCCTTGGATCCCCCTTGAGTGTAGCAGGACAGTCACACAGGCATTACTCACTAGCAGATTGGACTACGGCAACGCCCTGTACGTAGACATGGCAGACTACCTCTTCTCACGCTTACAGGTGTTGCGAAACGCGGCTGCCAGGCTTGTCTGCAATAAAGGTAGACTTAGCTTGGCGTCCGCATGCATGAAAGAACTTCACTGGCTACCCATGCGCCAAAGAGCAAGGTTCAAACTATTGAGTCATGCGTACAAAGCATTGCATAACGTCGGACCTAAAATCCTCCAGAATAAAATTGAATTCTACATTCCTACAAGATGTTTGAGGTCAAGATAAAAAGCATTAGCTAGACCCAAGCGCATAAAGAAAGTCAGAGCTGGCGGCCGGTCATTCTCACACCTAGCAGCCAAACACTGAAATGAACTCCCTCTGTACTTGCGTCTCTCCGAAAATGATGCTTCATTCAGGAAACAGTTAAAAACGCACCTCTTCCCGATGTCATAAGTACAAGTAGCCGATGACCCCCAACACAACCTACAGCGCCGTGATATCCGTCAGGATGAATGTCGCGCTTTATAAATACAAATACAAATGAGCATAGCATGGAAGTGTGCCTTATTTACAAGGCAGCGTTAAGCCACGTTTAGTGGCTTAGTGCTGCCTTGTAAATGAGGGGAGGCCCCTATCACCATCAAAACGTCACTGAAGGTGACGTTGTGGTGGCGATAAGGGCTTGTAAATATGCCCCTAAGTGTGGAGACCATTAGAGAAATGCCGGACAGCTGGAACAAAGGATAACCTTTGACAGGCTTTTCATCAATGGATTTTCTATAATCGGTTTACGGAGCCGAGGTTCTGATCTCAGGCATTGCAAACGGTTCATTGATCCAGTGTTGTAGCCGACGCTGCTTCAAGCCAACAGACGCCCTCCTTGTCCATCAAACCCTAGAATTGAAGAGCAGCACCTCTTGCATCTACAAAAGAGGAAAGTTAATGTTTGAGTTGTCTGATATCCAAGTGCCGCCCTCAAGGACTCTGTTAGTAGCCAACATCTAACCAGCATGGCCAACACAATTGAAGAAACAGACTGGGAGCCTCTGAGAACTTGGCTTCCGGAACTCAGCAGTTGTTGAGTCACTGCACAAAAGGACAACAGTAAAGTATCAATCTTACGACTGTTCAAAGCCACAATCATTTTTCGTTGTAAGTTAAATTTTACATTAAGGCATCGCTTCTATTAAGCGAACAAACCAGATAAACCAATTAGAGTAAAATAACCCCTATCTTTTGTAAGGCGGGGTACACTGTGGTACATTGAGAGGTGATGGCAGCATAGAAGATCATCCAAGCTGGCCACACGTGGCTCTGCGCTTCCGTGGGAATTCATGAGACTAAAGACAATGCCGCCATGCTCGGACATCAGTCAAACTTCTGGGTGTTGGAGATGGTGCAGGTCACATGGAAATCATATGTTAGGGAGGGAGATACTCAGGAAGCATGATGGGCTGCATATGTAAACCCTTGGGATTGGGTGATTCCGTTGGGAGCTTGAGCGGGGGCACCCCCCTGAGGAAAGGTGCCAGGGGGTCAAGAGGAAGGAGATGGTTGCAGGCACAGAAATGAAACTGGACCAGCAATCTAGTGATAAACAGCCCACTGCTGACAGCTAATAATGTCTGAAACAAAGCAAGGCAATGCAAGCTAACTACCCCTGCCAGACCTGGCTATCTGAACTAGACCCCGACAGCATAACCCCTGCTGTTGCAGCCTTCCCAGGGGCATGTTTACTAAGCTTTCTTCCCTTGCCCTGGCACGCAACAGGCTGTCTAGCGCCACTCACATACCTTTCCGCCATAAGACAAGGGTTTGTGTGTGCAGCACAGAGGCGCAACTAGAGCCAAATTTCGGAGGGGGCTAAGAAAAAATTTCGGGGGGGGGGGCTGAATCTTTTAAGCCATAGGCAGAGTGGAGCTGCAGGGGCTCTTAGAAGGGGTGAAACAACAGCGAGGCCTCATTAACATACAAATGGTCTTTTAAAGACCTGTGAAGTGCTCGGGTGCGGCTGTGTGTGCGCCACGAGGCTGTCTCATCCCAGGCTGCCACACGCGACGGGGGGGGGGGGGGTGCCTGAAGCCCTGTGAGTCCAATGGGTGTTGTGCGCCTGGTGCAGCCTAGCATTGGTTTCGGACTAGAAGGGTCTGGCAGAAAATCTTAAAATTCAAGAATGTCAGGAGGACGTCATTACTGTGCTGTTTGACTCAGAAGGTCAATTTTTCAGAATTTACAGTTCGGCAATTTCCCTTCAGATCCATTGGTTTCTGGCCCGGATTTTGAGATAGCAAATTCAGGGAATTGATGAGAGGACAGTATATTTATAGTGACTTCCCTTTTACCAATAGCTTTAAATGGTTTTTTTTTAAGCTCCTTAGGTGTGAAGCAGGTCTGTTGGTTAGGCTGGACGGGGTGAATGTAGGGTTTGTGTGACATACAAGATATCTACCCTGAAACTGAGTCCAAAGTAGACCCTACAAATTGAGTATCTTGAGGTGCCTAATTTTTACTCGATGCAGTTGAGGCATCCGAGTCATGTCTGTCTACTTGAGTCCATTCGCTTCTTCGGCTTAGTTATTGGTCTATGGTGATATATGTTGGTTTCAGTTACTATTTTTATTCAATGAGTAGAGTTTTACTTATTCTTTCCATTTGGAGAGTGATGTTAAAAAAAGCCATTATACAGCAACTGCAACCAACAGAAACTTATTGCAACTAATGAACGAAGAACCCACCAAGACCTGATAGCATTTTCAACTTCCATTGTTAAGCTGATCCTGCCAGCAGTGCTTCTCCTGCCACACCATGACTACTGGATGCTGAGCAATTATTTTATTCCAACCACTTGGTGCATGTTTTCTACGAGTGACAGAGGAAGAAGAAAGGAACTGAGAGATGAATCACTTCGGGGCTTATTAAACT
Organism: Triturus cristatus; assembly: GCF_964204655.1. Classification (NCBI taxonomy): domain Eukaryota; kingdom Metazoa; phylum Chordata; class Amphibia; order Caudata; family Salamandridae; genus Triturus; species Triturus cristatus. The sequence continues at coordinate 1,042,469,510 of NC_140593.1, read as the reverse complement.
GAATGGCAAATCTCTTCTCAAACTATGATCGCCCTATTACACTTGTCAATTTATAATAATGAGAAGTTATCACTGATGACGTCACTTCCTGCTGAAAAGTCAAGCATCATTACAGAATATCTTGGTGCTGTTTGCCTCCCATGGAGGGTCATTGTGGAGGTGTATGCGCCCATCACACGCGGATGCTCTACGCAGAACGTTAGCCTACAAGAGACTTTCTCCTTCTAATCATTGTGAAAGGGCTACAACCAAATAGGTCATAGAGTCACTTACTTTGTTCTGAGCGTAGGTTAAGATTAGAACAACGTTTAAGTCCCTGTCCTGGAAGGCAGGATGGAACCAGTGGCCCACAAAGGATAAGGAATGAAATACCACAGGGGGTGCTTAATTGTGGTAACTGGTGGTCAGCACCGGAACTCAATTCTGAGGACCAGGAATTGTTTTTCATCTTCAGACTCTGCCCCAGAGCAAGAGAGAAATACATGCTAGAAAGAAAAAAAGGAAGAACAAACAGGAAAACTGTGACAAAGTGAGAAACCAGGAATGAACAAGCATTGAAAATGCAATAGGTCTCTCCTTTGATTAAGTTAAAGTCATGTGCTTCGCTAATGGTATTGGATAGCAAAGCAAATGGCTTTAACTTAATAAAAGACGAGACCTATTGCATTTTTAATGCTTGTTTTGAAGACTGTCTCACGCCTGGATGTCAAGGGCACCTGCTGGGAGACTGATGTACAAACAGGCCCAGTCTCATCCTCTAGAACACGGGTACTCATAGTACAGCCCTTGGCGGCCCGCGGACCTTGCAGACATCCTACCTTTGTTTTTTTTTTTGTGTTTTTTTAAAGAGTGTCAGCAAACACCGTCGGTTGCAGCAGCGCGGAGCTACGGGGCCGGGCGATTCTTTTAAAGACCATTCACTTGTTAGTGAGGCTTTGTTGTATTTCACCTCTTCTTAGCGCCCCTGCATCTCCACTCTGATTGAGTGGAGATGCAGGGGCACTAAGAAGAGGTAAAATACAACAAAGCCTCATTAACAACTGAATGGTCTTTTAAAGACCTGTGAAGTACTCGGGTGCGGATGTGTGTGTGCCCGGGAAGCTGTCTCAGCCCAGGGTGACACACGCGGAGTGAGGTGACAGAGGGTGACGAGGACACCAGGGTGTGAGAGCAGCGGGTGAGGTGAAGGAGGGCAGCAGGGAGTGAGAGCAGTGGTTGAGGTGACAGAGGGAGGGAGACAGACAGAGGGAGGGAGACAGAGAGAGAGGGGGACAGAGAGAGAGGGGGACAGAGAGAGAGGGAGACAGAGAGAGGGAGGGAGACAGAGGGAGGAAGCCAGAGAGAGGAAGACAGAGGGAGGGAGACAGAGAGAGAGGGAGACAGAGGGAGGGAGGGAGACAGAGAGAGAGGGAGACAGAGAGAGAGGGAGACAGAGGGAGACAGAGAGATAGGGAGACAGAGAGAGAGGGGGGAGACAGAGAGAGGGGACAGAGAGAGAGAGGGAGACAGAGACAGAGGGAGACAGAGAGAGAGGGAGACAGAGAGAGAGGGAGACCGAGGGAGGGAGACTGAGGGAGGGAGACTGACAGAGGGAGAGGGAGACAGAGGGAGGGAGACAGAGAGAGGGAGACAGAGAGAGGGAGACAGAGGGGGACGGACAGAGGGAGAGAGACAGAGGGAGGAGGGCGACAGACAGAGGGAGGGAGACAGATAGAGGGAGGGAGACATATAGAGGGAGACAGAAAGAGGGAGACAGAGAGAGAGAGGGATGGAGACAGAGAGAGAGAGAGGGAGACAAGCAGAGTGAGTGAGACAGAGGGAGACAGAGAGAGAGAGGGAGGGAGAGAGGGAGAGAGAGAGTGATAGAGAGCGGGAAGGAGACGGAGAGAGAGGGAGGGAGACAGAGGGAGAGAGGGAGGGAGACAGAGAGAGGGAGACAGAGAGAGGGAGACAGAGGGGGACGGACAGAGGGAGAGAGACAGAGGGAGGAGGGCGACAGACAGAGGGAGGGAGACAGATAGAGGGAGGGAGACATATAGAGGGAGACAGAAAGAGGGAGACAGAGAGAGAGAGGGATGGAGACAGAGAGAGAGAGAGGGAGACAAGCAGAGTGAGTGAGACAGAGGGAGACAGAGAGAGAGGGAGGGAGAGAGAGAGTGATAGAGAGAGGGAAGGAGACGGAGAGAGAGAGGGAGGGAGAGATAGAGAGAGGGAGGGAGAGATATAGAGAGGGAGGAGGATGACAGACAGAGGGAGACAGACAGAGGGAGGGAGACAGACAGCGGGAGCCAGAGGGAGGAGGGAGACAGACAGAGGGAGGGAGACAGAGCGGGAGACAGAGGGAGGAGGGTGGCAGACAGAGGGAGGGAGACAGATAGAGGGAGACAGAGGGAGGGAGACAGAGGGAGACAGAGGGAGGGAGACAGAGGGAGAGAGAGGGAGGGAAAGAGAGGGAGGGAGAGAGAGGGAGGGAGACAGAGAGAGGGAGACAGAGAGAGAGAGGGGGACAGAGAGAGATAGAGGGAGGGAGACAGAGGGAGAGAGAGGGAGGGAGACAAGCAGAGTTAGTGAGACAGAGGGAGACAGAGAGAGAGAGGGAGAGAGAGAGGGAGAGAGAGAGAGTGATAGAGAGAGGGAGGGAGACGGAGAGAGAGAGGGAGAGAGAGAGAGTGATAGAGAGAGGGAGGGAGACGGAGAGAGAGAGGGAGGGAGAGATAGAGAGAGGGAGAGATAGAGAGAGGGAGGGAGACAGAGCAAGAGAGAGAGAGCGAGCTAGATAAATAGAGAGAGATGTGTGTATGCCGGGTCTGGTGGCTCAGTGGACGAAGGCGTCCGCAGAAGGGGCCTGTGTTCAACCTCATGGTCATAGATTTGTTTTTGCTTTTTTGCTCTAGCCCCGCCCTCCTCCCCCACTGCCCCCGCCCCCACCGGTGCGGCCCTCGGCCATAAACCACACTGTAAATTTGGCCCCCGAGAGAAAGTTTGTGAGTACCCATGCTCTAGAAACTGTGCAAACAAACACTGTATCAATGCCAGACGGACATCAGCCTCGGGATTCAGCAAGAACCACAGAAAACAACAAAATTGCAATTACATGGGACATTCCAACCCCAACTGATTAAACCGATTGCAGCCAGTAGTGCACAACTATGGCTATGATACAGAGAGAGGAGTCCAAACACTGCTCAGCACACAGAAAGGCACACCGTGATGAAAGACATAGCAAGTCAACCTGCGATTTATGAATCACAGGTGCAACAGTGTTAATTGAGAAATGATTTAAGGACAAAGAAGATAGGCTGCTCACGCACACGGATGACAACAGACAAACCACAAATAGATATATTTGGCACCACACAAGTAATATCAAAAGTGCTTAGACAGCATGTAAGAGATTAATGCTGAACAACATTCAAAGATGCCCTTGCTGAGGAATAAAGTGTATTCTTGCCATTAACTGCATGCAAAAACATACCCAATATAGAGGCACTAACATCCCATAAGCCTTTTTAAAAGCAGACTACTCACAGCAGACTGCGCACAGAAGATGAGTGCACGCTACTGCTACCTCTGCAATAGAGGGCAGACTTTGGGCCAGGACGCAAGACTCTTAAGAAGCGTGCATCGCAGCTGCCTTGGCTATACTTGTTTAGTGGGCACATCGTAGACGTCTATAAAACTGAAGGGTAATGCACGCTACCATTATCTGTGGTACAGTTATCTCCTTCACCACTATCACCATTTCCCCCACAAAGTCACACCCACTATCCACGCCAGCACTGCTGCCCCCGCGTGCTCCCAAGCACACACGCACAATCACGATCACCCCCTACATCCCTTCGCTCACCACTAAAGTGACCGCCACCATCACTTTGCGTCACTAACATCTTTACTGCTCTCACCACCCAACCTACAAAACTGCAGAGTCCCGGAAAGCACCTGTGGGTGCCTCTGGGATTTAAGCGCTATATAGACTTATCGACATGAGAAGCAGAAAGGCTTGGTCTGCGCTCGCAAACTTGTGGCCTGTATACAGATATCTCGTCATCAACGCCCACTCTAAACTACCCAGGAATAGGACCCTCACTATCGGGACGGATTCCTTTATTAACTAACCAAAAGTGACGAACAAGACCTTAACAACAAGTTTAAATTGGAAATGAAATCCAAACTTCAACAACATGAGGAAGATAGTAAAAATCGAAAACAAAGAAAGCTACACAGAGACTGTGTTGATTATGAGACTGGCCGCATCATAAATATGACTATCTATACCAGGGGTACTCACAAACTTTCTCTCAGGGGCCAAATTTACAGTGTGGTTTGTGGCCGAGGGCCGCACTGGTGGGGGCGGGGTCAGTGGCAGTGGGGGCGGGGCTAGAGCAAAAAAAATGTGTCCATGAGGTTGAACACAGGCCCCTGCAGTGGACGCCTTCGTCCACTGAGCCACCAAACCTGGCATACGCACATCTCTCTCTCTCTCTCTCTCTCTCTCTCTCTCTCTCTCTCTCTCTCTCTCTCTCTCTCTGTCTCTCCCTCTCCCTGCCTGTCTCCCTCTCTCCCTCCGTCTCCCTCTCTCCCTCCCTCCCTCCGTCTCCCTCCTTCCGTCTCCCTCTCCCTCCCTGCCTCCCTCCGTCTCCCTCTCCCTCCCTCTCCCCGTCTCCCTCCCTCTCCCTCCCTCTGTCTCCCTCCGTCTCCCTCCCTCCGTCCCCATCTCTCCCTCCCTATGTCTCCCTCCCTTTCTCCCACCCTCCCTGTCTCCCCGCCTCCCTCCCTCTCCCTCCATCCGTCTATCTGTCTCCCTCAATCTGTCTCCCCCCTCCCTCCATCTTACTTCCTCCGTCTCCCTCCCTCCCTCCGTCTTCCTCCCTCCGTCTCCCCCTCCGTCTCCCTCCCTCCCTCTGTCTCCCCTCTCCCTCCGTCTCCCTCCCTCCATCTCTCTCTCCGTCTCCCTCCCTCCGTCTCCCTCCCTCTGTCTCCCTCCCTCTCCCCCTCCCTCTGTCTCCCTCCCTCCCTCTCCCTCCCCCTCTCCCTCTCTCTGTCTGTCTCCCTCTCTCCATCTTCCTCCCGCTCTCCATCTGCCTCTCTTCATGCCTGTTCCTGTCTCTGGTCTCTACCTGCCTCTGCCTGCCTCCTGCCTTTATCTGTCAGTCTGTCCATGTCTATCTATATCTCTCACTGTCTCTGGGCCTTGGGCTGTGTCTACACGTCCCCGACACCAGCCCATAAACAGCCCCCCCACTCCCCCCTCTCCCTGTGTAATGTAAAAGCCAGCTCTCAGACCCTGCTGCCCTCCATCACCACACCTGGCTCTCACTCCCTGCTGCCCCCGTCACCCTCTGCCATTTCACCCGGCTCTCACTCCTCGCTGGCTCACTCCCTGCTGCCCCCCCCTCACCTCACTGGGCACTCTCACCCTGCTGTCCTCTGTCACCTCACCCTGCAAATGTGTGGCAGCCCGGGCTGGGACAGCTTCCCAGGCTCACCGGAGAACTTCACGGGTCTTTAAAAGACCATTTACTTGCTAATGAGGCTTTGTTGTATTTCACCTCTTCTTAGCGCCCCTGCAACCATCAAAGCCTCGTTAACAAGCAAAAGGTCTTTTAAAGACCTGTGAAGTGCTCGGGTGCGGGGAAGCTCTCTCATCCCGGGCAGCCAAACACGACGGGGGGCTGTCTCCACTCTATCCTGGAATCTCCTGGCCCCCATAGAGCAGTCTCTTTCGGAGTCCGGCGGTGTTTGCTGACACACTTTGGAAAAAAATTAAAAACCAAGGTACGATGTCTGCATGGTCCGCGGGCCGCCAAGGAAGGCTTGCCGGGCCGCTGGCGGCCCGCGGGCCGTACTATGGGTACCCCTGATCTATACGATGATTTACCACCAACCAGAGATAATATTAACAAGATACACATCGAGACAGAAAACACCATACCAGAAACAAGCGGATCAGATACCGATGTGCCTCTATCCAATGTCAGTTCAATTACAGAAAGGAAAACCCCAGCGAGAACGGCGACTTTTTTAGACGAGCTCCGGGTCTTGAGGAAAGGCCGCCAAGTACCAAGAGCAACACCACAACCACCTCAAGGGAGAGGGAGAGCACAACGTGGCAGAGGACGAGGAAGAGGGAGAGGAGGAGTAAACAGAGACGTAAACGGAGAAAACACAAAGAATCAAAACGACAGAGCAAAGGAGCCCATGGGAAACAAATCAAGAGGCTCAAGGAGCAAGAAGTAATGGATCCAGAGATGGTAAATAAAACCATTGTAAATCTTAGCAACTGTGACCTGACTTATTTAGAAAAGAGAACACTGTGTTTAGGATTGACTTTCTGCCCCACGGAGATCTTCAACTATGCTGATACATGTGTTGATTTGTATAAGTTTGTCAGAAAAGCTAAACTAAAAAAGTGGCATTATTTATACAAACGGGACAACATCCATCAAACTCATAGAAATGATCCTGCAGATCTTCACTTCCCCAATCTAACTGTTGAAGATGCAGAAACACTATATGATATACAAGATTTGGCCATGGGACAGGAATCCACAAGCACAACATCAACTGAAATGCAGGAACAGGATATTCCCACTGACTCTATTATAGCTACCAACTTCAAACCTCGCTCTATCTTTTACTCCAATCTTCCCCACGACAACATAGATACGTTTCATGAGGTTGTTACACAAGCTTTGATAAAATTGAAACATCAAAAAAACAAAAAAGTTGTATTCAATGTATCTATCCAACAAAAGGAACTACTCAAAACACTAGCAGAAGACACCAATATTATTATCCGCCCGCGGACAAAGAAGGCAATATTGTTCTCTGGGGCAAAGATATGTACATTACAGAGGCATCCAAACAACTCAATGACCAAAGATTTTATATGAAAGTAAATATGGATACTTATAATGCAAGCATTTTTGAGACCTGGGACAAACTGAAAGAATGGGAACAAATATGCTATATAACATGGGAAGAATACTGTTTTCTCAAATGAGACTACCCTAAGCTATCCATACTATAGCTCCTACCAAAAATTCCCAAGAATCTTACTATACCACCCGTAGTGTCATTTATTGGTAGTGTTTTTAGAAAATGTTTCAAAATATGTCGATCACTTCCTTCAAGAATATGTCACCTCACTTCCATCTCAGGTAAAAGACACCAAAGATTTTTTAACCAAACTTGAAGGTACACTATGGGAAAGTACTGACCTCATGATCACTCTAGATGTCAGTTCCCTTTACACGATCATAGACCATGGACAGGGAATTGCAGCATGTCATCATTTTTTGAAAAAGAGACCAATCAAATTTCTTGAACATACAAACATGCTTTTAGAGATGATGCATCTATGTCTCACCAATAACATTTTTATGTTTAATGACATTATTTATAAACAAGTCCTCGGTACTGCCATGGGGACTTGTTATGTCCCAAATTTTGCGAATCTATTCCTTGGCAAGTGGGAGGAAGATATAAGAAACGACAGCACCCTAACTTCATCTTTCAGCAAGGTCAAACTTTGGCTACGCTATATTGATGACCTGTTTCTTATTTGGTCAGACACAGAGGAAGAAGCAAGTACATTTGTAGAAAGACTAAAGAACAACCACTACAATATCCGCCTTACCATCAGTATGAGCAGAAATAAAATAGAATTTCTTGACCTATTAATAACACCACAAGGTAATGACTTACAGACCAGCTTGTTTAGGAAAACAACAGCAGGGAACACTCTTCTTCATGCTCTCAGCAGCCACCCAGATACTCTCAAGTGGAGTATGCCTTATGGCGAACTGCTGAGAGCGAGGAGAAATTGTAGTACCTCATCTGCATTTGAGATTGAAAAAGACATCATGGTAAAGAGATTTATGGACAGAGGATACCCTTTGTGGGTTCTCCAAAAAGCTCTAAATAGAGTGAATCAGATTGACCATGCTCAGACATTGAGTAACAAGAAACATGTATCACCAGTAAACAGGAAGAGAGTAGCGTTATCCTTACATTTAATGGCAACTCAACCCAGATACACAAAATACTCGCTGACAAGTGGGATATACTTACAAGTGACCTCATCATCGGCCAAACGTTCCATCATAGACCCAGAATCACATACAGAAAGGGCAGGAGTCTGAGGGAAATTCTCATTCACAATGATATAACTCCTAAACATCCCACTAATAAACATGATCTTAAAGGCTTCTACCCATGCGGACACTGTAAGGCGTGCCGCAACAGTTACATGACCAAACACTTCAATATTCCAGGGCAAGCACTATCTAAAAACATTTCTCAGTTAACTTGTAGTACAACGCATTGTGTATATGTATTAACTTGTCCGTGTAAAATGTGGTATGTGGGAAGTACCACATTTATGGCCAAAAAAAGAGTGCTTGAGCACATGCGTGCAATCAACAAAAGGGACACTCATTACCCGATTGCTAGAAATGGTGAACTGTTCCATCTGTCTAACAGCTCTCTCCTTAGTTACTTCTTGATTCTTGATTGAGCAAGTACACACAGGCCCCAGAGGGGGAAATAGAGTATTACAACTTCGAAAGCATGAATCAAAATGGGTAATTGAGCTCGAAACCAAGTATCCTAAAGGCCATAATCTTGATGAAGAATTAAGCACACATTTACAGTGAATGATAGATACTTGAACTGCATTTTGTCAAAATATGTCTGTACCATGTTAAAAGTTCGAATTTTTTAAGCAATTGAATGTACTAAGCTATTAATAGTAAGTCCTAACTCATTTTAAAATCACTTTCTTTTTCTCTTTGCACAGGAGGAAAGGAAGGGTCGTACCGATTGCGGACTGTCTCATCCGTCCCGACCTCCCTACCCTTTTCTTCCCCGCTCTGTGGGTCCACTACAGCTACGTTTTCTTTACTCTATTTCGTTTTTCACTTTAGACACTTTCTTTCTTTTTTATAAATAGAGGCTTAACTCTTTGTACTCTGCATGACGGATTGTTAAAAAAACACCAATATGGTGCGAAAAAACAAAACCAAAAAATATACTTAGACAAATATGTATGATTTATTGGCTTTATACAGACACAAGCCATGCATATAAACAGCAAGCAGGTAATGTCACATCCCACTATTAGGGTATTTATACAATCACTAATAAGATATTGATTGCAACATGACTTGTTACCTTTAACATAGATACATTTTCGGGTTGTATTCTATGTTAACATTACATTACTGGTGTTATAACATGCACAAACAGTAATGTCTTTAGCCATTAAGAAATGGCCGCCGCTCTTTTCTTGCCAAACATAGTCCGTCATGTTATTGTCTATGTAATGCCTCGTCACTTTTACATGCAGTGTGTGAACAAGACAGCTAGTCTGTCGAAACACGTAAATAATGCATAATAAACCTTCCTGGTTTACATTTCGAGAGTGCGTCTTCCTTGAGGATTTACAAGTGTGGATTATATTTTCCTGGAGACCTGCCCGGCGCGACGCACCACCTGTCTATGGGCCACGACTCCGGAAAACAAGGTTGTTTTTGTGGAGAATATATATATTACCTACTGGCGGTCGCCAGTAGGTAGTTATAGTTAGGACCACGTTTCCATAGGAAAACCTCAACATTCTATTTTGAATAACTTTGGCGCCGGTCGACGAATCCTCGCGAATTTCTCAAAATAGGTGGGGCGCTACGCTCCGCTCCTACCCTGAAAGTCTCGGGGGGATCCGTCAAGCGGGGGCTGAGATAAAAGGGGGGTCCCAAAACGCGTTTTTCCCATGCATTTTTCCATAGGACCTTTAGAACGAGCTACAGCCCGAACGGCTGAACAGAATTACTCAAAATTTGGCAGAGAGGTAGTCCCTAGGTCAAGGAAGTGCCTTTTGTAGGTTTGGTGTAAATCTGTTCAGTAGATTCTGAGAAAATAGCCTTTAAATCAATATATATATCTGAGCCCGCTTACGGTACGCTTACCGTACGCTTACGGTAAGCGTACGGTGGCGTGCGCGAGCGCGATTCTGATTGGCTCTTAGATCTTAGTAAACATTCGAATCGGCCGAAACCAGGAAGCGGCGGCCGCCATTTTGTGTATTTCACTCTGAAAAAAAAGAGTGAAAACAAGGAAAGGGGGCAATGAGGAGAGTTACAGACCCCCTAACATTTGTAAGGGGGTCAAAGAAGGACAGAAAAGTACAAAAAAAACATTTATTGATTTTAAAAAAAATCACGGGGTACGCGTACGGTAAGCTTACGGTAAGCGTACGGCAAAAAAAATAAAAATAAATAAATGAAAAGCAGATTTAAGAGTTTAGAAATTAGGGAGCTCTAAAAAGAGCTGTTGTGTTTATGAAGTCATTTTTTTAGTGGTACCTACAAGTAAGTACCGATGCAGAGTCTAAGGTTCAAGAGGAAGACTCTGTTCCCTTCATCATTGAAGTGCACACCATCTCCTCTATAAATGTCTTGCATGTCATAACGCAAGTTGTTGTGGTAAATGGCACCCATACCATAGTCACGGAGGAAAGCAGAAACAGATTTGTTGACGTGCTTTCTTGCTTTGTCAATCTGTGGACAGAAATGATTGGACCAGTTCCATTTTTGCCTTTGGCATATGTTGGAAAACACAAAGGCAGTTTTAGGGAAAAGTGTAAACAGTTGTGCAAAGGTGTCCTTCATAAGCATTTCCAGACCTACCCCAGTCAAAGTGCCTAGGTCATTGCCACCACAGTGCACTATTATGAGGTCAGGGTGTTGGATTTGAATGAAGGATTTCACCAATGGCATCAATTGGTGCCACTTTAACCCTCTCTGACCAATCCATTTAATGTCTACATTTGGCAAAGCAAGGTCTCTCACCATACCTGTTTTCTCTGCAAACTTTTCACTCCAGAAGACATAGCTGTGCCCTACAATCCACACTGTGAACATCTTCAAAGGAGAACTGGATGCACTCAGGAGGTGTCTTTCAGTAGAATGGCAATATGAAAAGAAAGACAGTTTGGAAATGGAGGCATACATATTTTTTTCAAAACAAAAAGAACTGATTGGCTGTTTCATACCATTCTAGAATAAAAACTAGGCTGTATGTGTAAATTAATAGAAGCATGTTTTGTATTGGTAAAAAAAAATGTGTAACCAAAGAACAGTACTATGGATTTGCTGTTAGGTTTGAAAAGTCAAGCACTCTTGCTCTGTGGAATTGAAACATTGTTTGGCGAACTTCTGACCTAACTCAACACAGCAGTGTTCCATGAGCTGTTGCTATGGTAGCAGGCAGAAGTCAAGTTGGGGGAAGGGTACTAGGCAGAAGTCAAGATGGGGGAAGGGTACTTTTGGAAAAGGGTTGGTTTTCAACCAATAGAAATGTGTGATTACATTTGAAAAAAAGGGGGAAGCACTGAGATTTGAAACTTACAAGTATATGTGTGGAAAAAAAGAGGGAAAGTTTGCCATTATCTGGTTCTGCTGAGAGGAGAGAGGTGAACACAACAGAGATCCTGGCTCTGATAATCTGCTGTTTGAGTGTCACATTTCTTTCACAACTAACTAATTTTAAAGGTGAGTTTACAGTTTGAGAGGGGATGTATGTGGTAACTTAAGAAATGAATAATAGAAATGGGAATTGTTTTTGTTGTAGTTACACATGGTGGTTTCATAATGTGTCAGTCTGTAAAAGTGATTTTCACTTGCCCCGAAAAAAAAAGAGCAGTAAGTGTGCTTTCAAATTGGCAAAGAAATTTCGTTTTGGGACTAATGTGAAAACATGACTCTGTGTGCAGAGAGGAATTATAGGCAGAGATTTATTGCGTCTTGCTCTGGTGATTTCACAGTTGCATTAGATGGAAAGGGGGAGCGAATTTTTGGGGGAAGAAGCAGAGTCTTAGCACACACCCATGTGCTTGCCATGTATAGTCATGCACAGTATTTACAAGCGAGTGGGGTTTTCAGGTTTCAGTCTGTAATGCAAATACATTCAGCATCACTAAGGCTGGTTGCCCTTGCTGGAGTGTAGGCAGTCACCGAGAATACACATGGTGGTGGTCTGAAAAAACAGTTTGGACATGTGCATTTAAATAAATCAAAAAAAGTGGTTTCATAATGTGTCAGTCTGTAAAAGTGATTTTCACTTGCCCCGAAAAAAAAAAGAGCAGTAAGTGTGCTTTCAAATTGGCAAAGAAATTTCGTTTTGGGACTAATGTGAAAACATGACTCTGTGTGCAGAGAGGAATTATAAGCAGAGATTTATTGCATCTTGCTCTGGTGATTTCACAGTTGCATTAGATGGAAAGGGGGAGCGAATTTTTGGGGGAAGAAGCAGAGTCTTAGCACACACCCATGTGCTTGCCATGTATAGTCATGCACAGTATTTACAAGCGAGTGGGGTTTTCAGGTTTCAGTCTGTAATGCAAATACATTCAGCATCACTAAGGCTGGTTGCCCTTGCTGGAGTGTAGGCAGTCACCGAGAATACACATGGTGGTGGTCTGAAAAAACAGTTTGGACATGTGCATTTAAATAAATCAAAAAAAGTGGTTTCATAATGTGTCAGTCTGTAAAAGTGATTTTCACTTGTAACAAGTGATTTTCACTTGCCCCGAAAAAAAAAAGAGCAGTAAGTGTGCTTTCAAATTGGCAAAGAAATTTCGTTTTGGGACTAATGTGAAAACATGACTCTGTGTGCAGAGAGGAATTATAGGCAGAGATTTATTGCGTCTTGCTCTGGTGATTTCACAGTTGCATTAGATGGAAAGGGGGAGCGAATTTTTGGGGGAAGAAGCAGAGTCTTAGCACACACCCATGTGCTTGCCATGTATAGTCATGCACAGTATTTACAAGCGAGTGGGGTTTTCAGGTTTCAGTCTGTAATGCAAATACATTCAGCATCACTAAGGCTGGTTGCCCTTGCTGGAGTGTAGGCAGTCACCGAGAATACACATGGTGGTGGTCTGAAAAAAACAGTTTGGACATGTGCATTTAAATAAATCAAAAAAAGTGGTTTCATAATGTGTCAGTCTGTAAAAGTGATTTTCACTTGCCCCGAAAAAAAAAAGAGCAGTAAGTGTGCTTTCAAATTGGCAAAGAAATTTCGTTTTGGGACTAATGTGAAAACATGACTCTGTGTGCAGAGAGGAATTATAGGCAGAGATTTATTGCGTCTTGCTCTGGTGATTTCACAGTTGCATTAGATGGAAAGGGGGAGCGAATTTTTGGGGGAAGAAGCAGAGTCTTAGCACACACCCATGTGCTTGCCATGTATAGTCATGCACAGTATTTACAAGCGAGTGGGGTTTTCAGGTTTCAGTCTGTAATGCAAATACATTCAGCATCACTAAGGCTGGTTGCCCTTGCTGGAGTGTAGCACTCTGGACATGGGCTTTTTAAAAAATCTGAAAAGTGGTTTCATAATGTGACAGTTTGTAAAAGTGATTTTCACTTGCCCAAAAAAAAGAGCAGTTTGTGTGCATTCAAATTGGCAAAGAAATTTCGTTTTGTGACTATTGTGAAAACAATGTAATGTGATAAATGATTTTTAGTGTTTTTTTTTAAAAATAAAAAAAAAGTACGCGCACCGTACGCGTACGGTAAAAAAAAATAAAAAAAAGTTTTTAAAAACATATGTAAAAAAAAGATGAAAGATAAGGTTGGCTCTTAAAAGAACCGTTGTGTTCATGCAGGGACAGAGGAAAGGAAGCATGGGAAAATTATTCAAAGCGTCAAATGTGCTGATCTATTTTGTTGTTCACTAGGGAAACACTGGTCTCCCTATGGCAAATTAGATCTTTACAAAATGTGCAATGAATATCAACCTTCCGAAATCGAGGGTTCATTTCCAGAGGGCCAGCAAAAGGAGATTCTCCCCCCACAGATGAAGGGCTCACCTGACCTGCAGAAGAAGGAGTCAGCCCTGCAGATGATGGTCCAGGCTGAGCTGCTGTGGATGTACTGGCTCGTCTTTCTGAAGAGTTACCTCCAAAAAGATGACCATGTGTCCTTCTGTGTACATCCTGGAGGTGTCTCTTCATGGTGTGATTCCCAAAGGAATACTTCCTGTCAGGATTACCTCTAGAAAGTACACGCTTACACAGCCTGCAAGTAACTAAGGGTGCATTCACCTTTTGCTGGCCTTCAGGAAAAGTAAAATAATCCCATACATAAGAGGGCTTTTGTTTCCTCGCTCTCTGCCTCAAGACAGTGCTGCTAGTGCTAGCCTCACTCTCAGAAGAGCTCTGCTGTTCTGCCATCGTATCCCAAAGACAAACCAGCTCCTTCTCCCAAGGGATCACAAGCAGAAATGAGGGGAATGGGTGTGGTGTAGGAGAGTTCTAGAACTGAAAGTAGTTTCAACCAATCAAAAGTTGTGTTTCAAGATCACATGACCTACCGTACGCTTACGGTACGCTTACGGTACGCTTACGGCAAAAAGTGCGCATGCGCGTAAAAAAGACACGCGCTTGCGCGCTTGCGCATAACAGTCACTCCCCGACACTTCCGCGTAACGTGCGCGTGTGGCGTAAGTGCGCACGCGTCCCACGCGCAGTACGCGCGGCTACGCAAAGTGCGTAACTATACGCAAGCAGCGTAGAAAGATTACGGACGTTGCGTAAACCGTACGCTTACCGTGAGCTTACGGTACGCGTACTAAAAAAAATTAAAAAAAAAAAAAAGAACTGCAAATAAATTTTACATGTTTTTTTTAAAAAATATATTAAAAAAAACATATTAAAGAATTTTAAAAATTTAAGCATAGTCTTTATAAAAGGTAAGATAATTAAATTAAAAATATGTTAGAAAAAATAGAAGAATAAAAAAAAAATTAGCATTTAAAAAACCTTGCAAATTCACTGAAAAAACCATGGGTTTCACACACGTTATAGTTAGGAATTAGCATTTAAAAAACCTTAGAAATTCAGTGAAAAAACCATAGGTTTCACACACGTTATAGTTAGGAATTAGCATTTAAAAAACCTTAGAAATTCAGTGAAAAAACCATAGGTTTCACACATGTTATAGTTAGCTGGACATTTTACTCGTAAAAAACCAATGAAATTGCCCCGTTATAGTTAGTTCAGCTAACTATAACTCGCGCGCCCGCAATGCACTGCTGATGACGTCACATATTACATCACTCATGACATGGTCAGTGACATCACTCATGACATCACTGATGACATCTCAAATGACATCACTGATGACATCACTGATGACATCATCCTTGTGATAGAGTGGCAGACCTCCTCTCACCCTAATATAACCTTTGACACACACATTCAAAAATAGAGACTAAAATTTTCAAAAACAAAGGACATACCAATAACAGTTACAACAACCTCTTCAGTAATTCTAAGATCCACATACACATCCACTCATTCACCAACAGTCCAATACAGTCACTCATACATGTACTCACTCATCATATGTACTCATACACCTATACATCCTGTTACACAATGCCACTCATCCATAGAGTTACTCACACACATAGTCACTCATGCTAATAAAGAATCAAACATACATTTACTTGCATATACAGTTATACACACACCACCACACTTACTTCTACGGAAACTTACACATACTTAGTCTTTTAAACAATCACTTATAGAAACACATACTTATTCATACAGGAACTCTTTCAATCTCTCACTCTCACATATACTCACATATATACACCAATAGTCACATATACTAATTTAAAACATATGTAGTTACTCATAAAGACACTATTGAGACAGTCATTCACTCACTAACACACCCATGCACACACTCATCCACCCATACAGTCCTGCACACATGCTGTCTTCAACACATACAAACAGTGAGTCACTCATTCATGCACCTATGCACCACGTAATACCCCCCACCGAATCATGCAGACACTCAGACTGATACTCAAAAAAACAACTTTTAACCTATATAGACACCCATGTAGCTACTCACCAACCCATGCAGCCACTTATACACAAAGTGAGAGACTGATACAGATATTTACATATTTAAACATTACTCACTAAGCCATGTATTCACTATGATACACTTATTCAGTCAGTTACACAATCAATTTTTCAAAAACAAATCATCCATTTAGACACTTATATACCCATTTATTCTTCCATCGACCTTGAGATATACATATATAAAACATATTTAATTTTCAGAATAACACACATTCACTGGATGATGTCATCAGTGATGTCATTTGAGATGTCATCAGTGATGTCATGAGTGATGTCACTGACCATGTCATGAGTGATGTAATATGTGACGTCATCAGCAGTGCATTGCGGGCGCGCGAGTTATAGTTAGCTGAACTAACTATAACGGGGCAATTTCATTGGTTTTTTACGAGTAAAATGTCCAGCTAACTATAACATGTGTGAAACCTATGGTTTTTTCACTGAATTTCTAAGGTTTTTTAAATGCTAATTCCTAACTATAACGTGTGTGAAACCTATGGTTTTTTCACTGAATTTCTAAGGTTTTTTAAATGCTAATTCCTAACTATAACGTGTGTGAAACCCATGGTTTTTTCAGTGAATATATATATAGTTAGGACCGAGTTCCCATAGGAAATCTGAAAATTCTATTTTGAATAACTTTGGCGCCGGTTGACTTATGTTCGTGAAATTTTCAAAACTAATGGGGCGCTCCGCTCAGCTCCTACCCTGAAAGTCTCGGGGTGATTTGTCAAGCGGGGGCTGAGAAAAAAGAGGGGGCCCAAAACGCGTTTTCCCCATACATTTTCCCATAGGACCTTTAGTCGAAGGTACAGCCCGAATGGCTGAACAGAATTACTTGAAATTTGGCAAAGAGGTAGTCCTCAGGTCAGGCATGTGCCTTTTGCATATATGGTGTAAATCCGTTCAGTAGTTCCTGAGAAAATCAAAAGTAAAATCATATACATATCTGGGCGGAGCCTAACCACACATCTCATTGTGAGATCTGATTGGCTGTCAGCACTTCATCCAAGAAGTGTTGGCAGCCATCTTGGGACCAATATACATGATAGCACCTCATTAAAAAGCATTGCAGTTAATAGAAGGTTTTAAGACTTTAGTTACATTATAAATCATTTGTTGATGGTACCATACTCATTTTAGGAATTGTGGTATGTTCTAAGGTGATTTTATCATGTGAAAAAGCCTTCTGCTGGGATATCATGAATCATCTTTGAGAGAAAACTATTTTCACATGCTTTTCCCACAGAGGTTTGGAAGGTGATCTATAAGCTAAACTGAGAGCATATTTTCTGTAAATTCACATTATCTTTCTCAGTCATGTGAGAATGAAGTCTGACATTCTCAGTAAAACATGTACATCCAACAAGGGCAGAGACTGTCAGTTGATTCCTTTGTGTTCTACTGCAGCTTCCCAGAGTGTTCCAAAGATCAGCTAGAGCGCTAACAGTCTTACTTATGACAAAGGTATGGCACACCTGAAGCCATCTTGATTGGAATAAAGTGGTAACATTTAAAACATTTAATTTATAAAGGAACAAAATGAGAGGGTTCATTTTGCCATAGAATGTATGATTAGTGCTGCAGAAAGAAAAATTAGGGCACATTTTGAGTGACTTCTCAAATCCTCTTCTATTTCATTAAAGAATTCTGACATGCAGACTGAAACATGCACTTTCAATACCAGCAGCAGACTTCCCTGGTGAGCAGTAGCTTTACTACAGTGATCTAATGAGCAACTAGAGTGCTAACATTCTGAATTTATGGCAAATGTGTGACACATCTGAATGCCTTCTTCATTGAATCAAAGTAAAAAACTGACAGTATGCCTACTGAGAAGACTGCAGTAAATGAGGAAATTAGGAAATTTCATAACAAGTCTCCCAAGATGGCCACCAGAGACAAAAGAGCCCAAATGTAGCACAAATATCACCGAGATGTAGCCCAAGTATAGCCCAATGACAGAAATCCCAGAGTGTTTTATAGAACAACTAGAGCGCTAACCGTCTTACTTATGACAAAGGTATGGCACACCTGAAGCCATCTTGATTGGAATAAAGTGGTAACATTTAAAACATTTAATTTGCAAAGGAATAAAATGAGGGGGTTCATTTTGCCATAGAAATTATGATTAGTGCTGCAGAAAGAAAACTTAGGGCACATTTTGACTTCTCAAATCCTCTTCTATTTCATTAAAAAGTTCTGACATGCAGACTGAAACATGCAATTTGAATACCAGAAGCAGACTTCCCTGGTGAGCAGTAGCTTTGCTACAGTGATCTAATGAGGAACTAGAGTACTACCATTCAGAATTTATGGCAAATGTGTCACATCTGAATGCCTTCTTGATGGAACCAAAGTGAACAAGCATTGAAAATGCAATAGGTCTCGCCCTCGTTTAAGTTAAAGCAATTCTGTTGGTAATTAGGTGGCTTTTTAGCTTTGCTTTTATTAGTGTTTTTCAAAATTTCATGTACATAACATGCATATATGTATATGTATGCATGCATTTATATTTGTATTTATATAGATATGCAGATTATATATATGTTTATATAAGTATGTATATATATATATATATACACATACATATATATAAATGCATATGCATATATGTGCATATGTGTGCGTGTAGAGAGAGGTAGAGAGGTAGAGGTGTAGAGGTAGAGACGTAGAGGTAGAGAGGTAGAGGTAGAGAGGTAGAGAGTAGTAGAGAGAGAGGTAGAGAAAGGTAGAGAGGTAGAGAGTAGAGGATGAGTAATAGAGAGTAGAGAGAGAGTAGTAGAGAGTAGTAGAGAGAGTAGCAGAGAATGAGTAGGAGAGAGTAGGAGAGAGTAGTAGAGTGAGTAGTAGAGAGTGAGTAGTAGAGAGTGAGAAGTAGAGAGTAGTAGAGAGTGAGTAGTAGAGGGAGTAGTAGAGAGTAGTAGAGAGTGAGTAGTAGAGAGTAGTAGAGAGTGAGTAGTAGAGAGTGAGTAGTAGAGAGTAGTAGAGAGTGAGTAGTAGAGAATGTGTAGTAGAGAATGAGTAGTAGTGTGAGTAGTAGAGAGTAGTAGGGAGAGTAGTAGGGAGAGTAGTAGAGAGTGAGTAGTAGAGAGTGAGTAGTATAGAGTAGTATAGAGTAGTAGAGAGAGAGTAGTAGAGAGTGAGTAGTAGAGAGTGAGTAGTAGAGAGTGAGTAGTAGAGAGTGAGAAGTAGAGAGTAGTAGAGAGTGAGTAGTAGAGGGAGTAGTAGAGAGTAGTAGAGAGTGAGTAGTAGAGAGTGAGTAGTAGAGAGTGAGTAGTAAAGAGTAGTAGAGAGTGAGTAGTAGAGAATGTGTAGTAGAGAATGAGTAGTAGTGTGAGTAGTAGAGAGTAGTAGGGAGAGTAGTAGGGAGAGTAGTAGAGAGTGAGTAATAGAGAGTAGTAGAGAGTGAGTAGTATAGAGTAGTATAGAGTAGTAGAGAGAGAGTAGTAGAGAGTGAGTAGTAGAGAGTGAGTAGTAGAGAGTGAGTAGTAGAGAGTAGTACAGAGTGAGTAGTAGAGAGTGATTAGTAGAGAGTAGTGGAGTAGTAGAGAGTGAGTATTAGAGTGAGCAGTAGGGAGTAGTAGAGAGTGAGTAGTAGAGTGAGTAGTAGAGAGCAAGTAGTAGAGAGTGTGTAGTAGAGAGAGAGTAGTAGAGAGTAGTAGAGAGTGAGTAGTAGAGAGTGAGTAGTAGAGAGAGTAGTAGAGAGTAGTAGAGTAGTAGAGAGTGAGTAGTAGAGAGTGAGTATTAGAGAGTAGTAGAGAGTGAGTAGCAGAGAGAGTAGTAGAGAGTAGTAGAGTGAGTAGTAGAGAGTGAGTAGTAGAGAGAGAGAGTAGTAGAGAGTGAGTGGTAGAGAGTAGTAGAGTGAGTAGTGGAGAGTGAGTAGTAGATAGAGTAGTAGAGTGAGTAGTTGAGAGTCAGTAGTAGAGAGTGAGTAGTAGAGAGTAGTCGAGAGTAGTAGAGTAGTAGAGAGTGAGTAGTAGAGAGTGAGTAGTAGAGAGTAGTAGAGTGAGTAGTAGAGAGGGAGTAGTAGAGAGAGAGTAGTAGAGAGTGAGTAGTAGAGTAGTAGAGAGTGAGTGGTAGAGAGTAGTAGAGAGTAGTAGAGAGTGAGTAGAGAGTGAGTAGTAGAGAGTAGTAGTAGAGAGTAGTAGAGTACTAGAGAGTAGTAGAAAGTGAGTAGTAGAGAGTGAGTAGTAGAAAGTAGTAGAGAGTGAGTAGTTTAATTTAAAAGGAACATAATGAGGAGGTTCATTTTGCCATAGAAATTATGATTAGTGAGGAAAAAAGAAAAATTAGGGCACATTTTGAGTGACTTCTCAAATCCTCTTCTATTTCATTAAAAAATTCTGCCATGCAGACTGAAACATGCACTTTCAATACCAGCAGCAGACTTCCCTGGTGAGCAGTAGCTTTACTACAGTGATCTAATGAGCAACTAGAGTGCTACCATGCAGAATTTATGGAAAATGTGTGACACATCTGAATGCCTTCTTGATGGAATCAAAGTAAACAATCATTGAAAATGCAATAGGTCTCGCCCTCGTTTAAGTTAAAGCAATTCTGTTTGTAATTAGGTGGCTTTTAGCTTTGCTTGTATCAGAGTTTTTCAAACTTTCATATACATACCATGCATATGTATGCATATATGTATATGTATATGTTTGCATGAATTTATATTTATATAGATATGCAGATTATATTTATATGTTTATATATATTCACTGAAAAAACCATAGGTTTCACACATGTTATAGTTAGCGGAAATTTTACTGATAAAAAACCAATGAAATTCCCCCGTTATAGTTAGTGCAGGCAACTATAACTCACGCGACCGCAATCCTCTGCTGATGCTAATACTGTATTTAGGAAAGGTAAATATGCCAACAAGGGGTTTTATTTTAGAGTGATCTATTATTTATAAATTTCAATGATTTGAATCAATAAACATGTTAAGATGAAATAACACCACTGTGAAATCAATCCACTGATCAGATCATCATAAATATATAATAACAACAACACACACGGGGGTTCTTTTTGTGATTTAAACACAATGATTTTTATAATTTCATCCAAAGTAGAAAGAGTACAAAAGAGACATAAATTAGAGCAATATATCATGAAAACAGGGGACGAGATTAAGTCCTCATTTCATCTGAATAAACACATCTATTCCTGATTAGTTTGAACAGAGATAAAACTCTTTTTGAGCATATAATCTACTGTACATAACAGAAAAACTGGAATTAGATGGTAAAGTCGACGTTTCGGTCTTGGGTGGTGTCAATCCGTCAGACCATCTTCAGGACAATAATTGCATAAAAGAAGACTCCTAAACAAACATAATGCAAATAGTTACATAGATGTAAACATTTTTTGCGCTAACAGATTAATGTACAAAGTCTAAAACACAAACTCCAACCCGTGTGCGAGAAATAAAATTGTCAATATTGTTTATCAAAAAAATCTAAGCTATGTCAATCATCTAATGTTGAACAAAGCTATTTACCAATAATTCATTTAGAAGAATTGCTTTCTATAGAAACACATAATATTGGAAGGGGACCATGCTTACTTAGAGGTCTCAATAGCGTTCTCATGTAACTTTGATTAAAATCGCGAAGATATTTACACTGCAAACGAAAAAAGAACCAAAGTTCAGTATTGAATTTAAAAAGTTGTAATATTGTGTCAAAGAGATAGTGAATCATATCCTACCATAAAGTACTTGGCACTTGCAACTGCCAATTCGTACTAATACGGGAGTCAATCCTGCCGTAGTTTTATTGCTGCGTAATAGAAATAAATCGAAGTGTATTATGTCCTCATTCACCTGTATATCTTATATATCATTTTGACTTCGTATATACATCACAATCGCAGTAATAGTGCTATCTATCATTGTAGGAACCTAATTATCTGCTATGCTATCAATAATATATGTAGTTATTTAAACATAGATTACTTGAAAAGCATAAATGAGTTTTGATCGTCATACATGCAGCGCAAAGAAGTAGATGCTGCAGTTTGAGAATGGATGCATAACTGGTCTGCATCCCAATAGAACATTGGTAAACGTGTCTAAAAACAATAGACAATCACAGAGAAAGTTTTACCGCGTTAATCATTGTTAGAGAGACCCTAGATTTAGATGAACATGACGTGACTTGTTATATAAACTACACTAAAGGGTCATACAAATACAATGATTTGGGCACGTAGTATTCACAAAGCGCGTCACTGACTAGCCCGTAGACGGTGCATGGATTGTGGACGACTTACTTTTCTGACGTTAGTTTTCAGAATACAGATGGGGGTCCGCCTGAGTCGAAACAGCCTAATTATGCACTACGCTGTCATGTGCTTTTAAAGGCTGGCTGTGGTTGCAATTCGACACAGCTGAGAGCTAAAGAAACAGACAAAGTATCAGTGTTAGAATGAGGCGGCCATCTTAAAGAATCCTGTGTACACTCAATAACTATATTGTTGCTGTGGTGTGCCGTTTGTTCTAACAATGATTATTGATCGTCACACATGCAGCGCAAAGAAGTGGATGCTGCAGTTTGAGAATGGATGCATAACTGGTCTGCATCCCACTAGAACATTGGTAAACGTGTCTAAAAATAATAGACAATCACAGAGAGAGTTTTACCGCGTTGATCATTGTTTAAAAGACCCTAGATTTAGATGAACATAACGTGACTTGTTATATAAACTACACTAAAGGGTCATACAAATACAATGATTTGGGCACGTAGTATTCACAAAGCGCGTCGCTGACTAGCCCGTAGACGGTGCATGGATTGTGGACGACTTACTTTTCTGACGTTAGTTTTCAGAATACAGATGGGGGTCCGCCTGAATCGAAACAGCCTAATTTTGCACTACGCTGTCATGCAGTTAGTGCCGTGCACGCACGGTGGGCACGCGGTGCGCTACGCGCACCGAGTGCCCACGTTACGCTAGATGGGCCATGTACGCACGATGCGCTTCGCGCACCGTGCGCACATGGAGGACATATGATGCACTTCGTTTTGAAAGGTAATATTTTAATTTTTCGTATATTTTATAAGCCATGCACAAATGGTGCACTTCGGGCACCATTTGCACACGGGGTGGAGAGAGTGTGGATAATTTTTTTTTTAATTTATTTTTTTTAA
Source organism: Triturus cristatus (assembly GCF_964204655.1). Taxonomy (NCBI): domain Eukaryota; kingdom Metazoa; phylum Chordata; class Amphibia; order Caudata; family Salamandridae; genus Triturus; species Triturus cristatus. Next base: position 1,042,446,401 of record NC_140593.1, on the reverse strand, counting down.
ATATTTTAGTTTCTCTCATAGTAAATAAGCCATGCACAATTGGTGCCCTGCGGGAACCAATTGCACCCGGGGTATAGAGAGTATGGATAATTTTTTTTTTTATTACATTTTTTACCGTACGCGTACATTAAGCGTAATCGGCCAAATTGCCGAAAAAATAAAAATTCAGTTTTTGGCCTTGGGGGATCTTTGGGGACTCCCTAAACATGGCTATGTGTGTGGGAGCTGTCTAAACAGCCCCTTTACATGTTTTCGGGCTTTATATTTTAAAAATCACTCTCAGTGCGAGAGAGAAAATGGCGGCCGCCGCTTCCTGGTTTCGGCCGATTCGAATGTTTACTAAGATCTAAGAGCCAATCAGAATCGCGCGCGCGCACGCCACCGTACGCGTACGGTAAGCGTACCGTAAGCGCACCGTAAGCTGGCTCAGATATATATATTGATTTAAAGGCTATTTTCTCAGAATCTACTGAACAGATTTACACCAAACCTACAAAAGGCACTTCCTTGACCTGAGGACTACCTCTCTGCCAAATTTCTAGTAATTCTGTTCAGCCGTTCGGGCTGTAGCCCTGTCTAAAGGTCCTATGGAAAAATGCATGGGAAAAACGCGTTTTGGGACCCCCCTTTTATCTCAGCCCCCGCTTGACGAATCCCCCCGAGACTTTCAGGGTAGGAGCGGAGCGTAGCGCCCCACCTATTTTGAAAAATTCGCGAGGATTCGTCGACCGGCGCCAAAGTTATTCAAAATAGAATGTTGCGGATTTCCTATGGAAACGTGGTCCTAACTATAACTACCTACTGGCGACCGCCAGTAGGTAATATATATACACATACATATATATAAATGCATATGCATATATATGCATATATATATGTGCATATGTGTGCATGTACAGAGAGGTAGAGAGGTAGAGGTGTATAGGTAGAGGTGTAGAGGTAGAGAGGTAGAGGTAGAGAGGTAGAGAGAAGTAGAGAGAGAGGTAGAGAGGTAGAGAGTAGAGAGCGAGTAATAGAGAGTAGAGAGTGAGTAGTAGAGAGTAGTAGAGAGTAGTAGAGAAAGTATCAGAGAGTGAGCAGTAGAGAGTAGTAGAGTGAGTAGTAGCGAGAGAGTTGTAGAGAGTGAGTATTAGAGAGTGAGTAGTTGAAAGTTGTAGAGAGTGAGTAGTAGAGTGAGTAGTAGAAAGTAGTAGAGAGTAGTAGAGAGTGAGTAGTAGAGAGTAGTAGAGAGTGAGTAGTAGAGAGTGAGTAGTAGAGAGTAGTAGAGAGTCAGTAGCAGAGTGAGTAGTAGAGAGTAGTAGAGAGAGAGTAGTAGAGAGTGAGTAGTAGAGAGTAGTAGAGAGTGAGTAGTAGAGAGTGGTAGAGAGAGTAGTAGAGAGTGAGTTGTAGAGAGTGAGTAGTAGAGAGAGAGTAGTAGAGAGTAGTAGAGTAGTAGAGCGTGAGTAGTAGAGAGTGAGTAGTAGAGAGTAGTGGAGTAGTAGAGAGTGAGTAATAGAGAGAGTAGTAGAGAGTGAGAAGTAGAGAGAGTAGTAGAGTAGTAGAGAGTGAGCAGTAGAGAGTAGTTGAGAGCGAGTAGTAGAGAATCAGTAGTGGAGAGTGAGCAGTAGAGAGTGAGTAGTAGAGAGTGAGTAGTACAGAGTGAGTAGTAGAGAGTAGTACAGAGTGAGTAGTATAGAGTAGTAGAGTGAGTAGTAGAGCGTGAGTAGTAGAGTAGTAGAGAGTGAGTGGTAGAGAGTAGGAGAGAGTAGTAGAGTGAGTAGTAGAGAATAGTAGAGAGTGAGTAGTTGAGTGAGTAGTAGAGCGAGTAGTAGAGAGTAGTAGAGTAGTAGAGAGTGAGTAGTAGAGAGTGAGTAGCAGAGAGTGAGTAGTAGAGAGTAGTAGAGAGCGAGTAGTAGAGAGTGAGTAGTGGAGAGTGAGTAGTAGAGACTGAGTAGTAGAGAGTGAGTAGTCGAGAGTGAATAGTAGAGAGTGAGTAGTAGAGAGAGAGTAGTAGAGAGTGAGTAGTAGAGAATGAGTAGTAGAGAGTAGTAGAGTGAGTAGTAGAGAGTAGTAGAGAGTAGTAGAGAGAGAGTAGTAGAGAGTAAGTAGTAGAGAGAGAGTAGTAGAGTAGTAGAGAGTGAGTGCTAGAGAGCAACAGAGAGTAGTGGAGTGAGTAGTAGAGAGTAGTAGAGAGTGAGTAGTAGAGAGTAGTTGAGAGTGAGTAGTAGAGAGTGAATAGTAGAGAGTGAGTAGTAGAGAGTAGTAGAGAGTGTAGTAGAGAGTGAGTAGTAGAGAGTAGTAGCGAGTGAGTAGTAGAGAGTAGTAGAGAGTGAGTAGTAGAGTAGTAGAGAGTGAGTGGTAGAGAATAGTAGAAAGTAGTAGAGTGAGTAGTAGAGCGTGAGTAATAGAGAGTGAGTAGTAGAGAGAGAGTAGTAGAGAGTAGTAGCGAGTGAGTAGTAGAGAGTGAGTAGTAGGAGTAGTAGAGAGTAGTAGAGTAGTAGAGAGAGAGTAGTAGAGAGTGAGTAGTAGAGAGTGAGTAGTAGAGAGAGAGTAGTAGAGTAGTAGAGAGTCAGTAGTAGAGTAGTAGAGAGTAGTCAGTCAGTGTCAGTCAATGTCAGTCAATGTCAGTCAGTTAGTGTCAGTCAGTCTGTCAGTATCAGTCAATCAGTGTCAGTCAGTGTCAGTCAATCAGTGTCAGTCAGTCAGTGTCAGTCAATCAGTGTCAGTCAGTCAGTGTCAGTCAGTGTCAATCAGTGTCAGTCAGTGTCAATCAGTCAGTGTCAGTCAGTCAGTATCAGTCAGTCAGTGTCAGCTAGAGCAGCTCTGCTGACCTGGTTCTCTGGCTCTAAAGCAGCTCTGCTGACCTGGTTCTCTCTCTCTAAAGCAGCTCTGCTGACCTGGTTTCTCTGGCTCTACAGCAGGTCTGCTGACCTGGTTCTCTGGCTCTAGAGCAGCTCTGCTTACCTAGTTCTTATGCTACAGAGCAGCTCTGCTGATCTAGTTCTCTGGCTCTACAACAGCTCTGCAGACCTGGTTCTCTGGCTCTAAAGCAGCTCCGTTGACCCAGTTCTATGGCTCTGAAGCAGTTCTGCTGACATGGTTCACTGGCTCTATAGAAGCTCTGCTGACCTGGTTCTCTCCCTCTAAAGCAGCTCTACTGACCTGGTTTCTCTGGCTCTGCAGCAGCTCTGCTGACCTGGTTCTTAGGCTCTAGACCAGCTCTACTGACCTGGTTCTCTGGCTCTAAAGCAGCTCTGCTGACCTGGTTCTATGGCTCTAAAGCAGCTCTGCTGATTTGGTTCCCTGGCTCTAGAGTAGCTCTGCTGACCTGGTTCTCTGGCTCTAAAGCAGCTCTGCTAACCTGGTTCTCTGGCTCTAAAGCAGCTCTGCTGGCCTGGTTCTCTGGCTCTAAAGCAGCTCTGCTGACCTGGTTCTCTCCCTCTAAAGCAGCTCTGCTGACCTGGTTTCTCTGGCTCTACAGCAGCTCTGCTGACCTGGTTCTCTGACTCTAGAGCAGATCTGCTGACCTAGTTCTTTGGCTCTAGAGCAGCTCTGCTGACCTGGTTCTCTGGCTCTACAGCAGCTCTGCTGACCTGGTTTTCTGCACTCACGACGCACGCACCCGACTTCGCGAAAATATATTTAAAAATAATATAAGTTTCTTATAAGTACAAATATATTATTTTGATGAATATCTTACATAATCTCTTGCCTTAATATGTATATTAAAGACACATACATATCATTTTGGAACATTAATTTTTTTTGCGGGAGTCGCGCACCCAGCGCGCCCCAGCATGTATATCATGTCACGCGGGACCCGCAAGCGTGCAAACATCTCGTACCGTAATGCGCATGTGTCGCGAATGCGCAGTAGCAGGAGTCGCAGACTGGTCGCATACCAATCGCGCATATCACGTGATATTAAATGTATATGATGTAACTGAAAAACACGCAGCAGTCGCACACGATACACGGATCCTTCATGACTTTTCTAAAATGGCGGCTAGAATGCGCGCACCCACCGTGATGTGTACACTTTGAGTGCGCGACTGCGAAAAAAATTGGATTTTTTTTTTTAAATAAAATGATATAAATATATTAAAATAAAAAGTGAAAACAAGAAAATTAATCAATATTTCAGTTTTAATTAAAAAATGTTTTTTTGCAATTTTCAGGAAAATATATAATGTTATTTAATGAATAAAATATTTATAAATAAACAGTTAAAAAACTGTAGAAAATCAGTACAAAAAATAGATATAACTACTATCACACTTAAAAGTTAGCATTTAAAAAACCTTTGAAATTCACTGAAAAAAACATAGGTTTCAGAGACGTTATAGTTAGAAATTAGCATTTAAAAAACCTTAGAAATTCACAGAAAAAACCATAGTTTTCAGGGGTGTTATAGTTAGCTGCCCATTTCACTCGTACAAAACCATAGAAATTCCTCCGTTATAGTTAGTTCTGCTAACTATAACTCACGCGCCCGCAATGCACTGCTGATGATGTCACATATTGCATCATTCATGACATGGTCAGTGACATTACTGATGACATCACTGATGACATCTCAAATGACATCACTGATGACATCATCCACTTGACAATCCGATACACCACCTTTCATCACTCACTGTAAAATACAGAGTACCATATTTGAAACCATTGACACACCAATACCAGTTACTACATACCCACTCACTGATTCCTAAGTCTACACACACAACTACCCATTCAACAACAGAATCATCTATACATGCAGTCATTAATTAATAGAACACTATCAAATGCACTTATACACATATATAGACATTGACACATCAGCAGTCATCTTAGTCGGTTATGCAGTCATCCTACTCACTCATGAAAAAAATGTATCGCACTTAAATTTACTCACTTACACAATTATCCAACGACACCTCATTTATTCAAACACATAGTAACTCATCGTTAATATGTTAAGAAAGCACCATTACAATTATAACCTCATTCATATATTTACTCTCACAATCACTGACTCTTACACAAACTTATTTATATACACCAACTCTCACATACAATGCCTTTTATTTTTTTACTTTGTTGAAGATGTACAACTAAAGCATATATTCGCTCACCAACACACAAATAAATACACTCAGTCACCCAAACAACTGTTTCCACATGCACTCTTAAACCCATACACCTAGTCAATCAACCATTCACACATCTACGCATAGAGTTACACACACCCCATCCAACCACACACAAACTCAGTGTCCCATACAAATACTCACCCAACTAATCAATAACTAATATACACACTCATGTCGTTAGTGACCAACTGAGGCAGCATGTTATACAACAACAGAGACAGTGCTGCACACATTCACATAGTTTAGTTACTAATCCATGTATTAAGTGAGACACTTTTAATTACTCACTTAAAAAGACAGTCAGATAGCTACTAAATTCTCCATCCAGACAGTTATATATCCACCCAATCTTCAATACAGATTGGTATGTATATAATACATATTTAAATTTCAAACTAAACCACATTCAGTGGATGATGTCATCAGTGATGTCATCAGTGATGTCATTTGAGATGTCATCAGTGATGTCATCAGTGATGTCACTGACCATGTCATGAATGATGCAACATGTGACATCATCAGCAGTGCATTGCGGGCGCGTGAGTTATAGTTAGCAGAACTAACTATAACGGAGGAATTTCTATGGTTTTGTACGAGTGAAATGGGCAGCTAACTATAACACCCCTGAAACCTATGTTTTTTTCTGTGAATTTCTAAGGTTTTTTTAAATGCTAATTTCTAACTATAACGTCTCTGAAACCTATGTTTTTTTTCAGTGAATATATATATATATATATATATATATATATATATTCACTGAAAAAACCATAGGTTTCACACATGTTATGGTTAGCTGTACATTTCACTCGTAAAAAACCAATGAAATTCCACGTTATAGTTAGTGCAGGCAACTATAACTCACGCGACCGCAATCCTCTGCTGATGATGTCATCACTGATGACATATGTGTCTTTATGAAAAATAAATATTTGTAATATATGTATAGCTAAAGATACAGTATTAGCATCAACAGAGGATTGCGGTCGCGTGAGTTATAGTTGCCTGCACTAACTATAACGTGGAATTTCATTGGTTTTTTACGAGTGAAATGTACAGCTAACCATAACATGTGTGAAACCTATGGTTTTTTCAGTGAATTTGCAAGGTTTTTTAAATGCTAATTCCTAACTATAACGTGTGTGAAACCTATGGTTTTTTCAGTGAATTTGTACGGTTTTTTAAATGCTAAGTTATGTATTCATTTTTAATTTTTGCGCGCACGGTGCGCTTCGCGCACCGTGCGTGCGCTGTGGGCGCTCGGTGCGCTGCGCGCTCCGAGCGCCCACGTTGCGCATTTCGTACCGTGCACGCCTCGCCATTTTTTTCAAAATATCAATTGTTTTTTTCTCCCTTGGGGGTCCTTAGATTTATATATTAAATGTGATTGTTAATTTTTTTTTTTTACCGTACGCGTACGGTAAGCTTACCGTACGCGCACCCCGCGATTTTTAAAAAAAATTATTAAATTTATTTTTCATACTTTTTGGTCCTTCGTGAACCCCCTGACGAACGCTAGGGGGTCTGCAACTCTCTTCGTTGCCCCCTTTTCATGTTATTAAACTTTTTTTTCAGTGCGACAGACAGAAAATGGTGGCCGATACTTCCTGGTTTCGACCGATTCGAATGTTTACTTTGATCTAACAACCAATCAGAATCGCGCTCGCGCACGGCATCGTACGCGTACGGTAAGCTTACCGTAAGCGCACGGTAAGCGCACGGAGCGCGCTTACAGATATATATATTGATTTAAATGCTATTTTCTCAGGAACTACTGAACAGATTTACACCAGACCTACAAAAGGCACTTCCTTGACCTGCGGACTACCTCTCTGCCAAATTACAAGTAATTCTGTTCAGCCGTTCGGGCTGTAGCTGTGTCTAAAGGTCCTATGGAAAAATGCATGGGGAAAACGCGTTTTGGGACCCCCCTTTTTTCTCAGCCCCCGCTTGACGAATCACCCCGAGACTTTCAGGGTAGGAGCGGAGCGTAGCGCCCCATTAGTTTTGAAAATTTTGCGAGGATTCGTCAACCGGCGCCAAAGTTATTCAAAATAGAATTTTGAGATTTCCTATGGAAACATGGTCCTAACTATAACTATCTACTGGCGACCGCCAGTAGATAATATATATATATATACATATATACACATATATACATATATATTTTTATTTTTTTTCTTCACCAAACGTCCAGATCTCGAGATAGATATATATATATATTACCTACTGGCTATCTCCAGTAGGTAGTTATAGTTAGGACCTATTATCCATAGGAAATCTGCAACATTCTATTCGGAATAACTTTGGCGCCGGTTGACGAATCTTCGTGAAATTTTCAAAACTCGTGGGCCCCTCCAGTCCGCTCCTATCCTGAAAGTCTTGGGGTGATTCGTTAAGTGGGGACCGAGAAAAAAGGGGGGGCCCAAAACGTGTGTTCCCCATGCCATTTTCCATAGGGACCGTTAGTCGCAGCTACAGCCTGATCTGCTGAACGGAATTACACCAAATTTGGCAGAAAGGTAGACCTTGGTTCAGAGTCGTGCCTTTTGCTTAAATGGTGTAAATCCATTCAGTAGTTCCTGAGAAAATCTAAATCAAAATCAAATATATATCTATGGCCGCGCTGGATCCGCACACCCTGCTGAGCACGAGCTGTATGCTAATTGGCTGTCAACACTCCAAACCAGAACCGAGGCACAAGAAAACAGAAGAAAAAACGCGCAGAACGCAAAAAGGGGGCAGGGTAGAAACACCCTGACCCCCTAGGCCTGTTCAGGGGGTCCAACAAGGACCCCCCGAGGACAAAAACCAAAAAGCTTTTTTTTATTTTTTTAAATCGGCAAAATTCGCGCTGGGTGCGAGGATCCTGGCGATAAAAAAAAAACGAAGTGTGGACTCCCTCGCTTCGATGCCCAATCCCCCCCCACACTGCCCCGGGGACCCCCACACCCTGGGGCAAAGTATGAATAATTGCGATGGGCACATGGCCCCCCGCAGCCCCGGGGACCGCCACCCCCAGTGCTTAATAGGTTAATGTTGAGGGGGCCTCTAAGGCCCCCCCGAGCCCCAGGGACCGCCACCGCCTGGGGCTCGACTTGATTTACATTGCGGGGGGGCACTCTGCCCTCCCCGCAGCCACAGGGACCGCCACCCCCAGGGCTTTTTTTACACAAAAAATACCCTGTGTGGTGGAGCTCAAGCCCCCCTACACGCCCAGGGGACCGCGGCTCCTGCAGTGTCCCCGGGGTGTCCACCCCGGGGACACTGCTGTTTGCTATGTCAGGGCGGGAACCTCGCCGCTCCCGCCCTGCCATTGGGGGATTAACTCTCTTTTAATACTGAGGGTCCCTGAGGGCCAACTAGCCCAACAGGTATCTCCAGTATGCGCCAGGGAGCTGCGTTGCAGACAGGTGTTCAGAGGCCACGTCCCTTTTTACACCTCTCTGGAATGCAGCTCTGTGGCACTTACTAGAGGTACATAGCGGGCTAGTTTGACCCTAGGGACCCTTAGGATTCAAGGGGACTTAATCTCTCAACTTAGAACAGCCACAGGGCACGTTTACACAGTGGTGAAGGGAGGGGACGAGGCCTGAGGTGACATGTGCAAACACGCTCTATGGCGCGTTTTAAGTTGGGGAAATAATTCCCCTTCTATCCTGAGGGCCCATGAGGGGCAACTAGTCCAGCAGGTGCTTCCAGTAAGTGCCACTGTGCTGTTTTGCAGAGAGGTGGTCCAGGCCGTGCCCATTTTCTCTGCAACGCAGCTCTTTGGTGCTAACTAGAGATACCTGATGGGCTAGTTGTACCCAAGGGACACTCAGGATTCAAGGGGATTTTATCCCCCAAATTAAAACGGCCACAGGGCGTGTTTGCACATGTCAGCTCAGCGCCCCCTCCCTTCACCAGTGTGCAAACCCGCCCTAGTTTCAATCCCCCTGCCCTATTATATACTAGGGGCTTACAGAGGTCATGCTAATAACAGGGGTACCCCAACACATAGTGTTCCCTAGTGTATGTAGGTGTTTTAACTGTATTCTAAGTGTCTTTTAGCATAGCACTAGCTCTAGGACTGGTTAGTCAGAGTCAGTTACCACCAGTATCCATCTGAAAAAGTTGAGGGTACAGGATGATTTTGCAACAAAGACTCTTTCTGCTCCTCTGTTTGTTCTTTCTGCACGTCTTCCTTCTTCCTGCACTTTTCTTCGTCTTTGAGGACTTCTGTTGCTTCTGTTGCTTCTTTCTGCATTTCTTTTTCTTCTTTCTGTGTGTTTTTTCTTCTTTCTTCACATGTCTTACCTCTGTAGGCATAGTTAGAAACTAGCATTTAAAAAAGCTTTGAACTTCACTTAAAAAACCATGGGTTTCAGTTACGTTAAAGTTAGAAATTAGCATTTAAAAAGCCTTTGAAATTCACTTAAAAAAACCATAGGTTTCAGGCACGTTATAGTTAGGAATTAGAATTTAAAAAACCTTAGAAATTCACAGAAAAAAACATAGGTTTCAGGGGTGTTATAGTTAGCTGGACATTTCACTGGTACAAAACCATTGAAATCCCACCGTTATAGTTAGTTCAGCTAACTATAACTTGCGCGCCCGCAATGCACTGATGATGACGTCACATATTACATCACTCATGACATGGTCAGTGACATCACTCATGACATCACTGATGAAATCTCTAAGGTTTCTAAGGTTTTTTAAGTGCCAATTCCTAACTATAACGTGCATGAAACCTATGGTTTTTTCATTGAATTTCAAAGGTTTTTTAAATGTTAATTCTTATCTATAACTTATCTCTAAAGCTATGATGTGTAATGATTTTCATTGGATTTCTAAATTTTTCTATTTCAGTGTGTCAATTCCTTTAATTATGTTTTTTTAAATACTTATTTATCACCATTTTTTTAACTTATTTTTTCAATTAATTCTTTTAAAAATTAAAAAACATATATATATATATATTTTTTAATTGTAAATTTTAAAATAAAATTTTTTAAATATTTTTTAAACTATATTTTCAAAACTTTATTTTATATATTTTTTTCAATTTTTTTGGGATTCGCGCACCCTATGTGCACTGTTCTCGATCCCTGCGCAAAAGCATCCGCGTACGGTGTGCTTTGGGTATGTATTTTCGTGTGCGATTCCTATGCGACCGGTACGCGACTGCAAGCCTATACGCGACACGTATGAAGCATGTTACGTGACGCTTGCGCGCTTCCACAATACGTCATATGCGTGATGTTTATTTCCCAAAAATGTCAGGTTTTTTTCCTTGGATCCGCGCACCCAACGCGCTAGGAACCGCACACCCAACGCGAGAGAAATCGTGCACCCAACGCGTTAGGATGCGCGACTCCTAATTTTACCGTAAAAAAAACAAAAATAGCCCCTATCACTAATTTTTATTATCCCCGGGGACCCCATCCCCCGGGGCTTATAAAAAAACATTGGGGACCGGGGGGGAGCCCCAACGCCCCCAAGGTCCCCGTCGGCTCCCCGCGTCCTTCGGGAGCCGGCATTGCTTTTCCACATGGGGAGCTGCTGACATGCAGCTACCCGTATGGAAAAGGATTATCGTTAGGATTTTGAAAGAGAGAGCAGGTTTTCCTGCTCTCTCTTTCAAAATCCTAACAAAGTTTGCTATGGGAGGGCGGGAGACTCCCGCCCTCTCATAGCAAACAACAGTGTCCTCGGGGTGGGCACCCCAGGACACTGTAGGAGCCGGCCCTGGGGGGTGGCGGTCCCCAGGGCCCTCGAGGGCTCCAGGAGGGGGTCCACGCAGCCCCCCTCCCCCATTAATTTTAAAAAATGTTGCCCCCGGGATTTGGCCCACCCTTGGGCTTATTATTGACGAAGCGCGGAAGCCCGCACTTCGGGGGGGGGGGTTTCCAGCCGGATCCGCGCACCCTGCACGCATTTCGCCGTTTAAAAAAAAAAAAAAAGCAACACTAGAGGGTCAGAGTATTTGTACCCTTCCCCCTTTACATCTTTCACACACTTATTTCCCTTACTTAATCAGCCTCGCTTCTACCGAGGCCCAAAATTGCTGCCAACAGCTCCTGGTTTCGAATGTAGACAGACACTTGACAGTCAATTAGCATTGAGCGCGTGATCGGGAAGGTGCGCGCTCAGTGCGCAGAGGGTGCGCTTAGGGTGCGCATAGGTTGCACGGATCCTCCGAGGCCATAGATATATCTATCTTTTTTACTCTAATTTTCTCAGGAACTACTGAACGGATCTACACCATTTATGCAAAAGGCACGAGTCTGAACTGAGGACTACCTCTTTGCCAAATTTGGTGTAATTCCGTTCAGCAGTTCGGGCTGTAGCTGCGTCAACAGGTCCTATGGGAAACTGCATGAGGAAAACGCGTTTTGGGACACCCCTTTTTTCTCAGCCCACGCTTGACGAATCACCACAAAACTTTCAGGATAGGAGCGGACCGGAGCTGGCCAAAAGTTTGGAAAATTTTGCAAAGATTCGTCAACCGCCGCCAGACTTATTAAGAATAGAATGTTGCAGATTTCCTATGGAAAATAGGTCCTAACTATAACTACCTACTCCAGAATTGCAAATGATGCAGTGCAATTTATTGTAGCATGACTAAATGCTAGGACCAGTGTCCTCCATGACGCGTTTCGCTCCTCGTGGGAGCTTGATCACATGATTGCTGACAATTTTTAAAGTGAAATATGTGCACAAACAATTGTAGGAAACAGCCTAACTGTTTAAAATTAAACAACAAAACTGATAGACTATAGGACTTTAACAGACTCATGTACGTAGACTGCAACCACTGAGATTCACCTATTTTTCAATCACAGAGTAAAAAATGTACATGTAGAAGTAAAGTTTAGCAACTGGCAAAATATCTACATAGTGCATATTTCGATATGAGCAATAAATATTATTCAGTTCACTGCTAATGGTACTCCCAACAATTTAGGAACATGCGAGAAAATTTTTAATTCCACACTAAGAACAGATGACTGTGCGTGGTTGTTGTCAGTACAATAAATAAATGCATAGTGCAATAATTTCTTCCTATATCGAATACCACAGCAATGAATAAAATTATACATAGCAACTGAACATATCGAATGCCAGAAAAAATGCTAAAAACTCTTGAACTCAACCAACTCATATGAATAAAATCAGCGGCAGTTATAGTCATAATTAATATCAATAATTGTATTAAAAGAAAAGTTTCATACTGCCAGAAAAAAGTTTGTAAAGACTTGAAGAGCATCACAATTCTAATTATCCGATATGCAGGCAAGCACACCAGAGTACAGGAAAAATCTGTAAAAATCAGCAAATATTCTCCATAATATAAATGCATGTGCAATTCTTTGTTGACTGAAAAATCACTAGATAATATCATGGAGCCAACCAAGCCTGAAAAATACTCCTGTACCACATTATAGTTACTAATGTGATGATTCACAGAGTCTGCATCATTGTATGAAGAGACAGTATATCTATTAATAATAGATAAATACTTTGCTTTATAAGGCAGCTAATAGTAAACAAAGAAAGTAGAAAGTGCCATATGCCTAACTTGTGCAAAACAGTGCTGTGCAAAGTGATATTGTGCAAAAAAGCAAATCGACACACTAGCAGCAAGGGGGAAAAAACCCCTGAATCATCTAAGCCTAGGTGATTCCAAAGTGCAAGTGCATAGCAAAATAGCAAATAATTGTGAATGTAAGAACAATTGATAAATACATTCACATAGTCTAAAAAGATCTTCAACATCTCAATAGCATCTAAACACTGATGGACAAAAGCAAAACATTTTAACAAAAATATCGATGCAAAGATTATTTTCAAAAATAGAGGAAGAGGCTCTAGAGAAAATTGTGAAGGTCCTCATTCATGTTAAGGCCATTCGGAGCTCGTGAATCAAGAGCTAAAATAAAGTGAGATTCACTTTGTCTCAAGAGTTTGTCACGATTCCAACCTCGGCCGGGATTGGGGACAGACCCTAAGACAGTGTATTCCAAGTCTTTCAATTGGTTGTCATGTACAGACTTGAAATGTCTGGCCACTGGATAATTGGGGTCAGAATTCACTATGGGTCTAACATGCTGATGAATACGTTTATGTACCGGCAGCTTGGTGCTGACGATATATTCTAGATTACAAGTGCACCTCAGTTTGTAGATGGCATAGTCAGAGCGACTTGTTAGATGTTGTTTAATAGCGAACAATTTCTCACTAAAAGCTGTTTTAAAATGTGTACTGTTTTTAGCAAATGTGCACGCTCTGCAAGAACTGCATTTGAAGAAACCAGTTTTAGTAAGCCAGTTCTTAACAGGTTTCACCTCAGGCATAGATTTAACAAGAGCGTCCCTCATAGAGGGCGCTCTTCTGAAGGTGATAGCTGGCAAAGTTGGCAGAATAGGACCAAGAATATTGTCTGTCAAAATAATAGGCCATTCTGAATAAATGAAATTAATTAGTCTTTATAAGTTTATTGCCTGTGATTAACTGTTTTTTAACAATGAAAATGTTTTTATGTTTCTAACTGTTTTTTAATGTATTGCATACTTTTATGATTTTAAATAATCGAATAAAGTGGTTTTTATTGATTGAATAAATGATCCTGCGAATAGCTTGTTCTTGTGTACTAAAACTAGTGATGAGCCGAATTGGGTGCACAGTTTTTTCTGAAAGATCAGTGTCAATGCTCCCACTAGAGCGTGACTGAAGTAAAACTTCCCTTTGCTTATCATTGGCTTTATTTAAAGCTCGGGTCAGTTGTTCCCTACTATATCCTCTCTCATGGACTCGCTGAAATGCATCCATTTGACACTGTAAAGAGACTATCTCGGAACTGCATATTCTACGGATATGTATGAACTCTCCATACGGTATGCTGTTGATAAGGTGTCGAGGATGTGCACTATCTGCATGGAGTATCGAATTGCTAGCAGTGATCTTTCTGTGCAATTTAGTATGAAGGACACCTTTGTCTACATACAATAAAACATCCAAAAATTCCACCATAGAATCATCAATAGAAGCTGTAAATCTTAAATTTAAGTCATTAACATTGATATCTTCTATGAATTTATGAGCATCATCTTTGGATCCTTTCAAGATGAGACAAACATCGTCAATGTAGTGCCAATAATGTACTACATGACTCCACCAGAGGCGGTGGGCGGCAGTGAGGACCTGCCCCTCCCACCAGCCAACATGTAAACATGAATAGCTTGGGGAGAAGCATGAACCCATCGCCACCCCGCGCATCTGCTGGTAAATATCATTCTGAACATGAAAGAAATTTGTAGTAAGACACAGATCAATAATTTCTAACAGCATGGTATTGTGTTCTCTCATATCCAAGTCCCGATTATCAAGGAAGTGTTTAGTAGCATTGATTCCATCACAGTGATTTATGCTAGTGTATAGGGATTCAATATCCATTACAACTAACAAATAGTCCGAACACCAAACAACATTCCTAATCTTGTTCAAAAAATCTGTAGTATCTTTCAGATAAGATGGTAAACTGACCACATGCGGCTGTAAGAAAAAATCTACGTATTTTGACAGATTCTCGTTCATACTACCCTGAGCAGAAATGATAGGTCGTCCTGATACAGGAGTGGTTCTTTTATGGACTTTTGGTAAAAAATACAAAATAGGAGTAACCGGGTGTTCAACATTAAGAAAAGTCATTTCTTCCTTAGTCAAGAGTCCATGTCGCCTCCATTGATGTAGTTTTTTGCGGGTGCTGTCCTCTGCAGCTCTCATTTCAAATCTGGAGGACTTCCTAAAACATGAAGCATTGGAAAGATGCCGCTCCGCTTCTATCAAATAGTCCATCCGTGACCACAATACTGTATTGCCACCTTTATCTGATTTATTAATGATAAGCTGTGAATTGTTTTGTAGCTTCTTAATCAGGAGATGATATTGGCTATTTCTAAAATCTTTATGTCGTTTTTGTGCCAGTATTGATCTATTCAGGGATTTAAGTTCAGTGATGACTCTGTCACTATAAACATCTATTGCATCCTTTGGCATCAGTGGCAAGAAGGTGGAAACTGGACGAAATGGACTTGGTGCAGATTTATTAACACATACAACTTGACTGACTGTAGGAATTTCGCCAAGGCTTGTATCATGTGCTAGATCATACAAAGTCTGTAAGTTGGAGATGTCTTTAACTTGCAGGGCACCATCTGTGTTGGTCATTTTGGCAGTAATGTAAATAAATAAATATATACATGCAAATTCTGCCCTAAAGAGCAGTTTCGCTCAACTTAGGCTTACACAGTCCAGCATGAAGCCAAACTGGGGAAAAATATACACACCATGTTTGAATGTCCCAGTCACAACAACACACTACATATACATCTTATGGAACTTGATGAATTTTGATATTTCCCTGGCTGAGCTTAGAATCAGAGTCATGGCTTGTGTGCCCTCTACTAGGCAAAGTTAATTACTCTGCTTCCCAGCAGAAGGAACTAAGGCATCCCCACATAGAAGGAGTAGTTATCAGTGATGGACTCAGTTATTTGAAATGGAAGTGGATTGGGGAAAATATGCATCTGATAAAGACATAGTCACACTGCACCTAGGCAGTGACAGCTGAAGCCCACTAAACAAAGGAGGAGGGCTAGACATCTACAGCCACCACAGTAGGGGCTCACCTTTGAAGTTTTGATTTGAAGGGATGAGGCAATGATGTCAACTGGGGGTGGAGCTGAGGCCCCCATAGGAGCTTTTCCAGAGAAAAATTGAAATCGCCATGATGGATTGCCCCAGAATGCTGTGCAGGAGAGTTGGGACAGCGGTGGAGGATGATGTAGCCTCCTAGGATGACCAGGGGAGCATGGTATCTAAAATGTTCCATCCCCACTCAAAACCCCCTGCAAAAGACAGAGTCAGATGAGAAGACCCTGGACCTGGGAGGTGACAGCATCGAAAGGGTGATGTACTGGAAAAAGAAGCCACCTGATTCCCTGCCAAGATAGAATAAAGCCTTTATCACAAACTGTCTCCCACAACTAGGAAGGGTCTCTCCAGGGCCAGTGGTGCTGGACCCCTTAATGCCCCTGAGGACAAGTTGGTGGAAGACCTTGATTATACTACCCTCCCCCATCCGGGTGCTCTGCAAGGTTGTCAGGAGGCCATAATATCTGGGAGTGTGGGCAGAAGGGCATTCTTATGGCTGGCTGTGGAGTGGCTATGCAAGATGCCCTCACAAGCTGGAGAGGAGCCAGGCACAGGAGAAGATTGGCCCAGGGGGCCAGAAAACCCAGCTGCCCACAAGATGCACCCCTTTAGAGTCCAAAAGGCCCATTCAAAATACTGTTGGTAGCTAGCCGAGCCACCAGAAGTAAAAGGAGCCATAAATTAAGAAAATTGGCCTACTGGGGCTAGAGATATGCTGACTTGAAGATTTACCAATTTGTAAAGGAAAATGAGCGCATAGCACTCCGACACATTTCTAAAGAATTACCCCAAGGGTGGGCAGGGGTGGGGGTCAGCACAATGTGTGCTACTCCCTAATTGGAAGAAGGGCGTGCATTGGGTGCCCATTCTGTGCAACTCTCAGTCACAGAGACCCCAACTCCTGTGGCTCACTGAAGATCAAGGAGTGCATGGGGACCCCCCACCCTGGGGCAGAAGGAAGCCACATCACCACCAATGCGCTCTCTTCTGAGGCGGTGTGCCTCCCTTGATCACGTTCTCTTGATTTGTGGGAGAGGAAGCACTCCGCCTCCATCTCCCATCCTGCGCTGACCTCTGGGAGTGCGGGGTGAACTCGTGGAGCTGGTGGGTCCGTGGGGGTCTTGAGGCTACCCATGCTGGCCCCCAGTGAGTTACTAAGTTTCTGGATGCACCGGGAGGGACCAAGGCCATCAGTGGATATTAAAAAGAAATAAAAATACAATGTGAGTGGCCGCTTAGCCAAAAGGAATGCAGCTTTTGCCGCTCATAAAATATTCGGGCTCCTGGCCTGGGAGCAATCCATAATGCCCCGTGTGAGGTTATTTGTATATTTTCTTGATGCTTGTGGTGCCCCAGTCTGGGCATAGGCACCACCAACGTTTCACCAATGTGCTGCGAGTGGCTGCATGAGTTGCAGCAGCACGCGCAAGAGGATTTCACAAACTTGCCTTAAATTTCTGGGGTCATTGAAGTTA
The DNA here is from genome assembly GCF_964204655.1 of Triturus cristatus. Classification (NCBI taxonomy): domain Eukaryota; kingdom Metazoa; phylum Chordata; class Amphibia; order Caudata; family Salamandridae; genus Triturus; species Triturus cristatus. The sequence goes on along the minus strand of NC_140593.1, from coordinate 1,042,429,108 downwards.
TGACTAGGCCTGGGCAAAAATTTCGTTCCGTTCGCGGAAATTGCGATAATTTGACATTTTTGCGTTCCGCGGAGAGCGCGAAAATGTCAAAAATTCCGGTTTCCGCAGCTTGGCGATAATTTGTTTCTTGCTCGCGCTGTAAAATGATACATTCTCGCGCGCGCGCGATCGCCTTACCTGAATCCCTGCGTTCGCCGACAAGTTTTCTTGATCCGGTCGCGTTCTCCATGAGATGTTGTATTGTTTTTAGCCATTTGCGCTGTCTCGCGACAGTTCGCGCCCGCAGTGACGTCATGCGTCGCGCGATCACGTCTTTCTTCTCGCGATCATGCACCGCGAGAACAACTCAAAACAAGATGGCCGCGCCCGCAAGCAGCCACATGGGTAAGTTGGCGACCCGCAACCATGCAGAAAATCGCGCGAACATGCCGGAAAAAAACTTCCGCATCTTCGCGATATTTCTGCTTGTTTGCGATAATTTTAAACATTCTCGCGATAATTTGCGAAGGTTAATTCCGCAAATTCCGCCCACCCCTAGTTATGACTCCAGACAAAGTGAACTTGTTTTGAAGCCCTTCTGGAGCTGAAGCTTTCCCTCCTTGACTCTGTAGTGCAGGGACCCCCTATCGGTTACCTGAAGAGATTGAAGATAGACTTTGACACATGATTCAAAATTGAAAATGATGTCTTGACTGATTATTGAACATTGCAATACTGATATTGATAATGAATGTTTTTGAATGTGGTTATTTATCCAATTGGTTTTAATGGGGAATTCTAACATGTGATTAACATTTTATTAATGTGACAGTGACAAAGTCAGTATGCATACTTTATATATGTTAATTTGGTGACTCCTTGCCAAACCCAATAGTCTTGCCTTATATATGTTGATGTGGTGACCAATTTACAAAGACAACATGAAAAGGAGGACCTCTGGAGATGTACAGACCAGCAAGTGCTAGCTCCCAACTACTACAACATAAAGTACAAAAAATACACTAGGATCTCAAACCAATTTGACTGTGCGCCTTAACACTAACCTAGCTGTAAGGAAAAGTCCTTTCTTAAGGACGAATTCCCTCACCCTCAAGGTGGCATGCTTCATCTTTGGGAATCTTCTCACACCATGACGGCTAGTCACAGCGCGGGCTACAACTCCTCAACTAACGAGGAGGAGCTCAGTGGACCTTTCAGAGATAAAGAGGACACAATGATGGGCTAATGTGTGGGGAGGTGAGCAGAGTGTATGAATAGTGCAAAAAGAGTGTGAAAGATTAAAACTGGTCCAAGGTACACACACACCTTTATTTGTGCGGCCCTGGGTCAGGATTAAAAATAATTGAAAGTTTGAGACCTAAGTGTTTCTTGTCTGGTTTATGGCCCCTTTACAAAGCCAGAAGGCCTGCGTTATAAATGATAATGTCCCCTTATAGAGTGATGCTAAATCTGGTATAAGCTGTGGGGCATTGGGATCATGGGGTTCAGGAAGCACTAGGGATCTACTATGATATGAGGGTGCCACCAGAGGTATTTCTATCTGCCTGATGTACATATTTGTAATTCAATGCATAGTATTTAGTAATATGTGTAATAAATATATTTTTTCTTTTGAAAAGCTACTGACTGGACAGTAATTTAGTGAGTGATGTTACTGCGTGCGAGCGTATTGGGACTGCTAGCCCACTGCTAACCCACACCACCTCCACTGAGTAGGCCTCGGACTGGTCTGCTTTTCTACCCTAAGAGAGTCAAGTGCACATGGAGGACTTGGGCCTCAGTAAAATGACAATTGCTGTCTTTTTACTTGTACTGGACCCACGTCGTTCACAACTAATACCCCAGTTTTTACAAGCTGGAACAAGACTAGGCAGCCTTGGTATTTGGCAACCTCAAGATATGCTGTGCTGGAGGTGGGCTCCTCAGAGAATAGGGTACACATGCCATAGAGAGCCAAAAAGAGGTGCCCATTTCTCGCACCTTCTTAGCACTGTTTACCCAGGAAGTCATTTATTACATTTCAGCTATACAAAGTGGATTACATTTTATAGGCCTTTAACTTTCGTGAGCACCTTAGAATCAAGGGTAATTAAGGGTAATTTTTCATTAACCTTTGCATTATTCTAATGAGGAAATAAAAGCTTCAAACCCCCAGAGAAATGTAATTTATTGAGAAAATTCAGACTGATTCCTCTGCTTGAGCCTTCGTAGAATAAATCTCATATTGTAAATTCCCTTTATCCGCCGCCCACCCCACCTGCACTTATATTAATGTCTGACTCCAGGGTCTCTCCATGCCCTGTAAAACAAGTGGGACCAATGTTGCCCAAGCAATAGCTGCTTCTGTCGTCATGGTAACATGGAACCTTTTACCCCAAACCCTCCTCCTCCCTCCAACCCCTTAGTTTATAGCTATGTGGTGCATGCATGGATTATCCATAATTGTTCTTGTGGTTTGTTTCCTAGGCAACATAACTCTTATCAGGTGAGAAGGGCTGGAAACAGTCAGCGTCGGCCCTCTGTCAATTTCTTCCGCAGGTGACCCGGAAGAGAAACGGTCTGACCTTCTCCATGCCCTGCATTCATTCACTCCAACAATGAGAGCCCCAACAGCCACAATTAGCCACCACCCCTGAGAGGCAGTCAATACCGACGATGAAATTAATCATGACCTGTAAATAAGCAACAAGTGCTAACAGCAGCCTGCCAGCCTCGGAGGTGTGCCTGTGCCTGCTGGGAGGCATTTGCATAAGTGCCCACGTTTTCAAGCTGCTACTCGGGACGCAGGGGGTACACTTTTCCAGAACAAGAACAAATTCTTTTTTTAACTCATATTCATATGTGTTGCTGTGAAGAAGCTGTTCAAGCATAGAGAAGGAAGAATGGCTATTTCTCTGTGAGGTTTTCAAACTCAGGAAAGTTATGTGCCTGCAACTCACCTCGCCGAAAAGCCTGACCTGCACCTAAGCATTACATAGAGTACATTTAAAACGCTTGCGGCAGTGGCGGTTGGTGACATATTAAAGCGGAGTCAACAATTTTTTTTTTACAAAAACAATACGTTTCACTAACCTTACACTGTCTGCAGCACGTCCTCGGTGTTCAGGCAGGGCCGGACTGGGAACTGAAAGCAGCCCTGGCAAATTTTGGCAGACCAGCCCCCGTCCGGCGCATAGCGAGCGCGAGCAGCACGCGAGCCCGACCGCTATCTCCCCCCAAGAAAATTTTGGAAAACGACAGATCAAAATGGTGAATTTTACAGCACATTTATCATTACATATTCAATTGTATCAACTTTCAAAGCGCAGTAAATAGTAGGTGATGACCTTAAAGAGCACCAGGTTACCCACCCAGTCATATGTACCCATAGACATTCTTTCAGAGAGCACCAAAAATAGACCCAAGAAGTGAATCAGAGAGAAAAAAGTAAAAGTGAGACCAGCCCCCCACATGGTGTGTAGCGAGCAAGCATGGAAATGTCTCACATGAGCCTCCAGCTCCAGGTCACTGAGGCCAGAAACTAAGGAAATAGTCCACATAATTAAGCACCCAGGCCAGAAAGCATGAAAAATTAACACAAAGGCCCTGGCCTTGACATGACACATCTTTAAATAGCCTACTTAAGTGGGTGACACAATAAGTGTTGCAAGTCCACTAGCAGCATTTAATGTACAGTCCCTGGGTACATGTAGAACCACATTTCTAGGGACTTACAAGTAAATTAAAATTGCCAATTCGGTGTAAGCCAATTTGACCATGTTTGAAAGGAAAGAGCGCAAGCACTTTAGCACTGGTTAGTGGTGGTAAAGTGCCCTTGGATACTCGTGGTGGCACTGCCCTTGTTGGTTTCTACCCCTGCATCAGGGCTAATGGAGAAGGCAGGAGCAGAAAATAAACTAAGGAGGGTTTTAAAAGACCTATAAGTGTGTGAAGTGCCCCACACCTGACGACTTTAAAAACTTTTCACTATAAGAGAGGAGGAGGAGGGGGCATAAACAAGGAGCCTCTCCCCTAAAACTCTAGCAAAAGCTTCAGAGGCTACCACTAATTTCCTAGGGAGGTTGCAACCCCCTTTATGGACGTCAGCAATGCAGAGCCTCCACACACAAGCTGGAAGGCTGCTTTGTGCAAGGGTTTCCAGCTCACCTTGTCTAGCACTATGATAACAGCTCTTGCCGACCATGTGAAGGGAGCTAATAGTGTGACACACGTTCACACCGTGTGAGGTAGCAGTTCTAGCTTCAGCATCTGATCTTGCCCTTGCTGCCCCTGGGCCCTTAGGAGCAAGTAGGAGGCTGTTGAAGGGCTTGGTCTGGGATCAGAGATCAACTCAGTGATGTCATCAGAGGATTGGTGATGTCATTTGCCTAACACTGCGCCTTCTGTAGAAAACTCTGTGCAGCAAATTTGTTACAGATTGGAATCGATGAAAGGCAGACCCTGCCTTTTCAGCTTTCTGAGGCCAAAAAACACGAATACTATTCAGCTGGATATTGTGTTCCTTAGACATTGAAATAGAATCATAGAACACACAGGGATTGGGTATTATAAAACAGCAAGTCTCTTTCGAAAACTTCTGTCAGATTGCACACTGGGAACTGCAGCTACCGTCACTGTGGCCCGATTGCATCTTGTAGAAGTGAACCATCCGCTGAACAGTGAACACTGAACAGTGAACACACAAGTGCGCATTTTAACAGTGCAAACTCCTTTCTTGTGAAATTCGGACTGAAATCCGAACAATTTAAAAAAAATGTAAGTCACGAACCAACTGAGCCAGCATCAAGGGAACACACCGAGGGCTCCTAGAAATGTACACGTTAGCCTAAGCGGCAAGTGCCAGCGGCAACACCAGTGGCCAGTGGAAATCAAAACAAAACGACTCACTCGTGTAAAAAAGAAAGAAAAAAAACACTAGAAAGCCCTGTTGTCTGCTTAAAATATATTTTTCAGCACAAGCCCCAAGTTTGGGCTTGTGATGAAAAATATATTTTAAGCAGACTTGCTGACCCCAACCTTTGCCCCAGTTACAGCCCCCAAGAGTCAAGCAGCACCGCCACCAAAGGGAGCACACGACATGTATCCTGCCTGCTGGCTCGGAACATTTCAGCTGGCCTGGCCCTGCTCGGAGTCTGACACACACACGAACAACAGACAACACCTGACCCTGATGAAAAGAAAACCCATTTTTACAGAATCTGACCTGAGCTCATCAGGGTTTGAATTCAGTGCTGCACTGCTGGGGGCAGCGGGCGGCCCGTGGGAGGAGGAACCAAAGCAGGCAGGCCTGCTCACAAATAAATCCGCACTCAGGGTCCAGGGCTCTAGTGTGCTGTGCGCCTGTGCTGCCGGCACAAAACTGGGCCGGGGAATAAACAAAAAGTTATAGGCCAAGGCCCAGACTGGGCCTTAATTGAGTGTTAACATGCATTTCCCGTCTAGAATCTCTGTTAACAGATCACCATCTGCTTTCATTTCATTTTGTCAACTCCCATTCTGCTTTTTTGCCTATTTTAACGGGCCACCCAAAGAAGAGGAAAAAATACGGTTTTATTGACCCAGTCCGCATCACTAACCCGCACCAACCGTACGTAGCCATTTTAGAATGCTATTTTGTTTGTTGACGTCTGATGGGGATCTGAGACCTATCTTGACATCATCTCCTGGATAGCGCCTTTAAATCTGCTGTTTCCCAGTGGATGACTATCATTGTTGTGTCAAAGGAGAGGGTGTGGCGTAACAACCAGAGTTGCCGACTTTGGAGCTGGGGAACCGGGTTCGAGCCTCGGCGTCAGCTCAACATCCTGTGATTCTGGGTCCTACCAAAAATTAATGTGTTTCTTTGTAATGTGACTGGTGCTCAAGTAAAGGGCTCCAATACATTTGGGTTGCAAAATGCAAAAAAATAACAAGTAACCGACTTCCTGCTCATTCGAAGAATTCCTCTGAAGCAGAAGGATATATGATACCATTTAGAAGCTGATAGTGTCAACAACACGTGCCAACAAATTTGATGTTATGATACATTTTAGAGGGCCTGGCAAGTGGCAAATCACTTAATCGCCCCATGTAAAGTGCTTTCATACCTTCGAGTCGAGTACGCGCTATATAAAACTGCAATAAAAAATAAAATAAAAATACCGCCATAGCAATCATACCTACGTACTTCCGAGCTATGCTGTCGTTCAGCTCATGTTCTAATTTATACAACTCTTCCAGTTTAACTGAAAACAGGCACAATACAGTGCTCTTCTCCTCTTGTGCACGGCACCTTGTTCATGATGAAGCCCCGCGGGCCTTCGCTTGAACGCCTGCGCAGGCCCAGATCAGAGCTGTGCACCTGTGTCTGAATGTAATCACACTTTCTGCAGCACATGAGCTAATGTACAACATTTCCTAGAAAGGCAAGATTTGTCAGTTCGCTCATGAGGTGCAGAAAGCAAAACTTGGAAAAACCTTTTGTTTAATCCCGGCCCGGCCCGGCCCACAGTGCCATGATGAATCTATCCACCCCCCCCCTCTTTTCTACACCCTCCAGATGCCGACCCCTTATAGTCCATGTGTTGTCATCTGCCTGCTGGTGACAGGTAAAGGTAATGCTCATGTGAGGTGGTTACCCCCAGAGACCAGGGCGCAGAGGCACTCTCAGCAAAGCGCATAGAAAAGAGAAAACAGAAATGGGGCGATGCGGCTGTGCAGAAAAAGCCGCCGGCCTCGTCATTTTAGTGCTATGTTTAATAACTCCACACATAACCTGAACAGCATTCTTGATGAAATGTCAACTTAATGTTACAAAGGCAAACAATAAAAACGAGCAGACACGCACACGATGTGAAATGATGTCTCCAATAAGCTGCCCCCCATAAATGACAATGGAGCTAATACAAACAATGCACGTTTCGTTCCTGCCCCACTGTGGCCCTCTGGTCTTAAGACTTCAGCTCTGCCCCTCCCGCAGTTGCCTACATGTACTTCAATCCTACGGTTATTTACCCGCGTTGACCCCGCGCTCCTACTGCACCTTCTGGCTTCTGCTGTGGTATTGTGTAATATATTATCTGATTGCAAATGCAAACAATGTGCAAAAATGCAAATGACACTCACCTGCGGGCGGCAGACAGTCGGCAGCAGGGACACTGGGACAGGCAGGGGCCAGGGCTAGAAATAATTTAAATTATGGGGACGGTGCCAAGAGAGGGCCTCTCTCGTCGTCTGGCTTAGTTCTCTGGAATGCGGGTCACTCACGCGCACTTTTTATTGAGCGAGCCCTAATGCGCATGTCACCAACAGCCGCGCCCGCCCTACCCCCACCCCCCTAAGGTGGGTGAACTGAAGAAGACTAAGAGACCACACAGACGCGGCGGCGGGCGCCGTGCGGAGACATCTGCGTGCTGCACGTGCGCGCACGACCCACCCCCTAAAATGGCACTCGCACTCCAAAGCATTATTTGATTAGCAGCAGAGATTGATTAAGTTTTTGCGCGGAGCGAGGAAAGAGTGAGAGTCACGCAGACGCACGCCGCCGCGCAGCAGAGTACAGTAGTGACGAGTCAGTGACTACTGTACTAGTGACTGTGTAAAAAAAAAAAAAAAAAAAAAAAAAAAATCGGCCCCAACAACAAAACCGGCCCCCGGCCAAAAAACCGGCCCCCACCCCTGGCAGCCTCCCGGGGGATTGCCCGGTGCCCGGCATTGCCAGTCCGGGCCTGTGTTCAGGAGCACATCCTCGATGTTCCTGGCTCCAGACGCCACTCCAAGCGTGAGGTCCCACAGCCACCTCCCTTATCCAATCAAGACGCTGCTCTCATGCTGTTACGCAACATGAGTAAAGCATCTGGATTGGCTGGAGGGGCTGGCTCTGCTCTCCGAAAGGCACTGGAGCAGTGGCGTAACATTAGCCCCTGCAGATCCCTCAGTGCGGGGGGGGGCAAACTCCAGCCCCCCCCCCTCAGGCACTGTGCACTGAGTGGTCAAGACTTGGTAATGGACTTTGCAAGTTGGCCCAATTCATTACGCCACTGCACTGGAGGCCTGTGCCTGCTCTCTAACCCAGCTATCTAAGACAGCTTGCTTGAAGAGGTTTCAATTGCGCATGTCAGTCTGGCCGTAGCAGGGTAGCCGGCCAAACCAACATGTGCACTTCAAACTGAAGAGGCCACTTCTTACTGCTGCCAATCAGCCAGCAGCGGCCCATGCAGGTAAGAGTGGTGGGGAGGTTGGCCGGGTTGGGGGGAGATTCGACACACGACGACGAGGGAAAATTATTTTTTTATTTAATTTTCCCTCGTGGTCGTCTGTCGAATCCTCCCAAACCCCGCCCCACAGCTCTTACCTGCATGGGCCGCTGTTGCAATCAGCAGCAGTGACGCACTGACCCCACCCCGTCCTCACTTCAGTTGGTGGCAGACAGTAAAAAATAAAATGGTAATAAAATTATTTATACCATTACATTTTTCACGCTTTCGACGCAGCAGTGTGCGAGGGGGGGGGGGTGACACTCTTCCGCTCCTATGGAGGAACCATTGCTGGTGTGCGGGATAGTTGTAAAAAATTAGTCTTCACACAGGGGCACTTGTAAAAAGGCATTCACTCCACAACTCAATATTAGCTGTCGCCAACCAGTGTCGTGGCCTGCCATGAGAATGTTAGTCACCCATGATAACAAGCACTGGCAAAGGCAATGGGTCTGACGTTGGTTGCTAGTGTTTTGGCTTCGTCAATATTTGATTTTTTTTTTACATGGATTTTGGGTAAGCTTCATCATCAACCAAAACAAAATTGGCTAAAAGTACAAATATTTGTTATTCTCAAAAGACAGACTATACATAGTACTCATGGCACTGAAGGCAGCTGGATGCGCTCTTTGTGAAAGAGCAGAATGCCGTCACTCACAGTGAAGTTAGCCAATGGCTGAAGCGGGCTGACCCATTGCCCCAGGCAATATGCTTTTGTGTGTGGAGGAAACATGTAAATGGCACAACAGACCAATGTACAAAGAGGGCTGCTTTTTATAAGAAAGCATATTATACATATAATTGTAGAAAAATCGAAAGGTTTTGGCTAACACAGACCTAGAAAGGAGTACCACTTTTGGTATACCCCAGCCACGGCCCGTATAGTGCGTGCCACAATGCAGTGACGGGGGGTGGGGCAGGGTGTGGGGGTTGTAAAATGCGGCATACAGACGATTTCAGGTAAGTAACGGAAAAAAAGCGATTTTCGGCCGTATGCCGCATTTTACAACAACCCACCCCGCCCCTCCCCCGCCCCACATCACCGCCCGGTGGCACCCCCTATACGGGCCGAGGCTGCCACAGCTAAACAGAGTCTAGTAGGTAAGCACGTGTTGAGTGTCTCCTGGCAAGAGTTTCTGCCAAAGAGGGACAAGCTAGAATATAGGTTGCATGTCAAGACCAGTTTAAAAATTAGGAAAACTAATAAAAAACAGGATCACCTCACCATATTAATACAAAACCAATTTCCAAAAACAGCTACAAAAAACCTCACAAGCTTTTAGAAGTTATGTAAACTAATCTTAATCAAAGAAAAAAAGACAGAAGTGCCACGTTAGAAAGATTACTGGACATTTTACAGACATTTATATTCAAGTATCAGCTCCTGGCCCATTCATGATCTGAAAACGTAAACAGTCTGTATTTTTCTTTAGAAAGGTAGAAACCCCACTCCTGGTAGATCTGTTAACAACTGGATCAGCTGGTATTGCCATCTCTCACGGGAGTGGGACTATGCATCAGTGTCAAAAGAAAGAGGAGTCAATGCAAGAATGAGAGCATCTCATTCACTGGCTGCTGAGGTCTGGGTGTAACAAGCATGTCATCAACTCATATCTTAACAGGGCTTACTCGGTCGCTCATCCGTCTGGTATCAAAGCACTTGGGGTTTAAGTAAAGTAGCTAACTTGCATAGACTGGTGCCTATGCAGCAACATTTAAAATGAAATTATGAAGATTATACAGTAGCATCTCTAGACATCTAGACATTGAGAAAGATTTTAGATACTGTAGATTGGAATTCAATTTTAGAGTGCTAGAAGAGGTGAACTTTGACCCAAACCTGAGAGGTTGGATCAAACAGCTATGCAAGGGTCAGAATGGGGGAGGTGGACACAGAAAGGTGGGAACTGGAATGGGACGGGCATGAAGCAGGATTGTCCACTGTCACTTCCGCTGTTTGCCATTGCAATTGAACCTCTAGCAGTGTCCTAAGGATATTCAGGAAAGAAAAACTTCTGAAAATAGGGGATCAGATACATGTAGTGTCCATATATGTGGACGACTACCTCATTTTCATTAAAGACCCAGTAAATACATCTTCCCCAAGTTCTGGAGAGTTTGTGAGAACTGTCAACATTGCTTATGCGACGGATGAAATCATGTCTGTTCCCTATGGGCACACTAGCCCAGAGATGAAAAATAAGCCAGCCAGATTTAGACTTAAATTGCTAGTTTAAATCCTTGCGATTGCTGGGGTTACACATAGATCACAATAAGGAAGAGGAGGTTAGACTAAATATAATTGGTCCCTCCAGGGTACGGAAAGCGGTCAGCCTTTCTGGAGATGTCACCGCTGTCCTTGATGGGATGGGTGGCCCATGTAAAGATAATTCCTCCTCCCAGACCCATCTACGCAATTCAGGGGGTAGAACTATTCTTTTGCCAGTATTTTTACATTTTTTAAAGAACTTTATTGGCTTTACATAGCTCTGCCGAAGGCAGGAGTACAACATAAAAGAGAAGAGTATACAGCCGTCTTGACATTCCATACAGATCAAACAGATAGTTTTGTCCTGCAAATTGAACATTGTCACAACTACCCAGTGGTGGGTGCTGGAGTTTAAAAGCGGAGGGGTGGAAATATTATGCCTACCAATAATTCAGTAGTAGGCGCAGCATGTGAGCCCAAACATAGAAAGGGGTGAGAGGGGGGGGCAGGGTGGAGGATCCAGCGATGGAGTTATTGAAATCCAAAGAGGGATCACATGAGAGTAGGTGAGGCAGTGGTGCCCACAATAGAATCTGAAGGGATGGTAAAAAATTAGCACACAGGCAACTACAGTAGGTTTTTACACCTTGAATACATCCTCCATGGGACATATGTCAGCCCTCTTTCTGCCTTTGAAACCTGCAAAAAAGTGTGGGTCTCATGTGTCCCACACACACACAAACACACGTCTACTACCCATGTGCCATCAAAACACTCTCTTGGCATGCATGTACCACCCGCACACACACATACACTTCAGACAATTTTGTCCTCTGTGCTTTTTCTGCCTAGATAAACTACAAATGATTCTGTCGGGTAGAGCAATTGCTTTGAAATTGTGTGGTATTGATCATGATTTTGAGACCTCTCAGCTGTTCACAGGAGAAACGCATTTATTGTGCAACTAAATTGTAAGATATTTACTAAGGAAACTGAATTACCACTTTTTATGGGAAGGTGATACAAGATACAAGTTCAAATCGAAAATGATGGGCTTGGTCTCTGCCTCCTGGATTCATCCCACGGAGACTCGATATTACCAGCATGGTGAGTCCTTGTACTGCCTATGTTGCACCCTCAGTTAATTAATCTCCACACTGAAGGATCTTGGACCATCATCGTATGGTGAATTCCAATTCATTTTTAATACTCACCAGGCAGTGGGAGTGTCTGAAATCGGCTGTCTATCCCCGTTGTCTGCCCGTCCTGAAGAAGACCCGCTGTGACGCTCTCTAATTGCACACTCGTCTGGGTCAAAACGTCGACGTACTTTTCGGTCTATGTTCCTTAGGTCTACCGGCTCCAAGAATTAAAAAAAAGCCATTTATTGTGCACCAGAGACACTATATTTAGAATTGAAAAGGACAGACTCCATTTTACAGTTGTCTTCTGTATAGTGTGTATATAGTTGGATGTCTTGTATCACACATGTAGAAATCTCCCCCAGTCACCTATGTCACTTTGTCACTTTATTCACTCAACTTTTTCTCAATGATGACATTTTCTGCCTATTGAATTGTGACAGCCATATATGATTCCCAGAAAAAGAAAAAAGTAAAAAATAACATTCATATCAAAAATTTCTTGTCATTGAGGTTCCACCCTGAAATCAACAAAGAAATTCATTAGATTTATCATCTGTGTTTTATCTTGATCAATACCAAACAATTTCAAAGCAATTGCTCTACCCGACAGAACCATTTGTAGTTTATTGTATGTTTTCCCAGGTTCTGAGGGACACAGGTTTGCCCCATTGATTATTTCTAATGTTTCTTCATAAGAGGCATGTGCTCATGCCTCTGCCACTAGTGCCATGAAAACACACTTGTGCCACACACCTGTCCATCAACCTCACACTTCTGACACTTGATTGCCCTACACTCTTGCTTTCTTTTTTTTTTTTAGGCGAAAGTAAGTTTATTTTTTTATTTTTTTTATTTTATTTTTCAAATATGCAGAAAGTAAAACACATATTTTCCATCCACATTTTTGATCTGAACAATAATCATCGTCAAAAGAAAAAAAATATCGACATCAGTGGGAAAAGAAAAAAAAAAAAGAAATGAGAAGAAAGAAAAAGAGTAGAAAAAATATGCTCTAGACAGCTTCCTGGGTTAGTCCATCCACCCAGTCTCTTAATGGATTCCCAAATCTTCATTCCTAATTCTCTACTCTTTTTGCCTTTTTGTGCATAACATGCTCTTTTAAGATTAAACATATGAACCAGCCGTGTTTTCCATTGCGAAAAAGTTGGGGGAGAAGGATCAAGCCAAGCTGAAGCAATACATAGTCTAAACACTGCCATAGCTATAAATAAAAACTCATTATTATGGATATCTTGTATCGTTACCCCAAGCATCATTAACTGAGGGGTAAGCAGAGTATCTTTTTTCAGCACAATTCGCAAAAAAGTTGACATTTCTCTTCTTAATAAATCCAAAATGGGGCATGCTGCAAAGATATGGGTTACATCTGTATCATAAACCTTACACCTAAAGCAGTGGGTTCCTTCAGTGCCCCCCCATTTAGCAATTTTCGCGGGCGTAATATACAAATCAAACAAAATCTTAAAATGTTGTGCCCGCAGATTGGCAGACTGTAAAGCCAAATTGCTCATTTCTATAGACTTTAAAAAGCATGAATCTACGACATCAATCCTAACCTGCCATTTCAATGCATGCTTTTCAAGATCATCCGTAGCGTTTCCAAGTAATAAACTATAAAGAGAGGAAATTGAGAGTTAAGATGTATGACTTAGGACTTCCATCAGTGGTATAACTGAAAATCCCATTGCACCGCCAGCTTTTTTAAGAAGAAAGTCTCTTATTTGTAAGAACTTAAAAAAATCTCTATGATCTATATTGAACTTAATCCTCAATTCCTCAAAGAATGCAATATGTTCTCCTTTTAAAAGATTGCCTATCCTATGAACCCCTAATTTTTCCCATCTCTGCAAATGCCAATCTGACAAGGCCTCAGGTATCTGCTCATTTTCAATCAATGGTGTGTATCTACTATATCTGCCAATCTCCATTTTCTTCCTAATATCAGTCCAATTTCGAAATGCCGCTAGCAAAGTCTTAAAACGGGCCTTCTTGTAATACCTAGGTTCATAGATTTTTAAAAGACAACCATTAGCGCATGAACCAATTAAATATTCAAAGACTGACAGTACAGAATTAGAATCTGTTACTACTTCCTTTTTTTTTTGCACCAAAAAGTGGCCAGTAATACTGTAAAGAAGCTGCTAAATAATAACATTTTAAATTGGGTAAACCAAGACCTCCCCTATCTCTAGGAAGGGATAAGTAAGTATTCGATCTCTGTGTACGTTTATATGACCATATAAACCTGGAAACCTCCCGATCAATTAGTTTAAACCAATCGTTGGATATTTCGAGCGGGATCGTACAAAAAATATATAATAATTTTGGCAAAATGGTCATATTAACTAGGTTACATCGGCCAATTATAGATAGTTTTAAGTTGTCCCATCGGCACATATCATTTTTTATTTTTCCAATTATAGAGGTACGGTTTATATCGATAATGTCGTCAACCTTTGCTTTTATACTGTGAGATGGACTAAGCCACGCCCTATTTACAACACTAAGTTAGCATAACCGAGATCATAGTTAACAAGCAAGCTTGTTGTTTCTGCTGCGCTGCACACGACACTGTTGTTATGTGTTATTCATTTTGTAAAATGCTGACTCGTCTTTGCCCTACAGAATAACAAACGGTTGTTATACATTCTTAACCGTGAAATGTGCCCTTGGTCTGTACATCATGCAAAGAACGCGTCTGGGTCACTTGAAGGTACAGAGTGTTGTGTTTAGATTGATCGTAGACACTTGTTAGACATATCATGCATACAGCTGCCAATGTTTGAAGGACGAGCGTCTTTAATATTGCAGAACAGTTTGGTTTTACATTCATTCGAACAAGAAGAGCTGGTGTATGCTGTGAGAGCTGATCCTTTGATGTGATTCTACTAAGCTGATCTATACGGTATGGGGTCCCCCCTGTTAGCCTAAGAGACCTTCTAATAGTCTAATAATAATAATGTATTAGATTATAGTAAAAGGAGTGTGGCCGTATACCACTGTCATTAATAGTATGATTGCTCCTTTCATTATATATGGTATTGTAATAATGCTCATGATTCTGATCTGTATTGTTAGTCTGCTAGTGTTAGCCAAAGTACTGCATCTTAGGACGCGAGGTTTATAAAATAAACTCTTTAAACTTTACCGTGTCTGTATTATTCAGTTGTGGACTAATAAATAAGTACGAACAGGTATTTCAGATTCCCACCACTCCTGAGAAATATCTAAGTCGCTTGTTCTGGTTTGTCTATACATTGGGACCACCTAGCTAGATCTAGGTTAACGAATGGGATACTAAGCTAGTCGGATAAGGGGTTCTGGGTTCTGAGGAGGATTTTCTGGTACACCACAATTCTCTGAGGTCCTGGTCTCCTGCGCATAGTTCTGTGCAAAAGCAGAATCCCTGCAACATGGCGCACCTAACGTTTGGTCTTAACGTCTGAGACGCTTTAGTAGTGCTGATTTTAGTCCACAACAACCCTCGCTCTCGTTTCCGGAAAACTTGGGTGACGGTTTAACCTACCTAGGTTTAGACTAAAGGTTCTATCAAGCTTGAAAATTAAAAAGGTTATAATTTTTGAGCCCAAGTGCTACTGAGTAGATCGTTGTTATTCTTTTAGGAGTCCTTATGGCGGTTAATATTCCCGCTCATAGTCGGGTTCCTCTGCGCACTCATCTGAGGGCGTATGGGGTACCTGATGACGGGATGTCCGTAGTCTTTGTGGTCAGTGCTGATACCACCTATCCGTATGAGCTGTTTTACTCATGGGTGACCTTTGCGGAGGTAGATGCAGACGATAATTTGTTCCACGAATATACAGCCTCGGCTGTACCTGCGGCTTATGCCCCATATCGGACTCTGGAAATTCCTATTACTGCCTGGCAGCATACAATTTGGTTTAATGGCGCCCTCCCCCATGAGGTCGTACCAGCGAGAATGGGCCCGTTATCAATTGCGGGAGCTACATGGCCGGTACTGGCCGGATATACTCCACACCCACGCTACCTGACGGTGGGAGTGGGTGATTTAAGAACACTACACACAGCCCTGATTACGGTCCATAGGGCTTTAGTGCAGTACGTGTCACGCACAGTTCAGGTGGGAACACCTGCGGTTGCTGGACACGGGGCGGATCACCATCACGCGGTGGTGATAAGCCCTGTTATGGTTAACGCGGTTGTCGGCAAGCGCCCCCTCAGTAAGGATGAATTTCCTTACTGGCTTGCAGAAAAATTTGATCAATTAGAAGCCGTGTTTCCAAACACTACACCTGTGGATAAACACAGGATACTCACCATTACTTTGCCCAAAGACCTGGTCCCTGAGCTTGTTGATTGTGACAATTGGGGCAAGATCTTTGCGGCGACATATTCGAAGTGCTACGGCACTCCGTCTATGGCTGTACTGCCCTCCGTCATCAAGAAAGTTCAAGAAAGTCATGGTGCGGAGGCAGCTATTGAGTTGGGAATGAGGCTTGTCGACAGTTTCGATGTGGTTTGTTCCATGGTAATGGGCAACCTCAAAGGAGATGCCATGCAGTTCCAAGTTGGCAATATGTTGGAGCTTCTGGCTGATGAAGACAAGCCTCGGCAATTCGCAAAAATTATTGCGAAAGCCTACAGGATGGTTGGACGTAGTGCCTTAGGTGTGAAACCCACCATCAAAATTCCAGATGTAGTACAACAAACTAAGGTGAGTTCGTCTACGAAGGACGAAAAGCCCAACTTTCCTAAACAAAGTTGGCGAGCCAAAAAACAAGAGAAGCAGCAACAGAAACAGGTTTCTCGTCCTGCCTCACCAGTTCAGTCGTATAGTGAACGCACTTATGATTTGCGCGATCGTACTCGTATTAAGTCACCTGATAGGTTTCAGGTTTCTGAACAACGCTCTCCTCGTTCTTCACAGGAAACATCGACTTCGCACTCTGGTGGTGGAGAGCGTGGAAGAGGACGGGGCACTCAGGGTCGTGACCAGCCCCGCCAGACTGACGGTAAAGGCAAGCAGGAAGACGCTGCCAGACCACGTCCACCGTTTCAGAAAAAGAAAGTTGCTGCTATCTCGGCGAGATATGCCTCAGATGGTCAGGACACAGCTTCGGAGCCTGACATGGGCACTAACGCTGCTAGACAGCGCGGCGGAAGTTACAGTAGTGCGGGAAGCATTGCGTCCATTTCTGGAGGCGACAGCAACTGACATTTATGTGACAGTCGAAACTGCTGATACTCGCGTAGCCCCCCCAGAAAGATTATTTAAATAGTCCTTAATATTGAGGGTGACATACAACGCAAAATTAAAGCGTTTTTTTGGGATAAATGTTCTCCCGATCACGAGATTCCATTGCGATCCGATCCCCATCCTCAACCCCAATATCCCATGCGTCGCGAGGCTAGACCTCACGTTGCGTCAATCCTTGAACAATTGGAATATCAAGGAGTAATTGAGACATGTGTGTCACCCATGAATAATCCTTTATTCACTGTAACGAAGCCTGACGGATCGTACCGCCTAGTTTTGGATTACCGGCATTTAAACTCACATTGCCGGACGTGTGCGGTACAGAATACTCATAGTTCGGCTCTCGTAGATAGTCTTGTGAGAAAACGTTTCAAAACTACGCTCGACTTATCCAATGGCTTTTATTGCCATAATCTGGCCCCTCTTAGTTATGAGTGGACAGCATTTACCTCGGGTGGCAAACAAAAATTGTTCAAGAGGCTCCCGATGGGCTATAAAAACAGCCCTGGAGTTTTTGCCGCTCGCGTGGTCTCTCTCTTGGAGATGGTAGACCCGGAAGCATACTCGTATGTCGATGATATCTATCTGACAGACGACGAGTTGCTTCCACACCTTGCTCGTGTGGATAACATAGTGACTATGTTTGCGGACTTCGGTTACAAGTTTAACTTTAAGAAGTCGCACATTGCTGAATTTACAGTGTTGTTCTTGGGGTACGAACTCAATAATGAAGGTAGAGGCTTGGCACCGCAGTTCCTTGAGAAATGCGCAAACCTTCGTATCCCTACGACACTGAAAAAACTTCAATCCTTGCTGGGTTTTCTGAATTTTGGTCGATCCTACATTCCTGATTATGACCAGCGTATCAAGACACTTTATGCCTTGATACAACCAACTTATACCAGATCTTGCTGGCTGCCAGAGCACTCGTTGGCATTATATACTTTGCAAACTGATCTTCTTACAGCTAAATATCTAAAAACTCGTGACAACCACACCAACCTGGTCATTAGAATTGTTCCAGGCGCGGAAGGTTTCACGTACTTAACGTTCAATGAGGGTGACACAGTCCCCATTGCTTACAAATCTCATCTGTACACTTCGGCTGAGCTGCGGTTTTCCACTGTTGAAAAAGTCTTGACAGCAGTTCAGATGGCGATCCTGAAAGAACGAGCGCTATCACAAGGAAAACGCATGCTGGTGGTAACACCGTTTCCTGCTCTTGAAGCAGTCACTAAGGCTAGTGTACCAAATTCTAAGGCTTTGCATCCAAGGTGGATACAATGGGCGACTTCCTTAGCATCGCCTGACGTCAAATACATCTTTGACGCAGCGTTGCAGACTCAAGAGAGTTTGGAGTATGAATTCGTTCATCCAGCTCCACAGTCATTGCGCCCTATCGAGGAATACCATTGTGTCATATACACTGACGGGTCGGCGCAACCCGCAACTGGATCAAGGCACGCTTATTCAGCGGCTTGCGCAATTGTAGTCGGTACTTTCGTGAATGGAGAGTTCAAATCTGATGCAGTGCATACGCAGTCATTGGGTGATTGTACTGCGCAACTGGCGGAGCTACGTGCTCTGGTGCTTGCACTTGAGTTTGCTGATCACCGAGTCACTACTCTTATAGTGAGTGACTCTTACTACTGTGTTCAATCTTACAACGACAATATACTTTTTTGGATTATGAATGGTTTTCGTGACTCCAAAGGTTGCTCAGTAAAGCATAAGACAATTTGGGCTCGAGTGTCAGAACTCAAAGGGAGTTTGCCACTTGTGGATGTAATTCACACTCTTGGTCACCAACGAGTTGGTGTCCATGCTGTCGGTAACAGTTTGGCTGACGAGGCAGCTAAAACAGCAGTGGCAACATATTTAGTAGCAGCAGTTACAAGATCAAAATCAAAGATAGATGCAGACATCTTAGCAGCTATTGCGGCATCAGAGACAGGAAAAAACTTCCCTAGAGGTTTCCCTTCTCGATACCATTATCATTTAAGTCCTGATAACGTCCCATTAGTGAGGATTAACGACGTTGGTGATAGATTGATTCCCAACGCGGACTGCAGACCAAGTCTGATAACAGCTGCTCACGAAGGTGTTGCGTCTGCGCACGCTGGAGTGTCAGCGACTGTCTCTCTTTTGCAGCAACGTTCCTGGTGGTACGGTTTGTATAAACAAGCGCGGGCCTATGTACTTGATTGTGACATTTGCCAGCAGATCAAACCTTCTTCTGTTGCGCGTCCACCTCCAACGCAGCTGCATATATCTAATCAACCACTAGCGTGTGTTTATTTAGATCACTGCGGTCCTTTTACCTCTGATACTGCGTACAAGTACATCTTGGTTGCAGTGGATTCGTGCACACGTTTTCTATGGGTGTGGCCACAAAGGAGTGCTGATGCCAGGACTGTCATCAAAGCATTGCGTGTCTTTGTAGGGAGATTTGCGTGTGGAACCCTTCACTCTGATCAGGGCTCGGCGTTCGCCTCTAAGGCTTACAAAGAGGCTATGAGAAGTTTGGGGGTCCAAGTCAAATTTTCGTCTCCATACCGGCCTGAGGGCAATAGTGTTGTGGAACGGATGAACCGTGACCTAAAGCAATCGTTGACAGCCAAGGTGTTAGGTACAGGCCGGAACTGGCTTGCCCACTTGTATGACGTCCAACGTGCACTTAATAACCTCCCTAGAAGTTCTCTGGGTGGGAGGACCCCTTACATGATGCTCTTTGGAGTGAGAATGTTTGTTCCGGACCTTGATGGTCTAGACATGGCGGCGGCTGCCGCCCCTCTTGACCTCGATGACCACTGTGCTGTATTGCAGAATCTACAAGAAGCAAGAGACACTCTAGCAAAGGAACACGTACCCTCTACATCAGAAGAAGCGCTCCTGATTCCGGTGGTCGGCTGGCTACCTCGAGTTGGTGATCTGGTCCGTGAGAAGGTGGAGAACAAGAAGGAGTTTGGCCCCTCTTATCGTGCACCAGTCCCGGTGCTTGGAGTATTGGGTACACGTACAGTTGTTTTACCACCACTTCCTGGTCGCAAAGAAAAAAGGTACATTTCAATTGAAAATGTCAAGCTACACAGGGTGGCCGATTCTCCATAGTATGACACCTTCGGTTTCCTGCCCTTCGATGCTGAGAAACTCTGTTGTGGTGCCACCCTCTGTCATCGTGCCTGAGATTTCCATTGAGATGATCACAGTTAATGATCCGCCACCTACTGCTGGTGGTTTACCCGCTGATCCTGAGTATGCTTATCCTACAGAAGTCGCTTTGCCCCTTTTAAATACAACAACACTTGCCCAGTCCCAGTCTTCCTTTGAAACTGAATCATTGACTTCCACTGCCCCTTCCAAAATCTCTATATTTTTTGCCTGGTTCAAGAGACATTTTTTGGTTGCACCTTGGACTTACATCTGGCTGGTGCTGATTTGTATTTTTTTATTCATGACAATTGGCTTTGTGGTAGTGTTTTTTAGACTTATCAATGGACACTACCTGAATGAACGTTCTACAATTCAATTAATTGATGGAACTTTGGCCCCCCATTCCTCATCACACATCATGAAAAGAGACCAGACGTTTGTGAACATCACCGCCTGGCCTGTACGTGATGGGATTGCTTGGGATGCGGTGAACTTTCAAATTCATGGTCCCACCGAAGTTATTAATGTGCCAACTGTTTTTCGTGTTTCTATGGGTGATGTAGTTAAACAAAACATCCGCTCAGATGATTGGGATGTACAAGCAATAGAAGCACTGTTTTCTGATTTAAAATATTATGCTGCATTTGATGCTGAAGATCTGTATTTCAATACTGCAAACTATGAGGAGCAGTTTTGTTTTCAACATTATGGCACACATTTCCTACACAGAGCAAATACTTTCAGAAATTTTGTTAATTTCACACAATGGGAACATTGTCCTGTCCCTATGCCTGGCAGCTCTGCCACTTTATTGAAAAAATTCACATACTTTTCGGATTTTAGTGTGTCAACCCCTGAGTCTTTTTACTTTAAGGTTGCGGTAGAACCCGCTTCTAAGGTCAGACTGACACACACAAAATTATTATATTCCAAATCCTTTATAGAGGAATTGGCTATTGGAGGTTATGACGTATGGAAAGCTACTATCGATCTTAAATCAGTTTGGGGAACTAAACCGTGGCAGGTACAAGGAACAGAAGCTTTGCATCGTGCCCGTCTTATCCCTAACCATATTTTATTTTTAAATTCATCTATTTTTCAGACAACCTGTTTTGGATTGGCTATATCTAAAAAATTAATTTCCCCCTCAATCCCTGATCTGGGTGCTTATCCTGGTTGGGAAAATCACTCAGATCTGTCCCTTACTGGGTTGCAGTCGCTTGTTTCCAATGGCACCTTCAATATTTCAACATTGAATCCTGAGGGTTGGTTGGTATGGCAAACAAGCTCAGATTCCTGTCAACGTCGTTTTCTAGATTTGACCCCGGGGTATACACAACTTAGGGTTGACCCTCGTTTCACATCTTCACACACGGTGACTACCTACTCTGTAGGTAAATTATGTCAGTCATGGCTGCAACATTCCACCTTAACTTCAGTTAAACTTCATTTGTCACGTTTAAATGAAAAAATAGATTTGAATGATTTCATTAAGGGTCCTGTTAATAGTAGATCTAAACGATGGGCTTATGCTATTTACAATGAAGTTTGGAAGTTGTCGCAAATTGAGGCTGCTTCTAGACTTCGTGCTATTGACCAGGCCAATATGGAAAAGGTATTGGCTGTCATAGATAATAGTATTAATACATTGTCTTCTAGAATTTATACATTAGATAATATTGTTTCTTCTGTCGTAGACATTGTGCAAGATGATGTATCTGTGTTGTATCATGGTCAAAATCAATTGCGTTCAATTATGCAGTTTGCATGGACACTGCAAACGTTAAAGGCAGGGAAAGTCCCTTGGGATTACATGAATATTTCATCGTTGTTCCTTCCGTTTAATTTGACTGAAAAACAGCAGTTCATGTCCATGAAAGATGCTACTTATGCATTGCTACACATTGAAAAATTAGAACCTTTACCTTTTTCTATAGCTGAGTTAAATTCAGCCGTGTGGTTAGTACACGGATTAGTAACTTTACCGTTCAGTTTGTTCAAGTTTAGTTCGTGCATGAAACACTATGCTATCGGCAGATACGAACAACTTGGTGATGCGTTTCTGCATGAAGTTTGGTCACTTCCGTTCACTTACAGATGCGTGAGGGATGGCAAGGAAGTTTACTTAAAAGGTGAAGAATGCACTTCCGCTCCTGCTCACTCTGTTGTCTGCAGACATATACAATTACATGGCGCTTGCAATATACACGCTCCTAATTTAGCTTGTGTCCTAAAGGGGATTCCAATGCCAGTTATAACGGCTTCTTTTAAGCTGCTTGCCAACGGTAGTTATTTGCTTTTAAATAGTGAAGCTTGCTGTGGGATGCTAGTGGGTATTCCTTACATAGTGACTGTTTCACAAAAAGTAGTTTGTTGTAATAACGTCCTTTTCCCACCCCCGCAAGGCCGACTCGATATATCCATCTGGCCAGCGATTCCAACCTTGAACGCAGAGTTCAATAGGATGAGCAGAATAAGGGCTCTTTTGTCTAAAAAAGAGGTTGCGTTAATTTCATCCCGTGAAACATTTCTTCTTAATGTTGCAAACACACGCACTGTGTCTTCGGAGGATTCCCCTTGCTCCTCGCTTTGGTGGCTGGGATCCTCTTGTTGATTTGCGCTCTTCGCTATGGCTGCACACCGGGAGCTGCAAGACAGAATGCTGCGCTTGCTACATCTTCGTAGCCGGATGCTTGATTTCTACGGAACATTATCGCTGGCGGTATTAAGCGTCAAGTATGGGTTGTCTTTCCGGTTTCCCTTTTTTACGTGTGTGCAACCTGTTTTTCATTGCCTAGATTGTCCCTTCCAATGGGCTCTGGATTTGTGCCTGTCAAACTTGGCGTCGCCTGACCCAGATTTTGATGAACTAATGTGTCCCTTAGTGGCTCATGAATTCGACTGTTCTGGTGTCGCGTTTATGGCTTTGGGTGCGGCACACGGAGTCCGTGGAAACTGGGATATCGGAGAGGCAGCTATTGATTTCCTTGAAAGGAGTTATATTGAGGAGACTGACAGTTGTCCAATCATGGTGCTGAATGCTCCGATAATTGACGAACATGTATGTTCCTTTCACTTGCTCAACTGGATGGCTGATACTTTTGCGGGACGCTCCAATGATTTCCTCTTGGAAGCAGTCGCAACTTACGGTGCATATACCTTCATGGATTGACTGATTGACATTGTCAATGCAGCTTGCATCCAGAATTGTTAAATTTCTACGAAACATTTGCTTCCCTTTTATCACATCATTTTTTCAACTAACATTTTTTTTTATTCTCGGACTTTACACTTACCTTATATGCCCTTGAGTCCGTTCTAAATCACTTGAACTCTGCGTTCTTGATAAATGTATCCCTATTGGTTAGTGCTCCGATCATGGGGGGTGTGAGATGGACTAAGCCACGCCCTATTTACAACACTAAGTTAGCATAACCGAGATCATAGTTAACAAGCAAGCTTGTTGTTTCTGCTGCGCTGCACACGACACTGTTGTTATGTGTTATTCATTTTGTAAAATGCTGACTCGCCTTTGCCCTACAGAATAACAAACGGTTGTTATACATTCTTAACCGTGAAATGTGCCCTTGGTCTGTACATCATGCAAAGAACGCGTCTGGGTCACTTGAAGGTACAGAGTGTTGTGTTTAGATTGATCGTAGACACTTGTTAGACATATCATGCATACAGCTGCCAATGTTTGAAGGACGAGCGTCTTTAATATTGCAGAACAGTTTGGTTTTACATTCATTCGAACAAGAAGAGCTGGTGTATGCTGTGAGAGCTGATCCTTTGATGTGATTCTACTAAGCTGATCTATACGGTATGGGGTCCCCCCTGTTAGCCTAAGAGACCTTCTAATAGTCTAATAATAATAATGTATTAGATTATAGTAAAAGGAGTGTGGCCGTATACCACTGTCATTAATAGTATGATTGCTCCTTTCATTATATATGGTATGTAATAATGCTCATGATTCTGATCTGTATTGTTAGTCTGCTAGTGTTAGCCAAAGTACTGCATCTTAGGACGCGAGGTTTATAAAATAAACTCTTTAAACTTTACCGTGTCTGTATTATTCAGTTGTGGACTAATAAATAATTACGAACAGGTATTTCAGATTCCCACCACTCTTGAGAAATATCTAAGTCGCTTGTTCTGGTTTGTCTATACATTGGGACCACCTAGCTAGATCTAGGTTAACGAATGGGATACTAAGCTAGTCGGATAAGGGGTTCTGGGTTCTGAGGAGGATTTTCTGGTACACCACAATTCTCTGAGGTCCTGGTCTCCTGCGCATAGTTCTGTGCAAAAGCAGAATCCCTGCAACAATACATATCCCTAAATATGTGGCCTCATCAACCAGCCTACTATCGACAATAGTGGTATATCTATTGGCCAAGATCTGAGTCTTGGCTCTATTCAGCCGATAGCCTGAGAGTGAACCAAAACGATCAGCCAATAGTTCAACTTCAGCCATAGTTCTATCGGGTTCTGATGTAATTATTGCTACATCGTCAGCATATGCCATTATTTTAACCTCCCAGCCATGCAGCGTGATTGGGGAGATATTAGGAAAAGACTCCAGACAGCGCAAAAAAGGATCTATATATAACGCAAACAACAAGGGTGAAGAAGAAGGACAACCCTGCCTTGTTCCTCTTCCTATTAAGAATGATTCAGACTCCCCTCCCATCATTTGTAAACGAGCAATAGGTTTTGCATATAATACCTGAATGGCTGCAATAAACTCCGACCCCAACCCATTGGCTTCCAAACATTTCCAAAGAAATTTCCATGACACGCGGTTGAAAGCCTTCTCGGCATCTAAAAAGGCAGCAGCTATAGGTTTCCTTAAAACATCTGTTGCATCAAATAAAGCTATGAGGCGCCTAATATGATCGTCCATCCCTCTCCCTTGAATGAAGTCATGTTGCCAAGCTGTCACTAGTTGTGGCAGGATCTTGTTAAGACGGGATGCAAATATTTTAGAATATAGCTTTGTATCACTATTTAATAGTGTGATAGGTCTAGAAGAACACAAGTTCAAAGGGTCCTTCCCCTTCTTTACAAAAATAATAATATTAGTGGTCCCCCAAGATGCTGGTGGTGCTGACCCATTCCTAACTTCCTTAAATAGCCCTAATACCTTGAGCCCCACCTCACTAAAAAGGTCTTATAGAATTCTAGTGATAAACCATCCGTGCCAGTAGCCTTGCCTGATGGAAGATCTTGTACAGCTAAATAGAGCTCCTCCTGCGAGATTTCAGTGCCCAAAAAAAGAGCTTCCTCCTGAGATATTTTTGTTTTAGGTAAAAATTCATATTCATATGACCTCCCTATCTCCTCTGGCATATCAGTAGCAGAATATAACTCCTCATAATACTTTCTGAAAGCTTCCCTAATTTCTATAGGGTCCATAACTACTTCTCCCTGAAGATTCCTGATCCGCTTAATATGTCCTACATCTGTTTGTTGTCTCGCCTTAACAGCTAATACTCGACCAACTGTCTCGCTATATTCATAGCATTGTTGCTTTTTCGCGAGGTACTTCCCAGCTGTTTTATCCAAATAACAATCATTCAGGGCAGCTTTGGTCACCATTATCAGATAAGTGACCGCTCTGTGATCCCCACCTTTATTAACAATCTCAATCAATTCCGTCTCTAAAAAAGCAATTTTCTGATAGTAGCCTTTAATTTGCTCCAAGCTCTTTTTTTGCTTAATCAAACTATATTGCAATGTCTCCCCTCTCACAGAAGCTTTAAAAGCATCCCAGATCATTCCTGGGGCTGCGCTATCTTTATTAAAACTAAAAAACTCAACACTCCAGTGCTTCATATGACTCACATAATCTTGGTCAGTGAGTAATGCTCTCTCAAAGGTCCACTTGTTCTGTCCTACTCTCACTACTGACACAGGAAATTCAAAAACCAAAGGATTATGATCCGACATTATCCTTGGAAATATTTCAATCCTAGCATCCTTCATGAGAGTGGGAGACACCAAAAAATAGTTTAGTCTAGCAAATTTAAGATGAGGCGCAGAGAAGTAAGTGTATCCAGACTCTGAATTTCTCAAACTAGGCCACACATCCACTAAGCCTATGTCTATGATCAAATTTTTAAGTGCCTTAGATGATTGAGGTTTGCGATTCCTACTTACACCCACAGCTTGATCGATCATATATTTTGTTCCATTAATATTAAGATCACCACAAATTATATAAGGTTCAGGCCAGGACGGAAGCTCCATAGCTAAAAAATTTAACATCGAAGGGTCATCTAAAACAGGGGCATAAATTGAACACAAAGTAAACAAGCAAGTGCCATTTCTAACTTCTGTAATTATCCATCTGCCATGTTTATCCACAATTTTTCTTGCACCTGTAATATTTTTTTTCAAAATTGCCACCCCTTTAGTCCTAACGTCTTGTGTTGTATAAGGCATTAACTTAAAGCCTAAATCATCTAATATTTTATAATCATTACAGGCTATATGAGTCTCTTGAAGACAGATCAAGTCTGCATGTAAAACTTTAAGATCTTCTTGAATTCTTCTTCTCTTTGCCCCATCATTGAGACCACAAATATTTACAGTTGCAATGCGCAATTTAGCCATAAATCGTTAACGCACAGCTCCCCAAAATGATCATACAGTTCATATGCAAATTATTAGTCTCAATCAAAAATATCTGTATAAACTCATCATCAAGATTATATATCTTTTCCCCTTTTTCCCACTTAGTACCTTTCAATTTTTTTTCCAGATTACTTTCTAGTAGCACAAACATACAAAAAAAGCACAACAATTTTTTTATCTGTGGTTTGCTTTCATCACCAAAAGAAAAACCCAACCCCTCCCAACCACCCCTACTCCCCCTCCCTTGAGCCCTACAGCCCTCCCCCACCCCCTCCATGTGAGAGCAGTCAGACCTCACCGGTCTGTGATAGGGAGAACGCTGAGCGCTATGGAGCCCCCAGCCCCCCCACTTTTTTTCTTTCTTTTTTTTCCCTTCCCTTTCCTTTAGCCAAACATACTACTCCCTGTGCTGCTCAGAGTCACCTATATTTAAAAAAAAATATTCCTCCTAAGTCTTTCTCTTCTCCCCCTGAGCTTGTTCCAAATACTCTTTAGCCTGGATTTCTGACGTAAAAATCTAACAGCCCCTTTAACAATCGTTTTTAGCCTTGCTGGGGCCAACAAGAAAGCTTCAAACCCAGAATCTTGAAATGGCTTGATTAGTTGCCTTAAGCGCCATCTACGCTCCACAGTTATGTGGCAGAAATCAGGGCGTACGCAAAAGGAGGCCCCTTTGAACTGTCGTCTAGCCTCCGGACGGGCTTTCTCAAAAATGGCCTGTCTCAAAGAGAAGTTACCAAAAATATCAAGATTGCCCTCGGTTGGCCGGAGTCTCTATTAGGTAAGTTATGGCAGGCAAAGGGGAACCTATGTACTTTCTGGATCTCATGATCCCAAACCCAGCCGATGAGCTCTGGGAAGGACTCCTTGAAGAGACCTAACATAAACCCCCAATATCTTCCCCTCCATGCCTTCCTTAATCTCAGGACTCGAAGATTGTTTCTACGCTGGCGGTTTTCTAAGTCCTCCAGTTTCCACATTACATCAGACAGTTGAGCTTCATGGGTCTTTGTTTTCTCTCTCACAGCAACCAGATCTTTCTCGACAGTGACAGTTCTTAATTCCATAGAATACAGCCTTTCGCAGATTTCGCCACACGTGCGTCCTACTTTTCGGATCGCCCTTTCCAGTTTTTTTGTGCCCTGTCTTTTTCCCATCTGCTCTAGTCTCTGCCTGATGATCTTTAATACTCTCCAAAATGAGGCTCGCTATCGATTTACCCATTGTTACGGGTTCCCCTAGATGTTCAGAAAAAGGAGGAGTGTCACCCAAGCCTGAAGCTTGTTCGAGAGGGCCGATAATCCCAGTGTCTGAATAATCCCATTTTAGACCAGAAGCACCATCCTTTTTCTTTTTTCGAGTCTTCTTAAGGCCCTTAGCCCCTTTTGAAGACCTCCGTGAATTTTTATGGCGTTTACGAGTCGTTTCGGGTGCTTCAACTGTACTAGACCCTGAGGTAGTTTCGATACAGAGCAGCTGTATGCTGCCTCTGATTCAGAAGTCCCTGATCGTGAATCCTCCGTCAGAGAATAAAATTTATCCGGGCCGTCTGAAGCAACCTCAGATATTGTATCAATTACAATTGGCTTGTCAGCCACAGTGCCGCTGCCCGAGTCTTCATGTGGAGTACCCCCAACCCTAAAGTCTTGAGCATGGGGGTCTTTTGCCACAACAGGTAGAGATGGCTGTATCGAAGCTGGAGTATTAAGTCCTACACCCTGGGTCTCCGTCCTCTGATCGCGGGGTGTATCTTTACTAAAAGTTTTAGCTACCAATGACTCTCGTGACCCTGCTACAGCAGGAGTATGATCAATACCCACTGTGCTGTTATTATTATTTTCTGGATTCAGATTAGGTAACAGGTTGCCCAAGTTCGAGTCTGTGCTTATCGCTCCATCCCGGGTTTTAAAAAACTCTGTTATAGCCGGCTGAGGTGTTGTTGGAGTGTTGTTTGCAGTATTACTTTGCTGTGGCCCCTTTCCTTCTTCTGCAGCCATTAACACGCCACCTTTTTTACCTGCAACTTGATTTCTATCATGGAGAGCCCTCCGCTTAGCAGCCCTCAAGTCTTGTTTTTTGACAGTTCGATTCTCCTGGGGCTTACCTGCTCTGCTTTCTAGGAGCCATACATATGCAATCCTGCTACACAAGAGCTATAGAAACATTCTCTTTCCACCCATGTGCTACACTCACACTCCTCTGACACCTTACACACTGCACTTTCTTTCTTAGGAGCCATGTGCATAACCTGCTTTTCACATCTTCTCTTGGCTCAGAGTTCCATTTCCCCCTCCCTCTGTAGCTGTGGAATAAGGCAGACAGACGAGTAGGCTGTGGCACTGTTGATTAGGGCCTATGCCTATGTACCATGTGCAGCACCAGAAACTCGGGAAAATAATTCCCTCATAAATTAGGAATGATTGGACTAGAGGTGCACAGTGCACAAGCACTCACAGAAGGATCATTTAGAAGGCACATGCTCCCTCGCACTTTGCTACTTCTGCCTCCTCCGCCTGCCCCTCCATCTCGAGTATATGCACATGGGTACTTATCTGTATGCCAACCTTATGCACTCCAATAAGTGCATCTCAGTAGGGTCTATGATATCCTCTACCACCAGGATAGGCTCGCCCTGACTACTTTAGGAAGTGTGTGGGCAAATCTTTTAATCTCACTGTAGCACTGATTCCCACTAGAGGCTGCAGGGGAATAGAGCAATTAGATAATGGTGACCCAAGTTGCTGCAGTTTAATAAGACCAGGTGCCAATGTGTCCAATAGTGGCCTGACAGTAGTAGTGATGCCATTGTGCCACAGGCTCTAGTTCAATTGAGGAAATGGGACTCCTGACTGCTGTTTCAGCTATAAAACACAGCAATCATCAGGGTTCAGTAGGCCCTTCTGGCTTCTTAGAACCATTGCCCCTATACCTACTGCACCAATGGAAGATACCCCCTGCCTGCCTATATCTTGCTTTCTTGCAGTACTGGAGGTGCCAAAAGCTGCTATTTTTGTCAAATTGGCGAGGAGGAATGGTTCTGTTGATGTTGCTGCTGACCTGGGCGCCGTGAGCTGGATTGCTGTTCAGATCGTGGGCACATTAAACAAGTGGAGTGGAGAAGTGTTTTAAATAAAACACAGTAATATATATTGTCACTCGTAAATGACAGAAGACAAAAGGCCAGCTGGGGCAAAATGTGTTTCAAAAAGATATGCTCCATTTTGTAATAGGGTACTGTCCCGGTGGTATTTTGAATGAGGTTAATATTCATTTATAATGGTCTGTGTATCCAGTGTGAAGCCTACACATATATCACTGTTGAGTACATTTTCTGACAATCCTGTTAGTTCAGGGGAGCTGGGTCCAATGCAGAAAGGGGAATGAACCACAAAACTAGTGGTCATTGAGAGAGAATGGGGACAGTTTCATTCTTTTCACACTCTCTGCTGCACAAAAAAAGCGCTCTGATTGCCAATGGGAACTTTTGCCCAATATAGAATTGCTGTACACAACAGGGCCATTTTATACCTTACTCTAGAACAGGCTGAAGCATTAAAGAGATAGGGGACATATTATCAAGGCGGCGCTATGAAATTATCGCCGCTTTTGGGTCCGTTTTCGGACAAAAAGCGGCAATAATTCCATCGCCTTATCAGGAAAGACACGCTATCGCGTGTTTTGCTGACTTAGCGCCCGTTTCCAGCACGCTTAACTTTGCATCGCTAATGAGATGCAAAGTAGGCGTGGCTGTGAAACCAACCAGGGAAAATATCGCGAAGGCAGCTTTGCGATATTAACAAGGAAGGGTAGCGATTTTTTCAATCGCGTTAAGTATGCCTTAACGCAGGAATTTAACGTCTGTTAAATTCCTGACTAAGGCATATTTAACATGGGGGGTGAATTGTGTGGCTAAGACCACAGGCCCTATCATCTAGGATATCGCCATTTTCCACCATGGAAAACGGCGATATCCACACTATCTCCGGAATTTTTATCGCCTCGGCGATGCGCGTTGTTGATAACGCGATAACCGGGCAATAAATTCTAGAGATAGCCGGCGATAAATATGCAAGCGCTAAGCGCGCATTGCGATATTTATCGCCGGCCCTTATTAATATGCCCCAAAGTTCTTCTTGAAGATATGTCAGATCTTGCACTGAATTAAAAGTGTATTTGTAATCATATTCCTAAGTGTAATAACCAACAGAGGCAATTTCCCCTGAGAAGACACCACTCTTTACTCAATTTTTCGGAATTTCTGATTTGATCCAGATTTTTCATGGGCCAACATTTGTTTTTTTAATTCTTTTTTAGCCCCTGGATCTCTGAGTCCTACTCCTTGGGATTGTTTTACCATAGTGAGCAGCAGGAAACGACAGTTATGTTTTTAGTCACTCGGTGCAAGGCCAGGAATCCTATCCTGTGAGAGAATCTAGCTATGAGTAATTCAGGGTGAGATACACTGACACTGCCTTCATAACATTAAGCAATCAAACAAATTTTTCCCTGCCTATTTTTATCAAGGTTTTGCATTTTATTCCTGATAGCTAAATTATAATACAAGTACACCACTTACTTTGTACGTGTAAGGCCTGTATATTAGGAATTTGCTGTTTAAAATTCAACACAATGGCTGCAATCCCTTTGTTCAACCAACTATTTCATTGTCATACTACTAACATTACACTTTAATTATACAAATATTACATTAACTCCTGTTGTCCCCAGAGGACAGTAAAGTCTTTATGCCATTGTATCTATCTATTTTAAATTGTGTTATTTATTTTGCTGCCTTAAAATATATATATATATATAGATTGTAATACATGTGCAGTATTAACGTGCAAGCTTAAATAAGAGAAAAATGCATCTAAAATAATGAAACAATTTACACAGCTGCCATAATTGCATGTACTAGGCCTCTAATGGATAAAGTAGCACTGTTAAAAAGCCTAGTTCACTTAGAAATGCTTAAGCACATAAAATGTCATTTTCAAGCAGGAGATGAGAATACAAAAATGTAGATGTAACAAAAATGCTTAACTCTTGACCCTTACATAGACATGTTTTCATACTGAAGTTAACAAATGATAAAGTTTCACATATTTCTGAAGAATGCTTCTACTAAAACACAGCATTTAAACTTGTATTTGACTCTTTCAACTAACTTGTATTTCCTTTTCAGTTCATATTTGACTGCAAAATGTTTTCTTTCGTTAAAGAGATGTTTCAAACTTTCACATACCCTAGTGTGCAGACCTTGGTTTTGAAAGGTTAGAAGGGTACAAGTATACGTGGGAAAAGAAATAATAAATGGAAAGCTGAACCATGCTCAACATTAGTTGCAAGAAATCTAACAAAATATGCGATGGACTGTTGATCTCTTGGTGATATGAAAAGGCGTGATCCTGTTCACAGGAAAACCTTGGACGGTGATTGGATGGAAGAAAACGAAAGAAGAAACAAATTATCTACTGTCATAAAATGTCTTGTTTATATAAGTGTGTGTTCCTAGAGTAGTTTGGAGCATATCTTAAAATTGCCAACCCACTGGCCAGACCTGCTCCTGCTTTATGCCCAGATCCTTACTCCATTTACCCAGACCCCACACCACATTGCTCTGAGACTCTACTGAGTTTCTCGAACTTCTCTTTATGGGACATTCTGTTTGAGGTTTTTGATCATTTGAATTGATTTATTGCTGAGGCTTTATGCTTGCTCTCACACTCTCTCAACATAGAGCTCTTCGTGAATTCTGACTGACTCTTTTCTCCCTTTCCTGGAAGAGGGGTTTTTCCCTTTATGGAACATGCTATTGCTTTTACTGATTGCTTATATACTGATCTGATGTTAACAAGATTTATAAAACGTATTAATGAATTTGATTGATGACTTAATAAACATAAGATACTAAAAGATTTTGAATTAATAAAACTTTTTCTAACTCTCTTCATTGACCTAGTAACAATACTGAGATTTTTTTTAAAACATCTTTTTATTGTAACTGAGCAGAACAGCATGTCTACATTACTGGTGTTAAGTACATTACCAAGCATTATCACATCATACCATAAGTAAACATTGTTGGTCAACGACTGGGTCCCCGTCCCCTTCCCATGTCCACACATGGTTGATGTCATCATCAGTTTGCCTCACAGCACTGATCACAGTAAGAATTGTCTCGCCCACTGGAGGCGTGCATAGGTGCCCCCTGTACTCATTCCATTTGTTCCAGATTTCCCCCACTTTTTCGGGCACCCTCTTTTCACATAGACTGCTTTCTCCACCAACATACACCAGTCCAAATCTCTTTTCCAATCCTGCAGCGTGGGTGGGGGTCGCCCCCCAGTGACAAGATATATTGCGTTTTGCTAACATGAGACCTAGGGTTACCCAGGTTTGATCTGCTCGACCCAGGTTTCTATCCTCCCACACGTTTAACAGGCACCATTTGGGCAAAAATTTGAGCACTTCTCCCACCACCCCCGACATACATGACACTGTTGCTTGCCAAAAATTCGTAATCACCTGACACAACCACATTTTATGATAGAATGAGCCCACCTATCCACATTGTCTATTACAAGTTGCGTCCGCTCTGCGACCCATTTTTACAAGTGCTGTGCATGAGATATACTCAATGCAATATTTTGAGTTGGACTAGTCAAAAGCGGGACCTAATGGCTACTTTTCTTGGGGAGGTTAGGGCTTCAAGCCAATCTTCCTCTTGTAAGTTTGTGATGTCTAGCCTTCAGCGATCTTTCAGGGCTGTAAGGGTGTCTGGTAGATTGTTGATTAATTTTCGGTAGGTGAGCAAGATTGCCTTTCGGAACAAGTGCTCCTCGAGGAGTCTACATTCCAAAGGTGACGACTTGGGGAGCTTGGTTCCCCAGGCTACTGCTGCCTGTGTAATATGTCGGATCTGTAGGTAACAGAAGTACTCTGTCCGGGCCATTTCATGTGTTTTGTAGGTGTACAATGAGACCATCTCCCTCCCCGTGTGAAGGTACCCCAGTCTCGAGATTCCTATTAAGTCACATTTAACAAAGCCTTTTCTTATGCCTAAGGCACCTAGCTGTTGGGATTCCCAGAGCGGTTTCGCTTTGGTGAGCTTCTTTTTCCCCCCAATTTAGAAAACGCCGAGTGCCAATGGTGAACCGTCACCGCCATGGGGCCCTCCAATTAGAGCCATCTGGGTTCAGTATAAAGCACATGGAGATATCTTCTCGGCTGAAGTATCAGCTGGTCCATTTGGTACGCCGGTGCCGTTTACGGTTGGTGGACCCATTGGTTCACAGTAACTAGTTTTGCAGCCCTATAATAAGTTAGGACATGCGGCAATGCGATCCCTCCATCATATCAACTACGGGTCCGTTTACTGAGCGCAATCCTGGGGGAGCCACCATTCCACAGGAGGGCGCGTAGTGTGTTATCTATTGAATTAAAATATGAATCTGGGACTGGGAAGGGGGTGTTTTGTAATACGTATAAACATTTAGGCAGGGCCATCATTTTAATCAACGCTGCTCTGCCAAGGAGCGAGAGAGGGAGAGCTCTCTAGTGGTGGACATCGCTTTTGAGACAGTCGAGGTGGGGTTGTAGGTTTCGGGTATGGAAATCCACCTGGTCTACTGTTATAAATATACCCAAATATCGGAATCCCTCTGTGGCCACCCGTGCCTCACAGTCCCTCTGCAATGTCAACCTCCGTCCGCTGAGGATGAAAATAACTGACTTGGCCCAGTTGATAATGTATGCAGAGTATCTGCCGAATGTCGCAAACATTTTTGGTGTTCTAGCTATAGAGGCCCGGGGGGGGGGACGCAAAATATAGCAGGATGTCATCCGCATATAGCGAGATCCTTACCTCCCAGCCCTTTGATCAGCACAAGCTGCGTATTATTGGATCTTTCCGGATCCATGCTGACACTGGTTCAAATATCAATGCGAAGACTAGGGGGGACAGGGGACATCCATGTCTAGTGCCACGCTGTAATGCTACCACACGAGTTTTTTCACCGTTGACCATCACCTGCGCCTGAGGTGCTGTGTATAAGAGGCCGAGCCATGAAAAGAAACTTGGTCCAAAGCCCATTTGTTTGAGCATTTCCACATGTACGACCACTCAACAGTGTCAAAGGCCATCTGCGCGTCAAGTGATAGGACCACAGTGTCCTCCCTAATTCTATGGGAACGACCCAATACCCCATGAAGGCATCTATGGTTCAGGGTGGTGTTACGCCCTGGCATAAATCCTGATTGATTGGGGTGGACCGAAGCTGGAAGCAGTGGGAGAAGTCACTGCGCCAGTAATTTCACAAGAATTTTGGCCTCAGCATTCAACAGTGTGATTGGGTGGTATGATGTACATTGGTCCCTTGGCCTTCACTCTTTGTGTATTACGACTATTGTCCCTAGTCTTCGATCTGGTGGTAGTTTACCAATGGAGTTGCTTTCCTTTAACATTCTCAGTAAATGAGGTGCAGTTTCTTGCGCTGTGAGCTTGTACAGTTCTATTGGGATACCGTTTGGCCTCAACGGCTTACCTGACTTCAGGGATCCTATTGCTTGGGTTATTTCAGCTACTGTTAGGTCCTCCTCGAGTGGATGTCACTCTTCCACCATCAGCACCGGAAATGCAATATCAGCTAGGAACTCTAGGGATTCTTGTTCTGAATGATTTGTGCTTGCAGCATATACCTCTGCAAAGTAGTCTGCGAAGTCCTATGTGATACCCAATGGATTTTTGATCTCCTCCTCATAGCTAGTAGTAACCATTGGGACCCATCTGTCTAATTTTTGGCGCTGATCCTACCAGGCCAGTAGTTTGCCTGCCTTGTCCCCCGACTCATATATCCGGTGTTGTGTATCTCTGATTTTATTCCTGGCCTCCTCTGTCACGCAGTCTCTATAATCTTGTTGCTTGAGTTTCAATGTGTGTTGTAACTCGTCATTGTGATTCCCTGCAATTTGAAGTTCTCAATCAAGGATTTCCTGTTCTAGCTTCCCTACTGGCGCCCTTTTCTCATTTCTGTGTCCGGCTATG
Organism: Triturus cristatus; assembly: GCF_964204655.1. Lineage (NCBI taxonomy): Eukaryota > Metazoa > Chordata > Amphibia > Caudata > Salamandridae > Triturus > Triturus cristatus. Next base: position 1,042,393,419 of record NC_140593.1, on the reverse strand, counting down.
AGCGAGAGGGCCTGACCCTTCACCACCGTCTTATATGTTTCCCATAATATCTGTGACAATGTAACTGTGTTACTATTCTTTGAAAGTAAAGGTTAGTGGCTTCCTCCAGACCCTTCCTTATTTTGGGCAACTTGATGTACCAGGGATTTATTGCCACCGGGCCCCAGCACCGCAATCCACCCACCCTATATTGCGCCCATATAGGAGAGTGGTCCAAGATACCTCTCGCTAGGTGTCTGCCATCTGAAAAGTGAGGGAGGAGTGCCGGGGAAGAGACCAAAAAGTCAATTTAATTCGGGATCGGCTACTGTGCGCCCCCGAGTGAAACGTGTATTCTTGTGTGGCTGGGTTTAGATATCTACAAACGTCTATCAGGCCTAGCGCAGGGAGAAATTCTGTCAGCCAAGTTTGTGCAGGGCTTAGAGCCCTCGGTGGCGCACGGTCTAAAAAATCGCAGCCTGCCATATTGAAATCTCCCCCCATGTACAAACGACCTATTGGAAGTTCCAGTATTTGTTCACCCAGGTCTGACAAGGTTGAGTCTCTTAACATGGGCGGTATGTATACAGACAGAATATTTATTACTTCACCTGCCCATTTCCCCAAAATTGCCGCATATCTACCCAGTCTATACGCCCATGTTTTTTCTATGGTGAGGGGCAGGCTTTTCTTGAGGATAATTCCCGTACCTCTTGAGCTTGACTTATAACCAGCATGGACCTTCATGTCGTAGCCTCATCGGTTCATGACCCTACAACTATCTCCTAAAAGATGGGTCTCCTGTAGGAGAACCACATCCGGGGAGTGTCTCTTTATGAACTGAAGCACTATGCCTCGTTTGACTTTGCTTCCCAGCCCGTTTACTTTCCAGGATATCAATTACAGTTCAGCCTGCACTTGTTCTGTCATGTAATCGCTGAACTTTCCTCCCAGTTAGGGGTATGTCGGGGCCCCACCAGGTGACCAGCGCAACCCCAGGGATCCTGTATAGGACCCAATGTCTCGGTCATGTTGAAGAGTACTGTCTGCTTGCAACGTGTATCCCATGAATCTGCAAAACATAGCAGCAAAACAACAGCTAACTACCCCCCTCCCTACCTCTTCCCCAACCACCCCCACTCTGCAGCCCAGCTAGACGGTGCCCCAACTGCCCACCCCCACAACTCAGTAGAGAGCGGGTTGACCCAACCCAAACATATTGAATTTAGGGAACGTATACCCGCCCTTCAACCCCTTTCCTCCCTCCCCTTCTTCGGTATTACAAATACTTTATTTACCATTGATATTTAACTTTTGTTTCCCTCAGTGCTGTGATAGATCAGTGTCTCGGCCATTTCCAGCCCCGGCCATTGGTTAGATATTATGCTGCATCCCCCCCTCTCCCTATATAGCCAGCTGGGAGGAAGTTGTCTTTGAGCCCGGGTTCATATGATAAGTAGTTGTCCAGTCAAGCCACAACGACTCACAGCCCCATCTCATCTACCTTAGGTCACAGCTAGTTTGTGTCTCTGACTCCGGGTTCATGGCACCTCCCCTGTGTGTGTCTCTTCTGTTAGCTGCTCATTTGGGCCCAACATTGTTTTCCAAGTTCTACCATGGCGGGCATTGCTGCCGGCACCTCCAACTGTCGTCCAGCCTTCCAACCAGTCCCATCCTTCCTCCAGAGTAACGAAGAACCTGACCCTCCCCTCGGCCTCCACTCTGAGGTGTGCCGAGAACAGCATAGAGTATTTCATCCCCTTATCTATTCACATTTTTTAAAGAACTTTATTGGCTTTACATAGCTCTGCCGAAGGCAGGAGTACAACATAAAAGAGAAGAGTATACAGCCGTCTTGACATTCCATACAGAACAAACAGATAGTTTTGTCCTGCAAATTGAACATTGTCACAACTACCCAGTGGTGGGTGCTGGAGTTTAAAAGCGGAGGGGCGGAAATATTATGCCTACCAATAATTCAGCAGTAGGCGCAGCATGTGAGCCCAAACATAGAAAGGGGTGAGAGGGGGAGGGTAGGGTGGAGGATCCAGCGATGGAGTTATTGAAACCCAAAGAGGGATCACATGAGAGTAGGTGAGGCAGTGGTGCCCACAATAGAATCTGAAGGGATGGTAAAAAATGAGCACACAGGTAATTACAGTAGGTTTTTACACCTTGAATACATCCTCCATGGGACATATGTCAGCCCTCTTTCTGCCTTTGAAACCGGCAAAAAATTGTGGGTCTCATGTGTCCCACACACACACAAACACATGTCTACTACCCATGCGTCATCAAAACACTCTCTTGGCATGCATGTACCACCCGCACACACACATACACTTCAGACAATTTTGTCCTCTGTGCTTTTTCTGCCTAGATAAACTACAAATGATTCTGTTGGGTAGAGCAATTGCTTTGAAATTGTGTGGTATTGATCATGATTTTGAGACCTCTCAGCTGTTCGCAGGAGAAACGCATTTATTGTGCAACTAAATTGTAAGATATTTACTAAGGATACTGAATTACCATTTTTTATGGGAAGGTAATACAAGATACAAGTTCAAATCGAACATGATGGGCTTGGTCTCTGCCTCCTGGATTCATCCCACGGAGACTCGATATTACCAGCATGGTGAGTCCTTGTACTGCCTATGTTGCACCCTCAGTTAATTAATCTCCACACTGAAGGATCTTGGACCATCATCGTATGGTGAATTCCAATTCATTTTTAATACTCACCAGGCAGTGGGAGTGTCTGAAATCGGCTGTCTATCCCCGTTGTCTGCCCGTCCTGAAGAAGACCCGCTGTGACGCTCTCTAATTGCGCACTCGTCCGGGTCGAAACGTTGACGTACTTTTCGGTCTATGTTCCTTAGGTCTACTGGCTTCAAGAATTAAAAAAAAACATTTATTGTGCACCAGAGACACTATATTTAGAATTGAAGAGGACAGACTGCATTTTACAGTTGTCTTCTGTATATTGTGGATGTCTTGTATCACATATGCAGAAATCTCACCCAGTCACCTATGTCACTTTGTCACTTTATTCACTCAACTTTTTCTCAATGATGACATTTTCTGCCTATTGAATTGTGACAGCCATATATGATTCCCGGAAAAAGTAAAAAATAACATTCATATAAAATATTTCTTGTCATTGAGGTTCCACCCTGAAATCAACAAAGAAATTCATTAGATTTATCAACTGTGTTTTTTCTTGATCAATACCACACAATTTCAAAGCAATTGCTCTACCCGACAGAACCATTTGTAGTTTATCGTATGTTTTCCCAGGTTCTTAGGGACACAGGGTTACCCCATTGATTATTTCTAATGTTTCTTCCTAAGAGGCATGTGCTCATGCCTCTGCTACTAGTGCCATGAAAGCACACTTGTGCCACACACCTGTCCATCAACCTCACACTTCTGACACTTGATTGCCCTACACTCTTGCTTGCTTTTTTTTTTAGGCAAAAGTAAGTTTATTTTTTTTATTTTTTTTATTTTATTTTTCAAATGTGCAGAAAGGAAAACACATATTTTCCATCCACATTTTTGATCTGAACAATAATCATTGTCAAAAGAAAAAAAATATCGACATCAGTGGGAATAGAAAAAAGAAAAAGAAAAAAGAAATGAGAAGAAAAAAAAAGAGTAGAAAAAATATGCTTTAGACAGCTTCCTGGGTTAATCCATCCACCCAGTCTTTTAATGGATTCCAAATCTTCATTCCTAATTCTCTACTCTTTTTGCCTTTTTGTGCATAAAGTGCTCTTTCAAGATTAAATATATGAACCAGCCGTGGTTTCCATTGCGAAAAAGTTGGGGGAGAAGGATCAAGCCAAGCTGAAGCGATACATAGTCTAAACACTGACATAGCTATAAATAAAAACTCATTATTATGGCTATCTTGTATCGTTACCCCAAGCATCATTAACTGAGGGGTAAGCAGAGTATCTTTTTTCAGCACAATTCGCAAAAAAGTTGAAATTTCTCTTCTTAATAAATCCAAAATGGGGCATGTTGCAAAGATATGGGTTACATATGCATCATAAACCTTACACCTAAAGCAGTGGGTTCCTTCAGTGCCCCCCATTTAGCAATTTTCGCGGGCGTAATATACAAATCAAACAAAGTCTTAAAATGTTGTGCCCGCAGATTGGCAGACTGTAAAGCCAAATTGACCATTTCTATAGACTTTAAAAAGCATGAATCTACGACATCAATCCTAACCTGCCATTTCAATGCATGCTTTTCAAGATCATCCGTAGCGTTTCCAAGTAATAAACTATAAAGAGAGGAAATTGAGAGTTTAGATGTATGACTTAGGACTTCCATCAGTGGTATAACTGAAAATCCCATTGCACCGCCAGCTTTTTTAAGAAGAAAGTCTCTTATTTGTAAGAACTTAAAAAATTCTCTATGATCCATATTGAATTTAATCCTCTATTCCTCAAAGAATGCAATATGTTATCCTTTTAAAAGATCGCCTATCCTATGAACCCCTAATTTATCCCATCTCTGCAAAAGCCAATCTAACAAGGCCTCAGGTATCTGCTCATTTTCAATCAATGGTGTGTATCTACTATATCTGCCAATTCCCATTTTCTTCCTAATACCAGTCCAATTTCGAAATGCCGCTAGCAAAGTCTTAAAACGGGCCTTCTTGTAATAACTAGGTTCATAGATTTTTAAAAGACAACCATTAGCGCATGAACCAATTAAATATTCAAAGACTGACTGTTGGACCTATGTCCTAGGGGTAGCTTGGCTCACGGTCAACAGGCTTACATCTCTACTTGGCCTCTCATACTTGCATCCTACCTAGCTTCAATCCAGCGCAGCACCACTCAAAAAGAATACTACACCAGACAAGTTTAAGTTTTACCAGGTCTTTATCTTTCCTTTGCGAACTTGGACTTTTAATTTAAACTTTTAGAATGAAACATTTCCTCACATTTCAAGATAGACCATGTCATTACTTTCCAGGATAACACATTCCATCAGGTCTCACGATAACCCATGTCATTGCATCTCAGGATAACATATTTCATCATATCTCACGATAAACCATGTCATTACATTTCAGGATAACATATTTCATCATGTCTCACGATAAACCATATCATTACATTTCAGGATAACATATTTCATCATGTCTCACGATAAACCATATCATTACATTTCAGGATAACTGTCCCTTGGGGGAACTTTAGCTCAGCAGATCTATAGACCCTCTAGGTAACCCCACCCCGGCGCTTGGGCTCTGGAGGGATTGTCAACCTCCTCACGATTTGCGCCCAGAAGGACACTGGCAATTCATATGGTCCCCGCCGGTCCAAATGAGGCTCCCCTGTCAGCTGGGCTCACTAAACTGCTAGCAGCCCACTTTGTTACAGACAGGCAGGTTCTAGGATCCCCTAGTATTAAGCTAAACTATCCCCAAATGGCAGTCTCCCTTGGCTTCCTCGCTGGCAAGGCTCGCCCCGTTATCCCCTCTCCTCAACTTGACTGGGACGAGATGCTTGTATTTACTATGGGCCCCTGGCTTCCCCTTGGCAAGGGCCCCGCTTACTGTCACTCTTGAGGTCCTCCTCGTGGATGCTCCACTGCTGTTGGGAGGCGCGTTCCCCTCACTTTGTGGAACGAAGCTTGCAGGCGGAATAAGCAGAAGGAATCCCTACTCAATAAGGAGGGGGGCTGGGGGCCTGTGCACACCCTCCAGCCTCCTCCCACAAGAGAACACGACGTAGCTCTCACCCCTTACGAGCGACAGCCTCTCTTCTTAGCTACTGCCAGGAGGCGCTCCCACGACGCCAAGATCAGTGCGTCTAACGGGGGCGCGGCCTCTGCTTCCGTCCGGCAGCTGCGGGGCGGCGCTAGGCCCCTCGCACGTGATGAGGACCTCGGCCTCACCGCCTTCCCCTCCCGCACTTCCTGGAGATGGGTCTCCTCAGGCCACCAGACGCGCTGCTCACCCGCTCCACACACCCGGGCCAATTCCTCACTCCTGGCCTTCCGGCGGCAGCGACTCTTGCTGAAAGACCCCAGGTACTCTCTCAAACGGGGGGGCAAGGGGGCGGTCCGTATTTCAGGACAGGTCTCGTGGAGGGGGGGGGGGGGAAAGAAGGTGGTGATTTGACGGATGCCGGTCCCCTCACAGGAACGGGGGCGGAGGACAGCTAAGTTCTCGGGACTCAAGCCCATCCACCTCTTCTCGCTTGTCGAAGTGAGTGGCTACCTCCAGGCCAACCCAGGAATTCCGGACAATAGCAGGGCTGTAGCCTACAGCAATGGCCCTCTCTGTGAACCAAGAGGTCAGGGGTTCATTCTCCCCAGGGCCTCCCTGGAACGCGTGCCCCAAAGTCACTGGCGGCCACAGGGACTGGTCAAGAGGTTGGGGGTGATGTCACTGGCGGGGAGAACTGTGCAGACCCTGAGACCTGTCACCCCCTACCCAGTGCAGCCACCTCCCCACTCAGGTGCCTTACTCCTGGCTAACCGGCCACTCAGCTCTCTTCTAAAATGGCCGCCCACCTGTCACCTCTATTTATCACCTTGGGCCTGACCTGCCAGAAGGGCCCAGAAAGTTCCGGAAACCCCCATGGCAGTCATGGTCCAGGTGCTGAGGTGACAGTTGGTGCCACCATTTTAGAATCTCACCTCCCTTCCCTAGTTTTCCTCAGAGGAGCACCTTGCGCCTTTCCCTCAGGTAGTGAGAGTAAAGCGCCCAGAACCTCTACATTAGCACCTAAAAAGTTAGGTAGACAGAAAAAATGAGAAGGGGGAAAGGGACAAAAATAATAAAATGAGGAGGGAACCGCCAAAGGGCTGACGTGTCTAACACGCGTCCCCCCCAGCTGAAAGTGGGGAGAGCTACCCAACCCCTTGGGAGTCCTCTTCACTAAGGCGGAAATACCTGGAGAGACCGTCAGCATTGGCGTGGTCCACTCCTGGGCGATGTTCCACCCTAAAGTCCATCCCCTGTAGGGAAATGGACCACCTCAACAGCTTGGGATTTTCGCCCCTCATTTGCATCAGCCACCTGAGGGGCCGGTGGTCGGTCTGAACCAGGAAGTGCGAGCCAAACAAGTATGGCCGCAGCTTCTTCAGAGCCCACACCACCGCAAAAGCTTCCCTCTCAATTGCACTCCACCTCTGTTCCCGGGGGAGTAGTCTCCTAGATAGGAAAACCACCGGTTGGTCTAGACCCTCATCATTGAGTTGCGACAGCACTGCCCCAATACCGTGCTCCGACGCATCTGTCTGGACGATGAACTCCTTAGCGAAGTCAGGGGCCCTGAGAACAGGTGCCGCACACATGGCCTTTTTCAAGGTGTCAAAAGCTTGTTGACATCCCTCGGTCCAGATCACCCGTCGAGGGTGCTTTTTGGAAGTGAGCTCAGTCAAGGGGGCCACGATGGTTCCGTATCCCTTGACAAAGCGTCGGTAGTAACCAGTGAGGCCCAAGAAGGCCCGAACCTCTGTCTGTGTCTTGGGGGGTTCCCAGGCCATGATGGTTTCGATCTTGGCCTGGAGGGGTTGCACCTTGCCCCGACCCACCAAGTGACCGAGGTACACTACCGACCCCTGCCCGATCTGGCACTTACTGGCCTTGATCGTCAGACCTGCCTGCTGCAAAGCCTGAAGAACGGCCTGAAGGCGACTCAGATGGTCCTCCCAGCTGCGGCTGAAGACAGCGATGTCATCCAGGTACGCAACTGAAAAGGCTTCCATTCCAGAGAGGACCTGGTTCACCAATCGCTGGAACGTAGCAGGGGCGTTCTTGAGCCCGAAGGGCATCACACAGAACTGGTAGTGACCCTCGGGTGTGGAGAAGGCTGACCTTTCCTTGGCTCCATCCGTCAGGGAAATCTGCCAGTACCCAGATGTGAGGTCAAAGGTACTGAGATATTGAGCAGCTCCCAACCGGTCAATGAGCTCATCCGCTCTCGGGATAGGATGAGCATCTGTCTTCGTCACTGAATTCAGTCCCCTGTAATCCACACAGAACCGGAGTTCTGGGGTAGTGCCCGGTGGGGCAGCTTTGGGTACCAGTACCACCGGACTGGACCAGGGACTTCCTGAAGGCTCAATTACTCCTAGCTCTAGCATCTTGGTAACTTCCTCATGGATGCTAGCCTTCACCTTATCCGACAGTCGGTAGGACTTGGACTTCACAGGTGGGCTGTCCCCTGTGTCCACATCATGGGTACACAGATGAGTCCTTCCCGGAATAAGGGAGAACAAGGAAGCAAACTGCTCCAGTACCTGGCGACAGTCCTTCCGTTGTTCAGGAGTTAGTGACGGTGAAAGGATCACTCCCTCCACCGATCCATCCTTCTCTCGGGACGCAAACAGATCGGGAAGAGGTTCACTGTCCTCTTCCTCTGACCCATCAGTCACCATCATTAACGTGACCTCGGGTCTCTCTTGGTGAGGCTTGAGGCGGTTGACATGGAGCACCCGATGGGGCTGCCTGGGGGTCTTAAGATCTACCACGTAGGTAACCTTGCCCTTTTTCTCAACCACCTCAAAGGGACCTGACCAGCGATCCTGGAGGGCGCTAAGCTCTCCAGGTTCCATCACCCACACCTTCTGGCCAGGCTCCAGCTCCACCGGGTGAGCGTTTCGGTCATACCATTCCTTCATGACCGTTTGGCTGGCTTCTAGGTTTTCAGAAGCTTGCTTCCACAACCTAGCCATTTGGCTACGAAAGGCCAGCATGTAGCTCACCACATCCGGGGGGAGTTTTCTGGGAGTCTTTTCCCATCCTTCCTTCACCAGGCTGAGGGGTCCACGCACAGGGTGCCCGTACAACAACTCGAAGGGGCTGAAGCCCACTCCCTTCTGTGGTACCTCCCTGTACGAAAACAGCAAACAAGGTAGGAGGACGTCCCATTTCCTTCGCAGGCTCTCGGGCAGACTCCGGATCATGCCCCTTAAGTTTTGTTAAACCTTTCCACCAGACCATTAGTCTGGGGGTGATAAGGAGTGGAGAACCGGTAGGTAACTCCACACTCTTTCCACATAGCCCGCATGTATGCCGACATGAAGTTGGTACCTCTGTCCGACACCACTTCCTTGGGGAATCCCATCCGGGTAAAAATTCCCATAAGGGCCCGGGCCACCGCAGGTGCAGTAATGGTCCTCAGAGGGATAGCCTCTGGGTACCGTGTGGCATGATCCACCAGAACCAGGATAAACCTGTGACCGGCCGATGTTGGTGGATCCAATGGCCCGACAATGTCGATGCCCACCCTTTCAAAGGGGGTACCAACGACAGGCAGTGGTTCCAGGGGAGCTTTCAGCTTCACCCCTGTCTTCCCACTAGCTTGGCAGGTTACACACGTCCTACAAAAAGTATCGGACGTAATCCTCATCTGAGGCCAGTAAAAATGAGGGACAAGTCGAGCAAAGGTCTTGTCTTGTCCCAAGTGTCCTGCCAAGGGTATTTCGTGAGCCAGTCCTAATAGGAAGGCTCGGTAACGCTGGGGAACTACCAAGGCCCGGGATGAACCATGCACCGGAGCCTTGGGTTCGCTATACAGGAGTCCATCTTCCCAGTATATGTGGAAGTTCCCCGAATCGTTACCCGCTGCCTGGGCTTCGGCCTGCCGCCGTAAACCCTCAAGGGTAGGGCACTCCTTCTGGGCCCGACAAAACTCTTCCCTAGTAGGTCCTCCCTCCACCTGCCAGTCTGCAGGGGTAGGCAAGCCCTCCAGGGACGTTACATCCCCCTCCGTAGACTCCGGGACCACCTTAGTTGCCCCATCCACCTTTGGAGGGTCAGATGCCGGGGCAGGCTTTCCCCGTCCCCGTCTACTCTTTCCGGCAGCTGGTTGGGCCTTTGTCCCAGGCTCCAACCTCTGTGAATCCCCTCTTCGGGTGGTCACGGACCGAGTGTGGGAACACGTCCACTCAGGGGTCCCCAACATTTCCATGTGGGCCCTGAGCTCAACCTCCTTCCACGCCGAGTGTTCAAGGTCATTTCCCAACAGGCAGTCGACCGGCATGGCAGGGCTGATCGCAACTCGTAGAGGACCCGCAACCCCTCCCCACTCAAAGGGAACCTGGGCCACCGGATAGTGACCCTCTCGGTTGTCAGCCATCACAACCGGGTGGACTACATTGGGGACCACCTGCTCTGGGGACACCAGCTGACTCCTTACCATAGTCATGCTGGCTCCTGTGTCCCTCAGAGCCTCCACCCTCTGGGCATTGATGGTGACCCATTGCCTGTACTTAGTAGTATTCGAGGGCATCTGGGTCTTAGGAACCATCTCACAATCCCCTAAGGACTCTAAGGTTAGCCCTGCCCACTCACCTCCCTTATCTAGGGGCAACTCCTCCCCGAGCACTACACTCGCCACCCCAGGGGTCTTTCCTCCAATGGGAGGGTGTGGTCTCTTGGGACACTTGGCATCCCCCTTATAGTGCCCAACCTCACCACACTCGTAACATCGGACAACCCTAGGCTGCTGACCACGGTCAGGATAAGGGGGTTTGTGGGGAACAACCTTAGGAGGGAATCCTAATCCCTTCCCTGGTGAACTCTTTTGGGGGCCTTTAGAGAACTCCCTCTTTTTGTCTCCCCCCTCTTTCTTCTGGGGGGCGCCCTGTCCAGCCCCTTGGAAATTCCCTCCAGTCCCTTTTGAGGATACCCGGGTACTCGGCCAGATATCCGCCTCCTCTGCAAGCTTCCTGGGATTAGTGAGCTTGCTGTCTACTAGGTGCTGACGCAGCTCTGGAAAACTTTTCTCTAGGAGGTGCTCCTTTAAAATTAAATTGTACAGTCCCTCATAGTCCTTGACATCACTACCCTGCACCCAGCCCTCTAAGGCCTTCCTGGCATAGTCCAAGAAGTCCACCCAATTCTGAGTGGACAACTTCTGACTGCCCCGAAACCTCTGCCTGAATTTTTCAGGGGTCAGTCCAAATTTCCTTACTAGGGCTACCTTCATGACGGGGTACCTGGTCTGATCTGGCTGTTCTAGCGCCAACAAGGCATCCCTCCCCACCGGAGGCATATACCTATACAGGCCACCCCCCCCACTGGGCTTCGGGGACCCCATGGGCTCTTAGAGAAACCTCATAGGCAGCCAGCCATTTTACAATGTCATCCCCTATACCATAGCTAGCAACCACATCTTTGGGCAGGTAGGGCCTGGACTCTCTCGGGACTTCTCTCGGTATGCTGCCACCATTAGGACTGCTGGGGGTTCCAAGTTGAAGGGCTTTGAGCTCTAACTCTTTTAAGTGAAGCTCATGGAGGAACCTCCTCTCCTCCCTCTCCTTTTCTAACCGGGCCAGATCCATTCTCAGCTGTCTCTCTTCCCTTCGATCAACTAGGTCAGCAGAGGACAGGCTCCCCCCTGAGGCGCTACTTCCCACTCTTGATGGGGCCCTGGACCCAATGTCCATAGTACCGCTCCCAGGGGGAAGAAGGACCTCCGGTTCTTCTAGGAGATCTAGTCCTGGTTCTTCCTCCCGTTTCCCGCTAGGGTGGGCCATAACCCAGGCTCTTAAGCTTGCCTGGAGCTCTGTCTTCTTTGCCCCTTGCTTAAAGAATACCCCCCGTTCCTGGCAGAACTCCTTCAATTGGGCCACTGTATACTCTTCCAGCCTACCCAATTCGAATTCCATCCTGCCAGATGGGACCCCAACACAGTTAACAAGAACTTTTCTCAAGAAAGGGACTATACACAGGACAATTTAAAAAATCCTCCAATTAGAAAACAATCTGGAGAAAACTCCAGTCAAAACAATCCAGTGTAGGTGGTGATGCACGCTAAACTGCCACTAAGCGGATGCAAGCACTGAATAAGTAATCCCACCGCTGAGCACCAATTTGTTGGACCTATGTCCTAGGGGTAGCTTGGCTCACGGTCAACAGGCTTACATCTCTACTTGGCCTCTCATACTTGCATCCTACCTAGCTTCAATCCAGCGCAGCACCACTCAAAAAGAATACTACACCAGACAAGTTTAAGTTTTACCAGGTCTTTATCTTTCCTTTGCGAACTTGGACTTTTAATTTAAACTTTTAGAATGAAACATTTCCTCACATTTCAAGATAGACCATGTCATTACTTTCCAGGATAACACATTCCATCAGGTCTCACGATAACCCATGTCATTGCATCTCAGGATAACATATTTCATCATATCTCACGATAAACCATGTCATTACATTTCAGGATAACATATTTCACCATGTCTCACGATAAACCATATCATTACATTTCAGGATAACATATTTCATCATGTCTCACGATAAACCATATCATTACATTTCAGGATAACTGTCCCTTGGGGGAACTTTAGCTCAGCAGATCTATAGACCCTCTAGGTAACCCCACCCCGGCGCTTGGGCTCTGGAGGGATTGTCAACCTCCTCACGATTTGCGCCCAGAAGGACACTGGCAATTCATATGGTCCCCGCCGGTCCAAATGAGGCTCCCCTGTCAGCTGGGCTCACTAAACTGCTAGCAGCCCACTTTGTTACAGACAGGCAGGTTCTAGGATCCCCTAGTATTAAGCTAAACTATCCCCAAATGGCAGTCTCCCTTGGCTTCCTCGCTGGCAAGGCTCGCCCCGTTATCCCCTCTCCTCAACTTGACTGGGACGAGATGCTTGTATTTACTATGGGCCCCTGGCTTCCCCTTGGCAAGGGCCCCGCTTACTGTCACTCTTGAGGTCCTCCTCGTGGATGCTCCACCGCTGTTGGGAGGCGCGTTCCCCTCACTTTGTGGAACGAAGCTTGCAGGCGGAATAAGCAGAAGGAATCCCTACTCAATAAGGAGGGGGGCTGGGGGCCTGTGCACACCCTCCAGCCTCCTCCCACAAGAGAACACGACGTAGCTCTCACCCCTTACGAGCGACAGCCTCTCTTCTTAGCTACTGCCAGGAGGCGCTCCCACGACGCCAAGATCAGTGCGTCTAACGGGGGCGCGGCCTCTGCTTCCGTCCGGCAGCTGCGGGGCGGCGCTAGGCCCCTCGCACGTGATGAGGACCTCGGCCTCACCGCCTTCCCCTCCCGCACTTCCTGGAGATGGGTCTCCTCAGGCCACCAGACGCGCTGCTCACCCGCTCCACACACCCGGGCCAATTCCTCACTCCTGGCCTTCCGGCGGCAGCGACTCTTGCTGAAAGACCCCAGGTACTCTCTCAAACGGGGGGGCAAGGGGGCGGTCCGTATTTCAGGACAGGTCTCGTGGAGGGGGGGGGGGGGGAAAGAAGGTGGTGATTTGACGGATGCCGGTCCCCTCACAGGAACGGGGGCGGAGGACAGCTAAGTTCTCGGGACTCAAGCCCATCCACCTCTTCTCGCTTGTCGAAGTGAGTGGCTACCTCCAGGCCAACCCAGGAATTCCGGACAATAGCAGGGCTGTAGCCTACAGCAATGGCCCTCTCTGTGAACCAAGAGGTCAGGGGTTCATTCTCCCCAGGGCCTCCCTGGAACGCGTGCCCCAAAGTCACTGGCGGCCACAGGGACTGGTCAAGAGGTTGGGGGTGATGTCACTGGCGGGGAGAACTGTGCAGACCCTGAGACCTGTCACCCCCTACCCAGTGCAGCCACCTCCCCACTCAGGTGCCTTACTCATGGCTAACCGGCCACTCAGCTCTCTTCTAAAATGGCCGCCCACCTGTCACCTCTATTTATCACCTTGGGCCTGACCTGCCAGAAGGGCCCAGAAAGTTCCGGAAACCCCCATGGCAGTCATGGTCCAGGTGCTGAGGTGACAGTTGGTGCCACCATTTTAGAATCTCACCTCCCTTCCCTAGTTTTCCTCAGAGGAGCACCTTGCGCCTTTCCCTCAGGTAGTGAGAGTAAAGCGCCCAGAACCTCTACATTAGCACCTAAAAAGTTAGGTAGACAGAAAAAATGAGAAGGGGGAAAGGGACAAAAATAATAAAATGAGGAGGGAACCGCCAAAGGGCTGACAGGTCTAACACTGACGGTACAGAATTAGAATCTGTTACTACTTCCTTTTTTTTGCACCAAAAAGTGGCCAGTAATACTGTAAAGAAGCTGCTAAATAATAAAATGTTAAATTGGGTAAACCAAGACCTCCCCTATCTCTAGGAAGGGATAAGTAAGTATTCGATCTCTGTGTACGTTTATATGACCATATAAACCTGGAAACCTCCCGATCAATTAGTTTAAACCAATCGTTGGATATTTCGAGCGGGATCGTATAAAAAATATATAATAATTTTGGCAAAATGGTCCTTTTAACTAGGTTACATCGGCCAATTATAGATAGTTTTAAATTGTCCCATCGGCACATATCATTTTTTATTTTTCCAATTATAGGGGTAAGGTTTATGTCGATAATGTCGTCAACCTTTGCTTTTATACATATCCCTAAATATGTGGCCTCATCAACCAGCCTACTATCGACAATAGCGGTATATCTATTGGCCAAGATCTGAGTCTTGGCTACATTCAGCCGATAGCCTGAGAGTGAACCAAAACGGTCAGCCAATAGTTCAACTTCAGCCGTAGTTCTATCGGGTTCTGATGTAATTATTGCTACATCGTCAGCATATGCCATTATTTTAACCTCCCAGCCATGCAGAGTGATTGCGGAGATATTAGGAGAAGACTCCAGACAGCGCAAAAAACAATCTATATATAACGCAAACAACAAGGGGGAAGAAGGACAACCCTGCCTTGTTCCTCTTCCTATTAAGAATGATTCAGACTCCCCTCCCATCATTTGTAAACGAGCAATAGGTTTTGCATATAATACCTGAATGGCTGCAATAAACTCCGACCCCAACCCATTGGCTTCCAAACATTTCCAAAGAAATTTCCATGACACGCGGTTGAAAGCCTTCTCGGCATCTAAAAAGGCAGCAGCCATAGGTTTCCTTAAAACATCTGTTGCATCAAATAAAGCTATGAGGCGCCTAATATGATCGTCCATCCCTCTCCCTTGAATGAAGCCATGTTGCCAAGCTGTCACTAGCTGTGGCATGATCTTGTTAAGACGGGATGCAAATATTTTAGAATATAGCTTTGTATCACTATTTAATAGTGTGATAGGTCTAGAAGAACCCAAGTTCAAAGGGTCCTTCCCCTTCTTTACAAAAAAAATAATATTAGTGGTCCCCCAAGATGCTGGTGGTGCTGACCCATTCCTAACTTCATTAAATAGCCCCAATACCTTGAGCCCCACCTCACTAAAAAAGGTCTTATAGAATTCTAGTGATAAACCATCCGTGCCAGTAGCCTTGCCTGATGGAAGATCTTGTACAGCTAAATAGAGCTCCTCCTGCGAGATTTCAGTGCCCAAAAAAAGAGCTTCCTCCTGAGATATTTTTGTTTTAGGTAAAAATTCATATTCATATGACCTCCCTATCTCCTCTGGCATATCAGTAGCAGTATA
This sequence comes from Triturus cristatus, assembly GCF_964204655.1. Taxonomy (NCBI): domain Eukaryota; kingdom Metazoa; phylum Chordata; class Amphibia; order Caudata; family Salamandridae; genus Triturus; species Triturus cristatus. The sequence goes on along the minus strand of NC_140593.1, from coordinate 1,042,378,039 downwards.
TAACTCCTCATAATACTTTCTGAAAGCTTCCCTAATTTCTATAGGGTCCATAACTACTTCTCCCTGAAGATTCCTGATCCGCTTAATATGTCCTACATCTGTTTGTTGTCTCGCCTTAACAGCTAGTACTTGACCAACTGTCTCGCTATATTCATAGCATTGTTGCTTTTTCGCGAGGTACCAGCTGTTTTATCCAAATAAAAATCATTCAGGGAAGCTTTGGTCACCATTATCAGATCAGTGACCGCTCTGTGATCCCCACCTTTATTAACAATCTCAATCAATTCCGTCTCTAAAAAAGCAATTTTCTGATAGTAGCCTTTAATTTGCTCCAAGCTCTTTTTTTGCTTAATCAAACTATATTGCAATGTCTCCCCTCTCACAGAAGCTTTAAAAGCATCCCAGATCATTCCTGGGGCTGCGCTATCTTTATTAAAACTCAAAAACTCAACACTCCAGTGCTTCATATGACTCACATAATCTTGGTCAGTGAGTAATGCTCTCTCAAAGGTCCACTTGTTCTGTCCTACTCTCACTACTGACACAGGAAATTCAAAAACCAAAGGATTATGATCCGACATTATCCTTGGAAATATTTCAATCCTAGCATCCTTCATGAGAGTGGGAGACACCAAAAAATAGTTTAGTCTAGCAAATTTAAGATGAGGCGCAGAGAAGTAAGTGTATCCAGACTCGGAATTTCTCAAACTAGGCCACACATCCACTAAGCCTATGTCTATGATCAAATTTTTAAGTGCCTTAGATGATTGAGGTTTGCGATTCCTATTTACACCCACAGCTTGATCGATCATATATTTTGTTCCATTAATATTAAGATCACCACAAATTATATAAGGTTCAGGCCAGGACGGAAGCTCCATAGCTAGAAAATTTAACACCGAAGGTCATCTAAAACAGGGGCATAAATTGAACACAAAGTAAACGAGCAAGTGCCATTTCTAACTTCTGTAATTATCCATCTGCCATGTTTATCCACAATTTTTCTTGCACCTGTAATATATATTTTGTTTTTTCAAAATTGCCACCCCTTTAGTCCTAACGTCTTGTGTTGTATAAGGCATTAACTTAAAGCCTAAATCATCTAATATTTTATAATCATTACAGGCTATATGAGTCTCTTGAAGACAGATCAAGACTGCATGTAAAACTTTAAGATCTTCTTGAATTCTTCTTCTCTTGGCCCCATCATTGAGACCACAAATATTTACAGTTGCAATGCGCAATTTAGCCATAAATCGTTAACGCACAGCTCCCCAAAATGATCACACAGTTCATATGCAAATTATTAGTGTCAATCAAAAATATCTGTATAAACTCATCATCAAGATTATATATCTTTTTCCCTTTTTCCCACTTAGTACCTTTCACTTTTTTTTCCAGATTACTTTCTAGTAGCACAAACATACAAAAAAAGCACAACAATTTTTTGTATCTGTGGTTTGCTTTCATCACCAAAAGAAAAACCCAACCCCTCCCAACCACCCCTACTCCCCCTCCCTTGAGCCCTACAGCCCTCCCCCCACCCCCTCCATGTGAGAGCAGTCAGACCTCACCGGTCTGTGATAGGGAGAACGCTGAGCGCTATGGAGCCCCCATCCCCCCCACTTTTTTCTTTTTTTTCTTTTCCCTTCCCTTTCCTTTAGCCAAACATACTACTCCCTGTGCTGCTCAGAGTCACCTATATTTTTAAAAAAATATTCCTCCTAAGTCTTTCTCTTCTCCCCCTGAGCTTGTTCCAAATACTCTTTAGCCTGGATTTCTGACGTAAAAATCTAACAGCCCCTTTAACAATCGTTTTTAGCCTTGCTGGGGCCAACAAGAAAACTTCAAACCCAGAATCTTGAAATGGCTTGATTAGTTGCCTTAAGCACCATCTACGCTCCACAGTTATGTGGCAGAAATCAGGGCGTACGCAAAAGGAGGCCCCTTTAAACTGTCGTCTAGACTCCGGACGGGCTTCCTCAAAAATGGCCTGTCTCAAAGAGAAGTTACCAAAAAATATCAAGATTGCCCTCGGTTGGCCGGAGTCTCTATTAGGTAAATTATGGCAGACAAAGGGGAACCTATGTACTCTCTGGATCTCATGATCCCAAACCCAAGCTCTGGGAAGGACTCCTTGAAGAGACCTAACATAAACCCCCAATATCTTCCCCCTCCATGCCTTCCTTAATCCCAGGACTCGAAGATTGTTTCTACGCTGGCGGTTTTCTAAGTCCTCCAGTTTCCACATTACATCAGACAGTTGAGCTTCATGGGTCTTTGTTTTCACTCTCACAGCAACTAGATCTTTCTCGACAGTGACAGTTCTTAATTCCATAGAATCCAGCCTTTCGCAGATTTCGCCAAACGTGCGTCCTACTTTTCGGATCGCCCTTTCCAGTTTTTTTGTGCCCTGTCTTGTCTTTTTCCCATCTGCTCTAGTCTCTGCCTGATGATCTTTAATACTCTCCAAAATGAGGCTCGCTATTGATTTACCCATTGTTACGGGTTCCCCTAGATGTTAAGAAAAAGGAGGAGTGTCACCCAAGCCTGAAGCTTGTTCGAGAGGGCCGATAATCCCAGTGTCTGAATAATCCCATTTTAGACCAGAAGCACCATCCTTTTTCTTTTTTTGAGTCTTCTTAAGGCCCTTAGCCCCTTTTGAAGACCTCCGTGAATTTTTATGGCGTTTACGAGTCATTTCGGGTGCTTCAACTGTACTAGACCCTGAGGTAGTTTCGATATGGTCTGAATCGCTGTATGCTGCCTCTGATTCAGAAGTCCCTGATCGTGAATCCTCCGTCAGAGAATAAAATTTATCCGGGCCGTCTGAAGCAACCTCAGATATTGTATCAATTACAATTGGCTTGTCAGCCACAGTGCCGCTGCCCGAGTCTTCATGTGGAGTACCCCCAACCCTATAGTCTTGAGCATGGGGGTCTTTTGCCACAACAGGTAGAGATGGCTGTATCGAAGCTGGAGTATTAAGTCCTACACCCTGGGTCTCCGTCCTCTGATCGCGGGGTGTATCTTTACTAAAAGTTTTAGCTACCAATGACTCTCGTGACCCTGCTACAGCAGGAGTATGATCAATACCCACTGTGCTGTTATTATTATTTTCTGGATTCAGATTAGGTAACAGGTTGCCCAAGTTCGAGTCTGTGCTTATCGCTCCATCCCGGGTTTTAAAAAACTCTGTTATAGCCGGCTGAGGTGTTGTTGGAGTGTTGTTTGCAGTATTACTTTGCTGTGGCCCCTTTCCTTCTTCAGCAGCCATTAACACGCCACCTTTTTTACCTGCAACTTGATTTCTATCATGGAGAGCCCTCCGCTTAGCAGCCCTCAAGTCTTGTTTTTTAACAGTTCGATTCTCCTGGGGCTTACCTGCTCTGCTTTCTAGGAGCTATACATATGCAATCCTGCTACACAAGAGCTATAGAAACATTCTCTTTCCACCCATGTGCTACACTCACACTCCTCTGACACCTTACACACTGCACTTTCTTTCTTAGGAGCCATGTGCATAACCTGCTTTTCATATCTTATTTTGGCTCAGAGTTCCATTTCCCACTCCCTCTGTAGCTGTGGAATAAGGCAGACAGACGAGTAGGCTGTGGCACTGTTGATTAGGGCCTATGCCTATGTACCATGTGCAGCACCAGAAACTGGGGAAAATAATTCCCTCATAAATTAGGAATGATTGGACTAGAGGTGCACAGTGCACAAGCACTCACAGAAGGATCATTTAGAAGGCACATGCTCCCTCGCACTTTGCTACTTCTGCCTCCTCCACCTGCCCCTCCATCTCGAGTATATGCACATGGGTACTTACCTGTATGCCAACCTTATGCACTCCAATAAGTGCATCTCAGTAGGGTCTATGATATCCTCTACCACCAGGATAGGCTCGCCCTGACTCCTTTAGGAAGTGTGTGGGCAAATCTTTTAATCTCACTGTAGCACTGATGCCCACTAGAGGCTGCAGGGGAATAGAGCAATTAGATAATGGTGACCCAAGTTGCTGCAGTTTAATTAGGCCAGGTGCCAATGTGTCCAATAGTGGCCTGACAGTAGTAGTGATGCCATTGTGCCACAGGCTCTAGTTCAATTGAGGAAATGGGACTCCTGACTGCTGTTTCAGCTATAAAACACAGCAATCATAAGGGTTCAGTAGGCCCTTCTGGCTTCTTAGACCCAGTGCCCCTATACCTGCTGCACCAATGGAAGATACCCCCTGCCTGCCTATATCTTGCTTTCTTGCAGTACTGGAGGTGCCAAAAGCTGCTATTTTTGTCAAATTGGCGAGGAGGAATGGTTCTGTTGATGTTGCTGCTGACCTGGGCGCCGTGAGCTGGATTGCTGTTCAGATCGTGGGCACATTAAACAAGTGGAGTGGAGAAGTGTTTTAAATAAAACACAGTAATATATATTGTCACTCGTAAATGACAGAAGACAAAAGGCCAGCTGGGGCAAAATGTGTTTCAAAAAGATATGCTCCATTTTGTAATAGGGTACTGTCCCGGTGGTATTTTGAATGAGGTTAATATTCATTTATAATGGTCTGTGTATCCAATGTGAAGCCTACACATATATCACTGTTGAGTACATTTTCTGACAATCCTGTCAGTTCAGGGGAGCTGGGTCCAATGCAGAAAGGGGAATGGACCACAAAACTAGTGGTCATTGAGAGAGAATGGGGACAGTTTCATTCTTTTCACACTCTCTGCCGCACAAAAAAGCGCTCTGATTGCCAACGGGAACTTTTGCCCAAGATAGAATTGCTGTCCACAACAGGGCCATTTTATACCTTACTCTAGAACAGGCTGAAGCGTTAAAGAGCTAGGGGGCATATTATCAAGGCGGCGCTATGAAATTATCCCCACTTTTGGGTCAGTTTTCGGACAAAAAGCGGCAATAATTCCATCGACTTATCAGCAAAGACACGCTATCGTGTGTTTTGCTGACTTAGCGCCCGTTTCCAGCACACCTAACTTTGCATCGCTAACGAGATGCAAAGTAGGCGTGGCTGTGAAACCAACCAGGGAAAATATCGCGAAGGCAGCTTCGCGATATTAACAAGGAAGGGTAGCCATTTTTTAAATCGCGTTAAGTATGCCTTAACGCAGGAATTTAACGCCTGTTAAATTCCTGACTAAGGCATATTTAACATGGGGGGTGGATTGTGTGGCTAAGACCACAGGCCCTATCATCTAGGATATCGCCATTTTCCATCATGGAAAACGGCAATATCCACACTATCTCCGGATTTTTTATCGCCTCGGCGATGCTCGTTGTTGATAACGCGCTAACCGGGCGATAAATTCTAGAGATAGCCGGCGATAAATATGCAAGTGCTAAGCGCGCATTGCGATATTTCTCGCCGGCCCTTATTAATATGCCCCAAAGTTCTTTTTGAAGATATGTCAGATCTTGCACTGAATTAAAAGTGTATTTGTAATCATATTCCTAAGTGTAATAGCCAACAGAGGCAATTTCCCCCGAGAAGACACCACTCTTTACTCAATTTTTCGGAATTTCTGATTTGATCCAGATTTTTCACGGGCCAACATTTGTTTTTTTAATTCTTTTTTAGCCCCTGGATCTCTGAGTCCTACTCCTCGGGATTGTTTTACCATAGTGAGCAGCAGGAAACGCCAGTTATGTTTTAGTCATTGTGAGAGAATCTAGCTATGAGTAATTCAGGGTGAGATACACTGACACTGCCTTCATAACATTAAGCAATCAAACTCATTTTTCCCTGCCTATTTTTATCAAGGTTTTGCATTTTATTCCTGATAGCTAAATTATAATACAAGTACACCACTTACCTTGTACGTGTAAGGCCTGTATATTAGGAATTTGCTGTTTAAATTCAACACAATGGCTGCAATCCCTTTGTTCAACCAACTATTTCATTGTCATACTACTAACATTACACTTTAATTATACAAATATTACATTAACTCTTGTTGTCCCCAGAGGAAAGTAAAGTCTTTATGCCATTATATCTATCTATTTTTAAATTGTGTTCTTTATTTTGCTGCCTTAAAAAAAAAATATATATATATAGATTGTAATAAATGTGCAGTATTAACGTGCAAGCTGAAATAAGAGAACACTTGTGCAACTCATATCGTCCATTATCACTCCTTAACTGCGACGTCAAAATCCTGGCCAAGTTAATTGCCAACCGGCTAAACTTATTAATGGAGGCTTTGGTTCTCCCTGACCAATCGGGGTTCGTGCCCGGGCGCGCAACCTCTCATAACCTGCGCACCCTTTTCTCGGTATTGAACAATGTTGCGCCTGAATTGCCTCTGGCGGCAGTGTTTCTGGATGCCACGAAGGCTTTCGACTCCCTTGAATGGGACTACATGTTTGGGGTGATGTTACGTATGGGGTTTCCACCTCTTTTCCTTTCTTGGATTAGGTTGCTGTACTGCATGCCCATGGCTAAAGTGCTCGTCAATGGGCGCCTGTCCCGATCCTTCTCGGTTACGAGGGGCACCCTCTGTCCCCTTTACTCTTCGCACTCGCAGTTGAACCCTTAGCGGCTAAACTCAAACAGTATCACAGAGATAAGGCGCTGCGCTGCAACATGAGACACATATTAATCTCCTTATACGCGGATGACATCACTTTGTATGTTCGAGAGCCGCACGTCAACTTGAATCCGATCCTCCGCGAGTTTATAGTGTTTGGGAGACTCTCCGGGATCCAAATAAATTGGAGTAAGTCTTGTGTCTTCCCTTTGACAGCCGCTGCAACTCGATTCCCGTTGGACTACCCCCTGGAGTGGTGCGAGGATGAGGTGCGATATCTGGGCATTACGACCTCGAGAGACAGGGATGCGCTCATGCGTCTCAATTACGGCACGACTTTGACGCGTATTGAGGAATGCATGACTCGTTGGATCTCCCTCCCGCTCTCGATGGCGGGACTTGCATCCCTGATTAAAATGGTGATTTTACCCCAGCTGCTGTATCTATTCCTAAATATACCATTCTATCCCGGTAATTACTTTTTTAAACCATTGAGATCTGAGTTGATACGCCTGGTGTGGGGGGGCAAACACTCACGGCTACAGTGGGATGTACTTGCTAGGCCGTACTCACAGGGCGGCTTCGGTGTACCCAACCTCGAATTGTACTATCTCAGTGCACAGGCACATTACGCATATTTCTGGGTGCTCCGCCGCGATATATGCCGCAAGTCGCGGCGGAGCACTGGTTGGCTCATCCCATCCCGATTGACGGAGCACTGTATGATGTGCATACTGGCAGGGAGCTGCCGAGGACGACAATTACCTGCACTGTGGCGGCATGGCAGCGAATCTGTAGCATACTGGATGCTCCTATGCTCTACTCCTCGTTGCTGCCACTCGTCTACCACCCCAAAATGCCCCTGCTGCAGGAAACGGTGTTCTGCAAATTTGTAGAACGAGTGCGCATTAACACATGGGGGGATCTTTACCACAATGGTCAATTTCGTACGCTAGAGCACATGCTTCGGGACTCACCGAGTACTCCTCTCGATGCGTTCTTATATATCTGCCTTCGGCAGGGTGTCCGATCTCTTACCCCTGGCTTCCCGGAAGAACCCCCTGAGCTTGCGCCATTACACTTAATTCTTAAAAGCGCGACGGCGAAACGCTTGGTCTCGTTAATATACACTACTGTTCACACACAGAGGCAAGTTTCGTCTGCCCCGGCCCGTGCGGGCTGGGATGCGGAGTTGGGAACCGAACTGACAGATGAGCAGAGGGAGTATTGTGCGTTGCAGACAAAACAGGTCTCGGCTAGCAGCCGACTGCGCATTGTGCATTATACATTTTTGCATAGAGTATATTATACGCCGGTCAGATTGTGCCGATACAAGTTGAGAGCGGCAGATCACTGTGAAAGGTGTAGAGCGCCGAATGCGGATTTCCTACACTTGGCCTGGGAGTGTCCGGGTGTCCATGCTTACTGGAGGGAGGTTTTTGATGCCTTAGCTTTGATGATAAACGAACATATCGAACCCACGCCCCTGCTGGCAATACTGGGATATGTCAAACCCTTGAAAGCTGAATACCGCAAGTATGTAGCACTGGCGCTGCTGCTGGCAAAGCGGCGAGTGGCGTGTCGCTGGGGCAGGGGGAGAGCGCCGAAATTTAAAGTATGGCTAGGCGATTTGATATATTGTCAGGAGCAGCTCGGCACCTATGCGGACCTGCTGCCGGGTGCCTCTCAACCCAGAGATATTTGGGGGCCGCTGAAGGGCTATTTGCTTGCACATCCGCAAGGAAGCACCACTGAGGTGCGTAGGGAGGGGAATGTGACCGGGGAGGGAGGCGGGGAGGGGGGAGGTGCGGGAAGGGAATGATCCACTTGAAACTGCATGGATTACACTGCATTAGTGTGGGGTTGCGATGACTGGGGAGGCTGCCGTTGAAGTATCCCTTGGGGGGGACTCTGTTGGATATACTGATGTACTGTGCCTGAGCAAACACAAATGAGCGGCAACTGTGACGGATATTGGCAAGGATACTGTGCTGATTTTATGCTTCTGAATGCAATGCAATTGTCTGTAATGTTTAAACTTTATAAATAAAGCTGTAAAAAAAAAGCTTAAATAAGAGAAACTTGCATCTACAATTATGAAACAATTTACACAGCTGCCATAATTGCATGTACTAGGCCTCTAATGGATAAAGTAGCACTGTTAAAAAGTCTAGTTCACTTAGAAATGCTTAAGCACATAAAATGTCATTTTCAAGCAGGAGATGAGAATACAAAAATGTAGATGTAACAAAAATGCTTAACTCTTGACCCTTACATAGACATGTTTTCATACTGAAGTTAACAAATGATAAAGTTTCACATATTTCTGAAGAATGCTTCTACTAAAACACAGCATTTAAACTTGTATTTGACTCTTTCAACTAACTTGTATTTCCTTTTCAGTTCATATTTGACTGCAAAATGTTTTCTTTCGTTAAAGAGATGTTTCAAACTTTCACATACCCTAGTGTGCAGACCTTGGTTTTGAAAGGTTAGAAGGGTACAAGGATACGTGGGAAAATAAATAATAAATGGAAAGCTGAACCATGCTCAACATTAGTTGCAAGAAATCTAACAGAATATGTGATGGACTGTTGATCTCTTGGTGATATGAAAAGGCGTGATCCTGTTCACAGGAAAACCTTGGACGGTGATTGGATGGAAGAAAACGAAAGAAGAAACAAATTATCTACTGTCATAAAATGTCTTGTTTATATAAGTGTGTGTTCCTAGAGTAGTTTAGAGCATATCGTAAAATTGCCAACCCACTGGCCAGACCTGCTCCTGCTTTATGCCCAGATCCTTACTCCATTTACCCAGACCCCACACCACATTGCTCTGAGACTCTACTGAGTTTCTCGAACTTCTCTTTATGGGACATTCTGTTTGAGGTTTTTGATCATTTGAATTGATTTATTGCTGAGGCTTTATGCTTGCTCTCACACTCTCTCAACATAGAGCTCTTCGTGAATTCTGACTGACTCTTTTCTCCCTTTCCTGGAAGAGGGGTTTTTCCCTTTATGGAACATGCTATTGCTTTTACTGATTGCTTATATACTGATCTGATGTTAACAAGATTTATAAAACGTATTAATGAATTTGATTGATGACTTAATAAACATAAGATACTAAAAGATTTTGAATTAATAAAACTTTTTCTAACTCTCTTCATTGACCTATTAACAATACTGAGATTTTTTTTAAAACATCTTTTTATTGTAACTGAGCAGAACAGCATGTCTACATTACTGGTGTTAAGTACATTACCAAGCATTATCACATCATACCATAAGTAAACATTGTTGGTCAACGACTGGGTCCCCGTCCCCTTCCCATGTCCACACATGGTTGATGTCATCATCAGTTTGCCTCAGCACTGATCACAGTAAGAATTGTCTCGCCCACTGGAGGCGTGTATAGGTGCCCCCTGTATTCATTCCATTTGTTCCAGATTTCCCCCACTTTTTCGGGCACCCTCTTTTCACATAGACTGCTTTCTCCACCAACATACACCAGTCCAAATCTCTTTTCCAATCCTGCAGCGTGGGTGGGGGTCGCCCCCCAGTGACAAGATATATTGCGTTTTGCTAACATGAGACCTAGGGTTACCCAGGTTTGATCTGCTCGACCCAGGTTTCTATCCTCCCACACGTTTAACAGGCACCATTTGGGCAAAAACTTGAGCACTTCTCCCACCACCCCCGACATACATGACACTGTTGCTTGCCAAAAATTCGTAATCACCTGACACGACCACATTTTATGATAGAATGAGCCCACCTATCCACATTGTCTATTACAAGTTGCGTCCGCTCTGCGACCCATTTTTACAAGTGCTGTGCTGTGCATGAGATATACTCAATGCAATATTTTGAGTTGGACTAGTCAAAAGCGGGACCTAATGGCTACTTCCCTTGGGGAGGTTAGGGCTTCAAGCCAATCTTCCTCTTGTAAGTTTGTAATGTCTAGCCCCCAGCGATCTTTCAGGGCTGTAAGGGTGTCTGGTAGATTGTTGATTAATTTTCGGTAGGTGAGCAAGATTGCCTTTCGGAACAAGTGCTCCTCGAGGAGCCTACATTCCAAAGGTGACGACTTGGGGAGCTTGGTTCCCCAGGCTACTGCTGCCTGTGTAATATGTCGGATCTGTAGGTAACAGATGTACTCTGTCCGGGCCATTTCATGTGTTTTGTAGGTGTACAATGAGACCATCTCCCTCCCCGTGTGAAGGTACCCCAGTCTCGAGATTCCTATTAAGTCACATTTAACAAAGCCTTTTCTTATGCCTAAGGCACCTAGCTGTTGGGATTCCCAGAGCGGTTTCGCTTTGGTGAGCTTCTTTTTCCCCCCAATTTAGAAAACGCCGAGTGCCAATGGTGAACCGTCACCGCCATGGGGCCCTCCAATTAGAGCCATCTGGGTTCAGTATAAAGCACATGGAGATATCTTCTCGGCTGAAGTATGAGCTGGTCCATTTGGTACGCCGGTGCCGTTTACGGTTGGTGGACCCATTGGTTCACAGTAACTAGTTTTGCAGCCCTATAATAAGTTAGGACATGCAGCAATGCGATCCCTCCATCATATCAACTACGGGTCCGTTTACTGAGCGCAATCCTGGGGGAGCAACCATTCCACAGGAGGGCGCGTAGTGTGTTATCTATTGAATTAAAATATGAATCTGGGACTGGGAAGGGGGTGTTTTGTAATACGTATAAACATTTAGGCAGGGCCATCATTTTAATCAACGCTGCTCTGCCAAGGAGCGAGAGAGGGAGAGCTCTCCAGTGGTGGACATCGCTTTTGAGACAGTCGAGGTGGGGTTGTAGGTTTCGGGTATGGAAATCCACCTGGTCTACTGTTATAAATATACCCAAATATCGGAATCCCTCTGTGGCCACCCGTGCCTCACAGTCCCTCTGCAATGTCAACCTCCGTCCGCTGAGGATGAAAATAACTGACTTGGCTCAGTTGATAATGTATGCAGAGTATCTGCCGAATGTCGCAAACATTTTTGGTGTTCTAGCTATAGAGGCCCGGGGGGGGGACGCAAAATATAGCAGGATGTCATCCGCATATAGCGAGATCCTGTCCTCCCAGCCCTTTGATCAGCACAAGCTGCGTATTATTGGATCTTTCCGGATCCATGCTGACACTGGTTCAAATATCAACGCGAAGACTAGGGGGGACAGGGGACATCCATGTCTAGTGCCACGCTGTAATGCTACAACCCGAGTTTTTTCACCGTTGACCATCACCTGCGCCTGAGGTGCTGTGTATAAGAGGCCGAGCCATGAAAAGAAACTTGGTCCAAAGCCCATTTGTTTGAGCATTTCCACATGTACGACCACTCAACAGTGTCAAAGGCCATCCGCGCGTCAAGTGATAGGACCACAGTGTCCTCCCTAATTGTATGGGCACGACCCATTACCCCATGAAGGCATCTATGGTTCAGGGTGGTGTTACGCCCTGGTATAAATCCTGATTGATTGGGGTGGACCGAAGCTGGAAGCAGTGGGAGAAGCCACTGCGCCAGTAATTTCACAGGAATTTTGGCCTCAGCATTCAACAGTGTGATTGGGTGGTATGATGTACATTGGTCCCTTGGCCTTCACTCTTTGTGTATTAAGACTATTGTCCCTAGTCTTTGATCTGGTGGTAGTTTACCAATGGAGTTCCTTTCCTTTAACATTCTCAGTAAATGAGGTGCAGTTTCTTGCGCTGTGAGCTTGTACAGTTCTATTGGGATACCGTTTGACCCCAACGGCTTACCTGACTTCTGGGCTCCTATTGCTTGGGTTATTTCAGCTACTGTTAGGTCCTCCTCGAGTGGCTGTCACTCTTCCACCATCAGCACCGGAAATGCAATATCAGCTAGGAACTCTAGGGATTCTTGTTCTGAATGATTTGTGCTTGCAGCATATACCTCTGCAAAGTAGTCTGCGAAGTCCTATTCGATACCCAATGGAATTTTTTATCTCCTCCCCGTAGCTAGTAGTAACCATTGGGACCCATCTGTCTAATTTTTGGCGCTGATCCTACCAGGCCAGTAGTTTGCCCGCCTTGTCCCCCGACTCATATATCCGGTGGTGTGTATCTCTGATTTTATTCCTGGCCTCTTCTGTCACGCAGTCTCTATAATCTTGTTGCTTGAGTTTCAATGTGTGTTGTAACTCGTCATTGTGATTCCCTGCAATTTGAAGTTCTCATTTAAGGATTTCCTGTTCTAGCTTCACTACTGGCGCCCTTTTCTCATCTTTGTGCCCGGCTATAAGCGAGAGGGCCTGACCCTTCACCACCGTTTTATATGTTTCCCATAAAATCTTTGACAATGTAACTGTGTTACTATTCTTTGAAAGTAAAGGTTAGTGGCTTCCTCCAGACCCTTCCTTATTTTGGGCAACTTGATGTACCAGGGATTTATTGCCACCGGGCCCCAGCACCGCATTCCACCCACCCTTTATTGCGCCCATATAGGAGAGTGGTCCAAGATACCTCTCGCTAGGTGTCTGACATCTGAAAAGTGAGGGAGGAGTGCCGGGGAAGAGACCAAAAAGTCAATTTAATTCGGGATCGGCTACTGTGCGCCCCCGAGTGAAACGTGTATTCTTGTGTATCTGGGTTTAGACATCTACAAACGTCTATCAGGCCTAGCGCAGGGAGAAATTCTGTCAGCCAAGTTTGTGCAGGGCTTAGAGCCCTCGGTGGCGCACGGTCTAAAAAATCGCAGCCTGCCATATTGAATTCTCCTCCCATGTACAAATGACCTATTGGAAGCTCCAGTATTTGTTCACCCAGGTCTGACAAGGTTGAGTCTCTTAACATGGGCAGGATGTATACAGACAGAATATTTATTACTGCACCTGCCCATTTCCCCAAAATTGCCGCATATCTACCCAGTCTATACGCCCATGTTTTTTCTATGGTGAGGGGCAGGCTTTTCTTGAGGAGAATTCCCGTACCTCTTGAGCTTGACTTATAACCAGCATGGACCTTCATGTCGTAGCCTCATCGGTTCATGACCCTACAACTATCTCCTAAAAGATGGGTCTCCTGTAGGAGAACCACATCCGGGGAGTGTCTCTTTATTAACTGAAGCACTATGCCTCGTTTGACTTTGCTTCCCAGCCCGTTTACATTCCAGGATATCAATTACAGTTCAGCCTGCACTTGTTCTATCATGTAATCGCTGAACTTTCCTCCCAGTTAGGGGTATGTCGGGGCCCCACCAGGTGACCAGCGCAACCCCAGGGATCCTGTATAGGACCCAATGTCTCGGTCATGTTGAAGAGTACTGTCTGCTTGCAACGTGTATCCCATGAATCTGCAAAACATAGCAGCAAAACAACAGCTAACTACCCCCCTCCCTACCTCTTCCCCAACCACCCCCACTCTGCAGCCCAGCTAGACGGTGCCCCAACTGCCCACCCCCACAACTCAGTAGAGAGCGGGTTGACCCAACCCAAACATATTGAATTTAGGGAACGTATACCCGCCCTTCAACCCCTTTCCTCCCTCCCCTTCTTCGGTATTACAAATACTTTATCTACCATTGATATTGAACTTTTGTTTCCCTCCGTGCTGTGATAGATCAGTGTCTTGGCCATTTCCAGCCCCGGCCATTGGTTAGATATTACGCTGAATCCCCCCCTCTCCCTATATAGCCAGCTTGGTGGAAGTTGTCTTTGAGCCCGGGTTCATATGATAAGTAGTTGTCCAGTCAAGTCACAACGACTCACATCCCAATGTCATCTACCTTAGGTCCCAGCTAGTTTGTGTCTCTGACTCTGGGTTCATGGCACCTCCCCTGTGTGCGTCTCTTCTGTTAGCTGCTCATTTGGGCCCAACATTGTTTTCCGAGTTCTACCATGGCGGGCATTGCTGCAGGCGCCTCCAACTGTCGTCCAGCCTTCCAACCAGTCCCATCCTTCCTCCGGAGTAACGGGGAACCTGACCCTCAACTCGACCTCCACTCTGAGGTGTGCCGAGAACAGCATAGAGTATTTCATCCCCTTATCTCGGAGGGCCCTTTTAACCTTGATGAAGCTGCGCCTCAGTCTTTGGGTTTGTAGGGTGCAATCCGGGAAAAAGGTGATCTGCAAGTTCTAAAATAGGACTGGGGGACCACTCGGGCTGTTTGTAGTATGGCATCTCAGTCTCTATAGTTGAAGAGATGGGCTATTATCAGTCTCGGAGGGGCGCCAGGTTTGGGGCGGCCCCCGGGACATGGTGGGCCCTTTCCACGGAGAAGAACTTTGAGAGACCTTTTGGTTGGAGCCGCTCCTGGATCAACTCCTCCACAAATAGGTCGGCTCTTGACCCCTCAGCCCTTTCAGGGATCGCCCTTCTTGTTCTTCCATCCTGGCCTCCAGCTGGACATTTCGTGTTTGCATTTCCTACATTTGGGCTTTGAGTGTTAAAGTGTCTTGGAGCAGAGTTTTCGTGGAGTCTTCTACCGTTTGAACTCTAGCACCCATATTTCTTAAGTCCGCACGAATCAAGGAAACCTCTGTTGTGACGGAGTCTATTCGGGACTCCAGCGCGGTTTGTACCCCATGTATGGCCGCCATAATTTCATGCAGGGATAGAGTGTCTTCATTTGTTGCCGCCTGTGCCCCTGGGGTGTAGGTGTTTGCGTCAGGGATCCTGGGCTTCTGTACCTGTCAGGAGGATGAATTGGTTAGGTTTCATTTGATGGGAGTTCTTGGTGTTCTTGACCCCTGACATTTTTTCGCCTGGGTTACTCGCCCCTGTGGATCTTCTGTCGGGGGTCACTTGGTGAGCCGCTGCCACCTGCCTGGGGTTACTGAAGCGACCCCTGCGGCCTTTCAGGTTTTCACCCCTCATCCCCGGCGCGCTGTCCACCCCCACTCACTGGCCTGCGAGCTTTATAGGCCTTGGTCTTATTCATAAGTTCTTACTGTGATACAGCTTCACAGGTTCATCCGTTTTGGTTTTCTTTTATTCCTGCGCCGCACTTAATTGGAAGGCTCCTGCCCAGACATGTGAGGACAGCGCCATTCTTAGCATTCAGTTCTGCCAACTGTCCAGGGAGGGGCTGCCAGCTAGCTACTGACCAAGATCACACTGTTAATATGTTTCTTGTGTGGTTTCCCCAACCGCTGGCTCAGGCACCTTATGGCTGCTCTCGTGTGGCCCAGCTTATCTTATGCTCCTGAACTCGGGCCCCTCCAGGTCCCTGCCACCTGTCACTCCAGCCCCCGCCGTCTGCCGACGACCACACTTCCTCACAGAACTGAGAACTGTAGGGCAGCTGGGCCTCTAGACTCGTTTCTGCCCTTTTTTTTTTTTTTTTTAAATTCTGTTTATTTAACATAAAGAAACTTTGCTCATGTTATACAGTTCCGTTCCGTTACCTCACAGGGTATACTTGCATCAGGTTATACATGCGTCAGTACATACTGTTCAACGTAGCAGGCGGAGTTACATTACATACATTGTAGTTCACACTGTACAGTGGTCTTCTGGGGAAGAGACAACCGGCAGTTCACATATCCCCCCTCCCCGGTACACATTCCACTTTGTCCAAATCGATAACCATTTTTTGGGGCATCCCCGTGCAACATATACAGTTTTCTCGCGGACCATACAACAGTCCATATCGTCCTTCCATTTCTTTAAGGTAGGAGGTGCAGCGGCCCCCCACAGTTGCGTTATGTAGCGCTTGGCCACTGTCTGCCCAAGAGTGACCCACAACCTCCCGTGTATGGGTAGATCTGTGGGCTCCCACACATTCAGAAGGCATCTCTTTGCCTCAGGCAACACGGGCACCCCCCACACCACACTCATTACTTTCAGCACGCACCGCCAGAAACCATGAATTACTGGGCACTCCCAGAGCACATGTAGGAATGCGCCCTGCATGCCACAGCCCCTCCTGCAAAGCCCGTCCGTACTACTCCCCATGTGGATCAGTTGGGTCCGTGATAGGTAGACTCTGTGCAAAATCTTAAGCTGTATTAGTTTCAACTTTGCAGATATAGCCACCTCCTTGGGTGAGGAGAGTGCCTCCTGCCATTCCTCATCATCCACCTCCAAACCATCTCTTACCCATTTCTCCCTGAGTGCTGCGAGGGGATCAGGAGTGTGGTGGATGATCTTTTTGTATGTGAGAGATATACATTTGTCAGGCAAATGCCCATCCAGCAGTCTGTCCTCGAGTGGGGACGCCTCAGGGAGCTCCGTGCTGGCGCATATGGTGGCCTGCAGGGCATGCCTGATCTGTGTATAACGGAAGTGTTCTGATGCCGCCATTTCGTATGTCAGTTGCAGTGTGGCAAATGGCACCACTCCCTCCCTCCCCCACAGGTCCCTGATGTGTGAGATGCCGATGAGGTCCCATTTTGCAAACCCTTTCGTTCGTCCCAGTGTACCCAGCCGCTCCGTATCCCATAGGGGGGTTGCTAATGTAAGTTTATTGGCCCATCCCAGGGCTTTAGTTGCCACATGCCAGATCTGGACCGCATGTTTAGTGGGGCCTGTGAGTAGGTATTTGTTTGGTCTAGAATAGAGGGATCTCGTGAAGTCACCCCCCGGTAGCAACCACCAATCCATTCCGTAAGCTGGGTCCTCTCCACTGCCGTACTGGCAATGGTTTATTGCAGCTAGGTGTGCTGCCCAATAGTACTTCCTGATGTCGGGGAGGGCTATACCTCCGTCATACCACCCTAGTGTGAGCTTGCCTAGTGCAATTCGGGGTCTACCGTCCCACAACAAGTCTGTCTGTAAGGACTCGACCTCCCTAAAGAATGCTTGCGGTACAGCGTCTGGGTAGTTTTGAAGAGCATACAAGAATCTAGGCAAAGCCATCATTTTGAAGAGTGCCGCTCTCCCAAGTAAGGATAGGGGCAACTTCTTCCAGACCTCCACATCTCTCCTGAGCCTTTGCAATGGAGGTATCAGGTTTTGGTCATAGCGTCTCCTAACGTCTGTGGTTATGAATATCCCCAGGTAGCGGAAACCATCTTTCGCGATCTGAATTGTGCATTCTCTCGGGAGGGAGGGGGCCGCTCCATGGAGCATGTAGATCACTGATTTGCTCCAGTTAATACGAAACCCTGGGTTTCTTCCGAAACTGGCGAAAATGTCTAGAACCACTCGGAGGGAACGGGCAGGTGAGGCTAGATAAAGCAGTATATCGTCCGCATACAACGAAATCCTGTCTTCCCAACCCTCAGTCCACCGTAGGCCACGGATGGCCACATCTTTCCGTATCCAGGCCGCGAGCGGCTCAAGTGATAGGGCGAATAGCAACGGTGACAAAGGGCAGCCCTGTCTCGTACCTCTACCAAGTGTGAACACCTCAGAAGTCTTGTTATTGACCGACATGGTCGCAAGCGGTTCGGAGTATAGGAGGCGCACCCACCCTATAAACTTGGGCCCGAAACCCAATTTCTTGAGCACTGCAAAAAGGTAAGCCCATTCAAGGGTGTCGAACGCCATGGTTGCATCCAATGAAACCACCATAGCGTCCTCCTGGATTCCAGGGCAACGCCCCAGAACTCTGTGAAGTCGCCTGAGATTGAGTGCGGTATTGTGGTGAGGCATGAATCCCGACTGGTCAGGGTGCACTAGTTTGGTGATAACAGTACGGAGCCTGTTAGCTAAGACTTTGGCTAGTATTTTGAGTTCCGCGTTAAGGAGCTGTGGTAAATTTAAATTACCTAGACTTAATTTATGCGGTAAAATTCAATAAGAATAACTCAGTAAAAATAAGAGGCAGAATCCGTGGTATTTGAGGTTCTTAAAAGGGAATTTATTCCTTACAAAGGAATGATGGTTCGAACCAGGCAATCGAGTTCCGTCACCACGAAGGTTCAGGAAGGGATCAGCAATACATTATTGACAAGTAATCGTATATATATGAAATGCATTACAGTAAGACAGATGCAGGAGGCGTAACAGCTGATAAGAAAGATAAGAATACACATACGTAAAAAAAGGCGTTACAATAGGCGTGCATAAAGGCGTGTACTAGAAACGTCATTTAGAATGATGTCACAGGTGGGTGGATCCATAAGAGAATCCTGCAATGTCAGCAGAAATATATGGCAGAGATGCGCACGCAGCCGCATGACGTGTAATTGACGTGTAACTAGAGGGTGAAGGGAACGTGACATTTAGCCCTACGTGAGGAGACAGAAGTCTGGGGGGTCAGGTCAACCTAATCCCAAATCATATCTAATATCTTGTGTTTAAGGAACTGTTTTATCCAAAAGGAAAGGTCTCTCGGGCAGAATCTATTCTATACTGACTGTTAGTGCGTGTACAAGCGTCTATGTGTCTACATGAGAAGCGAGGGGGCATGGGTCTACCATGGAAACGGGGCTATGAATTACTTGCATGGAGACAGTAAGGCCGGGCCCTTTGCCTTGTAGCTGGAAGGATGTTTACCTAAAACTACTAGACAGGAATGCATTGGATGAGGAGCGGAGCAGATAACTTGAAGGTGAAATACAGTTTTTTGGCAGGCAACAGGCCGAGTCAGGCACCGTTAGCCGCGCAGGGAGTAGGACAAAGTTCATGGATACAGATGCAGACTCAGGCTGGAGCTTTCAGAAGCAGAAGGCAGGAAAAGACTTGATGACAGGATTCAGGGCCTACTCGCCTGGACTGTAAAACGTGAAAAGTGTACCATATAAAGTCGGTGGCCAATCATACTTAGGAACGGAATATCCGGCCCATTCATGGCGGATCTGAAAAAGGACATGTTGACGTTGGACGCACATGTATTTGCGTCTTCATAGCTGGAACTGGAGGGAACATACATGTACTTGTAGCATGTACATGGAGCCGTTGGGGTCTAAGATAGGGGACATAACTGATCATAAAATTCATATTTCCTCATTCCCTCCTTGTCCCCTACGGACCCTTCATGAAATATCGATCTTCATCAATCCATCAATCTGTTCATATAACATCATCTGTTCTTCTTTCTTCTTACGAGGTCTTGAATGAAAACTCGAATGTGGAATACACGATGTGGCACATAGGCCGCAAATCGCCGGTCCACATTGTAGACACAGGCAGCAACTGAATACTATGAGAAGGCCAATACCTAGGAAGGATAGGACTTTCCATCCCCAGGCTGACAACACGCTCCAGAACCAACCGGACCATGTCCAGGTGCCTGGATTCTGGTGTATCTGGCTTGCAATCTTATGAAGACGAGTTATGGCTTTGTATACGGGTGGTGCATTTTCTGGAATGAAAACACAGCAACTTGATCCGATGACTCTACAGGCTCCGCCCCTATCGGCCAGGATGACGTCAAGGACAAGACGATTTTGGAGAACAACAATCCGCATCGCAGACTGCTCCTCTGTTAAGTTGCCAAGGGCAGAGGTAGTTTCATTCACTACTGCTTCAAGGGTTCTGGTTAATCTGCGTATCAGCTTACTATTAGTGACAACACCTATGTAGGGAAAGAAACCTTTATTGAAATCTGTGTATTGTTCCCATGCCGTTTCAGTGTAGTCGACAATCGGGAGATCCCTTTGGGGTCTATTGTGTACTAGATTGGTATTTCTATGATAATCAGGAGGGGCTAGGAAAACAGGTGGCAGAAGGAATGCAATGTAACAGGTACCATCCCAATCTAGAGGTAAGCGTGTATATGCGGTATGACCACATATGAAGTAGGAATGACAGGAAGCTCTGAATGTAGACTTGCCCTGATCACCGAATTCGATCACAGTAGTACATTTACTATGACCCATGTGTACTGAACCATTCTTTCTTACACATAATTCACCTTTAACTGGAAATATTGACATAGTAGGCAAGACTAGTGTAGCTTCGGATTCAACATTCAGAATCATGAGATTAATGGTAAAGTTACCTAATCCATATATTTCATTTTCTAGATCAGTTCCTGTCCTTTTGGGAAGTCCCTCCTTGTTAGGGTAGCAGACTTTAAGCAAAACTAAGTTCAGGTTTCCCCATACCCAGTTGTCCTGGTAAACTACGGCATTTGAATCTAAAGGATTAATCAAACTAAACCATGCTCCACAGGAGCCATTGTGGGTGAACGGGTACGGAAAGAGGGGTAGAACTCCCTTGTATTTCTGATAGGGAGGGAGTCGGCCACATATCCAACAATTTGTAGCGTTGCTGGCTTGATGAGAGTGATGTAACATACTAATGAACGTGTTGTTGCGCAGCGCAAATCTGTAGGACAATTCATGCGGAGGTAATTCACTAAAAGAATGTTCGGCAGTAGCATTGAAAGCACGCTTGGAAATAGGATAATACATGTGTAATAGTATGCTTGCGACAATAATCAGAAGACTTAGAAAAAACATAATTAATAATGTCACTATACAGTGACTACGAAGTGATTTACAGTACGCATGTTTCTTGAGCTGTTTCTGTCTATTTCTCTCTCTATTTCGGTCTAGAGGATACATGTCAGAGACTAATTCAACCGATTCACCTTGGAGAGGACTTAAACAATCGAATTGTCTGACTTGCTAGACCTTAGTTTCAGTTTATAGTTCTCTTTTTCTGATTTTTCAACCAGGGGGAGTTTTGAGTCAGTCGGTGAGGGAATGCAGGGCTGAAAGTTCAAATCCGACGGTAGTCCATGAAATTTCTTGATATGACTCGAGTGTAGCCAACCCTTACGACCCTCAATTTTCACGGCTGTCCTTGTGGTGAGAAGAACAAGCTTGGGCGACTGCCAACGAGGCTCCAGCGGGCTCCTCCTGTCGAAGTTTCTTACAAGCACTAGGTCGCCTGGAACCACTTCATGGGGCTTCACCTCAGTGTTATCGGGAAAAGCTGCAGCTACCTGTGAACGACAAGATTGTAGTGCAGACATCAAGGAAGCCAGGTAATCTGTCAGCATATTACAATCAACGTCAGTAATTTTACGAGGTATAGGCGTCCCCCACATATTTGGTGGCCTACCGAAGACCACCTCATACGGGGATAGCCCTGTTCGAGAATGTGCTACCATTCTCATGTAAAAGAGAGCAACTGGTAAAGCTACTATCCAGTCGACACCTTTCTCTCTGCAGATTTTAGAAAGTCTAATTTTCAGAGTCTGATTATGACGTTCCACGAGACCTGCTGCCTCGGGATGCCGGACACAGTGAAATTTCCATTGATAGCCTAACAGAAGTGAAACGTGTTTCATTAGCTCGGATGAGAACGGCTGGCCGTTATCTGAGTACACGACACGGGGCAAACCATACCGTGGGAAGAATTCTCGAACTAACTGTTTGGCAGTAGTCGGGGCAGTGTAATCTGAGACGGGATAAGCCTCTGTCCAACGGGAAAGAGCACATACAACTACGAGAACATATTTGAATCCTCGACATCGTTCCATCTGGATATAATCCATCTGGAGGACTTCAAAAGGGTGATCGGGAGGTTGAAATCCACCTTGTTCTACAGGAACGCTTTTACCTGGGTTGAACTGACAACAAATCATGCAAGTACGCACTTTCTGTTTGGCTGCTGCTCGTAAGTGTTTATTAAACCAAATGTTTTGAATACTGTCTAACATAGCTTTCTCTCCTAGATGTGCTGGACTATGTATTGTGTTAATGATAACTTGAACCATTGAATCGGGGAGAAACCATGTGGAATTTCCCTTCGTCATCCATCCCTGATCTGTTTGGATCCCTCCTAGTTCAGTCCATTTCTTGATTTCCTCTGGTGTAGCATGTGTCTGTATGTCAATTACATCAAGGGCGGGATCCTTAACTGTCATGCAGTGTGTCGATGTCGGTACTATTGTCTTTGTCAAGTCCGTTGCATGAGGCCGATTCTGAACTGTCTGCTTGGCTGTTCGGTCTGCTAAGTCGTTACCCTGGGAAATAATGTCGGTGACCTTTGTATGGGCCTTGCACTTCATGATAGATATCGCAGTAGGCAGATGTATTGCATCTAGTAAAGCTTGAATGAGGGGACCGTGTTGAATGTTGGCACCATGAGAAGTTAAATAACCTCTCTCTCGCCAAAGGACTCCGAAGTCGTGTACAACTCCGAAGGCATAACGTGAATCTGTGTATATGTTAACTTTCTTATGTTTGGCTTGAATACAGGCTTGTGTCAGAGCGATGAGCTCTGCTGCTTGAGCTGACAAGGTATCAATACAATTTGTTTCAATGACTTCAGTGTCTGTTGTGACTGCATAAGCGGCCACTAACTCTCCTGTACTTGTTCTCATGCATGAACCATCTACATAAAGTGTCAAGTCTGGATCTGGTAATGGAACGTCAGTCAAGTCTTGTCTGGGTTTCGTTTTGATAGTAACGACTTCAATACAATCATGTGCCAATGGGTCTATTCCATTTAATGGCAAAAGTGTGGCAGGATTTAATGTACTACAACGTCTGATTTCTATGTGTGGCTGGAACAATGTTAATTCGTAACCTGTCAGTCGTGCTATGGTCAAATGCTGAGTCTGAGTTCGGTTTAAAAGAACTTCCACGGAGTGTGGAACTTGCACTGTCAATTGATGTCCTAATACTATGGAATCGCTTTGTCTGATCGCTAATGCTGTCGCTGCAACTGATTTCAGGCACGCAGGAAGAGCCTGAGCTACGGGATCTAATGTGCTAGAAAAGTAAGCACATGGTTTGTGTGATCCTGCTTGTTCCTGAGTGAGTACTGACAAGGCAGTACCTTCACGTTCTGTAACGAAAAGTGTAAAAGGCTTACTATAACATGGTGTCGCTAAAACAGGTGCTTGACATAAGGCTTTCTTTAAGTCTTCAAAAGCTTGTGTATGTTCTTGGGTCCAAGGGAGGACAGTCGATGTCGCTGCCTCCTGGGTTGTCAACTGAATGAGTGGTTTTGCTAGAAATGTGTATTGGGGAATCCACTGTCTACAGTATGAAGGGAGGCCTATGAAGGCCCGTACCTCCTTTTGTGTCTTGGGTGGTGGCATGTTTACAATTAACTGGATGCGGTCAGGTGTGAGCTGTCTCCCCCCCTTGGACAGCAAGTGCCCAAGGTACACAACTTGCTGAACACAGAATTGCAGCTTCGAAGGAGACACCTTGTGCCCCTTGTCGGCCAGAAACTGTAAAACCGTCAGTGATGCTTTTTCACATTCGGGTTCACTTCGGGCGGTGATCAGCAGATCGTCAACATACTGAAGCAGGGCAGTGTTAACAGGCATGTGGATACTGTCAAGTTGTCTTTTCAGTGCTTGGCTATAGATGCTGGGGCTTTCTGTGAATCCTTGAGGTGCGCGTGCGAATTTAAAGCTTCGTCCGTTTAAACTAAATCCGAACAAATATTGGCTTTCCGGATCTATTGGGACGCTAAAGAAGGCGTTCTTGAGGTCAATTACAGTAAAGAACGTGGCTTCTGAATCAATGGCTGTTAGTAATGAAGAGATATCTGGGACCATGGGATATTGTGGTACAATGCATTTATTTAATTCGCGCAGATCAATAACTAATCGATAAACTGGAGGTGCTTTTGGATCAGTTCGTTTAAGAATTGGAATGATCGGAGAGTTACATATATTGGAGTCAGTTTCCACAACCACTCCTTGTGCAATGAGCTCGTCAATGATTTTCAGCAAAGCCACTACAGCATCTGGAGGTAACTTGTATTGTCGTATTCGTGGTAATACCACTCCTGTTTTAAGTGTGACTCGATATGGTGTAATGTGCATACAACCTACATCAGTGGGGCCTTGTGCCCATAAATGTGCAGGTAGATTCTGTAACCGGTGATCCATGTCTCTAAATACATAGTGACCTTTAAAGTCACGCAAAAATAGTCGTACTCCTTCCGGAGAACAACATATTACAGCTCCTAGAGCTTTCAGTGTCTTTATACCTAACAAGTTTTCTGGACATGATTTTGTAAGCAATAAATCTGTAGTCCGTGTCAATGGACCGACTGCTAGTGGAAGAGGTTGCGATACTTCGTTAATAATAGGCTTTCCTGAAAATCCAAGGGAAATATTCTGTGAGCCTGAGAGGGGTGCCCCTGGAACCTCGTCGTGACTTATGGTTGTTCTGCTTGCCCCTGTATCAATTAAAAACTTTCTGTCTTTCCCTAATACTTGACTATGTACGTAAGGACCTTCCTGATCTACAGGAACCTCAATAAGGGGTAAGCCAACCTCCCTCTCTAGGCTGTTTCATGTGTATCGCTGATAATCGGGATAGTCATTTTGTGCATACTGGTACATCTGTTGTGTCGTGTTTTGTGTTGTAGCAATAGGCTGTGGCTGTGATACCACCACGGTCTGTTGTGAAGCTGGCATAGGCTGTACATTCTGAGGTACTTGTGGTTGGATCTGATCCTGTCTAGGTGGACGTGGTCTTTCCTTCGTTTTACCCGTGGAGATATTATGTTTCAGGACTGCACAATCGTTTATATAATGACCTGGTTGTTTACAATAATTGCATGTCCCTTTAACAGGAATCGCTGAGTTACTGGACTGTGTCGCACCCTTTTTATGGCCGTCAGCTGGAACTGACTGGGCAACGAGAATTTTCATTTTCGTGTCTTTCATACGTCTATGTTCGTGTTCTTGTTCTTCTCTAATTCTATTCTGGTGATACTGTAACATTTGTAACATTTGTGAAGGGGTATTAGCTTGCCAAGAGCTCTCAACTTTCAATACTCTGTTCTTAACCTGGGGCAGGGAATTCTCGACTAACTTGGTTACAAAAAGATGTGGATATGAATCACTACTTGCTTTCAGACCACTATTAATACCAAAACATTTTTCAAATCGGGAATAAAAATCGCTAGTGTCTTCATCGGGTTTCTGCTTGCAGGCTGAGATTGCTCCCCAGTCTTCCTTTTTCGTAGTTAATAAACGTGGCAATACTTGCACTAGTAATCCTGGTAATGCTTTAGTTTTGTCCCCAAGCCCTAGGCCTGCAGTTCGGGCATTTTCTTCGTTTTCTAATGCTGTCCAATCAATCTTTTGTTCTCCCACCTCCCATTCTTTTTCTTTGAGTTTCTCGTAAATACCGGCAGGCAATAATACTTTTAATATTTTCATAATGTCAGGATAAGTATAATCACCCATGAGTAACATGTCTTTTATTTCACGGTGAAAACCTGCTGGATCTTTGTCATGACTGGGCACTAATTTTTTCATTTCTAATAGTTCTATTTTGGTTATAGGCGTGTACACAAACACGCGTCTAAAAGTATTATCATCATTTCTAGCTGGGTGCACTTCGCGTAAGGGATTCTGTTTGTCTATGTAATGCATTTTTCTTTCCATGGAGGGAGCTGAATCATGCTCTGGACATAGGAAGGCACTGTATCTATGCCGATGTTCTAGAATTTCTTTAATTAGATCGGTACCTAGACCTCTCCATTTGTTCATGAGTAGTTCTATCAGTATATCAGGTAGGGGACCAGGATCAGAATGTTGGCCTTTATTTATTATAAGGAGGTGTTGTATCATGTACATACCAGCTAAACGCTGTTCGCTTGGTGTAAGATTCAAAAACGTGTGTGCTAGCGCATCATCACTGTATTTTTCAGAACTGTCAGCCCATTGTACTGCTGACCTTGCTAATTCTTGTTCATCCATAGAATCGAGCACATGATACCCCCTTCGGTCTCGGAGTAATTTATCAGCAGCCTGGAATAGGTGTTCAGGAGACCTTGTATTTAACATAGGAGCTTGGAAATTTCTGTTACATTCTGGGCGTATCGGACGTATTGGATCATTAAAGCATCTGGTATTATTAAAAGATCTTCCTTTACCTACATAAGCCATCGTTTCTAATTGTCCTGTCGGCATTTCTGATTCTTCCTCCTCCTCTCCCTCTGATTCAGTTTTGTCTGCCTCTAATCTGTCTTCATGCATTCGTTCTACTTCTTTGCGGATCTTTCGGCACATAACTACTATACACGTCTGTTTATCATGTTTCCCCTCTGATATATTCTGACCCCATCTGGTAAGTACTTGCATTTCATCCTGATCTACCCCAGGCCGATCTCTGTTTCTGATCACACAGTTTATGAAGAAGCGTAACAGTTGTCTCTGTATATCCACTTTCTGGTTTTCCATGGCTTCGTCAATACTTTCAGGGCCTCGCCTGATTGGACAAAGTGATATATTTTGTCTAAATATGCAATCATTCCTGGGAGCGTCGTTAAATACATTGAAGCTCGTCGTATACGTAGTGATGACAGCAGCATTCTGTCATTTTTACCGGGCACTGGATCATATCTACAATCCACTAGATGTTCCTTAAACATGTCGGAAGTTGCTAGTTGGGGTGTACGTTGGTATGCTAAATCTCTAAGAGATAATTTATTTCCTCGCGGTGGCGTGGCAAAAATTGCTGTCGTACCTCCTGTCGCACCGTCTGAGGTGCTAGGCACGAAAGGATTTGTTGGATGTAAGATAGGAACTGTAGATGCAGGAAAGGCGGTAGAAACAGATGGACCTATTGGAATGTGCGGAGGAGTTTGTTGTTGCGGAGGTGGGGGCGGATGATCTTGGCGTTGAGCACCATCGACAGGCGGTGCGTGTGGTGGAACATTAACATATTCGGGTGCTACGTCGTCTAAATAGGAAGAAAGGAAAATATCTTTAGCGGTCTTGGGATGTGCTTTAGTCGGGAGTAATGGAGGTGGCAGATCTTTTGGTATTTCCGGGGTGGCCTTAGGTAAACCCTCGGCCAGAAGAGGATACATACCATTCATAAGGGTGTTCCGTTGTCTGTCTACTTGTTCTGTTTGTACTCGGATACCTTCCTCAATTAATACGCTTTCTCGGGCTTTGTCTGAATTCTCCCTACTTTTCTCTTCTTTTCTGAACGCTTTCTCTACGCGTCTATGCGATTCTTTACGCCATAATTCAATGGCATCTTTCTGTGACTGTCTGGCTTTCTTTTTCCATAATACTTCTTCTACTCTCATGATGCAATCTGCATCCCACGTCCCAGCAGCGGGCCATCTCTGACTCTCTGCTAAATCCTTGGTGTAGTCCACCCATAAATCGAGATATAATACGGCATCTAGGCCATGTTTGTGGTACATAAAGTACCCTGGAGTGTCCCTAGGGGGAATGGGAACGGCTTCCTCGAGTATTCCTTTTCTAGTTTTTATCTGTCTTAATTTTGAAAATAACGGCATCTTAAACCTTGCTACTTGATTCTTACTCGGGCTTGAACATAATTAATACAATAAACACAGTAATGAAAATCGAACAATCACTCATACCACGACATTTTAAAACATATTAAAACATTTAACATTTAAAACAAACAACGATAATTAAAATAGAATTAGTTACTGACATAATACGAGATATACTGGATGTACTGCTAAACAGTACAGATACACTGCTGAAACAGTGCAGACCGGATCTGTGTACCCAAACCCGTCTTGACCGGCACAAACCAATGCGCACGTCTAAATGCGTCCCCAGCAACGGTACTCACCGGGAAGCACGGAACGGAACAGAAGGCCTCGGGAAGTCTGGACTGGACTAGACCAGACTGGACTGGACTCGATTCGTGACTTGGTTACTTCGGAACTTCGGAATCTGGTGGGCCTCTGTATACCTCGGATCTTGCTCTCTCAGCTAGGCTCTGGTAGGGATTCTTCGCACTTCTCACCGCCTCGTCTGGGTGTTGATCGCAGCCTCAGTCACCCTCGCTTGGCCGGAGGGAGATACAGGAAATCCTGTGGGTACGCGTAGTTGTCCGTCCGGCTGTGGCAGGAGACCGGGCCTGCAACGCACCTCCGGCGCGTGAGATGGGGAAGGTGTCCCTGTTCGGGCGCCAATTTTGTGGTAAATTTAAATTACCTAGACTTAATTTATGCGGTAAAATTCAATAAGAATAACTCAGTAAAAATAAGAGGCAGAATCCGTGGTATTTGAGGTTCTTAAAAGGGAATTTATTCCTTACAAAGGAATGATGGTTCGAACCAGGCAATCGAGTTCCGTCACCACGAAGGTTCAGGAAGGGATCAGCAATACATTATTGACAAGTAATCGTATATATATGAAATGCATTACAGTAAGACAGATGCAGGAGGCGTAACAGCTGATAAGAAAGATAAGAATACACATACGTAAAAAAAGGCGTTACAATAGGCGTGCATAAAGGCGTGTACTAGAAACGTCATTTAGAATGATGTCACAGGTGGGTGGATCCATAAGAGAATCCTGCAATGTCAGCAGAAATATATGGCAGAGATGCGCACGCAGCCGCATGACGTGTAATTGACGTGTAACTAGAGGGTGAAGGGAACGTGACATTTAGCCCTACGTGAGGAGACAGAAGTCTGGGGGGTCAGGCCAACCTAATCCCAAATCATATCTAATATCTTGTGTTTAAGGAACTGTTTTATCCAAAAGGAAAGGTCTCTCGGGCAGAATCTATTCTATACTGACTGTTAGTGCGTGTACAAGCGTCTATGTGTCTACATGAGAAGCGAGGGGGCATGGGTCTACCATGGAAACGGGGCTATGAATTACTTGCATGGAGACAGTAAGGCCGGGCCCTTTGCCTTGTAGCTGGAAGGATGTTTACCTAAAACTACTAGACAGGAATGCATTGGATGAGGAGCGGAGCAGATAACTTGAAGGTGAAATACAGTTTTTTGGCAGGCAACAGGCCGAGTCAGGCACCGTTAGCCGCGCAGGGAGTAGGACAAAGTTCATGGATACAGATGCAGACTCAGGCTGGAGCTTTCAGAAGCAGAAGGCAGGAAAAGACTTGATGACAGGATTCAGGGCCTACTCGCCTGAACTGTAAAACGTGAAAAGTGTACCATATAAAGTCGGTGGCCAATCATACTTAGGAACGGAATATCCGGCCCATTCATGGCGGATCTGAAAAAGGACATGTTGACGTTGGACGCACATGTATTTGCGTCTTCATAGCTGGTACTGGAGGGAACATACATGTACTTGTAGCATGTACATGGAGCCGTTGGGGTCTAAGATAGGGGACATAACTGATCATAAAATTCATATTTCCTCAGAGCGATATAGGTCTGTACGAGGAGCACTCCGCTTTCGGCTTCCCTGGTTTGGGAATTGCCACAAGAGTGGCTGTACGCTGGTCTCTAGGCAGGATCCCCTTTTTCTGACTGTCGTAGTACATTGCCTTCAGAAATGGTGCTATCCTATCTGGTTTAAGCTTGTATAGTTCAATAGGGAGGCCATTGGGTCCCAGTGCCTTACCCCCCTTGAGATCACCTATTGCTTTGGTTAGCTCTTCTGACGTAAGATCGTCTTCCATTTGGTCTCGTTCCTGATCTGTCAGGGTGGGCAACTGAATGTCCGCCAAGAAGTCAGCAGAGTCGTCCTCCGTGAGGTCCGACTGTCTCCTGTACACTTGTTCAAAGTGCAGGGCAAGCTCGTTCACTATGTCGCCCGGCTCAGTCAGGAGCTTCCCCGAAGTACTCATGAGTTCGGGTACCACCCGCTGTTCCCTTTCTTTCCTATCCAGCCAAGCTATGAGTTTGCCCGCCTTGTCACCCTGGTCGTATATACGCCCATCCCTGTTGCGTGCAAGAGTTTTCGCCGCTTCTGTAGCGATGGCTTTATATTCTGCTGCCCTGATTTGCAATTGGTGTGAGCTCTCATCATCAGGGTCCCGGCCCATTCTCTCCTCAAGCTGCTTGATTGCGCGCTCTATCTCGGTCAGTTGTTTTTCTTTTTCCTTACGCCTACCCGGTATGAGTGAGAGGGCCTGCCCCCTTAGGACTGCCTTGAATGCCTCCCACAGCGTGGCCGGTGAATCCACCGTGCCTTCATTGTCTATGAAGTATTGGTCAATAACTTTTACCAGCGTTGCTCTGATCTCTGGGCCTTTAAGGTACCATGGGTTTATCGGCACTAAGCCTCCGATTCTTTTGTCCCCCATTGTGAGGTGGACCCATAGTGGTGAGTGGTCCG
The DNA here is from genome assembly GCF_964204655.1 of Triturus cristatus. Lineage (NCBI taxonomy): Eukaryota > Metazoa > Chordata > Amphibia > Caudata > Salamandridae > Triturus > Triturus cristatus. The sequence continues at coordinate 1,042,347,616 of NC_140593.1, read as the reverse complement.
AGATGCCCCTAGGTAGATGCGTAATTTCCGTCGTATTCATATCAGACTGTACAGGGGTGAGAATGTAGTCAAGTCGAGACAGTGTATGGTGCGCCCCCGATAAGAAGGTATATCCTCTGCTGGTGGGATGATGTTTTCGCCAGACGTCTACAAGGCCAAATGCATCAATGAATTGGGGGAGCCACTGTTGTCCCACTCCAATATCTCGTGGAGGGTGCCTATCCCATTCCCCTGAGACCACGGAGTTAAAATCTCCTCCAATCACGAGGTGTCCCGTGGGTAAGCCTAATAGAAAGGCACCCAGATCCTTATAAGATTGCGCTTGCAGACCTGGCGGAATGTACACTGCAACCAGTATGAGTATTCTGCCCTCCCATTGCCCTGCTACCGCAACGTAGCGGCCTAACGGGTCCGTCCACGTGCTCTGAATCGCAAAGGGAAAAGTGTGGCGCACTAGGATCCCAGTCCCCCTTGACCCTGTTGTGAACCCCGCATGTACTACCATTTTGTAGCCCCATCTGTTGAGTGCTCTACAGTTGTTTCCCATTAAGTGTGTTTCCTGCAGTAATGCCACGTCAAGGGAATGTCGTTTAAGGTACTGCAGCACAATACTTCTTTTTATTTTGTCCCCCAACCCGTTGACGTTCCAGCTTATAAGTTTAAGACTTTTATCCCACTGCATGTGTGTCGTAAAAAGCAAAGTGTAAGGCACCCTTCAATAATCCCGTACCCCGACTGTATGACTGATGCTGTGCATTCACTCGACCAACAATAATCCCCAGTACCTCCCCTCCCCTCCCCGTTCAACAACCCAACAAATACAAACCCCAACAGTTTCAACCCCGACGTCCCCTCCCCCCTCCCTGCTACCCTGCCACGTAGGTTCCAAACTACCCACATCCCCAACCAGCAGAGTGCCTATCGCCCCAATGTGTGAACAACTGTGCCTTGGGTAAGTGGACAGCAGCCGATCCCGGCCGCCCGGGCCCTTTCCCCGTGGTGAACTGATTTGTTGCCATGTGGGTGTTCAAGGGCTACTGCTAAGCACCCCTATAGCGTTCTGCACCTCAGTAGGTGGAGCGTCCCTTTCATTACTATGTGTCTCTGGCTCGGGCCAGGTATCTACTCTTTTCAGTAATGTATCTTAACAGAAAAAGGTTGGATCGTGATCTCCCGGAAACAAGGACCCACCCCCTAGTGCCCTCTTGGGTAGCATCCCCAACAATGTACATTACGGTTTGTAGTCTTCTTCAAAACGGCGCGCAGAAGAATTACGGGTCAGAGTTTTGGTTTGTTGGATCCCGCGCCGGGCTGCTGGACCGTGACCTCCATGCGCGTTCTGCATGCAGTCCACGCGCACCTTCGTCTCCCACTGAGGTTGCCCTTCGATTCTCAGACGCTGTGTCTCTCCCGGTGTGTCTGGTGCGTTTTCGCAGCTCCGCTTTCCCCTCCAGCCAATCCTGCACGTCTTGAGGGCTTGTGAAGAAGAGTGATTTTCCGTCCACAAGAATCTTCAGCTTCGCCGGGAAGAACATCATGTATTTTATCCCGCGTTGCCGCAGGGTTGCTTTTACCCCTTCAAAGGACCTCCTCTCTTGCTGGACCTTTAGCATGAAGTCCGGGAAGAACCTGATAGTAGCATTTTCGTATTGCACGTCTCCCTTGACCCTTGCGGCCTGTAGCATAGCATCCCGGTCTCTATAGTTCAGAATTTTTGCAATGATCGTTCTGGGAGCTGCCCCTGGTTTCGGTCTCGGGAGCAGCGCTCTGTGTGCCCGCTCCACCGTGAAGAGAGAGGAGAGTCTCTGTGGTTTTAGATGATTTAATAAAAGGTCCTCCAGGAAGAGGTCCACGCTCGGCCCCTCCAATCCCTCTGGAACCCCCACCACTCTAATATTGCTGCGTCGTGCCCTCCCTTCTTGGTCCTCGAGCTTCGCCGCCATTTGGAGGTGTTGGTGGGTCAAAGCATTGATTCTCTCCTCCAGTCTTTTGGTGGATGTCTGGAGTTCAGTGACGTTGGATTCTGTTTCTTTGACCCGTTCTGTTGTTTTCTGCATATCAGCCCTCATGAGGTTCATTTCAATCGACATCTTGTCCATTTTTGTTTCGAGGGTAGTCCCCAGACTCGTAATGACCGCCATGATGGACTGTAACGACGGCTCCGACTCCCCTTGACGGCTATCATGCCCCTCTTCGGATGTCTGGGATGCCTTCGGGAGCGCGTATTTGTCCAGTTTGTTGGATTGCACCGCGGAGCCGTGTTTAGGCCTCATAATTGTCCTAGGGTCAATGGCCGGCTTCTGTTAGTGTCACTCCAGCGGCCGCCTACGAGCCCCTCCAGGAGCGGTTCTCCCCTCCGCTAGACGGCTAGGCTGCACTCCGTCCGCACGTAGCCAGATACGGCCCCGTTGTCAGGTTTACCAGGTCCGTCCGGTTGTGTCCCGGGCGGGCCGCGGGTGAGCAGTATTCTCGACTTTTACTACCCACCGGCGCTGCACCGAGGGGCCCCCAGCGCAGTGTCCCGCCACACACCCGCTGCCCGGTCCCGGTGTTGGGCGGAGGTGTCAGGCCCCGGCCGCATCCGCCCCGCGTCGGGTGGTCCACCACCTGCTCTTCCTCTGCCCCCGACCGGAGCCGTTAACGGAGTCGACCTGGTGACTGATATCCGCCACTTAGATGGCCGCACAGGCAACCGGGGTGCCTCCAGGCGACCCCACACCCTCACACCGCGTCCCCGCCGGCAGGCAGCCCCCCAATCAAGACCAATGGCCCCCGAGTAGGCCCCGGGCCAGACAGCTCCCTCTGTCGGGAGAGAGTGGGTTCTCAACAGGCCGTCACCCTGCAACTGCCTCGAGGGTGTGCGTCATGCAATCCAGTCGCCTGGTCCGTAAATAATATGGGATCCATCCAAGGCAGGCCACGGTCTTCCCAACTCCGCTCACTCAGTTCCCGCCAAGGCCGCTGTTGCGCAAGTTGAAGACCAGAGTTTCTCGGCTACGCTCCGGAGTGAACCTCCGGGGTAATTTCACGGGACCCCAAGCGCCACCTCACCACATGTATCTTGCAGTATGCCGGAGTTCGGGCCGTCCGGCCGGCCTGGTGCTCACCCGGCTCGTCCTAGCCCCTGTCGCCTCTGGGCTCTCCAGCTACCATTCTTGATCCCCCGGTCGCGGATCCCAGTGCTCGGGGGTTTGTGCAGGGTAGTGCTCGGCACGCCGATGCTGCTTGCTCTGGGACCAATAAGGCCGCTGTCGCTCGCGGCGGATCTCCCCATCTGTTCCTGTGCACTCTATTCGGAGCACCCCGCGTTGCAGCAGCAGTTGCTGCTCAAGTTCCCCCGACTCACGGTAAAACAGGCCGCAGCTGTTCCCCAACCCAGGGGGCCTCCAGAGTCACCGGCCTTCTGGTGAAGGGGTCTCCGTGTGTCGCCTCGCTCCGCGCCACCGGTCCTCCGACCAGTACTCACTCGAGGTCTGCCCCTCCTCCAGGCTCTATAATGGCGGCGTGCCCCAGCCGATGACACCGGACCTCTCAGCTCCCCCGCTGCTGGTGGTTTTGACGGAGGCGCCCGCTGCACTCGGCGCTCCTCTCTACCTGCGCTGTTGGCTGGGTGGTGTGGCGGCTCTACGCTCTCGCGGCCTCTCGCGAGCAGCACCCTCTGCCCGGCGACGTCAGCCCGCACTCCACCAAGGTTGCCGATTCCCGGGCCAGCGACGATTTCTTGGGTCGCTCGGCGCAGAAGTGCTTTCAAAGTCCGTAGCTGCCCTCAGCTCCCCGTATCGCCGGATTTTAGGCGGATTTAACGGGTTTTGAGCCCCAGCTCCGGCGAAGCTCCGAGGTTAGGCGGCCATTGCTGTCGGCGCCAAGCCACCCGTTTCTGCCCTCTTGGTCATCACCTCCCTATTCTTGACCGGCCTCTCTTGTATTTCTTCCCCTTTGCAACTGCATATCATGCGGGCCGCCCTCGCCTCTCCAATGTCCTCAGCGCCCCCAGGGCCCTTTACTTTCGAGTCGTGGGTACCTTAAGGGCCACTGGGCGTCCTCCGGTGCCCCTCTCATGGCCTTCAGATCTTTACTGGCCCCAGTCAGCAACGCAGGCAGGTAACTCTGAGCTCCAGCCGGGTCCCGACCGCAGCCGGCCTCGGTCTCAGTCACACCTGAAACAGGCTCCCTGTCTTCCGGTCCGCCGGGGGACTGCTTTCTTTCCTTCGTAGTCACCGCTTCCGCCCCTTCGCGCCGATGCGCACCAGGGGTGCGCCTGCTCCGCCTTCACAAGAGGCCCATGCTGCATCACCTCCATGAGGCCTTGCACTGGAGTCGCTCGCTATTTGGGTGCAGATCGTCGCGCCGGGCACGCCCGTGCCAGCTATGCCCATATTTCAGCTTAATCCGCAACACGGCATGGTTTTGACTTCAGATGATTGCCGAATTTATGGGGGATTAGGGTGAAGAGTTTTGGAGCCACTCTAAGAAGTGGCCATCTTCCGTCGCAGCAAGCCACACCCCCCCAACAACACTGATTTTTGATATTAAAAATGTTGATAAACTGATGATTTGATTTTTCTCTTCTCGCACAACAGCCACGGTTTATCTGCCTGACTAAACGGGAATTAGCCCAGATGATGGTAAACCAGAAACTTTAATTTGACCTGATTCTCACTCCAGCAGGGCAGTAATTCCATCAGCGTGTGTCAGCCTGCCTTCTGTAATTTTCCACAGTGGATTTCAATTCCTCCCATCTCATGGGTCCAATCTTCTGCCTGTCAGTAGCCTAGTGTTGTAAAAAACAAAAAGAGAGAGGCACAGGGCATTGTTAAGCAGTAGCTCCATAACTCTTCATTCCAAGAGACTTGAAAACACACGTGTTGGTACCGGAGCTTACTTGAAGAGTAGCTGGACTCCTCCTACAGCCCACCCTCTCCCGATGATCAGAAAACTGCTGCCACCCACTTCTACACAACCGCTAAGCACCGATTAGCTAAGGCCACGATGCAAGTTGGCCCATCAGGTGGTAGGCCGCGAGGGGCGGCTTGGCTTTGGATCGCCTGTAAGATAACCCACCATGTGGCATATTTGGTTTGCTAATAAACCTGCAGCAATTTTCTCCACCAAAAAGTTGTCTTGTCTGCTTATTTATGCTACCTGTATGTTGCTGTGGGAGGGCTGGTGAGTGTGGCCGATATTGGCACTATATAATTGTTCCAATCGGCTTGACCCGCCTCCAGCCATTTAAATAAATCAACATCAGTAAGTGCCTCCCATGACCATTATATAAGTGCCCAAAAGCAACCCTAAGTGTATGCCTTTGGGATTCATTCATACCCTTCACTATGATATCACTGCTCTAGCTTCTGCATTCAGTGCGCAGGATACCTCGCCCAGCACATGCAGCAGCAGGTCACGTCCAAATTTTGACTCCTCCCACCCAATTAAAAAGACACAGATTCTCAGCCCATTTTACCACGGAGCAGCAAGTAGCCATTTCTTTCATCTGCTCTATGTTTATTTTCTTCTTGTTGCCTCTACCTCCAGGGTAGGGACGACATCCACTTTGCCCATTAACGCCAGCCGCTCCTGCAACTACCCAATGGCTTGTATAATTTTTCCCTTATAGCTAAGAACTATTGATTTAGCAACTAGCACCTCCTGCCCACCACCTACCATTTAACCGGGATCTATAGTATTATGAGACTGTCCTGGGGCCCCTCTAGTTCTCTGCCTGTGTATGGAGAAATGCTGTTTTCAATCATGTTCACAGGTAAGGACCTACCTAGGGCGGTAGCCATGCAGGGCGGCTGGCTCCTGGCACCCACTGTGTCGGGAATTATGGGTCCACTGGGCCGATAGGAGGTCAGCTGAGAGTGGGCAGCTCCCAGCGGTAAACTTTTGGGGACTTCAGTTAGGAGGTGCCCCCACTGATCAGTCCATGATGAATATTTCCTGTATATGTAATGATATAATTTGTCTTTTGTTTTTTTTTGTTATTAAGGACAAGCTAACCTGTGCTAAAGAGAAAAAAGTAGTCATAGTCTGCTTACTACGGGTCCCTTAAACACCTTTTGCATAGGGACCCTAATTCTAAGTGGTAAATTGTTTATCACACATAGTAATTTCAGGTTTGTTATAGTTTGCTCCATCCTTCAAATTTTGATTGGTTGAGCCTGTGAAAAACGCTTAGGGCCAAATTATGAGTCTGGTGGTCCTCGGACTGCCAGACTCATGGTGGCGTGGCGGTGGTGGATTCAACCACCTCCGCACCCACGTTCCGACCACCCGGTTAATACTCGGGCAGTCGGACCACACTAGGACCACCGGTTGCACCAGGGAACTGCCATTCCCTGGCGTAGGAGTGGCGGTCAGAGGCCTCAATATGCTTGGCAGGACCGCCACGCTCCTGCCAAGCATATTACGGGCTTCCTCTCTACCAGGCTTTTCATGGAGGTTCCACTGTCCTGAAAAGTCTGGCGGAGAGGAACCAAAGTGGACCCTTCAGAGCCCTCCTGTGCCTCAGACATATGTGGATGCACACAGGAGGAGCATAACATATGCCCCCCTGTGTGCATTCACAAAGGTTCCTGCACGGCATGGACTTACGAGTCCATGCCGTGCAGGAACCTTGTGAGGTGTTCCAATTGGGATGCCTTTTTAAAAGGCACAGCAGCCTTTTAAAGGGCACCGCAGGGGGAACTGCCATGCCGTCCGCCTGCCAGACTACGAATAAGTCATAATCTGGCAGGCGGTTTGCACGAGCTTCAGCAGAGCGGTGGCATCGCGGTTTACACCACTCCTCCAAAATCTCGTCATTTGTTCCTTAATGTTTATTAAGACAGTTAGATTTTGGTGAAAGAAGTACCACATTCCTCATTTTATTCCTCATTAAAGGGAAACTACTTGGAATAGGTGCTATTTATCTCACATGATTTTATCAGGTATGTTAAATACCACCTACATCTCCAGGGAAGTTGTAATCAGGCCTTTAAAACCAGTACTTCTAGCAATTTAAAGTCAGTGCCTAAAAAGAGTTTTCTTGTAGCCTTGCACATGTCACTAAGCAGCCATTACATAGCGCTTTATTATACTCGAAATGTGCATAGTGAAACTTTTTCTTTTTGGAATGGCAAATTTGAAGTAGTAAGAACTATACACAAAAACACACTATTAATCTCTGTCACAATCCCAAATCCTGTGACCATCCAAACCCTGTCTCACTGAGATCTTAGTCTCTGCCACACTTCCCATCCACATCACTCTGCCACTTCGATCAATTGCTGATAGTTTGCAAGCCTGCGGGAGATAACGGGGTGATGCGATCAGGGTTGCAATGCATAAGAAAAATTGTGTGTAGCTTAGGGTTCGAAAATCAGCAGAGAGGAGCTTTGGCAGAGAGATGAGTAGACCCTCAGAGTGGAAACAGCAGGTGTGCTGCAAGTCAGACTCAACACTAAAGCAATTAGAAAGGCTAATGTCTAACGCTCCTCTCTGATAAGCCTAAGGCTGCTCGACCACACTACTCACTAGAAGAACACCTTGGGATTGCTAGAGTAAGCCCTGTCCACTCATAAGAGAACCCCTGGACTCTTCACAATATATATCTCATTTTGATATATCATATAAGGAGCCAGCTTCCTACACCCCACAACAGAAACAGCAGGTGGCAAAGCAGGTCGGGTTTGAGTTGAATTAGTAGAGCTGTGTTAGCACTGGTGACAGTATGAAAAGAGCCATTGATGCGGTATTGATAGGGTATGTGGTCTCAGTTCTCAAATGACATAAGAGTAGCAGGTAGGTCAGGATTTAATGTGCTTTAATAGCACTTTGTGTGACTTCAGGGCGCTATGTCAATGTGCTGCACATTGCTGCCATGTTTTCAGACTGCTTATGTGTGACATTTCCATGTTTTGTATGTGTTTGTATGTGACATTCAAATGCCTTGTGAGTGAAACTATGAGTGATCCTTTAGCACATGTAGAGGAAAGTAGTTATGGCCGTGTAAAGAGATACATTTCAGAAAGGATTGAGTGGCATCGTCAGCCATTGTTGGCTTTATTTTAGTCAAATGCAAAGGTGCATTCTGGGTTTTCTAGTTTTGTTCTCAATGATATTTGGGGGATAAAAAGTAGACCAAGTTGAAACTGGCAGCTGTGACATTAGCCTGGGTATATTTTTCCTCAACTTTAGGTCCAGGCATAAATGTAGGGGAACCTGCAGCATCATGTTTAGTGTTCTACAGAGTTAATTAGGTGGACACTGCTGAGTACTTATAGTATATCAATCAACCCATGGCTGGCTTAGTGTAAAATTTACAATGACCAAAAACTCTGCTCTTTTAGGTTCCTAATGCTGTTTAAGTAGGCATTTTCAAATAAGTTGCTTATTGTTTTTCCCTATAACAATAACTGCACCAGATCGTTCCTCTTGCATGGCGGTGTGTTCGGATCCAAATACATATAAAACATGCTTCTAACCCTGCAATATTATCTTTACCTAAAAGAACTGTCAAACTTGATGCTGTGACTGAACTGAATAAAACACGGTATGCTGAACTATGAGCAGAGTGAAAAAATACTCATTAAAAAACAGTCAGCAATATGTGTGTTTTTGAAGGAGGCAGCAAAAAAAAGAAAAGCACACACAACCAGGGACTTAAATACAACAGTAGAGAGCTGCATACTAGGGAGCAGCACACTATTAGCACCTTATCTCTTCTCACCTCCCACGGCCCCTCTTGCGAGCTGATGTATTGCTGTGCCGAAAGCGCCTGGAGCAATGTGAAGATGGACAGAATCTACTAAATTAGCGTGACGTTGCATTTCAGTGCGGTGATGCGGGCATCCGCACTGAACTGCGTTACTCTAACCTGAGATGCATGGCGCTTGGCAGGGCTGTAGATCAACAAAAACACATAGAAAGCATGCACAGAGCATGAGTCACAATACTGAAACTGTTGCATATGCATGTATAACAGGTTAGGCCAAGGGCCTGGCATTAGTCCAAGCCCTGCAGTCAACTTGTGCTGCGAATGGCACTGAAGCGATTGCCACCTGCAGGCAGGTTGGTAAACCTTTCCATCCTGCAGGACGCTGATCAGTGGGCTTTGACCCCCACAGGCAAGTTGGTAAACTGTTGCATCCTGCAGGACATTGAGCAGTGGGGGTCGGCTGCCCACAAGCAGGTTGGTAAACTGTAGCATCCTGCAGAACACTGAGCAGTAGATTTGGTCGTCCACAGGCAAGTTGGTAAACTGTAGCATCCTGCAGCACACGGAGCAGTGGGGGTCAGCAGTCCAGAGGCAGGATGGTAAACTGTTGCATCCTGCAGCACACCGAGCAGTGGGCTTGGCGGTCCACAGGCAGCTTGGTAAACTGTTACATCCTGCAGCACGCTGAGCAGTGTGCTTGGACGCCCACAGGCAGGTTAGTAAACTGTTGCATCCTGCAGCACGCTGAGAAGTGTGCTTAGCCGCCCACATGCAGGTTGGTAAACTATTGCATCCTCCAGCACACCGAGCAGTCTGCTTGGCTGCCCACATGCAGGCAGGTAAACTGTTGCATCCTGCAGCACGCTGAGCAGTGTGCTTGGCCACCCACATGCAGGTTGGTAAAGTGTTGCATCCTGCAGCACACAGAGCAGTGAGTTTGGCCGCCGACAGGCAGGTTGGTAAACTGTTGCATCCTTCTGCAAACTAAGCAGTGGGGGTCAGCCGCCCACATGCAGTTTAGTAGACTGTTGCATCCTGCAGCACGCTGAGCAGTGTGCTTATCCGCCCACAGGCAAATTGGTAAACTGTTGCATCCTGCAGCACACTGAGCCGTGTGCTTAGCTGCCCACATGAAGGTTGGTAAACTGTTGCATCCTGCAGTACACTGACCTGTGTGCTTAGCCGCCCACATGCAGGTTGGTAAACTGTTACATCCTGAAGCACGCTGAGCAGTAGGCTTGGCCGTCCACATGCTGGTTGGTAAACTGTTGCCTCCTGCAGCACACGGAGCAGTGTGCATAGCCGCCCACATGCAGGTTAGTAAACTGTTGCATCCTGAAGCACACTGAGCAGTGTACTTAGCCGCCCACATGAAGGTTGGTAAACTGTTGCATCCTGCAGCACAAGGAGCAGTGTGTTGGCCGCCCACATGCAGGTTGGTAAACTGTTGCATCCTGCAGCACACTGAGCAGTGGGCTTGGCCGTCCACAGGCAGGTTGGTAAACTGTTGCATCCTGCAGCACATGGAGCAGTGTGCTTGGCCGTCCACATGTAGGTTGGTAAACTGTTGCATTCTGCAGCACACTGAGCAGTGGGCTTGGCCGTCCACAGGCAGGTTGGTAAACTGTTGCATCCTGCAGCACGCAGAGCAGTGGCCTTGGCCACCCACAGGCAGGTTGATAAACTGTTGCATCCTGCAGCACGTTGAGCAGTGTGCTTAGCTGCCCACAGGCAGGTTGGTAAACTGTTGCATCCTGCAGCATGCTGAGCAGTGTGCTTAGCCACCCACATGCACATTTGTAAAGTATTGCATCCTCCAGCACACAGAGCAGTGTGCTTGGCCGCCTACATGCAGGTTGGTAAACTGTTGCATCCTGCAGCACGCTGAGCAGTGTGCTTGGCTGCCACATGCAGGTTGGTAAACTGTTCCATTCTGCAGCACGCTGAGCAATGGGCTTTGCCCCCCACGGGCAAGTTGGTAAACTGTTGCATCCTGCAGGACGCTGAGCAGTGGGGGTCGGCTGCCCATAGGCAGGTTGGTAAACTACTGCATCCTGCAGCACACTGAGCAGTGAGCTTGGTCGTCCACAGGCAGGTTGGTAAACGGTTGCATGCTGCAGTACACTGAGCAGTGGGGGTCAGCCGACCAGAGGCAGGTTGGCAAACTGTTGCATCCTGCAGCACACTGAGCAGTGGGCTTGGCCGGCCACAGGCACGGTGGTAAACAGTTCCATCCCGCAGCATGCAGAGCCATGGGCATGGCCACCCACAGGCAGGTTGATAAACTGTTGCATCCTGCAGCATGCTGAGCAGTGTGCTTGGCCGCCCACAGGTAGGTTTGTAAACTTTTACATCCTGCAGCACGCTGAGCAGTGTGCTTGGCCACCCACAGGCAGGTTGGTAAACTGTTGCATCCTGCAGCATGCTGAGCAGTGTGGTTGGCCACCCATATGCAGGTTGGTAAACTGTTGCATCTGCAGCACCCAGAACAGTGGGTTTGGCCGCCCACAGGCAGGTTGGTGACCTGTTGCATCCTTCTGCAAACTAAGCAGTTGGGTTCAGCCGCCAAAAGGCAGATTGGTTAGACTGTTGCATCCTGCAGGACGCGGAGCAGTGTGTTTGGCCGCACCCCAGGCAGATTGGTAAACTGTTGCATCCTGCAGCATGCTGAGAAGTGTGCTTAGCCGCCCACAAGCAGGTTGGTAAACTGTTGCATCCTGCATCACGCTGAGCAGTGTGCTTCGCTGCCCACAGGCAGGTTTGTGAACTGTTGTATCCTGTAGCACGTTGAGCAGTGTGATTGGCCACCCACAGGCAGGTTGGTAAACTGTTGTATCCTGCAACACGCGGAGCAGTGTGCATAGCCACCCACATGCAGGTTGGTAAACTATTGCATCCTCCAGCACATGGAGCAGTGTGCTTGGCAGCCCACATGTAGGTTGGTAAACTGTTGCATCCTGCAGCACGCTGACCAGTGTGATTGGCCGCCCACATGCAGGTTGGTAAACTGTTGCATCCTGCAACAGACTCAGCTGTGTGCTTGGCCGCCCACATGTAGGTTGGTAAACTGCTGCATTGTGCAGCACATGGAGCAGTGGGTTTAGCCTCCCACAGGCAGGTTGGTAAACTGTTGCATCCTGCAGCACGCTGAGCTGTGTGCTTAGCTGCCCACATGCAGGTTGGTAAACTGTTGCATCCTGCATCACGCTGAGTTGTGTGCTTAGCTGCCCACATGCAGGTTGGTAAACTGTTGAATCCTGCAGTGCATGGAGCAGTGTGCTTGGCCGCCCAAATGCAGGTTGGTAAACTGTTGCATCCTGCAGCACACTGAGCAGTGGGCTTGGCCTTCCACATGCAGGTTGGTAAACTGTTGCATCCTGCAGCACATGGAGCAGTGTGCTTGGCTACCACATGCAGGTTGGTAAACTGTTGCATCCTGCAGCACACTGAGCAGTGGGCTTGGGCGCCCACAGGCAGGTTGGTAAACTGTTGTAGCCTTCTGCAAACTAAGCAGTGGGGGTCAGCCGCCCACAGGCAGATTGGTAGACTGTTGCATCCTGCAGCATGCTGAGCAGTGTGCTTGGCCGCCCACAGGCAGATTGGCAAACTGTTGCATCATTCAGCACGCTGAACAGTGTGCTTAGCAGCCCGCATGCAGGTTGGTAAACTGTTATATCCTGCAGCACACGGAGCTGCGTGGTTAGCAGCCCACATGCAGGTTGGTAAACTGTTGCATCCTGCAGCATGCTGAGCAGTGGGCTTGGCCATCTACATGCTGGTTGGTAAACTGTTGCATAGTGCAGCACACGGAGCAGTGTGCTTAGCTGCCCACATGCAGGTTGGTAAACTGTTGCATCCTTCAGCATGCTGAGCAGTGTGCTTAGCCGCCCACATGCAGGTTGGTAAACTGTTGCATCCTTCAGCAAAAGGAGCAGTGTGCTTGGCCGCCCACATGCAGGTTGGTAAACTGTTGCATACTGCAACACACTGAGCAGTGGGCTTGGCCGTTCACAGGCAGGTTGATATATTTTTGCATCCTGCAGCACGCAGAGCAGTGGGAGTGGCCGCCCACAGGCAGGTTGATAAACTGTTGCATCCTGCAGCAGGTTGAGCAGTGTGCTTGGCCGCACACAGGCAGGTTTGTAAACTGTTCCATCCTGCAGCACGCTGAGCAGTGGGCTTTGCCCCCCACGGGCAAGTTGGTAAACTGTTGCATCCTGCAGGACGCTGAGCAGTGGGGGTCGGCTGCCCACAGGCAGGTTGGTAAACTACTGCATCCTGCAGCACACTGAGCAGTGAGCTTGGTCGTCCACAGGCAGGTTGGTAAACGGTTGCATGCTGCAGCACACTGAGCAGTGGGGGTCAGCTGACCAGAGGCAGGTTGGTAAACTGTTGTATCCTACAGCACGCTGAGCAGTGTGATTGGCCGCCCACATGCAGGTTGGTAAACTGTTGCATCCTGCAGCACATGGAGCAGTGTGCTTGGCCGCCCACATGTAGGTTGGTAAACTGCTGCATCGTGCAGCACATGGAGCAGTGGGTTTAGCCTCCCACAGGCAGGTTGGTAAACTGTTGCATCCTGCAGCACGCTGAGCTGTGTGCTTAGCCGCCCACATGCAGGTTGGTAAACTGTTGCATCCTGCATCACGCTGAGCAGTGTGCTTGGCCGCCCACATACAGTTTGGGAAACTGTTGTATCCTGCAGCACGCTGAGCTGTGTGCTTAGCTGCCCACATGCAGGTTGGTAAACTGTTGAATCCTGCAGTGCATGGAGCAGTGTGCTTGGCCGCCCACATGCAGGTTGGTAAACTGTTGCATCCTGCAGCCCACTGAGCAGTGGGCTTGGCTTCCACATGCAGGTTGGTAAACTGTTGCATCCTGCAGCACACGGAGCAGTGTGCTTGGCCGCCCACATGCAGGTTGGTAAACTGTTGCATCCTGCAGCACACAGAGCAGTGTGCTTGGCTGCCACATGCAGGTTGGTAAACTGTTGCATCCTGCAGCACACTGAGCAGTGGGCTTGGGCGCCCACAGGCGGGTTGGTAAACTGTTGTAGCCTTCTGCAAACTAAGCAGTGGCGGTCGGCCGCCCACAGGCAGATTGGTAGACTGTTGCATCCTGCAGCATGCTGAGCAGTGTGCTTGGCCGCCCACAGGCAGATTGGCAAACTGTTGCATCATTCAGCACGCTGAGCAGTGTGCTTAGCAGCCCGCATGCAGGTTGGTAAACTGTTGTATCCTGCAGCACACGGAGCTGCGTGGTTAGCAGCCCACATGCAGGTTGGTAAACTGTTGCATCCTGCAGCATGCTGAGCAGTGGGCTTGGCCGTCTACATGCTGGTTGGTAAACTGTTGCATAGTGCAGCACACAGAGCAGTGTGCTTAGCTGCCCACATGCAGGTTGGTAAACTGTTGCATCCTTCAGCATGCTGAGCAGTGTGCTTAGCCGCCCACATGCAGGTTGGTAAACTGTTGCATCCTGCAGCACGCTGAGCAGTGGGCTTGGCTGCCACATGCAGGTTGGTAAACTGTTCCATTCTGCAGCACGCTGAGCAGTGGGCTTTGCCCCCCACGGGCAAGTTGGTAAACTGTTGCATCCTGCAGGACGCTGAGCAGTGGGGGTCGGCTGCCCATAGGCAGGTTGGTAAACTACTGCATCCTGCAGCACACTGAGCAGTGAGCTTGGTCGTCCACAGGCAGGTTGGTAAACGGTTGCATGCTGCAGCACACTGAGCAGTGGGGGTCAGCCGACCAGAGGCAGGTTGGCAAACTGTTGCATCCTGCAGCACACTGAGCAGTGGGCTTGGCCGGCCACAGGCACGGTGGTAAACTGTTCCATCCCGCAGCATGCAGAGCCATGGGCATGGCCACCCACAGGCAGGCTGATAAACTGTTGCATCCTGCAGCATGCTGAGCAGTGTGCTTGGCCGCCCACAGGTAGGTTTGTAAACTTTTACATCCTGCAGCACGCTGAGCAGTGTGCTTGGCCACCCACAGGCAGGTTGGTAAACTGTTGCATCCTGCAGCATGCTGAGCAGTGTGGTTGGCCACCCATATGCAGGTTGGTAAACTGTTGCATCTGCAGCACACAGAACAGTGGGTTTGGCCGCCCACAGGCAGGTTGGTGACCTGTTGCATCCTTCTGCAAACTAAGCAGTTGGGTTCAGCCGCCAAAAGGCAGATTGGTTAGACTGTTGCATCCTGCAGGACGCGGAGCAGTGTGTTTGGCCGCACCCCAGGCAGATTGGTAAACTGTTGCATCCTGCAGCATGCTGAGAAGTGTGCTTAGCCGCCCACAAGCAGGTTGGTAAACTGTTGCATCCTGCATCACGCTGAGCAGTGTGCTTCGCTGCCCACAGGCAGGTTTGTGAACTGTTGTATCCTGTAGCACGTTGAGCAGTGTGATTGGCCACCCACAGGCAGGTTGGTAAACTGTTGTATCCTGCAGCACGCGGAGCAGTGTGCTTAGCCACCCACATGCAGGTTGGTAAACTATTGCATCCTCCAGCACATGGAGCAGTGTGCTTGGCAGCCCACATGTAGGTTGGTAAACTGTTGCATCCTGCAGCACGCTGAGCAGTGTGATTGGCCACCCACATGCAGGTTGGTAAAATGTTGCATCCTGCAACAGGCTCAGCTGTGTGCTTGGCCGCCCACATGTAGGTTGGTAAACTGCTGCATCGTGCAGCACATGGAGCAGTGGGTTTAGCCTCCCACAGGCAGGTTGGTAAACTGTTGCATCCTGCAGCACACTGAGCTGTGTGCTTAGCCGCCCACATGCAGGTTGGTAAACTGTTGCATCCTGCATCACGCTGAGCTGTGTGCTTAGCTGCCCACATGCAGGTTGGTAAACTGTTGAATCCTGCAGTGCATGGAGCAGTGTGCTTGGCCGCCCAAATGCAGGTTGGTAAACTGTTGCATCCTGCAGCACACTGAGCAGTGGGCTTGGCCTTCCACATGCAGGTTGGTAAACTGTTGCATCCTGCAGCACACGGAGCAGTGTGCTTGGCCGCCCACATGCAGGTTGGTAAACTGTTGCATCCTGCAGCACACAGAGCAGTGTGCTTGGCTGCCACATGCAGGTTGGTAAACTGTTGCATCCTGCAGCACACTGAGCAGTGGGCTTGGGCGCCCACAGGCAGGTTGGTAAACTGTTGTAGCCTTCTGCAAACTAAGCAGTGGGGGTCAGCTGCCCACAGGCAGATTGGTAGACTGTTGCATCCTGCAGCATGCTGAGCAGTGTGCTTGGCCGCCCACAGGCAGATTGGCAAACTGTTGCACCATTCAGCACGCTGAGCAGTGTGCTTAGCAGCCCGCATGCAGGTTGGTAAACTGTTATATCCTGCAGCACACGGAGCTGCGTGGTTAGCATCCCACATGCAGGTTGGTAAACTGTTGCATCCTGCAGCATGCTGAGCAGTGGGCTTGGCCATCTACATGCTGGTTGGTAAACTGTTGCATAGTGCAGCACACGGAGCAGTGTGCTTAGCTGCCCACATGCAGGTTGGTAAACTGTTGCATCCTTCAGCATGCTGAGCAGTGTGCTTAGCCGCCCACATGCAGGTTGGTAAACTGTTGCATCCTTCAGCAAAAGGAGCAGTGTGCTTGGCCGCCCACATGCAGGTTGGTAAACTGTTGCATACTGCAACACACTGAGCAGTGGGCTTGGCCGTCCACAGGCAGATTGGTAAATGTTTGCATCCTGCAGCACGCAGAGCAGTGGGAGTGGCCGCCCACAGGCAGGTTGATAAACTGTTGCATCCTGCAGCAGGTTGAGCAGTGTGCTTGGCCGCACACAGGCAGGTTTGTAAACTGTTCCATCCTGCAGCACGCTGAGCAGTGGGCTTTGCCCCCCACGGGAAAGTTGGTAAACTGTTGCATCCTGCAGGACGCTGAGCAGTGGGGGTCGGCTGCCCACAGGCAGGTTGGTAAACTACTGCATCCTGCAGCACACTGAGCAGTGAGCTTGGTCGTCCACAGGCAGGTTGGTAAACGGTTGCATGCTGCAGCACACTGAGCAGTGGGGGTCAGCTGACCAGAGGCAGGTTGGTAAACTGTTGTATCCTACAGCACGCTGAGCAGTGTGATTGGCCGCCCACATGCAGGTTGGTAAACTGTTGCATCCTGCAGCACATGGAGCAGTATGCTTGGCCGCCCACATGTAGGTTGGTAAACTGCTGCATCGTGCAGCACATGGAGCAGTGGGTTTAGCCTCCCACAGGCAGGTTGGTAAACTGTTGCATCCTGCAGCACGCTGAGCTGTGTGCTTAGCCGCCCACATGCAGGTTGGTAAACTGTTGCATCCTGCATCACGCTGAGCAGTGTGCTTGGCCGCCCACATACAGTTTGGGAAACTGTTGTATCCTGCAGCACGCTGAGCTGTGTGCTTAGCTGCCCACATGCAGGTTGGTAAACTGTTGAATCCTGCAGTGCATGGAGCAGTGTGCTTGGCCGCCCACATGCAGGTTGGTAAACTGTTGCATCCTGCAGCCCACTGAGCAGTGGGCTTGGCTTCCACATGCAGGTTGGTAAACTGTTGCATCCTGCAGCACACGGAGCAGTGTGCTTGGCCGCCCACATGCAGGTTGGTAAACTGTTGCATCCTGCAGCACACTGAGCAGTGTGCTTGGCTGCCACATGCAGGTTGGTAAACTGTTGCATCCTGCAGCACACTGAGCAGTGGGCTTGGGCGACCACAGGCCGGTTGGTAAACTGTTGTAGCCTTCTGCAAACTAAGCAGTGGGGGTCAGCCGCCCACAGGCAGATTGGTAGACTGTTGCATCCTGCAGCATGCTGAGCAGTGTGCTTGGCCGCCCACAGGCAGATTGGCAAACTGTTGCATCATTCAGCACGCTGAGCAGTGTGCTTAGCAGCCCGCATGCAGGTTGGTAAACTGTTGTATCCTGCAGCACACGGAGCTGCGTGGTTAGCAGCCCACATGCAGGTTGGTAAACTGTTGCATCCTGCAGCATGCTGAGCAGTGGGCTTGGCCGTCTACATGCTGGTTGGTAAACTGTTGCATAGTGCAGCACACAGAGCAGTGTGCTTAGCTGCCCACATGCAGGTTGGTAAACTGTTGCATCCTTCAGCATGCTGAGCAGTGTGCTTAGCCGCCCACATGCAGGTTGGTAAACTGTTGCATCCTTCAGCAAAAGGAGCAGTGTGCTTGGCCGCCCACATGCAGGTTGGTAAACTGTTGCATACTGCAACACACTGAGCAGTGGGCTTGGCCGTCCACAGGCAGATTGGGAAATTTTTGCATCCTGCAGCACACAGAGCAGTGGGCGTGGCCGCCCACAGGCAGGTTGATAAACTGTTGCATCCTGCAGCAGGTTGAGCAGTGTGCTTGGCCGCCCACAGGCAGGTTTGTAAACTGTTCCATCCTGCAGCACGCTGAGCAGTGGGCTTTGCCCCCAACGGGCAAGTTGGTAAACTGTTGCATCCTGCAGGATGCTGAGCAGTGGGGGTCGGCTGCCCACAGGCAGGTTGGTAAACTACTGCATCCTGCAGCACACTGAGCAGTGCGCTTGGTCGTCCACAGGCAGGTTGGTAAACGGTTGCATGCTGCAGCACACTGAGCAGTGGGGGTCAGCTGACCAGAGGCACGTTGGCAAACTGTTGCATCCTGCAGCACACTGAGCAGTGGGCTTGGCGGGCCACAGGCCCAGTGGTAAACTGTTCCATCCCGCAGCATGCGGAGCCATGGGCATGGCCACCCACAGGCAGGTTGATAAACTGTTGCATCCTGCAGCATGCCGAACAGTGTGCTTGGCCGCCCACAGACAGGTTTGTAAACTTTTAAATCCTGCAGCACATTGAGCAGTGTGCTTGGCCACCCACAGGCAGGTTGGTAAACTGTTGCATCCTGCAGCACGCTGAGCAGTGTGGTTGGCCACCCATATGCAGGTTGGTAAACTGTTGCATCTGCAACACACAGAACAGTGGGCTTGGCCGCCCACAGGCAGGTTGGTGACCTGTTGCATCCTTCTGCAAACTAAGCAGTGGGGTTCAGCCGCCTAAAGGCAGATTGGTAGACTGTTGCATCCTGTAGCACGTTGAGCAGTGTGATTGGCCACCCACAGGCAGGTTGGTAAACTGTTGTATCCTGCAGCACGCGGAGCAGTGTGCTTAGCCACCCACATGCAGGTTGGTAAACTATTGCATCCTCCAGCACATGGAGCAGTGTGCTTGGCAGCCCACATGTAGGTTGGTAAACTGTTGCGTCCTGCAGCACGCTGAGCAGTGTGATTGGCCGCCCACATGCAGGTTGGTAAACTGTTGCATCCTGCAGCACACGGACCAGTGGGTTTGGCCGCCCACAGGCAGGGTGGTAAACTGTTGCATCCTTCTGCAAACTAAGCAGTGAGAGTCAGCCGCCCATGGTAGACTGTTGCATCCTGCAGCACACTGAGCAGTGTGCTTGGCCGCCCACATGCAGGTTGGTAAACTGTTGCATCCTGCAACATGCTCAGCTGTGTGCTTAGCCGCCCACATGCAGGTTGGTAAACTGTTGCATCCTACAGCACGCTGAGCAGTGTGCTTAGCCGCCCACATGCAGGTTGGTAAACTGTTGCATCCTGCAACATGCTTAGCTGTGTGCTTAGCCGCCCACATGCAGGTTGGTAAACTGTTGCATCCTACAGCACACTGAGAAGTGTGCTTGGCCGCCCACATGTAGGTTGGTAAACTGTTGCATCGTGCAGCACATGGAGCAGTGGGTTTAGCCTCCCACAGGCAGGTTGGTAAACTGTTGCATCCTGCAGCACGCTGAGCTGTGTGCTTAGTCGCCCACATGCAGTTGGTAAACTTTTGCATCCTGCATCACGCTGAGCAGTGTGCTTGGCCGCCCGCATACAGTTTGGGAAACTGTTGTATCCTGCAGCACGCTGAGCTGTGTGCTTAGCTGCCCACATGCAGGTTGGTAAACTGTTGAATCCTGCAGCGCATGGAGCAGTGTGCTTGGCCGCCCACATGCAGGTTGGTAAACTGTTGCATCCTGCAGCACACGGAGAAGTGTGCTAGGCCGCCCACATGCAGGTTGGTAAAGTGTTGCATCCTGCAGGACACAGAGCAGTGTGCTTGGCTGCCACATGCAGGTTGGTAAACTGTTGCATCCTGCAGCACACTGAGCAGTGGGCTTGGGCGTCCACAGGCAGGTTGGTAAACTGTTGCATCCTGCAGCACACAGAGCAGTGGGCTTGGCCGCCCACAGGCAGGTTGATAAACTGTTGCATCCTGCAGCACGCTGAACAGTGTGCTTGGCCGCCCACAGGCAGGTTTGTAAACTGTTGCATCCTGCAGCACATTGAGCAGTGTGCTTGGCCACCCACAGGTAGGTTTGTAAACTGTTGCATCCTGCAGCAGGTTGAGCAGTGTGCTTGGCCGCCCAGAGGCAGGTATGTAAACTGTTGCATCCTGCAGTACGCTGAGCAGTGTGCTTGACCGCCCACATGCAGGTTGGTAAACTGTTGCATCCTGCAGCACAATTGCGATATTTTGACATTTTCACGTTCCGCAGAGAGCTCGAAAATGCCAAAATTTCCACTTTTGCCGCGTCGCAAAGATTTTTTACATGTTCGCGCTTTGAAAATGCATTCTCGCGCGCACAAATGCCTTACGGGGATCCCTGCGTTCGCTGATCAGTTTTCCAATCCGTTCGCGTGCACCACGAGATGTTGATAGCCATCCCGTGAGAGTTCACGATCCCGGTCACATCATTCTCCTCGCCATCAGACACCGCGAGAGTCTGAGATCGCCAACACGTCATTGTCCAGCGCGAGAGAGAGCGTGAGGTCGCAAACACGTCAATCTCTACCGCGACAAAGACCATGAGATCGCGAACACGTCATTTTGGACGCGTCATCGACATCCAGAGGAAGTGTGGTGAAGGTCGCGATTGCTAACACGCCAAATTTTCGATTTGGAGAAGAATATTAACTCTAGCTGCATAAAACCTTCCCTAAATGATGATTTGGATGGAAAGAACTCCTCTGATTGACATTTGGCTGTCCTTTTTTGTGCAAGGAGTCCTTTTTAAAAAAAAACTTTTTTAGGGGGAGAGGGTGGAAGTGCCACAGAGTCTCCAACTTCCTGTTCCTGTCCATCAGGCTCCTCCCAGTGCTTTGTCCATCTCCTGTACATTCTGCCTTTGGATTTCAGCTGGAAGGATCACTCTTTGTGTCTGCTGCATCATTATCATTGGATTTGAGGACTTTTGAATTTGATATTTTACAAGTAAGTTGGTGTTGTGTCTGTTTGATTGGGTGCATTGCAGTTGCTGCAACTACAATTTTGGTACTTATCATTCTTTTTTTTAAATTGTTGGGTGTAGCCAGTAGGCCAAGAGCTAGTCATGGGTGGGTGCATGATGAAGCAACTGTTCCTTTGGTGTGTGTTGAATGTTTTTTAAACATCATTTAGGGTATGGATGGCATTGGATTGAGTTGGAAAATGTGTTTTTAGTGGGGGGGATTTCTGTTTTTGGGGGGGTGTTAAAGAAATTCCTTTGTTGTGTGTGCCTGGTGTGTTGGTGTGCACCCTGCAGACCTTGTTTTGCCCTGTGGATTTTCGTTTTTGCATTTTATTGCATTAAAAAGGCACAGCAATGTGGTTTAGCATGCATCTTTTGTCTGGCTTCTTTTATAGGCCTTTTAGCAGTTCATTGTATCCCAGGCCTCCTGCTTGTTGCTTGTGAGTGTCCATGTGGCTTGTGGCCTTTTCTGGTGGGAGTTAATATGGGCCTGCATGGTTTTCCTATTGGCTTACTGCTCCCATCCATCCCTTTTGCCAGCAGCAGCTCCCTTCCATTACATTTGTATTTTTGTGGTTGTTCTTATTCTTTCCTATCCTTCCTGAGAGTGTAGTGTGTGTATACTGTACACAGTAAGTAGTATACCATAGCCCTTGTTGCCAAAGTCTCACAAATGGCTACACTATATCTTCTATTTTTTTGTTTGTACTAGTAGTAATTGAACCACAACAACAAATGCAACATTTCACTGATGTTCTTCTCCTAGCTTATTTGCTTTTAGGTGCACAAAAAGACACAGGAGGAGGTAACTATCAACATCATCCATTGTACTGCCAGACAGAAGTCCTGCTGCGCACCACATCACGTCCAACTGTGACCACAGACATCTCTGCAACTTGTGCACCTGCGTCCTGTCTGACCTCTGAAGAAAATGGGCCCAAAGAAAGGTACCAGGTCCTCCAGTACCAAGAAAGTTGCCGGTGAGAAGAAGGAACAGAAAAAGCAAGAGGCACTAACCACGACTGGTGTGCCGGCAAATGTGTTTTTTGGGACCAAAAAAACAAACGGCTGCAGCATCGATGTCCCGCGGGAACCATGCTTGGAGCAGCACATCCGCACCAGTGGGCCAACCCCACCAACCTAGGCCGAAGCCCATGAGTGTCGCAGAGGTAGCCAGTCTACTAACGAGCAGCGATGTTGAAATGTCAGTATCGCAAAGTAGTACACAATCAACGCATGCGGAAACTCAGCAGATAAGTCTGCAGCAGCAGGCGCAGCTGCAAGAACAGCAGCAGCAGGCACAGCCGCAAGAACAGCCACAACAACAGCTCACAATAGTAGTTGTTCCTCCTGAAGTAGGGGCATTTCAGGAAATCGAGCTTCCTGCAGACAAAGAGGGGCAAGCCACTGTTTCAGAAGATCCATTGTCTTCCAGACCCCCAGCAAGGAAAAGGAGAGTTATTCCATCATCTTTTTCTTCAAGCCCCGCTTCTGATGATCTTGATGCCACTTGGAAGCCACCAGCTCAGTCTGAGAGTGATGCACGCCACAAGACAAGGCTAGTGAAAAGGAAGGTTCCAGAAAGCCTTAGAGTTATGGAGGTAGATGTACAAGAGGGGGGATGATGATGATGACGAGCCAATCAACACGGACATCACTCCCGGCCCAAAGGATATGGAGACCAACATTATTGCCCTATCCAAAATGGCCGCAAGGGATGTAGCACGGATACCACCAACACAGGTAACACCACCACGACCTCCAGCTTCCATATTTTCATTTGCAAAGGAAAGGCAAGGACCTACATCCAGCTCAACCACCACCTCAGTAGGTAGTGGTAGAAGTCGCAGTGTAGCAGCTCAGAGTCACATTCCAAGCACACCCTCCAGTTCATCTGGTATTGAAAGTGGCACATCCAGCAGCACCAGAAAGTTCTCCTCCCCAGTTTGGGACTTCTTTTCGGTTAGCAGTAAGGAGGAGAACATTTCTATATGCTCAATTCAATTTGTCGACATGCAGTTAGGCGGGGTAAGCTTGGTACAAACTATGGTACCAGAGGCCAAACAAGTCATCTCAAAAAACACCACACTATCGTGTGGGAGGCTCACCTACTTCGCTTAGAACAAAGTAAAACTCAACCCATTGTTGTTGGGCATGAAGAATCAGGGGATGATATTATCGCGGTGGAAGGTGAACAAGAGGGAGACAATTCTAGCCCTGTCCCCAGTAGGGTAGTAGTACCGCCCACATCCTCCTCAGCAACATCTCAGTGGCACCGCAGTAAGAGTCTGAGTCAGGCTGAGACACCAAGGCGACCAAGTAGTACTGCAATGATTATGAAACAAAGTGCATCGTTGAGCCTAACTGGGTTAAAGAAAACTGCACCACAAAGGAAAACAATCCAGACTCCCATTGACAGCATGCTTAGGTTGGAGCGGCAGTACCAACGCAACCACCCAACGGCACGATTGTACAATGCGAAGATGGCTAAAATGTTAGCGCTGGACCTTCTCCCTTTTTCATTTGTGGAAGGGGTGGGTTTCCTTGAATTTGTGTCAACCATCTGCCCTAAATGGAAGGTTCCCAGCCGGTCCTATTTTGCAAGAGTTGCTGTTCCAGCACTACATCATGATGTGCAGGAATTGGTTGGACAAGCTTTGCAGCAGAGTGCTGTTCACAATATCCACCTAACAACAGACATGTGGACCAGTTGCCAAGCCACTGATTACATGTGCATCACTGGGTCTCATTTGTGGGGGTTAGAGATAAGCTATCTGAAGGTGCTGTTGACGCAGCTGAGATTTTTAAAGCTACTCGGAAACATGCAACTGTATCCATGTTCGCCATGGAGAAATCTCATACTGCTGTAAACATATTGGAAGAGTTTCAGAGCAAGGTTTTTGAATGGTTGTGCCGAAGAGGGCTTAAGATTGGTTTTGTTTCCACGGATAATGGCAGTAATGTACTTAAGGCCATGGAGCTTGGTTCCTATTTCAGGGTTCTGTGTTTGGCGCACTGCATTAACATTGTTGTTCAAGAATTTCTGAAAAAAGAAGCCATAGTCAGCAACTTATTGACCATCTGCAGAAGAATATGCACTCATTTCAGCCATTCTTTTAAAGCTCGGAAGCAGCTGAGGATCATTCAACGTGACTATAGAATGCCAGTCAAAGCACTCGTCCAGGAGGTGGCAACACGTTGGAACTCAACTTATTACATGCTTGACCGTCTGTTTGAGCAGTGCAGGCCAATCAGAGAATATGTCATGCGAAGAGGGGATGCTACTGTGAAAGGCATGAGCCTTCAGATGGACCAATGGTGCCTAGTTAAATGCCTGACTGAGATGCTTCTTCCTTTCGAGGTCTTCACACGTGAAGTCAGCAAGGAGGAGTGTACTATGGGCCAAGCTATCCCATTGTTGCAAATGCTAGAGCATCAGCTGAAGGAGGTGTCTGAAGCATACAAAGATGTAGAGAAAAAAAAGAAGCATATGAGTTGGTGGAGAGCTTAGCTCGTCGCTTAGCTGACAATACAAGGGTGCAAAATAAGATTGTGTCACAAAAACATTACATTTGTGCCACAATTCTGGATCCGCGGACAAAATGGGCACTGAAGACATTAATTCCTTTTTCAGAAATGGATGTTGCCCGGTCCAAACGTGAATAGCTGAGTCAGCGAGTACGTTGGAAAATGAACAGCTGCTAATTAAAAGCCCGCTAGATAAACCCACAACAAGTACTGCAGCAGGGCATCGGGCGTCAAGTTCAACTTGGGAGCCTGAGCTCAGTGCGTTTGGCTCAGAACACTTACCAACACTATCTACAACAGCAAGAGCTGTATCTTCAGGCCCAGTAAAATCGTTACAGGATTGGTATTTACAGCAAGGCATTGGTAAGTCCAGTGCTGATGCAACAAGAAAAGAGCCCAAAAAAAGTTTTGCACCCCTGAACATTGAGCGGATGGTCCAGGCCTATCTGGACAACCCAACAGAGGTGTACATTGATCAAAACCCATTGAGCTACTGGTATGGGAAAAGGGCCCAATGGCCAATGCTCAGCAGGCTGGCGATAAACTATCTGGCTTGCCCTGTCGCAAGTGTCTCTTCGGAATGTGTTTTCAGTGCTGCTGGTTCCATTGTAACAGTGAGAAGGACCAGTCTCTCACCCAAAAAAGTGGAGAGGTTAACAATGATCAAAATGAATCAGCACTTTATACCACCGAATTACACAATACATGAATCAAGGGAGGAAGATGAGGACAGCGGCTCAGGTGACAGAACTGGTGTGTTAGATGATGATTACCTACCTCTGGTTGAACCCCCAGAGTTTGAGGACGAGCTATGCTTCCCTGACAATTAGGCTTGCACTTCCAGTTCTTACTGTCTTCCTCACTTTTTTTCTTTTATTGGTGTATCTGTCTTTCTGGTTAGAAACTTTGAATCACAACAAATCCATCACCACCGTCTTCTAATTGTTTTATTGCCATATACAAGTTTCGGCTGGCTGCATATCACAGTACACTCCTCAAAATCCTGCTCCTCCATCCTCCTGAATCTCCCTAAATCCATTGCCCTCAAGAAGTCAGATGATGATTGGATGATGTAAAATAGAAGAAAAAAGAAAAAATATTTCCAAGTCCCTCCAAAATAAGTGGAACATGATTGATGATGACTACTATAGCTATCCTCCTTTGTGATCCGAGAGAGACTGCCCATTAACTGAAGATGAGAAGGAACATGTACTGAATGATGCCATGCATAATTGTTTTTGCCTGACACTTGTTGAGTGCCACTAAGCTATTGGTAAAATGACGGCGGATTTGTTTATATTGTCTATATTAGTCAGACCTTGTATATTTTCAGTGGTTGATCATGCACTGGATGGTGCACGTATGTATCGAATATATTGACTCATCGCTAGCATATGTGATTCGGGGATTCGAACTCCATCGGGATAACATTGTGTAATTTGTTAGTGAAGGGAATTGAGGCACACGTTTTATATTTGAAACTATGACCTAATTGTTTGGGGTCATTTGAACTTTCTACAGACTAAACGAGTTCGGTGGTACTAAATGTGGGTTGATTTATGTTTTTTTCTAGTTGAATTTGTATCCTGATGACTGTGCCCCCTGCAGTATTATACGTAAAGTATCTACCCTGAAGTCAGGTGAGCCATCACGTGGGCCATTAATTTATAATGGTACCTAATGTCGGTCATATGAATATCATTCTGATTATGCCTATCTGGGTTTATATCTGTAGCAATTCTCGGTAATCAGAATGGAAAGAGATGAAAAAGATTAAATAATTAGACGAAGACGAATCAAGATCTACTACGATTCTGGTAATTAATTTTCTATGGCCTTAATGTTGTAAAATTAATTTTTGCATCCAATATATGCTTACTAATGTGCACACATGTCACCAGGTAGTCCCTTCCGATTGAAATCGAGTGGCAACTACGACATACTGGTGGACATTTGTCCTATCACCTACAATTTAGGTGAGTTGATGGTGTAACTCTTATTCTCCTTGCTTTTAAACCTTTAACACAGCGTAGATACTGATCTATATATATTTATCTTATGTAGGCTGTTATACACCTCCTGTGTCCTGAAGAAGACCCGATATGACTGTGTACAACAACTGGTTGATATAGGGTCGAAACGTTGACGGTTCCACAGTCCCGTATCAATTGGAATTCCTTGTATATACAGAAAAGTTAGGACTTGTGCCTTACAAGGTCTATTATCTATCCATAATTAAGCTGAGGACTTTTTTGCAAAAATTCTGCAAAAACTTTTTGTGTATTTTATTGATAATCACGTACATACATTGTAAATATTCACATTTTCACTATCACACCTAGTCACCTTATTCACTCTGTCACTGCGTCGTTTCTTTGTAAATATTATTGTATATACAGCCTTTTTCATTTTTGCTCATATTCAAATGAGTTGATAAATGAGTTGAAATTCATATGAAAATCAAAAAATAAATTATTGTGTTTTTTTTAATTATTATTCGTTGTTTAATATTGATTATTTGGTAGATCAACTAATGCTGTGTGTTGTGTAAATTGATTTACCTCAACTGTAAGTAACTGCTTTCCCTTCGGAACCATTGTTCATATATATCAATGAGGCCCAGGTTCCTTGGGTTATAGGGTTACCCCTGTGTGCTTAACTCATGCATTGGACGCTGACTGAGTGATTTTGTTGTTGTTTGTTGTGCATGAAGTTACTTCATTGTGTACTTTATGTAATAATCTACACACTAAAAGTAACTCAAGTCCCTTTTCCCTTCTTGTATTTTTAATACCAAATTTGTACTTCTACTGCAGGCCGATACATTGCATTTTGAATATAGGAAGGGGACTCACTCGGTACACCCAGACTGAGTTGAACAACACCATCATGATGACCACAGTGACATAGTATCTTCACAGTCACTCAGTACACGGATCGGAGATGATTGATGGAATAAGTCAGGCCGTTTCATGAGTGGCATATAAGGTAAACAAGTAAACAACAACCACAGCAGACCTAAATGTCTGTGTAGCGGTGGAGTCATGTGTAGCGGTGGTATGACTGCGGTAAATTGTAAAATGCTATGTTGCTGGATATGTGCTTTGTCCAACTCTTTCAAAAAATGTACGCTAAATGGAGGATGTGCAAAGGGTGCCGTCACCGTGGGCCTGCTCTGTCCTGTTGGTGTTGTAGGTTAATGCTGGAAATAGACTAGAGTAGAGATGATGCATCCATTCCGCCTCGGAAAGTGTTCTTGTTACACTACACCATTAACTTGTCCATTTTTTTCAACTTGGTTTCAATCTCAATATCCCTTTTGTTTTTGCATATACAATTACAGACCGGGCCTTACCCTGTGCTATACTTGGGAAAACAACGATGCACACTTACCTTACCAATGAATCTACATCTGCCAGGCAGGCAGTGGCATCACCCAAGATTGATGGACGGAGCATCCATGGAAGGGAGGACCAAGAGGAATGCCGAGATTCAACTCACCATTTGACCAGGATAACACAGTAACAGTATCAACTTTCATCTTTTAAATAATTTGATTCATTTTTTTGTCTACAATCATTACAACAGTGTGTTCTTGTTGTTATTACTATTATTATCATTAGGTTTGCTCTCTGTCTATAATTCATCCCTACAGATATTTTAAAATTTTCTTTGCTGTCTGTAAAAGTAAGCCCGGTAACACTGAACACAAACTGTATGTAATCCGGGTCTCTCCTTATCATCATTCATCATGCATGCATTATTTCCTTTTTCTCACTTAACATATTGATATGGATATGGTAGTCTACAAAGATTCTGTCGTTTGATGTTTGTCCATGCATACTGTTTTTCTTTCTCAAACCTTTTCCCAAAACCCCCTTCCCAACCATTCAACAAACCCTAACCCTCTTCCTCCGGGCTGTGTGACTTATTGAGGTATGATTACATTAAATGTACATCAATAATTTATCACACGCTTGCTGGGGCGGATGTGGCAAAAGCAACAGTACTTAAATTTCAAGGCAGGGCGGGGATCTTCTTCTGCTTGCCCACCCATGAGCAGTATATTTGTGAGGTAATATTTTTACCAAAGGAACCGGCTAATACATCAGCATTAATTCCCGGCATTGATAGGATTAATGGATTTCATTTGTTGTCATCCTCCTACACAGCACTCACAGTTACGCTTTAATCAGTGTGCTGTAGGCCTAGTCAAGTGACTCGACACAACTAGAGTTTATAACTCTGGGTACTACTAGGCTATCTCCACCACCATTATGTTTGTTGTATTTGGGCATATTATTGTTTGGCAGTAAGTTCTGTACTGTACTTCATTCTACTACTCCTCGAAGAGTCTCTCTCAGGCTACTGACTGTCTCATTTTCTTTTTTGGCAAATGCTGCTGCCAGTGTCTACTACTACTACTACCACCACCACAACCATGGCATGTTAGGAAAGAAAACCATCATCACCATGCAGCCATCGCTGTGCCTAAGTTAAACATCAAGCAAAGGTAAGAGAAGTTTGGGGGAGGCATAATTAATAATGGACATGTTTTCATTAATTCAATTTCACACACCCCTTTGAGTCCAGTTGCAGAGTGCCAAGAGTAGAAGAGACTGACAGTACTAGTAGTAGGACAAGTCACTCAGTGAGGGGTGCCGCATCTATCTGTTTCTGTCTTACAAAGTCATCCAATTATTAAAATCAAACACTGACTGTGGGCGGCCCTGCACCAGCAAGGAAAGAAGGGTACAGTGTGATGTAAAACAGTAACCCCACCCAGAAAACATTAACAACATCATATGTAAACTTAAGTAGAAATATATTATTTAATACCCTAACAAAAATAAACTATATAAAAAAAATCCCATACCTGACCCACCCCTCTCCCTAACCCCAACCAATGTCCGTAGAGAAAATTGTCCAAAAGAGAAAACCCAACGCCCGGATCCCACCCACCCCAAGAATAATTAAGAAAGGGGCAATAAGAACAGGGTCTAAGTTTGACTGGATTTTTTCAGGAGAACACGAACTTGCTCCTCCAGGCTGGCCCCGGCACTGGTGGTTGGTAGTGCGCCTTGATAAAACATTATACATGTTTTAGGTGTCATATCCACCTCCCCCTATTTTTCACTAGCAAGATTGAAAAATGAGTTAATAGTAATACATACATATACAACATACATCACTAGTACAAATCAGGTAGTAGTAGAGTAGACACTAGTAGTTATATGGTCCCTAGAGTCATTCTAGTCTTTGCTTAGTTAGCCCGAGCCATGCTACCATTTTACCTTTGTGTCTTTTATTTTAGCACACGTGTCGTTACCTCGTAGCTTTATGTATAAAGAGTGATGCCTTTGAGCCCACATGAGCTCATACTGCTACTGTCAAAGCGCTGCATACAAGGTCAATCAAAACAAGCCACTTTGTTATGGAGTTTTGGTGTTAGTCCATATTGCTTATCCAAAATGCTACACTTTTTGCCACGACTGAGAAATGCTTGCAATATACTAACGCGCATCATTTTTCTCCTAAAAGACGGAAGATTCCATTCAACGAACCAGAGCTTTGCAGAGCTTATGATGGAACCAGTACTAGCTTCTTCTAAGGTGAGGGGTTCACAGAATTCGCTCAAATCTTCATTTATAATTTTATATAAACTATGTTCTTATTCCTACAAAGAGGATGGTGGTGCTTCCACCACTGTTCACTTATTATTAATCATGATTTCGCTTTTTTTCAATCCATTTATAGAGCGCGCTACTCACCCGTGAGGGTCTCAAGGCGCTGTGTGTGTGTGGGGGGGGGGGGTGCTGCTACTGCTCGAATAGCCAGGTTTTGAGGTGTTTCCTGAAGGTGAGATGGTCCTCGGTCAGTCGTAGGTGTATTTGGTGTGGATGGACTTACACGAGTGAGCGAGCGAAAGGAAGGGTGTGCAAACTGTGCTTGTGCATTGCTTCCATGACTGAGAGGTCGGGAGTGTTATGTTCTGGGTTGTCTACTCATTGGGTATCTTGGGGGGGGGTTCGGAGAGCTAATAGTAATAAAACACTATTATAACTAGTCGAGCAGGGGATTGTGGTGGGTTCTGTTCTGATTGAGGTGTGAGTGTGAGGAAGGTCCAACTTCCCATCACCAACATCCTATTTTCTCATGCAACTGCAATGTTCTGTATGTGGAAAATCCCTACAACAGTAGTAGTATGTCCTATCCTATCAAAATAGTAAAATCTGGTTGGGCATTTTGTTGGTGGGAATTGTCGAAAAACATCAAGATTAATAAAGCCTCAAAGATTAAGAAGAATAGAAGGAGTACAAGAGGACAACCCAAAGGACTGGACTCATCAATGGCTAGAGCTACAGGTGAATCTGAGTTTTATTTAAAACCTTTGAAATAAAGAGTGGCCAACTGGGCATGCTTAGCTACAGACAGACTAAAAGTAGTAGTACAGAGAATCATAGCAGAGGCAGTTAGAGGCAGGGATAACAAGAATGTAGAAACAGATAGTCTAGATCGAAGGGTAATTGTTGGTAAAAAATAGCATTAGGAAACGGAAACAATAGTTCGGGAAAAAAAATACGGTGCAGTAAAAGTTAGTGAATAAGAATTAATATTA
Source organism: Triturus cristatus (assembly GCF_964204655.1). Lineage (NCBI taxonomy): Eukaryota > Metazoa > Chordata > Amphibia > Caudata > Salamandridae > Triturus > Triturus cristatus. The sequence goes on along the minus strand of NC_140593.1, from coordinate 1,042,316,522 downwards.
AAAAACAGGAAGACTTACTGGGGCCAGCAGAAGAGCCCTAGTTCTGGTCCTCCTGTCCGACTGGAACTGCTCCCACCGACTCTGCCCCCGTCTTCTTGCCCCTGGGTGCTGATCATGAAAGATATAAGAAAGGAAGAGACAAACATTGATGATTGGTGTGAAACAAATAAAATATTTTTATAAGATTGTCAAAAAAACATTTGTGTAAACAACAATTGCAATAAAATTGACCTATCTAATCTGGTCGACAAGTAGTATCTGGGGATTCGCGGACCGACTAGTTATTATTTATCTACACTAATCCAGTGTTGCATTTTGATTCCAGAATACTAACTAAACCTAAGTAGTACGTACCACCTGACCGAGCCCACCTATTCCAGGCATGCCAATTGTACATTAAGTAAGCATTTCCACTTCTTTTAGTCCTCAAAAATGCATAAATGGAGGACATATGCCTGTATTTTTGCATACACAAAATTGTTGGTTCGTTGATGCAGATTTTCTGCTAGTGCTAAGCCTATTAGCACTCACTGAACAAACTACAAAAGGTTCTAATAAGGACTGGGGTAAGCACTAGCAGCACTCAGCAGCATGTGACGTAATAGAGGGGGCGTCGCAGACCACTAAAAAATTACAAACTTATAATAAGTTACTAAACCTAAGTATCAATCCACCCCTATCTCTTAGTGACAGGACAAAGGAAGGACTAGAGTCACCCTAGCATTACCTAAATTAAGTTTTCTAAAATAAACTCTTACGTAATCACGCAAAACGAGCGCAAACGCAAAGTTGTGAATAACAAGATTAGTAGCGCAGAGCACCAGTGTCATAACAATCACAGAAGACTTTTAAACGTAAATTACCTGTAATGTATGTAAGCAGCAGCATTCTAGCTGGTCGGAAAAAATATATATTCGCAATATATAACACAGAGCAGAAGAACAGACACAAAGTAGAAATAATTAAATAGCTACTCACCAAGTCCCGGGACCTCCACTCCTAGCAGGTCCAGCAGGTCCTGCTCCTGGTCTAGGATATCGGACCACCGGTGCGTCAGCTGGTTCTGGCTGCGCCAGACACCCGAGCAGCGAAACACTGCCTGGCGCACCTTCCCCCACCGCTGCCGACGCTCCCGGAGCCCGTACCCGGACCTAGGCCTGCCGCCTGCTGCCAGGGTTAAGGGGAGGTGGCGCTGCACAAAAAAAAACAGTGCAGCCAACTCAACCTCCCCAAATAAGGCCCGTGCCTGCACCCCTTGTGGGCGCCGCCTTTCGCAAGGAAGGCGGTCGCGGCTCAGGCTGCGATGCCCCCTGGGGCCCTTTGCCATGGTTCTGGGGTAGGCGGGGGGGTGGAAAAGAAAAGGTAAAAAATTTAAAAGTAAGTGAAAGAAATTAAAAAAGCAGGTAATAGAAAAAGAGTGAAAACGTAGGTTAAAAAACACAAAAAAAGTAGACAAAAACAAAAAATATAGAGTCAGGAAAATAGAGAGAGAGATAATAAATAAAAAAGATCAAAAAAAGTTTTCAGAAACAAAGGATTGAAAAGATAGAGGAAGGATTGAAAAGCAGGCCCCAGAACCATAGCATAGAGTGAAATACAAGATGGCCGCGCCCATTGCGACCGCATGGGCAAGTTTGCGAGATATTTTCCCCCGAGCACGCAAAAAGCATCGCGAACGCGCAATACGCATTCCTGAACAGGAAATACCTAACGCGAACAAGCGCGAGCATGCATTGCGCGACCTGGAACAGGAAATAGCATCGCGAGCGGGCGGGACAAGTGAAAACAAGATGGCGGCGCCCATTAGCGACCGCATAGGCAAGTTGGCGACACATTTCCAACGCGATCACGCAAAAAACATCGCGAACGTGTGGGACAAAAACTTCTGCGGCTTCGTGATATTTCCGCGCGTTCGCGATAATTTTGTGCGTTTTTGCGAAGATTTGCGTAACGCGATTACGCAATTTCCGCCCACCCTTAGTTTGGATGACCACAGGCAAATTGGTAAACTGTTGCATTCTGTAGCACACTGAGCAGTGCAGATCGCCCACCCAAAAGCAGGATGGAAAGCTTACCTAAGTGTATTTGCTGGTGCAGCAGCTGACCTTGAGGCAGAACTGAATGCTAAGCAAGGGCAATGTTTTTTTGCCTACTGGATGTACTTCTGGGTTTAGGGGTTGATGCTGCTGGAGCTGCAGCATTGTACAGTCTTGAGCACCAGGAAAAAGGATCATATTTGGGGATTCCTGTGAAAAGTGTGAAAGACATGCAGATATGCTGCTCTGAGGTATATCAGTCTGACCACTTGGCCTCATGGAATATGCTGTACACAATATAAGAATAGGGAGCAGATGCAACTACTTCCACAAGAACTCAAGCTGATTTATGCCTCCCATAGATTCAACCCTCATTGACAATTTCCTCGTGGAGGTCCCCTGACTTACTAAGCAGTCTTGTATCTGCCTCCATTCTCATTTCCCTATTGATTGATTGTTATATATTACTGTATCCTTACTGTGGACTACATTACTGCTCTAATGTCCTATATTTTTTCCCAACTGTTCTCAACCCACTTGACTTTTTCTTGTACTTCTTGTAAACGTATTTCTCAAAACAAATAAAGCGCTCTGATACCCTTGGGTCCAGCCAGCGCTATATAAAACTCAAATAAATAAATAAATGTAGTCTGGACTGTGGTGCCTTCGTGCATCCTCATGAAAAACACAATACCATGCTCAGAGAGTGCTCAGACAAATTTATGAGATGTGAAGGTTAGTTTGGTATACTGAAAAATAATAAAATTATATTGCTAATTAAAAACTGGACATCCACAAAAAGCTATTACCCGGTACAGTGCTTTCTGAAAATTATACAAGACCTTTGCAAGAAACGCATACTTTTGCTTGTCGTGGAAGGTCAAAAATATGTTTTTCTGTCAGTCTAGTGTGTTGATCCTAGGGAGAAAACTCTAGGGATTTGACCAATCATGGGATATGTTATTGCGCTCAGAAGTCAGGCAGAAGTATACGTGCCAGAGAAGAGATCAGGTACCAATCAAGCTAATTTACTTTTCCACAATCTTGTTTTTGGATGCGCAGCATAGTTTTGGTGCTGGAGGAAAAGGTCATGAGTAACCGTAGATCCCGCTCATCAGCTTTACTATGGGTGACTAACTCAGTGAGGGAAGTAGAGACCACATTCAAGGAGTGGAATGGGAAAGAGATACAAAATGACTCCAGTGGAGTTATTTCTGGGGTCCACAGCCTGGTGTTGAAGATGTGTGTTGACCTCACTGGGGCTCATATCTTCTGTGGTGTGTTTAGGATAGAATTTCTACTTGGCAAGGCGCCTGAAGAACAAAGTCCAGGAGCAATCCTTGCAATTCACTGCAACATAAATAAGGTGTTTCCTGGGTAAACAATATAAGCTAGGAACAGGGCCATATGTGCCGTACCGGGATGCTGGTAGGGTGGGGGCTGGTTTTGCAATGGTGGGGGCTGGTTTTGTTACTGGGGGCCGGTTTTACAGCGGTGCTGCAATATCGCCCTAGCAACAAAAGAAGCAGTGCTTCACACTTGCACCAACCCCACCTCCCCTGGGGAGAAGGAGGTGGTCCAACAAAATTGCCATGGCTGCTTTGGGTTCACAGTCGAGCCCTGGCCATGTATGATCAACAAAAGTTTTATTCACTATCCTCAAGATCATGCAATTTTTTGTGCACCTCGAATAGCAATCACTTTCTACCCACAGTCACTGGATATACAAATATACTCACTCCTTCTTCGGAGTGCATTCCAGCAAAATTAGGTCATGCCTTTTGGCACACAGGTGGGCCCTGGATGTACAAGACAGTGCCTCTTGGTTCTGAGTGACTTTGCTGAGTTTGAGGCTCCTGCTGATGTGTTCCAAAGGTTTAGTCACATCCACTCTGTGGATCACCCATGACTCCTAGGGCCCATGATCCTAGATAGGGACCATGAGGAATGGAGACCACAAACATGGGCCAAGTGGGACCTCCCGCATTCTATACCACAGGTAGGATTGGTATGGAGACATGCACTCTGTCCTGCCGGAGACCTAGCAGTGACTAGTAGTTGGGCTCACTACTGAGCATCAAGTCGAAAAGCCATGCTCAATCTTGTTTTTACCGCCCTTTGTTCTGCACTTCCCTTGCAATAAGAGCTAAGGGATTAGCAACGAAAAGGCTTAGAAACATGAATACAATGAACACATCTAACATTGTAAATAGTTATTTCACGTATCATTGATTAGGATAGGCTATAGGCTGCAATTTCTCTATGGATCTAGGAATTCCAAATAATGTGATCAAGGGAAACTGGGACTGAATTAAATGTGTAACATATTGCACCTATGCATTTTTCATTATATTAGATGTCTGCATTTGAGGACTAGATGAGATGGAGGGTATGGCGGACCAGGATAAAGGTTTTTGTCCTCCCCTTATACTGGCCGTGCCCAAGTACAGGGCTAAAGCGCTATGGAAAGTTACACTCCACTATTCTCTTATACTGAATGTAAGACGCATTCGATGATTCAACTTATGTAAACACGAAGGCACTTTATCACTTCATCTCAGTCTGAAAAGACATATTTTATTCCTTGAATCATTAGTATTCTGTGAAATTTGTAATAGATTTGACTTGTTTCCAGCATTGTTTGCTGTAGATTAGATTTAATAATTTGTCTATAGGAACCGATCGCTAAGGAAGGTGTTTTATAAAGTGGGCTCCCCAAAATATTTGGATAGGATATATACACATGCTTAAACCTCCTGATATTTGATAGTTATATGATTTAACAATTTTAGCCTGTTTCTTAAACTGTATCTGATTGTTTCTTAAACTGGATCTGATTTAAATACAATTTTGCCTTATGCTAAGAACTGTATAATGACGTTTGTACTGAGTGATGCTTTTTTGGATGTTTTTATACTTTTGAATAAAGTTATTAAATGAAATGAAAAAACAGTTATGTATCCTAATGGGGAACCTGCACTAGAGTTTGCATTCAGGTGTAGTGCAAAGGAATGACTCAACAATCAACAAAGCTGCCGCTCTTCCTCCATGCACAGGAATAAAGAGAACGAGAGACTCTGAGGTCAGTGGTCTGTAAACCTCCACACCAAAAGGTGACTGCAGTTGGTCATAGCTAGACCCCATGGAAAACAAGGTTTCTTGTCCAGTGAGTCCAAGATTGATGGTCACTCAAGAGAGTTCCCTTCCCCGAAGTGAGGTGTTCCACAATATTCTGGTGGAGTCATCTATCCTTTTCCACCCATCAGAGTTGGCTGGTCTGTTTTTCATCTCAGAGGAGGCCTACTCTACATGTGTGCCTGGTGAGGGCAGTCCATTGACAACCCTCTCCAACAGAGGTCTTGTGCTACTCATCACAGCCAACACACTGGAGAAGGACAACCTCTGGTACAGTGCAGCTCCGATTGTCATCCATGGAGGATACGACCTAGTCCTTTTATAGAACAACGACTTGAGTCCCTGGCTCAGAGAGGCCCAGATCAAGAACTCACCTCTGTGAACTCATGCCACCTGCAAGTAGATGTCCAGCAATAATGTGACTTCAGCCGTACTTGAGTAAATGTGGGCAAGAAAAGCAAAGGACATGGTGAGCAGAAATTAAGGAGATTGGAAACAGGTATCATTCCCATCTTAAAATGTGTGGCAGCCAGGGCCGAACTGGGACCTTAAAACAGCCGTGGCTAAAATGATAAATTCAGCCCCCATGTGCAGAAGTGTTAATTCACGCTAGCACCAGAGCAACTCTTTTAAGTTGTCTCCGGCTCCTGGAGAAAGTGCGCACGACTGGCTTGGGTGGCCCGAGAGGGCCGACTAATCGTTCACTGCGCACTTAGGAGTGGGTACACCACTCCTGCCCTGCTCCGTGAGCAGAAAAGCCCCGCCCATCCGCCCGCCCGCAAAAGAAACATAAAATGATAATAACTCAAAGTTATTATCACTTTATATTTCCTTTCCACCACTCGAAAGCAGCTGACCGACGCTCCTCCTCCATAGCGAAGGAGTCGCCACTGTGTGCTCGTGAGGTGGTGCTAGATCTGGCCACACTTTGGTTTTACGGCATTGCAGTTGCCAATGGACCACAGGATTATGAGGGTGAGTGAAAATACTTGACGATGTGGAGACTCTTCGGAATAGTATCTCATGTAATCGGTATAGCGCCTCTTAGGCAGCAGGCTCACCGGGATGGTAGCAACTGCCTACTTTAGAATTCTTGCTACTTTGTATCAATCAACATTCTGTCATTGATGCAAGCATCATGTTCCCCATTCCGAAATCACGCGACTAAGCCCAATTGTGGAAATTCTTCTGGATGCCCAGGGAAATTGGATGGCAGGCCTCAAATTGTAACAACGAGAACCATCTACCTCTGGTGTCTTGGGACTTATCCTACAGTTGGACCCAAAACTAAACACCATGTCCTTTCGGTATTCACAGAAGGCATTTAGGAGTCCTAAACTTCTGTGAATACCGAAATGAGTAAGTGCCTTCTGAGAACACCAAAATTAGTAAGTGCCTTCTGTGAATACCAAAATGGTAGTAAGTTTAGGATTTTGTCTTAAGTTAGTTCTGTGAATCGGGCCCGTACTCATTTCGGTATTCACAGAAGTTAGGAGTCCTAACTTTTGGACTCCTAAATGCCTTCTGTGAATACCGAAAGTCTTAAAGTTAGGATTTTTCTCAGTTTAGGAGTAGTAATGTTAGGAGTCCTAACTTTAGGACTCCTAAACTGAGAAAAATCCTAACTTTAAGACTTTCGGTATTCACAGAAGGCATTTAGGAGTCCTAAAGTTAGGAGTCCTAACTTTACTACTCCTAAACTGAGAAAAATCCTAACTTTAAGACTTTCGGTATTCACAGAAGGCATTTAGGAGTCCTAAAGTTAGGAGTCCTAACTTTACTACTCCTAAACTGAGAAAAATCCTAACTTTAAGACTTTCGGTATTAACAGAAGGCATTTAGGAGTCCAAAAGTTAGGACTCCTAACTTCTGTGAATACCAAAATGAGTAAGTGCCTTATGTGAATACCAAAATGCTAGTAAGTTTAGGACTTTGTCTTAAGTTAGTTCTGTGAATCGGACCCAATGAGTTCCATGCAAGCTTATTTGCACATTGCACCTTGAGTTACGAGGACCCAGGCCACGCTGCGGGCTGGGCGCTGTGCCAGCTGTGTGCACACTGTGCACGAGCCTCAGAGAATGGGGATTCTTATTCTACCCCGGCCAACTCACTCCAGTGACGTTGGCCTTTCACACACATGCACTTTCGGTCCATGAGAGGAGAAGATGCACAGGTACAAATAAGTACAGGTCTCATGTGCACCCATTTGCCAGGGAAGGAGAAATCTTCGTTAGTGGATGTTTCTCGGGGTAAAAAGAAGAAAAATACCACCCAAACAAATGCTAACCCCACCCTGGATTGCAGCTGTGATCTTTTTGGGGGTTTAACTACTGAATGAATTTGCAATTCTACTTAGCTCCAAGCTGTCACAGGCAGGTTTTTTTTTACATGGATCTGTCAAATGTGATCATGATTTTCATTTTTCGTCTTTGTTACACAGGTGGTTCTTCTTCTTGTCTGTCCTTTGTGGTCATTACCGCCTTATCTGGCCACATTCTGCAGCACTTCGGACCCAAAGTTTACTTTTTGGTCTGGGGTTACCGAACACTTTTATTGAAAGCATATATGCCCACTTTTATGGAATTTATGCAAGCCCTCTTGATTCATTGATCAGTTGCTGGGTCAGTCACAATTTTCATTCCGTCCACTACAGCTCACAGCATGCGGCAAAAGGGTAGCGCATTAAAGCCATTGGAGAACTTCACTGCAAGTGACAGCATTCGGGTCATGCTCAAGGAGTACTTCCTCACTCACATTAGTTCCCTTCACTAATGTAGCAATGTGTGCTTTTTGAGAGAAAAAAATATTTTTGCTTTTAGCCATTTCTATTTTGTATTGGCGAGGATCCATCAGCTCCCCCAACAATAAATGTCATAAAAACCATGACAAAAGAAACAAGCATTTGCGATGCAATAGGTCTCGCATTTATAAGAGTTTGAGCTATTGGCATTGTAAAATTACAATGCCTTTTATTTATGTTTTGGTTTTAAAACAAATAAAAGGCATTGTCATTTACAATGTCAGTAGCATAAACTCGCATAAAAGCAGTGTGTGGAGTGCAGCAGTGTGCGGCGTGCAGCAGTGTGCGGCGTGCAGCAGTGTGCGGCGTGCAGCAGTGTGCGGCATGCAGCAGTGTTTCGTGTAGCAGTGTGCGGCGTGCAGCACTGTGACGTGCAGCGGCGTGCAGCAGTGTGCTGCGTGCAGCAGTGTGCGGCGTGCAGCAGTGTTTCGTGTAGCAGTGTGAGGCATGCAGCACTGTGGCGTGCAGCGGCATGCAGCAGTGTGCAGCGTGCAGCAGTGTGCTGCGTGCAGCAGTGTCGTGCAGCATGCAGCAGCGAGTAATGCAGCAGTGAGTAATGCAGCAGTATGCAGCAGTGAACCAGTTGCATCAGTGTGTGCCGTGCAGCAGTGTGTGGCGTGCAGCAGTGTGAGGCGTGCAGCAGAGACACGTGGAGGGTGAGGAGAGACACGTGTGAAGGGTGAGGAGAGACACGTGTGGAGGGTGAGGAGAGACACGTTTGGAGGGTGAGGAGAGACGTGTGGAGGGTGAGGAGAGACGTGTGGAGGGTGAGGAGAGACGTGTGGAGGGTGAGGAGAGACACGTGGAGGGTGAGGAGAGAAACGTGTGGAGGGTGAGGAGAGACACGTGTGGAGGGTGAGGAGAGACACGTGTGGAGGGTGAGGAGAGACACGTGTGGAGGGTGAGGAGAGACACGTGTGGAGGGTGAGGAGAGACACATGGAGGGTGAGGAGAGACGTGGAGGGTGAGGAGAGACACGTGGAGGGTGAGGAGGGTGAGGTGGAGGGTGAGGAGAGACACGTGGAGGGTGAGTTGGAGGGTGAGGAGAAACAGAGTTGGAGGGTGAGGAGAGACGGAGGTGGAGGGTGAGGAGAGATGGAGGTGGAGGGTGAGGAGAGACCGAGGTCGAGGGTGAGGAGAGACCGAGGTGGAGAGTGAGGAGAGACCGAGGTGGAGGGTGAGGAGAGACCGAGGTGGAGGGTAAGGAGAGACCGAGGTGGAGGGTAGGGAGAGACCGAGGTGGAGGGTAAGGAGAGACCGAGTTGGAAGGGAATCAGAAGTGGAGGAGAGAGAGAGGTGGAGGGTGAGGAGAGACAGTGGTGGAGTGGGGGGGGGAGGATATCACTTTTACTTCCTCTCCTAGTGTAAGGTAACGCCCCCACCCGACAGGCCCTGCCGGGGCCGAGAGCAGATCACTGTTCCCATCAGCCGTCACCCGAGACCGCTCCGTACTTGTTGGTAAACAGAGGTTCACTATCTGTTGATAATGGGATTCACTTGGGGGGCTGACTTACCTCCTCCACCCCCAGGGCCAACACTGAGAAGGCATCAGAGACCTGGTGCTGCCTATGCTGCAGTACTGCGAGAGAGAGGGATGGGGGGGCGGGCAGAGGAAGAGGAGTGGGGTTAGAGAAGGGACAGGTGGGGAGAGAAAGAGGAGAGAAGGGACAGAGACAGAAAAGGAGCAAAAAAAGAATTAGAGAGAGTAAAGAGGAGAGTTGGGGAAAATGAAAACATTACGAGAGAACATGTAGCAAAGAGGTGGAGAGAGAAGATGGGAGAGAGTAAGGACGCAGCCAAGAGATAGGGCAGAGACAAAAAGAATCGAAACAATACAAAAGTATTTTCCAAACTCGTAAATAACCACGGGCCAAACAACTGATCTGCAATGAAGCATCCGAATCCGGTATATCATGACGTTATAAAGGAACATCTGTTCCTAGCTGTAAAACGGTACCAAGGCATTTGCAGCTGAGAATGAAAGAGATGCAGGGTTCCAGCCTAAACTCCCGCGTTGAGTTCCAGCAATGGTTCAGCATCCTGTTATCCTGGGCAGATCAATAATTGTCCCCATGTCTAAAACAAGCCAAATATGATATATCCTCTACTGACACAGACAAGTTTTGACTTACAGACGGAGCCTGCACGTGCCTCGACAGAACAGGTCTTCAAGCCACAATTGTGAAGTCAGCATTAATAAAGCAACACACTTCCTTTTCATTCGATGTTGCAATATGAAAAAAGTCAAGGTGTAAAGGTTGGCAGCGACACCATGGAACCACAACTGACATCGAAAGGGAAAAAAAGAGGGCATGGTATCCGAGCTTCTCCAACGGAAGCAGACACCCTTCAGTTTAGATTCCAACAACTGTAACACTGAACAAAATGGGAATTTCAGCAGACAGCACACAAAAAAAAAACCTCTGACTTGTGTTTACAGCAAATGCAAATTATCTGAAGCTATATCAAACAAACAGAAAAAAAAACGCTAGGTCAATTCCATAGCATTCAGTGAGAAGAGCACACATCAAATGTATCCTCGTACCAATTAAATCTCCCAGGAGGCTCTGAAGAAATAATGTGTAGAGTTAACTGCACTCTACATCCAAGACCAGTAAATATTTATTTACCGGTAAGTAATTTAGGACCAGTGAACTAAGTCAGGAAGTCCAGCAAAGGAAAGTAAGGTAAAACTTCAAAGGAGCAAAGGCAGGATTACTGCAACAGGGCTTTGGGACAGGGAAAAACTGAATTCGGGACAGGGAGTGGGGCGGGCTTAAAGATAGCAAAATAAAATGCCTCCAACAAAATGAAATACACGTACGTGTGAAGCGCGTTTTAATGAGCAGTCTTGTAGTTCTGGGAGGCAAGATACAAAGAAACAACAATCAGCATAACTGACAAGAATGGCAAGCGTCGGGCTGAAAACAATGTTTCTTAAATTGCCTACGGAGCGGATCGGCAAAGGAAAAAGCTACGGAAAAACTGAATTCGGGACAGGGAGTGGGGTGGGCTTAAACATAGCAAAATAAAATGCCTCCAACAAAATGAAATACACGTACGTGTGAAGCGCGTTTTAATGAGCAGTCTTGAAGTTCTGGGAGGCAAGATACAAAGAAACAACAATCAGCATAACTGACAAGAATGGCAAGCGTCGGGCTGAAAACAATGGGGCACATGCATCAACAATGCCATTTGCGATTCCTTATTAGCGAAAAATAAGGAATCGCTAATAAGGAATAGCAAAAGGCTATGCATGTAGGAATCGCTATTCAAATAGCGATTCCTTAACTTTCCTTAATTGCGACTAGCAAATTGCGAGTAGCAATTAAGGAATGCCGTCCCAATCATTCCTATGGGCCTCCAGGCCCATAGGAATGAATTGGAGATTGCATGAGCAAATTGCGAGTACCAGTAGGTTCTCGCAAATTGCTCATGCAATTTCAAGGGTGCAAGGGTGTCAAAATGACACCCTATTGCACCCCTGAAATTGATATGTGCACATATGTTGCACACACACATGCTCTAAGGGCATGTGTGTGCGCAACATGAAACTTTGAAAAATGCACAAAAGTGCATTTTTCAAACTTTTAGCAAATTACCATGCAGTTCATCTTCATGGTAATTTGCTCCCCCTATTAGCGAATTCGCTAATTTTTTAACTTTCATGCATTGCATTTAAGGAATCTCAATTTGGGATTCCTTAAATGCAATCGCAATTTAAGGAATCGCTATTTAAGGATTCCTTAAATAGCGATTTTTGTATTTGGGTTGATGCATTGGGATTAGGTTTTATTTACTCGCTAACGGGTGTTATTAGCGATTCGGTATTTTACCGACTGGATTTTGGCTTGATGCATGAGGCTGAATGTTTCTTAAATTGCCTACGGAGCGGATCGGTAAAGGAAAACTTCCAGCGGGAGGCTCAGAGCGGAGAGAATGATACAATGTTGGCGATACGCCTAGGAGCAAAAAAGAAAGCTAGTGGTGAAGGAAACTGACTCACAGGCAATTCCCGGCTACGGCCGGAAAAGAATTACACGTTTGTTCAGGGGGGCGTGGAAACCAGCACAGACAGGAAGCCAAGCGCTGTCCCTGCCTCATGACGCCGATATAAGCAGGTAAAGGAGCGTGTCTGAATACAACTTTTGCGGGGGAGGAGTTGTGTGCGCGCGTGCGTCATCGCGATCGCTCTGAAAGCGAAAGTGATCGCGATGACGCACACAAGTTTTCAAAGTGCTGCTGGCGGCCGGCTGCGCGCGTGCACGATCGCGTGAACGTAAGCGTTAGGCCAGCCAGCAGCACTTTGAAAATCCCACATACAAAATGTCTCTTCGAGCCAGCGCAAGCGCTGGGGCTCAGCGAGACCTAAAAAGTATTGACAGAGCAAAAGGACTGCCTGCCCAGCCAGACCTATTGGCTTTGCCAAAGTTTTATAACCACATTCTCTCTAAATAGATCAGACCCACTATACAGACAACACCTTAATGTCACTTCTGCAATCTGGACAGTAAGGAGAAATGGTTGAGAGTAACATATGCATCAAAAGAAGGGGGTTACTCTACTTGCCCAATTTGCAGAAGTAATCCAGTACAATAAAGATAAATACATTGTTATCATCCTGAAGAAACGCTTGTCCTTTCCAGCAGGAAGAGGGAACTGAGAGATACCGCCATAGATTGCTGAATCAAGTAATTGAGAGATGGGTCCATGCCATTGCCATTTCTGCTTTTGTCTGAAGGACAAACTGTTGACTAGCCAAGGAATTAATAGAAATCTGCATTTTAATGGGTAAGAATAGTGATGATAAGAGAGAGATGTATCGAGTGCTGGGAAAATAATAGGCTGGGGCAACATTTAAATTTCGTTACATATGTTCCAGAGTTCTGCAAGTCCCTGAAGACCCGGCTATTCGGCTAATCATCTGGACCGTGCCAGCTCCTAGATAACCTCACGGGTGACAAGAAGCGTTCTACAAATCTACAGATTGATTGCAAGATTGATACATTCAACAATGGACAATGACCCGACAGTCATTACATCAGCTAGGAGTGAAATGTGCTAGATGAGGGAAGGTTAGATTGAATAATTAAAGACCCACATTGTGATATGGAAGTGTGAGTGACCATTTTATCAGAAAAACATTTCTTATAAAGCACAGCTCCTTTACTGGTGGCCTGATTAACGACAAGGATTTTCAACAAATCAGGGGGTCACGTATTTAATGAGGATCACTGTCTCATCTATGACGCCATTAGAAGGAGGAGAATAGTGTTTATAAGATCAAAGATGTCTTCCCATTAATAGTGGCTGAACAGGTATTATGTGAGGACATTGTAATGATCAAAGTCTATGGCAGCCGCTAACTCTACTTTGAGAGTTTCACAAACGGAGAGAGGGGGAGGGAGTTGGCTGACTCAGAGAGGAGATCAGTTTTTTAATAAGCAGGCTTTGATTATATTGGTATGTGAGAAGACAGTCACAGTGGAACAATTTGACTCAATTAGAACGCAAGTTTATACTGTAAATTTAAATAGAATTATGACAACACCTTATTGAGATACACAAATGACTGCATTTAATTGTTTGAACATAGAAAAAGGTCAACATATCAACCTATTCGACAGACAAACGCATGTCAAAATCATCATTTTCAATTAATAAGGGTGTAAGTAAAGTGAAAGGTGCAACATAAATCGGGGTAAGTGCAGACAATGTGGGGGGGAAGGTTGTGTGTTTAAGAACATCCAAAATCAATTTGAAGACCTAACCTGCCACTCGAATGGCAATAACACAAATGCAATAACATGAACAAGAAAAACAGTTATAAAATCACTGTCAGTCTCATGTATTGAACAAAGGGAAAAAAAGTCGTCGACGTTTCGACCCCTAATCGAGCCAGCAATTAGGAAATCTTGGAAGCGGGGTCTTCTTCAGGACCAGTGGGGGGTAGAGAAGATGGACTTACACCTAGGGATAATGAGTAGTGTTAGTACGGTGTGTCTATGGAGTCATTAAATGTCAATCGGTAGAATTGAGATATTATTTACCAACAACAGCAGGGATGACTCATGCTGGACTATTTGTAGATTGGGCCTGGACGGCTCCTAAAACAAAAAGACGGAACAAGAGGAGAATGCACATCTGGATGGGGTCTCAATTAAGGCCTAATGATCAAACCAAAATGGTGTACTACTCACCATTCAATGTTGAAAAACCGGTGCTATTGATGAGGATATTCCTATCGGTATCTGAAGAATCAGATTGGGAAGTGGTTCAAACGTAACCAGAGCTGGGGGGGCAAGAACACGAATTAAAAACCTCAAAACCAGGATTGGTAGTATACCTAAAACATTATGGTATAAACATCATGGGACCCACAAGAAAAAGTTTAAAAACAGAATAACGGCAAATAGTCACCGTGAGGCAACGGGGGTACGGGAACGTTAGAACATAAACAGCGCAGCGGGGTCTTAGGAGTTTAAACAATCTATAATAAGCGAACACCCAGCGTGTTGCAGAATTAACATGTGACCCGCCTGACGGCTCTGAGGGCCCGGAATTCAGTCAATAGATATGTGGCTGGCAAAAGCCCAGATGGCGGCCTTTACATCTAAAACCCAACAAGGGCAATGTATCTCACAGCGTGTTACGGAATTAACGTGTAACCCGCCTGGCGGCTCTAGAAGCCCGGACTACAGTCAAATAATGTGTGGCTAGCCAAAGCTCTTATTGCGGCTTTTACATCTAAAACCCAACAAGGCGAAGTGTCTCGCAACGGGAGATTCGCAAATGGAGAGGTGAGGAGGAGCAACACCCAGTCTCTTAGTGGGTCAAAGGCAAGTGAGCAGCGTGAAGAGAGACAATCTCCAGAAAGAAGAAAAAGCGCGCATGCATCGCGGTCTGACATACCTCCCGGGCAGCGTCAACAGCGTCTGACAGCTAACCCAGGGAGGTGTCACATGACCCTTTAAGTAGCTGACGAAAGCAGGTACGTCAAGGATTAGCGCGTGACGCGCTCATTGGACAAGGGCAGGGGGTGTGTGTGTGTCAGCACAGCTGAACACTCGGAAGAGGCAAAACTGAAAGTGTTTTCACACGGGCGGCAGACAGAGTTCAACACCGCACGAAGGGCACTCAATTGTGCCGATAAAGACTGCTGTCAACCAGCTTACAATCTAAATATCTTGCTTGTAACATTGAGGCATGATATTCACAGTAATGTACGTAAATGCAAAGATATGGATAAAAAACACTTTGTCCGATATACGTCATCGTGAAAACCAATTCATAACCGTGAGAACCAATTCATACAACAACATAAAAATTAGAGAACAGTTTAGCTTCCAGGGTGAAGTATATACAGAGGTAATTGCCTGACTGCAAAAGCAGCTTACATTCTGATGCAGTGTTGGACTGCCCTCAACGGATTAATGGTAAACATCTGAGTAGAGTTTAGCTAGGATTTTAAAAGGGGAATAAAGGCAGTTATGAGCCTAAAATGATGGAAAAAGTGTCAGTAATGTGATATGTGCCATGTAACAGAGATCCATAAACGGTATACATGGACGAGAATGCCCCAAATGTAAAGGCTAGGTGTTATTCAGCAGGGATAATTGTGCATATGTAGCATCAAGTGTAAAGGCTAGGTGTTATTCAGCAGGGATAATTGTGCATATGTAGCGTCAAGTTCGTTAAGGCCATTACGGACAGAGTCCAACCTGTCCATCCATTTGCATTCCCGGGTATTAAGAATTGCTCCCAGGTCGCCTCCCCTGATACCCAAAGTGATGGCCTCAAGAACTAGCCATTTCATCGATTCAGGGGGATGGTTGGATGCTGAAAAATGTTCGACCATGGGGGCCCCCGTGGTGTTGCACCTTATTCTGCTACAATGTTGTAGGATGCGGCACTTGATCCTCTGAGTAGTCTGACCTACGTATATTTTGTTGCAGGGACAGACAATCGCGTAAATGACATTCTTGGTGTTACAGTTTGTCAATGATTTTAGGGGCACCGTGCAATTACTACATTGAAACACTTTAGTTTCAATGGTGAGATTGCATGCTTTACATTGTCCACATTTGACATGGCCCACTGGTGCCGGAAGTTGCCACATTGATTCTATTGTTGGCTTAGGAGGTGTGTCCAGAAAGGACTTTACCACTTGATCACGAACATTTCTGCCCTTCTTAAAGGAGTGCATTGGTGGTTCCGGGAGATGTAGTTCCGATGATACCAGATGCCAGTGTTTGTTTATGATGTGCCGGATTTCGTTGCTCCTGGTGTTGAAGGTGGTAACGCATATTAACCTGTTGAGGTCCTCATCGCGGTTCTTTGGAGTTAGGAGCATATCCCTGTGATTGAACCATGCTCTCTTACGGGCCCTCTTAACCAACCGTCTGGGGTAGCCACGCTCAATTAGTCTAGCAATCAGATCATCAGATTCATTAAAAAAGTCCTCCTTCCGTGTACAATTTCTCCTAATCCTGAGGAACTGGCCAAAAGGCAGATTATCACGTAGGCCTCGTGGATGGTGACTCCCATATCTGAGTAGCGTGTTTCTCTCAGTAGGCTTTCGGTAAAGGGTCGTGTATAAGCACTCATCCGCAGTTTTGATAGAGATATCCAAGAAGTCAATGGTGGACTTGTCTTTGTGAATAGTAAACTGGATATCACCTGTTCTCTCATTAAGCCATTTGAAAAAATTGTTGAGTTCCGAATCACTGCCTGTCCAAATCATGAGGACATCATCGATGTAACGTTTCCAGTACGCAACTTGCCTATTGAATGGATTTATGATGTTGTTCACAAAGGTCTGCTCAAAGTCGTCCATATACAGGATCGCCAGGTCCGGAGCAAAGCTGGCCCCCATCGCGACGCCTTTAGTCTGCATGAAGTACTCATTTTGGAAGAGAAAGAAATTTTGTGTCATCGCTATAGTGAGTAATTGTATTATGAACTCAGATGGGACATATGTAGGTTGTGTTCTTGTGTCCAAATATTTTGACATCACGTCTAGAGCATGTTGTTGTGGGATGCTGGTATATAGTGACACAATATCCAGCGTGACAAGAATCTGGGTATCAGGATTGAAAGACATACCATCAATTAAGTTGATGACCTGCATCGTGTCTCGTACATATGACTAGGCCTGGGCGGTAAATTCCGTTCCGCTCGCGGAATTTGCGGAATTTGCGTAATTTCGCGTTCCGCGGAGAACGCGAAATTGCTAGAAAGTCTGCTTTCCGCGATTTCGCGAAATTTTTGCTTGTTCGCGATCTCAAAATGCGTGTTCGCGAGATATTTCTCCCCGAGCACGCAAACAGCAATTGTGAACAGGAAAAAAGCATCGCGAACAAGCAATTCCGCGTGTTCGCGGAATTTCTGCGTGTTCGCGGAGATTTTTTACCGTTTCGCGGAGATTTGCGTAATGCAATTCCGCAAATTCCGCCCACCCCTACATATGACCCGGTTTGCTCAGCCAAAGGTTTTAGGAAGAAATCCACGTATTTACACAAGGGTTCAAGGATTGACCCACATCCGGAGACTATAGGGCGCCCAGGTGGTCGTTGTTGATTCTTATGGACTTTAGGTAGGGTGTAAATCGTTGGAATGCGTGGATGAGTCTGATTCAGGTAGGCAAATTCCAAATTTGAGAGGAAACCTTGAGCAAGGCCATCCTGAGTTGTTCGCAAAATCATGCTACTGATTTTCTTGGAGGGATTGTGATTTAATCTGGTGTAACTAACACCATCATTCAGTTGGGAGTAAATCTCGGCCTTATAGTCCTCCACATTCTGAAGCACGATGGCACCACCCTTGTCAGCAGGTTTGATGACTATTGAGCGATTGTTTTTGAGGTTCTCAAGGGCTTTCCTTTCACCACTGGTAACGTTGTGTGTTACATATTTCTTAATGGAACACATGTTGAGGGCCTCCTTGAGCACAGTGCTCTCATAGGTTAACAGCCGATGTGAAACCATTTGTGAGGTTGGAGTAAAAGAGGATGGAGTCCGGAGTCCAGTATAGGATGTCGTAGAGTGAATTGGGGACTGACGGAAAAAATAGCGTAACCTCATCTTACGAAAGAAACGGTGTAATTCAGTTTGCAAATTAAATTTGTTAGGATATGTGGTGGGGACGTACGATAATCCTTTACTGAGAACCTTATGTTCATCATTGGTCAATACATGATTGGACAAATTCATGATAGGGTCCTTGATGGTGGTCACCAGCGATAGACCCGGCGTCTCGTTTGAATTTCCCCGTGCTGTTCCTGGGGGAAATGCACTTGCTTCTGGGCAGGGGTCATACCCTGTGGTTGGCCTCGACCCCATCCTTGTTGAAGGTGGCCGCGTCCCCGGCCTCTGTTCCAGTTCCAATTCGTATTCCTTCCTCTTGGTGGTCGCCATTGTCTGTCCTCTAAAAAAGAAGGTCCAGATGGTGGATAATATGCAGTGTCCTGGTCTTGGTAGTTGAGACTGATCCCTGCTTGTTCGCTGTCGCTACCAGTGGATCCTGTTGAGTCGGAGAAAGTTGTGAATCTCCGGGTACCTCTGAAACCACCCCTTCCTCTATTGAAAAAACGACCCTGCTGATCCTGTTTGTAATAGTCGTCGTGTAAATATGGGTAGGTCAACTTCTTGTCATAGACACGTACGTCTTTGGAGAGTTTGTCAAGCTTCTTCGCTTGAGTATTAATGTCGAATTCTTTGATTGTTTTCTCAAGACGCTCCAAGGCTTCTTTGGCGTTCGTCAAAGCGCTGTCAGTGGAGATATCGCGTTTGAGATCTGCGATTTCTTTCACAAGTTTCTCGACCTGTTCAAGGGCTGTTTCTACCCCAAGCACCATCCAGTGCCGTGAACAGTTGTTGGCAACAAAACTGAAGCCCTCCTTGAACTTGGGTAGGTCCACAAAGATCGCAGGCTCGTTCTTGACTTGTAATCCTACCGGGATGATATTAGCCTGTAGGTATTTGGTCAGGACGTGTCCGTGTAATCTTGTACGGATTAGCTTTTTCTCCAGTCTTTCCAGTTTGTGTATCTTTTCGTTGAGAGACACATCTATGTTGGGAGTATTGGAGGTTATGAAAAGATTAGTGGGGTCCTGAATGAGATTGGCGATGTACTCCTCAGTATATGATAAAGTTTCATTTGCCGTCATAATGTGAAAATGCAAATTAAATAGGCTAAAAGCAAATACCCTCGCAGGAAGAACCTGCACTAGGATGAGTTATGTATCAATGGGGTGACCCGATAGACCACTGGACTCGGGTGTATATATTGGTATGTGAGAAGACAGTCACAGTGGAACAATTTGACTCAATTAGAACGCAAGTTTATACTGTAAATTTAAATAGAATTATGACAACATTTGATTATAGGCATGTCTTAAAGATGCCAATTTTCTCCTAACTGTTGAAGAAACCAAAAATTACAAAAGGTAGCATTAACCCTCTGTGCCTGCTACATCCTTGAGCGATAAGGGCCATAGGGTTTATATTTAACTGCCATTCCCTCCTACTAATTAGATGGAGAAAGGAAGCCATGCTAGTTCAAAGGTCAAGGAAGCAACAAACAATCTGCTTAAGACAGTTTTGAGTGGGTAATGCAAGCAAAGTGTGGGTTGCCCAGAATCATAAAAAACTCAATAGATTGGTGGCCAAACTGCAGGCGGATATGTACTCCTTTTTGAACCCTCACTGTTCAAGCCATTGTTGGGCCTCCCTGTACTTTTTCATACTGCTTTAAGATGCAATAAATATTATTACATTACATCACATGGAATATTAGGACTGATGCATGGGCAAGGATTCCAGCTACTGGTCATTCCACTGCCAGGTTACTGTACGAAGGATCTCATCTGTAGGGCTTCCCCGTTGAAGTTTTTTCATCTGGCTCCTTAGTCTTCAAACTATTCCAGCCCATGCCCCCTTGAATGCCATCACAGCCTGTCTACAGAGGTGAAGATACGGGCATCTTGTGGGGCTGGTCCCTGGTGTTCTGATTCTGAACCCATTCAGATTCCGTTGATGGTTTGCTTCCAGGAATGTAGAGGAGGTCTCTTCTAATCCACCGCTGGTTTCCGCTAAGGATTCTTGGCCGCCATCTTCCAGGTTGTAGAGTCTGTCGCATATCCTTCTAATCTTGGCTTTGGATAGGTAGAGGTGGACACTCACTCAAGGTAAACCTCTCATGTAATACAGCAATTTTGGAAGGTCTCAGACAGGGCGCCTCAGAAGGAAACTTCTGTCCAGATTTACTATCTCGTAGCACTGATGCTCACCTCCTGCTGAGTCATACTCACAATCCAAAAGGGCACAAATAGTAGTGCATCTAATCGTTCACACACAAAGGCTATTTTGCACTGATAGTAGATATGAGCACAGCACCAAATCCAAGTGCATCGTTTTGGGTAGTGTCACAACCTTGAGAATCCAGGTAAAGTTGGTGCATCAGGATGGCAATAACAGGAACACTCCTAGGATTCTATGCAAAGCCGGATCCACTAAAATAGCATGACCTGGCTCTGCGTGCAATTCTAGCGCCAAGTGAAACCAGGCGCAAACAACGGACAACCCACACATTGTGTGATATTTCTACCCCTAACAAGTCATTTCCACGAAATGACACATTTCACAGGATTTACCTTTGGGCAGGTGTCATCGCGTAGAATGTTGCGTTGGAGGCGTGCCTTGAGCACAGATCTCATTAAGCATTGCCTTCTCACCTTTATACTGCGGCACAGCGCTTTAGCATTGCACTAACATGACACTTTTAGCGTAGGTGTGAATGACTATGTCATTGGCACACAACTCTTGATAAATGAACCCTGCGCAATTCCCTCCAGTTTGCACTTTTTATTATCATGCCATGCTGCCTGGTTATTTAGTAAATCTGGGCCTTGGTCTTTGCTAAGGTGATGAACAGAGCTTGTCCAGTCACCTTATACTTTACAATGAAATTGATGTGTATGTCAACATCCATTCATACTCGTGTGAAAAGTGGAAAGAAAGAAGTGCAGGCACTCACTATTCCAGATTACCTGTTTGCTGCTCAGAAGTGCTGGTACTCCTGCATTAAATGTATTGCACCAAAGTGGAGAAGTGCTGGCACTCTTTCTACCACATTGAAAAAATGCAGGTAGTCACTATCCCAGAGTACCTGTTTGCTGCTGAGAAGTGCAGGTACTTCTCCACTAAATGTACTGCACCAAAGTGTGCTGGTACTCTTCCTTCCAAATTAACACATGATAGGTACTCACTAGCCCAGAGTACATGTTTGCTGCTGAGAAGTGCTGGTAGTCCTCCATTAAATGCAGTGCACCAAAGTGGAGAAGTGCTGGTACTCTTCCTTCCAAATTTAAGAGGCGCAGGTACTCACTATCCCAGAGTACCTGTTTGCTGCTGAGAAGTGCTGGTACTCCTTCATTAAATGTACTGCACCCAAGTGTGCTGGTACTCTTCCTTCCAAATTAATGCATGATAGGTACTCACTATCTCAGAGTACCTATGTATTGCTAAGAAGTGCTGTTACTCCTCCATTAAATGTATTGCGACAAAGTGGCGAAGTGTTGGTACTCTTCCTTCTAAATTAACGAATGGCAGGTACTCACTATCCCAGAGCACCTATTTGCTGCTAAGAAGTGCTCGTACTCCTACATTAAATGTATTCAACAGGGTGGAGAAGTGCTGGCACCCTTTCTTCCAAATTAAAGAAGGGCAGGAACTCACTATCCCAGAGTACCTGTTTGCTGCTGAGAAGCGGTGGTACTCTTCCGTTAAATGTATTGCACCAATGTGGAGAAGTGCTGGTACTCTTTCTTCCAACTAAAGAAGGGCAGGGACTCACTATCTCAGAGTACCTGTTTGCTGCTGAGAAGTGCCAATACTCTTCCATTAAATGTATTGCACCAATGTGGAGAAGTGCTGGTACTCTTCCTTCCAAATTAAAGAAGGGCAGGCACTCACTATTCCAGAGTACCTGTTTGCTGCTGATAAGCGCTGGTACTCCTCCATTAAATGTATTGCACCAATGTGGAGAAGTGCTGGTACTCTTCCTTCCAAATTAAAGAAGGCCAGGCCCTCACTATCCCAGAGTACCTGTTTGCTGCTGAGAAGCGCTGGTACTCTTCCATTAAATGTATTGCACCAATGTGGAGAAGTGCTGGTACTCTTCCTTCCAAATTAAAGAAGGGCAGGCACTCACTATCCCAGAGTACCTGTTTGCTGCTGAGAAGTGCTGATACTCCTCATTAAATGTACTGCACCAAAGTGTGGTGGTATTCTTCCTTACAAATTAAATAATGGCAGGTGCTCACTATGCCAGAGCACCTGTTTGCTGCTGAGAAGTGCTGGTACTCTTCCATTAAGTGTACTGCACCCAAGTAGAGAAGTGCTGGTACTCTTCTTTCCGAGTTAAAAAGGGTGGGTACTCAGTAACTGTCCTTTTAAAAGACTGCCTCACACATATCTCAAGGGAGACACCAGTACTGACCTATGGTGCCTGGAGGCCTAATTCCCAGTGTCAGGTGCTTGGCCTCGAATGATGCTGTCTTTTACCTTAATTACACACCGCATTAGCACCTTCTTGTGCACACATTAAAACATTACAAAAATGGAAATAAGCAGCATAAGCTATGAGCGTCTTCAGTTACTGTCATCAAGCAAGACCAATTATCTCAGACACTCAGCTAATCCTGAAACTTAATAACACCCACACAGAGCAGCAGGGCCAGGGAATGTCTCTTACATAACCATATGTACCAATGAATCCCTAATGAGGGTCCTGCTACAATCTCCTGCTTCAAACTATCACCAACATGCAGTAAACATGTGTCTGCGACAGTGACAGATTCATCAGCCATGGCTGAAAAATAATTGCATCCAATATGTATTCCTTGATATGATTTGTGCAGAACAGATATGTCGAAAACATGAAATAGTAAACGCATTGGATTTCATAAGAAAGCTAAAAATGTCATATAAAGACGTAAAAGCAGTATGTAGCATCGGAAAAAGTGGTCATAGATTGGAATAAAATGAATTAATTTAACTTTTGAAATGTACGTAGCTGGTAGGGGACATAGCATGAATTGGTGAAATCTGATTCGGCGAATTATTTAATCAGACTCAAGGGGCCACGTTCTCGTTCCGAAATCCCTTGATTTTGGTGCAATAATGCCGCAACCATTAACTACCAATAATACGGGGTGCCCAGTCCTGCTTCTGAATTTTTACGTTCAGAATCCGGAATAACATGTGACGTCAGAGTTTTTCGGATCCGTATTGTAAATATTCACTCTTTATGAGCAGTTTTTCAGTATTTAATTTGCAGTAGAAGTATCACACCTGGTAAAAGCTGATACCGTGGGGTGCGGTATTGATTAAGGGCCTCATGTAGGTAGCTAAATACCGGTCGGTAACGGCCGAAATTCGGTAAATATCCCGTTACCGACCGGTATTTAGCTATTTGAGATGTAGGAGGCATATTTCAGGATTCGGTAAATTACCGAATTGGTAAAATACCGATTCGGTAAATACCGAATCCTGAAATCATATGTAGGGAGCACTCTAAAGAGTGAAAATTAGTATTAAAAATTCGTTATTTACCACCAAATACAGGTTGGTGATAAATAACGAATACCTTGCAAAAAGTAATATTTTGCAGATTTAAGAGTGCCATGTGGCAGACATACATGCCCTTAGGGCATGTATGTGCGGCACATGTGCACACATGCAAGATTCAGGGGTGCAACAGGGTGTCAACCCTGCCACCCTTGAATATGCTCCCCCCATTACCGAATCGGTATTTACCGAATCGGTATTTACCAAATCGGTAATGAGGCATACCTTCCCATTGATTCCTATGGGCCTCCATACCGATTCATAATTACCGAATTTTTCCGATTCGGTAAAATGTACCGAATTATTACCTACATCACATTTACCGATTCATAAATACCGAATCGGTAAAATTCGGTATTTATGAATCGGTAAATGTGATGCTACCTACATATGGCCCTAAGTGCGGTATAAGTGCGGCATTCCAAGTGCCGCACCTCAGAATGCTGGAGAGCTCATCACTCCTGCATGTTTTATCTTGCATTCCTAGATGCAAAACTCAGTATTAGGCCTGGGTGAATTATGATTAAGCCAGAGTAATTTTGGGAAATCCGCGCTGCTCTTTGAAGTGTAATTACTGATAATTACGAGATTACTGCTCTTTGCCTAACTAAGAGTAATCTGGAGAGAAAATCCTTCAGCAAGAACACATTTAGCGAAAGCGAACAGCCGCTCACACACTCTATTCACGTTCTACTGCATTTAGTGCTGTTTCTTAGAGCAAACTGCATCCTTACTTCCAATTTGGGCATGAGTGGCCATTTGTACGCCAAGAAATAGCGCTAAATGCAGATTACATCTTTTTGCTTAATTCCGTGTAATCTTGTGAATTACCTGGGTAATTCCACATGATTGATCTACAAGGATTTACGTGAGTTAGGCCCACCCCTATTCATAATGATACACTGATAGGTTTATTTATTGGCAAATAGTATGATATATTCCAAATATGCAACAAAGCATCACAAAGCGGAACCCGTTTGTGTCAATCACGCTCAGTAAATGAGAGACAGCTGTGTTATCCCTCGAACTATAGGGCAAAGATTAAGAACACATCAAAATCTAAAGTAGGTAGATCTGGGAATTACTTTTCAGTAATCGTAAACATTTAAAACGTGCTACTAGAACGTAGTGTAAGGATGCAAGATACATCCACCCCCCTCTATGGTCCATGGTCTTCCAGAATGCAAAAGTAATGTGGTGTGTTGAAGGTAGTGCGGTGGTCCCTACATGATAAAGAACTTGTGTGTACTACTAGCCTGAACATCACTATGACCTATAGAAATAAATATATAGTACTGTGCTAAACTACAGTATCAGATTAAACCCTGTGGAGGCCCCTAGGCATTCGAAATTTCTCCCCTCCCCCTCACAAATGATCTCCTAATACCCAATGCACCGGATTTTCTTTTACAAACTGACACCTGCCAGACGATGAGCTTTTAAGAGACAAACTGTTATGTGAATCTGATGTCTCTGGTTTATGTACTTTAAGTTGTTAATGGGTACAGTACATTAATACAGTATTTTCTCTGTAGAGTCTCTAATGTAAAGTTTTCGTTTCCTTGAGTTGGTTCATTTTTTTTCTCTCTTTTGGAAACAATATTTAAGAAAGCTGATTGCAATTTTCTTTCAAGATCAAATCAATATTATTTTGATCCGTTGTCGCGGGCCCCTAAAAGGAGTGGGGCCCATAGGCCGGGGCTTACTTTGCCTATTCGGTAATCCAGAACTGCTAAGCTATGCCCCTATGTGTTGCTTTTTAATGAGCAAGCTCAGACTTCTCACTATATTTGTCCGTGGCCCGTAAATTAAGATGGTCCTGGTATTGTTATTGTCAAGTCCATCGGAATTATGAGGTCTGCGGAAACACTGCAGACCTGTCTCTTTCCCACGGAGCTTGTGGCTGTTGGACCCAGCAGGAAGGAATAGGGAATTTTGGGATGAACCATTACCGGAATTTCCGGTTAACCTAGTTGTTGCCCATTTCTGAGTGAAACCTCACTGTTCCATTGAGAATACCCTCTAGCTCAATATTTCTGGAGTTAAAGGGACCCAGGTAATTCCGGGGTGCAGAGTTACTGCGTGCTGGTGTGGGGCGTCGCAATTAGGCCTCTTGCAGCAAATGTTTGGACTGGCGCCACATGGGTATTATTGGCCTGCATCAAGCACCTTGTGTACAAAATACACTTAAAAAAAAATATATAAATCCTTTTCTAATGATCATTTGACCAAGGGCATAACAATGACAATGGGGCTGATTTAGAGCTTGGCAGAGAGGGTACTCCATTGCAGAATGCTGATTGCTTTTTAGGTCTCGGCTAGTGAAGGCTGCGCTTGGCGAGATTTAAAGTTTTCTAGTATGGGGCTTGAACCCGTCCCTCTTCTCCATTGGCTGGCTTCCTAAACGGAGGCCAGCCATTGGAGGAGAGGGGCGTCTGTCCATTTAAGCCCCGTCTTTTTCGGATTCGGGGGCTTGTTTTTTAGTTTCTTTCTCTCCTCTGGAATGTAAACATTCCAGCCAATGGAAAGAGGAGAGAAAGAAAAACACGCCCCCGAATCCGAAAATGACGCTGCGTTTCTCCGAGGCATTTCTGCTTGACCTCGGAGAAACATGGTGGTGTTCATGGCAATTCCCTCAACGACTGGCAGCTGGGCTCGCTCGCCGTGGCAGCACCATCTTGACGACCTACACTCTAGTTCCCATCAACTTTCCGGTGACGTACTTCCCTTGACCCTGAGATGCACGCAACCCGAGGATCTTGAATGGAAGCTGCCTTTCCACCAGCCATCGCTAAAATGGAGACTCCAAGCCCACTGGCAGCGCTGCCTCCCGAGGACGAGCTTGATGAGAACGATGACGAGGTTGGGAATGCTGTCCACTGGAGTGTGGGTCCGTCTTCAATAACACATCGCACACGTTTCCATACATGCCAACATTTCAGAAGAGCAAAGTGGCAGATTGTTTAGAAAAAATCGGGAGAATCGGGGCGTGAATCGGGTAACTGTCATGTATGGGCTTTGGAAGTGTGCTGCAGTCAGGCTGAAGGAGAGAGGGACGTTCCCTCGGGCGCACGTAGGCCTGCAGGGGTAGCAGCGGCGGTAACGGCGGCAGCGGTGACAGGTTCCGATCCGACCGCCACCGGCGACCCCTCCTCCCCACTTTTTCTTAAGCTTAAGCTTTTTCCTCCGCTCCACACCGCCCCCTTTCCGCCGGCCACCCCCCAGTGGGGGCAACAGCTCAGCACCGCCCGGCATGGGGAGCACGGCGACTCCGAGCCCTCTTGAACCTGTGCTGTGTCCGCACTACTCACGAGAGGTCCTCCCATCCTGGCCGCTAACCTCCGAACACGGGGCAGATAGGACTTGGGGATAGAGTGGAGCGTTGATCAGTCCTGTCACACCACCAGCACAGGCTCCAGGGACGTATGCTGCCCAGACTGTGTCCCCTTCGGATGACCTTTTCCTGTTACGATCGGGTTTACTATTGAGGGGAGAGCCCCCGGGATTAAAGTGGGGGGATTATGACGCGACACCGCTTTCTATTGGGGGTCAATGATGTCACGACTTGACAGTACGAGAGGAAGGAGGACATCAAGTATTCTTTGTTAATACTCCGTGCCTCTTAATAGATCGTCTCCCCGCTCATTCGGGCTGTATCAAGACTCTCCCCGGAGACGGGAGGGGGTTCGGGGGTGGGACAGTTTAAAGATGGCACCACCTGCCCTTATATGTTTTAACGCTGTCGTCGCCTGGCTTTGCCGGTTAGAAATTGAAAAACTGGAACGGCCCTGGCAGATCTCAGATATCTGGTCACAGTATAATTTCTCAGGAATTAATCCACTGACTAAAAAAATGAAAACGTTATTTGCCTGTAACTGCAGTTCTCTCTGTGTGTGTAGGTGGCTCTGTGTGGGTGGCTCTATTTGTGTGTCGGTTGCTCTATGTGAATAGCTTTGTGTGTGTGGCTCTGTGTGTGGGTGCAGATGCAATAGGTCTCGCATTTGAGAGAGATTAAGCTATTGACATTGTAAATAACAATGCCATTTCTTTAAATGTTTTAAAAACAAAAACATAAACAAAAATAATGTCATGAGCAATGCCAATAGCTCTAACTTTAACAATGCAGAGACCATTGCATTGTAAATGCTTGTTATGTTACGAGCTGAGACAAGGGAATATTGAAACACGGCTCTGTGGGCATTGCGAGAGAGGAAGAGCGGGAGGGACCTTGTGTTTACCTGAGCTGCCCTCAGACCCTGATATTCACTCAGAGTGGACCTAAGTAACTGGAAGGGACAAGAAAGATCCAGCCAGCCCTAAAGGAGTGGGCTGCCATCTTTATGCCACTTCTCCAGTCAGAAGTCAGCAGAGGAATTTCCATCACTTGGTGTATATTGTGTGCAGTGGCTTTCCCTCGAACACATTTCAGGTTGCTGTCAGACTGTAAGATCACTGTATTAGCTATCCTGACCGAGACATAGGCACTCAAGAGGGGCAGACCCAGAGGGATGGTTTGTTGGAGGCAAAGGCCATCACCCATCTTCTCCATAGCCTTACCCCTTAGGTGATGCAGTTGCATTTGAAGTGAAAACTGTATAAATCTGTTTGAATTTTTTTACTTCTGAAAAGGGATAAAAGACTGTTGCTGTCCATAGAGGATAGTTTCAGGAGGGAAGCTTGGCAGAGTTAAGACTGCCACAAACTGTTTGAATTTGTTTTCTTATTTCCAGCTCCTCAGGGATTGCCCTTGCATCCGACTAGATTCTACCTGCTTGAAGGGGCGAAGGTTGGCACACCTATGCGATTCTGCCCGCTGTAGTGGGGGTGAATCTGTCATCGGCCTGAAGCTGGCCCACACTGATGAGGTCCAACTAGGCCGAAACCACTCTAGCATTGCTTGTGCTCCCCTCTAGGGGGAACCTGTACTGGCAGATTAAGCAGGACTCTTCCTATTGGGGTTCAACCAAGTCCGATTTGTATGGTCTGGCTAGCATCTGTCTGGAGTGGCACCGTGGGCAAAAAACGATAAACTGAAATGCAGCCTCAAACCTTCCAGTGTCTGAAATGAGTTCAAGCTTTCCAATCATCAAGTTTTTGCTTTTTTAATTGATAAATCATTTTCCTCTGTGGCCTTGATATCTGCAGGACCACTGCAGGTGCTGCATATCACATGCTTGTTTACGTCACCTGCAGATAAGTTCTCTGGACAGGAGGTGACTCTGTAATTTGAGTTTGTGATGTTACTGCCAGCCAAAATAAATCACTGCCTGGGGACCGCCCCAGAAGAGGCTTTTATGTCACACCAGCTCTCTTTCAGGTTCTTCTATTACTGCTTTGTAGGATGCATGGCTTCTAGAAGGGAGTACCCTTTCTTTATGGAGGTCAAGGATTGACCCCTGTGCTCAGCCCCTGATAGAGCAGTAACTGTACTATACATTCCAATGCTTTTGTTACCTCCAAAGATCTGCGGTTACAATGTTGTTATGTTATGTTACGTGTATTTGTGAAGTGCACTATCACCCGCGAGGGTGTCCTGGCCCTTGCAATTGGTAGTTTCTATCATAATAGAGAGATACTGCAGTCAGTTTGCATAGACAGCTCTCTCAGTGTTACCCAAAGGAATGGACATGTGACTTATATATTAACAGTGGTAACTAGAAAGCAGTAGGGTCTGATGTTCTGTAGCCCAGGAAGGGTCAGCTCTGTGGGAGGACAAGCTACAACTTGTGCAAAAAATACTCCTACCACCTTTCAAGAGCTTAGTTTCAGCTTTTAGCTTATAGGAGTGCAATACCACGCGACCACCTGCTAAACATGGCCACCTGGTACCACACTTAATAGAAATTAAAATTTAATTACAAGATACTTCAGTCCACCACTAGATGTCACTAGCTCTAAGAGGACAATAATAAAAACAAGCATTTGCAATGCATTAGGTCTCACATTTATTTAGAGTTTGAGCTTTTGGCGTTGTAATAGGAATGTGTTTTACGTTTGTGAGAGAGAGCGTGAGTGCAAAAGTGATGGAAAGAGAGAGCGAGATGGTATATAGATAGCTGGAGTTAACTGAGTATATAAGCGAGAGGTAAAGTAAAGAGAGAGAGAATGAGATAGCGAATGAAAGAGAGTTAGGGAAAGGTAGAGTTACCTGCTGGCGGCAGGGGCCATTTGTAAAAAGCATTGTGAGGGTGAAGCTGCTCCCAACGCTACTGATTATATTCTGGCGTCACCCTGCGGTGTCATACTTTACAAATATACTATTGCAATGCAAAACAAAATGCTGCATGGCGTATGTTGACATGTACCTACAAAGTCACAAGTGAGTCACAAATGTAAAGAGTCAATACAGCATGATTTTTGTCAGTAGTTCAATGTGACTAAGCTGTGGAGCATGGGTGGGCTAACTGACTATATATTTGTATATACACGTATACTAGAATATGCATAAATCATGTCACACATAAATAAAACACAAATACTTGCATTCAGTAAGATGCGTTATGGATAATGTACCTGTTGTGCCTCAAACAACAGAAGGAATTTATTTAAGGACAATTTTGACTCTGAATAATTAAGTCATTGCAAACAGCTTCTACATTTTACAACCAACCGTGGTGAGAATCAAGAAATGGGCCTGTTGGAATAAAGAGGATACCTTCCACTATTGAATGAACTGGGGGGAGCGTACCAGGCATGAAGCAGCAAGTGAAAATCTCAACAACTGTTACGTTGGGTGGGTAAATGGGAGAGCCTGATTCCGGCTAATGTTTTCCGGAGATATTGCAGACTTTACCTCTGCGCTGTGATGCTCCTGAGTGCTCCAAGTGGGTTTGTTGAACCAGTTGCACTGTGCACATGCTCTTCTGCAAGTTTCTTCTCTCTACTGACGGCAGGGACATGTTATGGAGGTGGCCGAGATGTGGCTGCGGCTGTGGTACATGTAGCCAGTTGCTATGCTGTTTCGTCTGAGGATCTCATACACGGTATGATATTTACAATGAGCTCCAGGGGCAACTGATTGGTAGAGGCGGAGGAGAAGAAGAACAATTAAACATCGGTGGGAAAGCTAATTAATTAACATGAAAAATATTTAATCTAATAGTTGAATGTGCAATGGTGGAAATAAAACGGAATGCAGAAGAGACACTCGTTTGTGCTGATTTACAATAGCCAGTCTTTGCTATACGTGTAGAAAAGCTATGAAACAATTTTCCTTTAACTAGTAGCAAACCTAATATTGCTGAGATGTGCACAAGGCAAATTAGAGGCTTGACCTTAAATTGACATACACAGAAATGTTATCATAACTGCAGAATGTTCCGGTTTAACAAACTTCTATTCATTAAATGTCATGAACTTCCTATTTTCTCATGTTTTATATAACGTTTGAATAGAATAATTTGTGCACTTTAAACAATAATGCTTGATTCGCAGTAAAAGGAATGCATTACCTAACAGTGATTCGCTTTTTGCTTAATATTTCATTGTTCTCACAGTGAAACAAATTGAGATCTGTTTTTTTAAGTCTAAATGTTTCCAGGATAAACTACACAGAATATGACTGTAGCTAACCTTGTGATAAAGTGTCCAAGCTGCAAAGATTTTCTTGGGAAAGGAGCTGAACCCGCTGACCGAAGAATGCTGCCATCCTATTGGTCCATGAAGGAAGATGCTGGGTGCAAAGTTTTCAACATGTTTTCCTGACTTTTATATGAGTTTGTGTTCCTAGCTAGACGATATAAACACTTTACACTTTTCCCTTTTCCCTTGTCGGACCCCTGACGGTTGTGGCTACTGCTACTACTGTTCTCCTTTTGCTCCACTTTGCTATTTGATTTTCAACAGACTGCTACTGCAACTGTATGATCATTTACTTGGCCTATGTACTACTATTTATGGGAAGTTCAGTTGATCTAATTTGACTTTGAAGCTTTATGCCTTACTGATCTCACTCTCATTTGAACCAGAACTTTTCATGGGTTTTACAAATCTAAAATTCAGATCCTGATCTTAGAATGAGGAATTATTCCTTTAGGGAACGCGCTTAATGCACTATGTATTTGATGCTATGTTCTATCCATTGTTTTGATGAGATTTATGTAAATGTGTCTGATTTATGGACTAATCGAAATGAAAATGACAAAAGGAAAATAATTTCCTAATCTCCTAATGAGAATAAAGGTTTTAGAAAACTATCCCAACTCTCATCATTGACTGAAATTAAAATCGTTGATGCTAATTAAATTTGAGATGTAGAATTTCCTCCCTAATACAGCATTCCAAGATCCATCAGATGGACGAAGAAGAGCTTAGCACGGAAAATGGGGTTAAACCCTATAGATGATGGAAATTTGTGATAGTACTAAACAAATAATTTAAAAAGATTAGGGCCCAGTCCAGTCCGTCTATTATTGGTGCGCCAAATGCCGCGGCTGGTGGTCTTGAATCCACTACCAGACACTCTCTGCCCCTTTTTCTTGCTCCTGCTTTCTGTTTGTGATGGTTTTGCCATCTTTTTCTTCCACCGTGTTTCCAATCTGTTTGTTTTTCTCTCTCTTGCACTCAGGCAATATCTCATATGGAAAAATAAGTGCCGTTCCCAGGAATAAGTGCCCCCCACCTGCAACCACTGCCTCAAATCAAGGGCTGAAGGGAGCCCAGCTGGACACTACGGCGTATAGCCACCACGCTCAACAGCCCATCAGGGTAAACAACAATACACTCTTCATGAGGCTTCACAGGATGGCCAATGGACAGCAAGATTTGAGAACATTCTAGTTTGCCAAGCATGTTTTTGCAGCCCTCTGTGTATGTCAGGTGAGTAGGGTAAGATGTGTTCTGTATGCATGCGATTCCAGTAACAAGGAACACTCATTTAATCCATTGGACAAACATGGGGGCATATCAGCAAGGGCCGGCGATAATTATCGCTCAGCGCTCTTAGCGTGAGGATAATTATCGTCGGCCAACTCTGAATTTTATCGCAGAGATAGCGTGCTATTAGCCACGCTTATCTCCAAAGCGATAAAATTCAGAGCGCAAGCTGCCAATTGTTAGATTATCGCTGTAAATACAGCGATACTCCCACAAGGTTTGGAGATAGCTTGCTGATAGGGATAGACATACTTAGCCATGATATCCACCTTACATAGGATATCATGGCTAAGTCAGAAAAATACCAGACGTAAAAAAGCAGCGTTAACCCCGGTTAGCGCTGCTTTTTTAAAATCTCGAACAGGGTTAGCGATATCCTTGATAATAGGAGAAATGTCGCTCAGCGACATTTCTCCTATTATTTTACTCTGTTACGCCCCCTCATTAGAGATACAAGGGGAAGCATTGAGTAAAAGGGCGCTAACATGCGAATTTGTGTGTTAGCACCCTGTTGCTGATAGGGCGCTAGTTTTATCTCTGCTTTTTTGGCTTTTAAAGCCAAAAAAGCAGAGATAAAGCCCTTGTTGATATGCCCCTCAGTTGTCTGTTAGAACTTAATCTCAGGTTTGAATTGCTGCCCAACTCAGTGGTGTCCTTGTTAGTAAGCAGCCTTTGAAAAGTGAATGGTTGAGTTAAAACCTACAAATATTCAAAGTTATGCCAGGCAGGAAGATGCATCTTTTTGAAAGGCACATTACCCACTAAGTTATTTTGCCAGGTTTGCAACTTGTAAACTTAAGGCTATTCATGGATCTCTGATACATGCATGTTACCTACTGAGTTATCTTACTAGGAATTGATTATTTGACCACCTGCACGTGACATGCAGTGCTCTAAAGAAGTTACATTAACCCTCTAATATCTTTCCAAACGAATTTGATTCTAGATCAGTCAAAAATATATAGATCTCTGCAGCATGTGCACTAACTACCAGAGCTATTTTATTACTGCTATACACTGAGATGTGCTGGACAGACACAGAATTCTGAAGCAGGTGCCAACATTGTAAGCGAACTTAAAAAATGATTTTGTTTGTGACCAATAAGTAAGCCAGACCACTGAATTATGCGATTCTGAGGCCGCAGCGTTTTTCTAATAATTTTGGATTTGTGCGTTTGCCACATAATGCATCATCTGCTGTGTACTTTTCAGATTTTAGCAACAAAAAAACTGTTGTTTCTACCTCAAATGGATCAAAAGTTACTAAAATTGTGATGCCGCTTGTTGCTGTGCAGAGGAAGGCACTTTGAAAAAGGTTCACTGTTCACCTTTTAGCTGCATATTGCCGTATTGGGTGTTAAACTAGTAGAAATAAAGTGAAACCTTCGTCCAGACACCCGGCAGATCTGTGAATTTAGGCTGCCTTTTCATATATGCTCTTTTGCTCATTAC
The DNA here is from genome assembly GCF_964204655.1 of Triturus cristatus. Taxonomy (NCBI): domain Eukaryota; kingdom Metazoa; phylum Chordata; class Amphibia; order Caudata; family Salamandridae; genus Triturus; species Triturus cristatus. The sequence continues at coordinate 1,042,282,596 of NC_140593.1, read as the reverse complement.
TCATCTTTTGTTCTCAACACCCTGCTAAATAGCACTCGTTGTTTGTTGCAGGAAGGATGAAAGGCGGAGTTGTCCCTGCAGCTCGCACAGAGATCACAGCAGCAGGCATTTAGCACAACAAGCTCTCTTTCAGAATGTAATATGGTCTATTTGTTCAAATGCTTCAGATATTTATGGTTTAAACCCTGTATGCACATATATATGTCATGTTGCCTAATTCAAATATTTACGGGTATATGTCGCCATACACACATAGGCACTTACACATATGAAATGTTTGACTTTATACAGCACTGGTGAAGACAGATGTCTACATCCGACCTTAAGGTTAAACAGGAATGCATTATATAGGAACTCAGTTAACAGACCCCAAAAAGATATATACACACACGCACACACGCACACACACACGCGCATTATTACCTACAAACGCCCTGTTCACTAGAAGGCAGAGTAGCGCCACATTTATATTTCAGAGCCATAGTGGAGCATGAATTATGGATAGCATTTCACTGCTGAGCCAAAGTGCTGAAAGTTCCAAATGAGCAGTGACGTGTGTGTGATATTACACTTTCGCCTCGTATATTTTCTACGGCTGATCACGGTAAGCAGTAACTTATTTTGATTTTATCCAGAGGGGGGGTTGGAGGATTACAGAGTGCTTCACACCCCATATGACTGCCTCAGAGTGCTTGACTACGTTCAGAATGTGCATATCTTTTTCCTAGAGTAACCACAAAACATAATTGATATAAAAAACAATCCTCCTTTCATCCTTTGCCCCATCCCTCCTCTCTCTGACTCATCCCAATCCTTTCTACTATGAATCCCAAACATCTTTCTCAAACTTTCCCCTTCTTTTTAGGTCTAGCCTGAGCGAGCGCATGCGCTGCATGGCGAACTTTCAGTAAGTGGGCATAGAAAAATCCGACCACATGCTTTTTGTGTGGCCTAGAGCGTGCGGTCAAGCGCACAGTTACGCGCACAGGCGCCATCTGGCTTTCCTCTGTCTTCCTAATTAAGTGCATCGCTCGAGGGCCCCCTTACTGCGTGCGCACATCGTACATCAGCATTAGTTAATCACTCCTTCACGGCTTTTATTTTGCGTGTGCTTTACAGGGCGCGCATATGGCAAATTAGCATTATTCTCTCCTGCACGGCTTTTATTTTGCGTGTGCTTTAAAATATTATTATTATCTATCTATCTATTGTGACACAATCTATGTTACATGGATGTTTTTAAAACGAAAGCATTTGTTATTCCCTCGTGCACTGTTTTTTTCAGAAACAAGCAGCTGATACAGGGCAAGGCGACATAAGCAGAGGCATTTAGCAATCTATTAATGTATTAATTTTTTATTGCATCTTCTCTCTTCCCCCCTTCATTCCCTGTCTCTCTCTCTCTCTCTCTCTCTCTCTCTCTCTTTCTCTCCCCTTCATTTACTTTCTCTATCACCTTATTTCTTTCTCTTTTTCACTCCCCTTCATCACTCTGCACCACCACAGCATCACTCAGGACCACCACAGCATCACTCAGCATCACCACAGCATCACTCAGCGCCACCAGAGTATCACTCAGGGCCACCACAGCATCACTCAGCACCACCACAGCATAACTCAACACCACCACAGCATCACTCAGCACAACCACAGAATCACTCAGCTCCACCACAGCATCACTCAGGGCCACCATAGCATCACTCAGCGCCACAACAGCATCACTCAGCGCCACCACAGCAACACTCAGTGCCACCACAGCATCACTCAAGGCCACAACAATATCACTCAGGGCCACCACAGCATCACTCAGGGCCACAACAATATTACTCAGGGCCACCACAGCATCACTCAGCGCCACCACAGCAACACTCAGTGCCACCACAGCATCACTCAAGGCCACAACAATATCACTCAGGGCCACAACAGCATCACTCAGCGCCACCACAGCAACACTCAGTGCCACCACAGCATCACTCAAGGCCACAACAATATCACTCAGGGCCACCACAGCATCACTCAACGCCACCACAGCATCACTCAGTGACACCTGACCTGCAGTGTGATCGCATAGCGCGCTGCGCTTAGAACGGCAATAGTGCAATTTTCGGCTTGTATTTTTAAGATTCCCGCTTTTGGTATTTTCTTTTATTTTCTTTCTTGTTCCCCTGGTTTTAATTTGCTGGCCCTCTTACTTGCACTATAATTATTGGAACACTCACCGCTCCTTTAGCGGGTCCCTTTTCCATCTCCACTACCTACGGAGGACATATCGGGGGGAGAGAAGGACGCCTGGCGGCGCCATCTTTGTTGACGGTCTAGTCGTCAGAAGGACGCTAGACCTCTATTTTAAGCCGGTCATGCTGACGCGCAGCGGGCACGCACAGCAGGCTCGCCGGATCTCCGCCTGAGTTCAGCCCGTCTGCGCCCATCCGCGCTCGGCCGGGCTCAGGGGCTTGGTCTCCTGGTCCGCGACAGGTATTCTCTTCTAGAGATCTACATTATTTAGATATTGGTAGGCAGAAGCTAGATCCCACTATCATGACTAAGCTAGAGGATATGAATATCCTTCGACCTCCCAGAGGGAGGTCTGGGACTGACCCGCCTTCTCTGAAGCTAACCAGCCTGAACACAAGGTCGCTTCATAAACATCATCTTGAAATCTTCACTCTTCTTCAGGATGAGGACATTGATGTTTTAACTCTTATGGAGACATGGTTGGGCGATAATTCCTTGCCTGACATCATAGACGCCCTTCCCAATGAATACGATGCGGTATGGCACAATCGTGCCGATAACGCTCGGGGTGGGGGGGTAGCAATTTTGTATAAAAAATACCTAAAGGTCGTCAAAATAGCGGCTGAGACCGTAGATCTATCCGACATACTTGGAGTGAAGATTACTCTGAATAATTCATGCCTTGTGATTCTTACAGTTTACCGTCCTCCAAATTCTACCTCAGCATTTAACGATTTATTTGCCCCTATCATGTCTGATTTTCGCACAAGATACCAAAAAATTGTGGTAACCGGGGACTTTAACATGCATTGGGATAAAGCCCATAAAGATCCGGCAACTCGACACCTGGAGAATATTATGTCTTCACTTGGCATTAAACAGCTTGTAGATGCCCCCACACATATTAAGGGGCACACCCTTGATCTTATTTGGACCTCAGACCCAAAGGTAAACCTTGTGGACATTTTACCTTGTATCTGGTCGGATCATCATTTGGTGAATTGTGAGATCCCCATTGTTGGTTATCTGGCCCAAAAACCACTAAAACTGAAAAAAAGTTTGTCAGTGGATAAAAGTTGATTCACAATCTTTGACCAGTATTCTTCCTGATCATGCCCAATCATTGGCCTCTAGTGGGGGCTTAGATCAGGACTATAGGGACATATTGCGGAATTTGAGTCAGGCGATAGACCAGATAGCACCCGAGAAACTACAAAAAGCAAAAGGAGTAGGAAAAGGGGCTCCATGGTTCACCCCGCTTCTGAGGGACCACAAAAAGAAGCTCCGCCATCTAGAAAGGAACTGGAGGAGAACAAAAGATGGTATAGACCGGGAACAGTATAAAATCTCACTCAACTCATATAAAAAGCTGATTATGGCAACAAAAGCAGAATTTTTCGAAACCCGCATAAATCAGGCCGAGAATATTCAGAAAGAAACGTTTAAAATCTTAACAGAGTTGAGTAAAAAACCAGAAACGACTGAAACCACAATAAACGTTGATACGATTCAACGTTTTTTTCTGGAGAAGGTGGAGACTATTCTTTCTGAGATTGAGAATAGTACCTTGAATGGCCCGCTTCCGCCACAGGAAGTCCAAATCCCCTTGGAAGCCTCTATTTCAAGGTTCCCTGAGATAGACTCTCTAAGTCTTGAGCAGCTCATGAGTAGAACCAAGTCAGGTTCCCCGGCGGACCCGTGTCCCCCCAGGGTTTTTCGTCTGGCGCGTCCTATTCTAGAAGATCATATCATCTCCCTTCTTAATAGCTCAATGGAGACTGGCCATTTACCATCGAGTCTCAAGGAGGCACGAGTTAAGCCTTTGTTAAAGAAGCCAGGAGCCGATCCGGCTATTTTAAAAAACTATAAGCCGATATCCCAACTGCCTTTTCTGTCCAAGGTTTTGGAGCAAAATGTGCTGAAGTCCCTTTCCTTTTTCCTGGAGTCACACCATCTACTCCAGGAGCGTCAGGCAGGGTTTCGTGCACACCACAGCACCGAGTTGGTGATGCTCTCGGTGCTGGATGAGCTTAGAGGCATGGCTGACAGTAAGAAACCGAGCGCCCTGATACTTTTAGACCTATCGGCGGCGTTCGATACTGTCAGCCATTCCCTGCTACTAGACAGATTGGCCACTTTTGGGATAAGGGGCTTGGTCCATCAATGGCTTCAATCCTTTTTGAAGGGCAGGACGCAGAGGATTCCGCTGGGGGATTGTATCTCCGATGTAGGTATTCTGGAGTGCGGAGTCCCTCAGTGCTCTGCATTATCCCCACTATTGTTTAACCTCTACCTGCAACCGTTGATTGACTCTCTAGTGAACATGGGTTGTCGTGTGTTTAATTACGCCGTTGACACCCAGTTGCTACTGAGTATTGATAATACGGCTTTGGCGCAAACCAATGCCCAGAACATCCTTAGACATACGGTTGGCTGGATGACTGCAAACCTGTTGAAAATAAACCCGGAAAAAACGGAGGTTTTGGTGGTTTCGACCGTAGCCTCACCCTGGAGTGACCTATATTGGCCCCAGGAATTAGGTCCCACACCGATACCACGTGATAAAGTAAAAAGTCTTGGTATCAAGATTGACAATGAGTTGTCAATGGCCAGTCAGATTTCCTCCGTAGTAGGGATGTGTACCGGCTTGATCAGACAGCTGCGTAAGCTAGCTCCCCTCCTTTCTCTTTCCATGCTCCGTATGGTTGTCTCTGCTACAATCATTTCGAGGTTGGATTATGGGAACGCTCTCTACTTAGGTATGCCTAAAACCTTGACCAATACATTGCAGGTTGTCCTGAATGATGCGGCGCGACTAATTTTCAGGCTACCTAGAAGAACCCATGCCTCTCCTCTACTTCTTAAGCTACATTGGCTCCCTATTGAGCAGAGAGCGGAGTTCAAGAGCTTATGCACGGCCCATAAGGCAATTTATGGGCAAGCCCCCACCTATATTAAAGAACGCTTGGAGGTCTATAAGCCCAAACGAATTCTTAGGTCTTCTGATTCCCAGCTATTGGTCTGCCCTCGATATAAGTTAGCAACCAAAGGAGGGAGATCCTTTTCGGTTTTGGCTCCACAGATATGGAACAAACTACCAGAACCGCTTCGGAGAGAAGTAAATCTCCTGCGTTTTAGGAAGCTGCTAAAAACGCTTCTATTTAGGGAGGCATTTGGCCCATTTAAATAGCTGCATTGTAGGCCTTTCTCTGCCTCTCTTACGCTTTGAATCATAGCTGTTTGTCATCGATCTTGAGCGCCTAGAGACCTGTAGGTGAGTTGGCGCTATATAGACCGAAGTTAACAATAACACCACAGCATCACTTGGTGCTACAACAATATCACTCAGCACCACAACACCATCACTCTGCGCCACCACAGCATCACTCTGCACCACCACAGCATCACTCAGCGCAACCACAGCATCACTCAGGGCCACCACAGCATCACTCAGCACCACCATAGCCTCGCTCAGCACCACCACAGCATCACTCAGGTTCACCATAGCATCACTCAGTACCACAACAAGATCACTCAGCACCACCACAGCATCAATCAGCACAACCACAGCATCACTCAGCACCACCACAGCATCACTAACAGCCAACACCACCACAGCATCACTCAGCACCACCACAGCATCACTCAGCACCACCACAACATCACTCAGGGCCACAACAATATCACTCAGCACCACCACAGCATCACTCAGCACCACCACAGCATCACTCAGCACCGCCACAACATCACTCAACACCACATCAGTATCACTCAGCAAGACCTAAGTATCATTCATCATCACCTCAGCATCGTCTCAGCACCAGTCACCACCACCACCACCACCACCATTACCAACTCAACATCACTCAACACCACCTCAGCCTGCTCTCGGAATCTGCCATCTGTTGATTCTCCCCTAGCGTCTGGCCGCTGCTAGTGTTATAATACAGGTACTAGTTCACAACCTTCAACCTCCAACCTCAAATTGTTTATGCGCCCTCAAAAATATACTTTACCAAACAACCATTGGAATCGGCAAAAACAAGTTGCCAGCATTGCAAGAACAAAAGAAATTTTTTATAGTACATACATTTTTTAATATGGTCGTTCTGTTGGACATAATGCCTTCTTGGTCATATATAAGGTAACAAAAATGCTTCTGACACTTTTTTATTACAACTTTTCAGCATGCTGCACAACAGCCACACTTCTCTACAGCACAGCTTAAACACATTGGCAAAGTCAATAGCTCTGCCTAAACACTTATAAGGCCCCAAAGGCGAGACCTATTGACTATGCCAATGCTTGTTTAGCCATTCCACCCAACTAGCAAGCACACAGGAACACAACTTACAAAAACAACCTACTATTTCCCCTTTTTAATTCCATTCCTAGCATTCTATCTACCTACTGTAAACTCTACTAAACATACAAGAAATCAAGAGCACACACCTAACACAACTAATGAACAAAGCAAAGAAAAAAACATTACTAATCTTTTATTAACCTATAATCTAATAGCCTGCTACTCACCACAAAGCGCTTCAATGTCTCGTCAGGGGTAGTAAGCACTATATAAATACAAATTAAAATCGCAATGTGCCTGATTTCTTAAGGTTTTTTTTGGTTATGATCTTTTCGTTAAAGGATACTGAAGAAGCTTGTCTGCTTCTGAAGTACCAGTACAATCTTTGTACAATCTGGGTTCTAAGGGTAACTGGAAGTGACAGGTCATTCCTCCTTGTCAAGAAACAACCTTTGGCATCACTAAGGAATCCAGCCCTGGACAGATCTACCCACATTCTTTACTCAAGCCCACCCTAGGACAAAATGCACCTTAATGTTTTCAAACTATATGGGGTGACAAAGCTTTAAAATGATCATGGTTGTAACCTTCAATGACACCCCTCAGACACTGCAGGGCACTATCAGTACACTGCAGGTGACGTTTATAAAGCAAAAACTCAGTAAAATCACTAAGATTAATGTTGGCTCAGTCTATCCAACCCATATAGGTGGTCAAAGCTCCTCTAACCTTCACCTTCACCTCACAAGACAAAAACATACAGGAATTAGTATTGTTCACCAACCAGACCTCATGCATTTTTCCACCCCCAGGACTGTCAATAAATCCATAAAACACCAAGACCTCCACTGCCTGCACCCCAACCCTTGCCTTGCAACCCAAAGCTGGAAAATAGCCCTATTCTGAATCTGTAGCCCACTCAACTGTGTGGTATGCAAAGTCAAAATCAAAATCTACTTTATTCGGTCATATTGATATAGACCACAAAAGTAAAATACAGACAGCAATAACATAGCATGATAAAACAGCAAATTCAAACAGTCCACATAGATAAAATCAAAGTGCAAACAATGTGCGGACTCCGATTTCAGTACATGACAGATTCAAACTAAGCCCAAAAGGGTAAAAAAAAAAAGGAGATGAAATGTAGTTTCCGAATTTAGTGCAAACAATACTAATCAAAAGCTGCCTGTGCCTTCAGTATAAGAGGTCGTGCCACAAGACCAAGAAAAACAGTATGTTACTACTCGCGTCATATGAAAATGCAAGCATGAAACACCTGCCTTAATAATGCTGGAGAAACAAGAATTAAAATGTAGCATGACAATAACTGTGGTATGCAGTTCACGACCCTGTTTTAACTTGCTTCTGCTACACTGCACCACAGGTATCACTAATGCGTATTGATGGTCTCTTTCTTCATGCTCCCTCGTCTATCTAACCCCACCTTTGCCCTCCCCATTCTCCAGGGAAAACTTATCAGAGTGACATGTTACTTCTTAACATTAGCAATATACAATCTTTGATCCTCCTATGTATCGTACCTGTATAGTCACTTTCAAGGGCAGACCCTATGTCACTCCACAACTTGATTTACTGGGTGCTGACGAAATAACTTACCAACTGCTGCCTTCACTCTCTTTTACATTTCAAACAGAGAAAACGTCCAAATTATTTCTCTCATAGACATTTTATGTGAATCTGAGAAATGACATATCCACATCAAATATAATTATAGCTGACAAGGCAAACGGCAGACATAGTAAACATTAACATATTCTAAAATAAATTTAATATGTGCATAAATATTAGAAACACTGTTCATGAGTTAATACCCTTGAGTCTTCATTACGAGCTGCTGGATAGAGGCAGAGTGTAAATTCTGCACCCACCCATAATTGCCAGTACCATACTGTAAAACCCCACAATGATGGGTTTAACTCATGGTGTAACAGGTTTTACAGGGTGTAAAACTGCATTGAATTCCCAGTTCCTTGAGGATTAACGCTTCCATTTACTGCCTGCTGTAAGCAGGCATTAAACAAGAGAATTGCCTTCTGGGAGGGCGCTGGTGGGGTTGGTAATGGGAGGAAGTGGAAAACATTGTATCGTGGGAGCAGGAACACTGTCTGCTACAGAAAAGGAGATAGGAGGTCAATGGACCAGGCCTGGCCACTGTTGAAGGTGAAGTCTACAGCGATTTTACCAGCTGTTTTTCCCACCTATAAAATCTGGTCCGGAGTTTCCTTACCTTGGTACACCAGGTGTGCAAATATAAGGCAATTCGTGTTCGGTGAATGGAATTCCATATGAGAATCCACTGCCCGACTCGTACTGATCGCCTATGACCATAAGGTTATTCACTTATGAACCTATAGCCCAACTAATGCTGAGCTATATGTTCATTGACTCAAGAGTTTGCCACCCACACCACCACCTGAAACAGACTGCACAGCTTTTAGGTGAGTAACTGTGTTTTTGGAGCTCTCACGTGTGATGACAGGTTTGCAACATAGAAGCGGCCCTCAGTGTAACGGAAGTGCGAACAAAGTACATAGAGGGAATATAATCTTATATGAACATACGCTGTGTACTTACCTGTGCTACACAGTGATGTCTATTAATGACAGCCAGATGCTTTCTTGTTTGTTCTACTAAAACGGCACAGTCTGTACTGTTTTATTAATGCTGTTACCGTGGAATATTTGTGGTGATCAGACCTTGAGTGATCTGTATAGTTCAGCACCAACGTTTAGGTTTACTCCGCTCAATTCTAGATGTCAAAAACAGCTTTGGGTCTGTGGATAGAAAAGCAAACCTATAGAAATTATAACATCATCCTTTTCTCCAGAATGAACAAATAGCAAAAGATTAACTCATAAACAAAGAGGCACACCATTCCCCAGTGTGCAAAAATCACAACACATGGACGCAACACACAAACACACACACACACAAATGCACTACTCATTCCACACAACACACAGCCACACCAGACACGCGCAATACACATTGACAGTAACCCCCACAGGTAGCCATCAATGTAATACTACTGGAGGAAACACGTAGGTCTCACCAAAAGTTCATGGAAGTTCTACTCATGCTTCTGGGAGGCATTTCACACCTATCCAAGGCTGAGCACAGGCTGAGAGCAGACAAAGGCTTATGCAAATTAGCCTTCTGACATTTCATGCAGACAAGGGAAACTTTCTAAAAGTTACTTTTCCTCGATATCTATCAAAAATCAGATTTCCCCTTTGAACTGGATTTTTAATAACTATTACAAATTGTTTCTTTTCCTTTTCTAGCTATCCCATTCCTGTGATACAGTAGTTTTATTTTAATCTACACTACGGGTTTTCTACATAGAGCAGGTAGACCTGTCACATTGAAAATAGTTCTTGGACCTTAACAGTGCAGGGACACAATAACCTTAATTTTCTACATGTCCCACTTATAAATATCATGCACCTAAATCTGGGGTGACCACATACAAAGGGCAGAATTCCTACATACACATTTTATGACAGAATGCAGGCCTATACATATATTTGCTAAACCAAAACATAACTCACATAACTTTATATCATCTATGTAAGTGTGAAAAACAATATGAACTAACAAGCTTTCATAACATAAAAGAAACCTTACATTACCCAACCAGGGAGCAGGGGCAAGAGTTATAGGCCACAAACCATACTATCAGTAAAATCACAGTGGTAGAATTAAGTTCATCAAGGTTGCCCAGAGCATATGCCACACAACAGTCGCAACACTTGCTCCACTGCCGTGGCGTTCTGTAGGCATTCAAACATCACCTTTTTCGTGCATTCCACATGAGTGTTGCCTTGGAAGTGTCAAAGAAAATGATGTTTGATGCTACACATTGATAACCATGGGCCCGATTCACAGAACTAACTTCAGACAAAATCCTAAACTTACTACCATTTTGGTATTCACAGAAGGCACTTACTCATTTTGGTATTCACAGAAGTTAGGAGTCCTAACTTTTGGACTCCTAAATGCCTTCTGTGAATACCGAAAGTCTTAAAGTTAGGATTTTTCTCAGTTTAGGAGTAGTAAAGTTAGGACTCCTAACTTTAGGACTCCTAAATGCCTTCTGTGAATACCGAAAGTCTTAAAGTTAGGATTTTTCTCAGTTTAGGAGTAGTAAAGTTAGGACTCCTAATTTTAGGACTCCTAAATGCCTTCTGTGAATACCGAAAGTCTTAAAGTTAGGATTTTTCTCCGTTTAGGAGTCCTAAAGTTAGGACTCCTAACTTTACTACTCCTAAACTGAGAAAAATCCCAACTTTAAGACTTTCGGTATTCACAGAAGGCATTTAGGAGTCTAAAAGTTAGGACTCCTAACTTCTGTGAATACCGAAATGAGTAAGTGCCTTCTGTGAATACCAAAAAGGTAGTAAGTTTAGGATTTTGTCTTAAGTTAGTTCTGTGAATTGGGCCCCATGTATTTCTCTGAAAACAAACTGAATGCCTTTATTAGACACTAATTCACTCGGTAAACCTTCACAAGCAAACACATCTTCAAAAAATGTAATCATAGTGGAAAAATTGGGCTCTGCCACAAATCTTACTTCATCCCACTGACAGTGGAAATCCGGAGGGCCACCACATACCTTTGATGTGACTGTAACTAACTCAGTAGCCCTATAAAATATACTGCCAATTTAGACTAGGGGAAATGACAATTGTTGTGTTGACACAACATATGTTTTAAGTAGTTTGCCACCATTTGCACAAAAAGCCTTTTGAACATATCCGTATTTGGTTAACATGATTCACAAATATCATTCATGACTGCTATCTAATTGTTTTATTATAAAGATGCCTTTAACTTTATTCATAACCCTGACAGTGTAAATGTATGCCATAGAGTACCTGTTTACATTTCTTATGTCACCTATAGAAGAAAACAGCTTTTACACCTGGACGTTCTAAGATACGAATACAAGTAGACGAGGATATCAATTTATTGTCACCTACTACGATCTTAGACTTCTTTACGTTCCTCTGCCGGATAGGGATAATATATGTGAAATAACTCTTATCTATTTGATGCTTTCTGAGAATGAATCCCACATTGTTGGACATTGATTATTACTTCTAGCCCTGTGTTATGTTCATTTAATTTGTGTCTGTCCTGAGATTAACTTGTATAAATTATAGTCAAATATTTTTAAATATGAATGCTTTGTAAGATATTTGTATGAATTCTATCTGTGTGATTCTTTTATGGATATTTTTATCAGAATAAAGATTTGTTGATTGATTGATTAACTGCTATCCACAATCTTTTCTCTCAACCACCTCAATTTTCATGTAAGATAATGCAATTTTCTATTGACAATTCTTCAATCTTTTGATTGAATGTATGCTCTTAAACATACTTTTGTCTCGTGACCACGCACACACAATGAGCTCTTTGACTTATTGTGCAGCCCTACATCACCATCCAGTGTCACCAAATACTGATCTTTTGTCACTCTTCCTGCCTTATCGCATCATTCATTGCAATAAATACTCACCATCAGCCATTGCACACTCATCAACTTTCTCTTCTTTGACATTCAACCATGAAAATTAGTCAAAGAAAATATTCATTCTCTCTGGAAGGAATTCTATATTACGTAGACATTGATACAGCTCAGATCATAATCGATTAATCTTTGGCTTCAAGTTACTTACCACTTCATCTCCAAGAGTGTTAACCAAAGGTTAATGATCCATCCTGTTTTTGTTGTTGTTTTTTTTAAACAGATTTTATTTGGCAAAACATCACATATGACGCAGAGCTCTGTGACCCAGAGGCAGCTGCCGCATTAATATACATACATTGAAGTTGACCATTTTTCATGAAATATCAAGAGAAGAAGAAAGGCAATACAAATAAAATCAGAACCTCAGAACTGTAACCCCCCCCCCAGACCACCCAGCGCACAGTCATCTATGCCAGAGCAACATATCACTTCAAAAACTGTCATTGTACAATGTAAGATATCATTACCTACGAGGCAACCGCCCTGCCGATGAGCTGCAGGAAAGGGCATAAATTTAAACAAAGCATAAAAGAAAATAACAGTGAAAGATATGGAGATCACACTGGGTCTCTGCTCCAGTCCCCCTGTGGCGGCTCAAGCTCCAGACCTCGATCATCAGCCCAACGCTTCCAGATCTTAAAGTGCTATCGGGGACACCCCCTGGCCACAAATATCGGAATCTCCAGACCCATGCAAAAGTCTAGACCTTTTTTCCAGGCAGAGACAGAGGGAGCGCCTGCTGCCTTCCAAGCCCTGGTGATGTCCCTCTTCGCCAGAGTAAAGCCCAGGAGCATAAGATGGCGCTTGTAAATATTGCCCCCGATCCCTTCCATCACATGCAGGAGGTTGAGCTCCCACCTCAGCACTTCAGAGAGACAGGCCAGTACCCCCCTCCAGAATCTCGCTAATGCAGAGCAATGCCAAATAGTATGCAGCAGGGTCCCATCCTCATGTTCGCACCGGAGACATACCGGGGAGGTCACCAAACCCGCCTTCCAAAGCCTGACTCCGGTATAGTATACCCGATGTAGGTACTTGAATTGGATAAGCCGTAGGCTCATCGCAATGGCTGCCCCTTGCGGGGATGCTAGAGCCTCCGTCCAGTCTTCCTCCTCCATCAGACCCACATCACCCTCCCAGGTCTCCCTTAAGTGCTGCAGTGAAGGGGAACAATGTGTAACCAGGGCCTGGTAGATTTGAGAGATCTTGTGTTCATGGAGGTCCCCCATGGCTTCCACCGGGCTGAACTCCGCCAGCGACTCCAATCTCTCCAAGCTGGGGGAAATAGCATGCCTGAACTGAAAGTACTTAAAAAATTGGGTTTTCAGCATCTGAAAGTCTTTCAGGATATCCTGGAAGGATTTCAAAACCGAACCCCGCATGACGTCGCCCAAGGTGGAGATCCCAATATTGTCCCATTCGCGGAACCCAGGCAGAGCCACCAGGTGTGGAAAGCGGTCGTTATGCCAAAGAGGGGTCTCCCGAGTCAGTCTGTTCCATCAACCCATCCTTCATAACGCTTGTCTCCAGACCTGAAAGACAATCCGCATGGCAGACGGTAGGGAGCGTCTCAAAGGGGCAGAGTAGAGAATCGTGTGTAGGGTGTGGTCTCCCATGCTCCGTCGCTCGATGGTGTAGGCTGGGTCTGTCCTGTCCCTATACCACCACTCGTTAAGAACGAGCAGGTGCGAGGCCATATAACAAGACAAGATATCTGAAGTTGCCAATCCCCCGCAATAAGTAGACTGAAAGCAAGTCCGTAGCGCCACCCTTGCCATCCCACCATCCCAGAGGAACTGACCCAGAGCTGCGTTCACCTGACGGAACCACCTGGGGGGGAATCGGGTATGGATGATTATGCAGTTGGTAAAGTAGGCGCGGGAGCGAAACCATCTTAAAAATGGATGACCGGCCATAGATAGACAAGGGCATATGGGACCAGGTTTTGATGTCCTCACAAACACGATCCCATACGGGTGCCAAGTTCCGATCCCATGCCGTGGTGGGAGAATTGGACAGGAACACTCCCAGATAATTCAATCCCCCATGAACCACCGGCACTGACGACGTCCAGGAGCCGAGCGCGCCCCCACCTCTCAAGACCCATAGGATGGTTTTCCGAGGGTTCATGTATAGGCCCGAGGTTTCCCCAAAGATCTGCATTATGCGCAGCAGCCGGGGTCCCGTCCTATCCAGATTAGTGAGGATAAACAGCACATTGTCGGCATATAGCGCTATACGATCAGACAATCCGTGTGCCCATTCGAGACCGGTCATCTGAGTGTCTATCCGCACCCAGGCGACCAGGGGCTCCATTGCCAGAGTGAATAAGTAGGGGGATAGCAGACACACCTGCCTTGAAACAGAGCTCGCCACTCGCACCGACGCCGTTAAGTCCGTATACAACAGGGTTAAATACGACCTGAATCGAGGTCCTATATTCAACCTATGCAGAAGTGCAAATAGATATACCCAGCTTAAAGAGTCGAATGCCCTGTCCATATCCGCCAGCAGGAGCGCTGCTCGTTACCCCAATCCCTGGACAGTCGCAACTGGACATGTGGCTGTCAAATGTTGTGGTGGGTCACCCGTTGGGGCATAAACCCGGCCTGATCTGGATGTACTAGCGAGGCTATATGGGGTCGGAGACGATTTGCCAACGCTTTAGCCAAAATTTTGGCCTCGACGTTCAGAAGGGAGATAGGGTGATACGAGGCGTGGTGCTCAGGAGGTCTGCCGGGCTTGTGGAATACTACTACCTCCGCATGTCTCCAATCACTGGGCAGTCTACCCTATTCCCTGGCCTCCTCTACCACCCTGCGATAGGGGGGGCCCAACTGTAGGAAATATTTTTTATAAAATTTGCATGGGAAACAGTTTGGGCCTGGGGCCTTGCCAGGGTTCATATCCCCCAGGGCCACCCCCAGTTCTTCCTCTGTGAGTGGGCAGTCTAATTCCACTCGTACTTCATCAGAGAGCGCTTTAGGTGGGAGGTCGTCCAAGAAACGGCCAATGACTTCCGCCGATAGGCATTCCTTGGGGGCGTACAATTCAGCGTAATACTCGACGAAGCTGTCAACAATAGGTGACGCACCAGAAATAGGTGATCCATCCGGCCCTACAACGCCTGGAAGAGCCTGAGGGTGAAGTGACCCCTGACATAATCTATGTAACAGCTTGCTGGATTTATCTCCCCACTGATAGATCCTGCTACGGGTAGCCAGCCACCCCTGACGGGAGTCATCTAGAAGAATATGAGAATATTCCTGCTGTGCCAGCAGCAACAGGCGGCGAACCTGTCTCCCCCCCTCTTCCACGCTTGGTGCCTCTAGCCCGAGGATGGCAGCCACCGCCCGCACGAGGGCCTCTCTACGCAATTTACGGGACGCTACACAGAAAAAAATGTCTACCCCCGAATAGTAGGCTTCATGGCCTCCCACAGAGTCGCAGACCCTCGAACCGAGCCAATTAAGTTAATTGCTAAGTACTGATCAATGGCATCCTCTAACCGTTCCCTATAGTCCTCCTTCTGGAGATTCCAGGCTGAGAGGTGCCATTGGAAAGGCCCATGGGCCCTTCTGACCCATATAGTGAGGGCCACCAGTGAATGATCTGAAAGTCCCAGTGGGAGAATGTCAGCCGCCAGCACCTTGTTGTCGACCGCCCGTGACACAAATAAATAGTCAAGGCGGGAGAAGGAGTCATGGACCGCCGAGAGATAGGTGTAGCCCTGCGTTGTACCATGTAACCTGCGCCAGGGGTTGACCCAGTCAAGACTCATCACTAGGGAATAAAGTTTAGTAGGGTGACGGACCTCCAGCGGACCCCCCGGCCTCCAACGATCACCGGCCAAATCCATCACATCGTTCCAGTCACCACCAACAACAGCTAGGCCCTCGGGTATGTCTGCCCACAAGGTCATAATTTTCTCCACCAGCCCCCAGGACAGAGACGGGGGCGCATATACGCTCCCTAATACTAAGTTATCTCCACCCACCATACCCTGCACGAACAGGTACCTGCCCTGCGTGTCCCCCCACATCTTGCCATGTACGTATGCAACTCTACGATGTATCAGAATAGCAACCCCCCTGGGACCCCTTCACAAACCCTGAGTGGAAAACATGAACAAATCCAAAGCGCTGAAAACACAACGCCTTCGTCCCCATAAGGTGTGTCTCCTGCAACATAAATACATCAGCGTAGGCGCGCTTGGCCTGTTTCAGAATAGCCCCACGTTTGATCTTGTCTAGTGCCCTCCTCGAGGCACCCCCACTGTGTTCCCCTCCCCTGCGGCCTGGTAAGAATGCCGATCCCCCAGCAGGTACACACAGAGAGAGAAGGAGGGGGGAAATATGATGAAGGGGGCCAACAATAAGTGGGGGGCGCGGGCCGCTGTTAGGCCTTACGCCCTGAAGGCGCAAGGGTACTCAAGTACCCTAGCCGGCCCCCGGAACAGGGAAAGCTCCAGTTGGTATGAAGGGCTCCCTCTACCTCCAGGATCCGAACGGACCACCAATGCGCGGGGATACAGCCCAGGAACGACGGCCCGCCAAACGCTCTGCGCACTCCTCCCGACACCACACCGCCGCGGCCCGATGTGGCTGCCGATCCACATGGCACCCCCAGCCAGAATCCTCAGAGTCAGGGGGCAGCCAACCCCCCGGGGGGAGACTCCTGATCCGGAGACACTCACCTGCTCCCCCACTGCAGTGACGTCACTCCACGACGGCCAAGGATCCAGACGACTCCCAGGCTCCACACGAGGCCACGCCTCCAGCAGGCCGTGTTCCCTTTCAGACGCAGTACAGCCACCTCGGGACACCCTATGAGGCCGGGGCAGGCCCAGGTAAGGGACGTCGGTGTCCGATGTCAGCAGGGCAGCCCAGGGACCAAAATCAGGACCGGAGAAGCAGGATATTTACAGGATCAGTGTTAGGCTGGACGGAGCGCTTTCAGCACATGTCCGCCATGATGGCTTGCCAAGCCACGCCCCCATCCATCCTGTTTTTAAACATTCTACCCCACTCAAACTTCAAAACCTCTACACTGATTAATTATACCCCTGCTGCTCTTTCTCAAGTACTGTATGTTAAGTTAAGTGTGGTGCAGTATCCTCAACACAAAACCAATAGAATGTTCTCCTTTACTCCCCATTTGTATAAGCACAGCCGAGTCCATAGCCACTCACAACAAATATTATACCACCCATCGTCTTAGTTTTGGACATGCCAAAGAATAGAAGGCACATTCTTCCTCTTCACCCATCAAAACAACCCTTCATGCTCTTCACTCTTTGAGTCCTTTCAAGTGTTTGGTTTTGAAACAAATTCATATAAACAATTAGAGTAGGACTCCCATAACCCCAAACATGGCTACAGCTGTTCTTTGTGAGGTGCTGGAGCATCAACAATAGTTTGCCCCAACCCAATTATAGGTCAATCCCCTTTTCGTAAATACCATGACCCAAATGTTTTTCAAAAGTTCAAATGTTTTCTCTTTTTATTGTTATGCCTCTATCAATAATAAGTTTCAAAACCTCAAAAAGTCGCTTGTTGTGTATCTTCAAACTCTACCCAAACATTAAGATGTTTGGCCCGATGTACGAACGTGCTGCTTAGCAATTTCCAAATTGCGATTTGTTGCGCATCACAATTAGGAAATCTCAAATCAAATCGGTATGTATGTACACTGCCCCCCTCAATTTGCGACTCCCTATTAAGTCACTTCACAATTTTAGGAATCGCAGTTAGCGATTGCCAAAATTGCGAATGTGGTCGGAAGTTGCTAGTGTGACTGCAAAATTAGGAAAAACACTTCCTGGTCGTGGGTAATGACCACGAAACCAGAAGGTGCTTCTCTTTACCTGCCTGGAGACCAGTCTGAGTGGATGTAGATTAGAGGTAGAGAGCATCTGCCATTACAAATTAGAGTTTGGACCTTTAACGTAGGCCTCAATCACAGCAATGGCGGCCAATGTGCACAGAAGGAGCCAGGGGGCAGAAGAAGGAAACTGGAGTTTCCAGAGAGACATTGGTGATCCTTACTGAAGGGCCTCCATGTATGTCCCGGAGGCACAGAAGCGCAAAATATGGCCTGAGATGCAGCACACAATAAATGATGTTTGTGTCCCTCACCATCATGTTGAAGAGATCAGAAAGAGGTGATATGACCATAGGTCATGAACAAAGGATAATAATAATCCACATTTGTAAAGCGCGAACAATCACCCATAAGGGTATCTAGGCGCTAGGGGCCGTCGAGAAGATTAAGCAAGCTATTGCCCAGAGTCACATGGTGCTAGGCTAATCTGCGGTTGGCACCGGGGATCGAACTATGATTCCCAGATTCCGGAGTCAGTCGCCCTGGCTGCGGCACCACACCTCTTCCGATGGATAGGATGGCGACTAGACTTACTGAGTCCCGGGCAACAAGAGGTGGTCCCCTGACTGTACCCCTACCCACTACACTGGAGGCTATGGTTGAGATTACCTTGGAGCCTGAGGCGCTTGTGGGATTTGGAAGCATTGACACCTCAGCACCTGCAACAACACAAAGTGTTAAATATGTTTGTTTTTGCCCTTTAAATATATCCCCAATGTCCATTATTAATGTAGTGTAGTCCAGAAAGTTGTTTTAAGGAGTATTAAAAAAACTATCGTCATAGTGTATTATGGGATATGCAGTCAAAATACATCACTCACTGTAACCAGTGTTAGAGATTTATTTAAATCAAGTTTGCAAACTTAATAATTGATATTCTCTCATATCAAAAACAGATTGTAAATCCATTTTTTACACAGATTACCCTGAGGAACAAGATGATGACACAAATGTGGAGGGGCAGGAGGGCACACACATGGCGCCTGAAGGACCGATAGGTGCTGGAGATCAGTCCAGCACACCTCATGGCCACTGTGGCGGTGCTGCATTCTCACCACAGCCACCATTAGCGGATGATGGTGATAATGACGATTAGCCTAACAGCGTTATCCTGGAGCCAGGTGGGAGGGCACAACCTCAGCGTGTTCAAGCGGGTGCGCGCTGTCGGCATCATGAGGCCCATCATGTCAGCCAACCATTGTTGCCGGTAGATCCCAAATCAAATGCCCAGATGTTTGTAGGCCTTGAGGCTTCCATGCTCCAAATTCAGCATCTGCAACACAAGCAGACAAAACTAATGATTACAAAAAGACAGCACATGCAGCACAATATTGGTCCTCAATTGGCTGGAAATCAGGCTAACATGAACACTAAAATGGAAAGCCTCACTACTGCAATGGAAAAATTATGCAAACACATGGTGGATGACAATGCCTATCAAAGGCATCGAGACAGAAGCGCTCCTGCTCGATTGGAGGGGTTAAGCCATTCCTTTAGCAGATGAGGCATTACAAAATGCTAAATAAATAGCTAGTGAGGATGCTGCTGTCCCTCCAGATAGTGAGGACATGATTAGTGTGAGCAGTGTCTCTGCCCCTGCTGCACCTGCATTTCAGCACAGCATCAGCCGTGCTCCTGCTGGTGAACTGATGGGTCCAACCCATTTGGGACTCAGCCACAGGAAGCATTGAAGGACGCGGTACAGGCTAGTTAAATAATGCTATGTATTTGCCATTCCGGTGATGTAACCGGCATTGTCTGTGGACATTCATGACCATTTCCATGTGAGACTTTACAATTCGTTTTTGTAATTTGATAATAAACCTGTCAAAATATGGTTGCTTTACTTTGAGGCATCAAATCAGCTTTCAGCATTTTGTGGAGAGTGCACTGTCACATAAGACTTACCTCGAGAAGTAATTGGTTGCAGTGTGGCCCCGTCGCTGTCTCCCCTCAACTGCTGTGCTCTCCTATCTAGGCTGCTGCAGATGTGACTCTGGAACCTTTTTTTAACTTTTACGGAGTTTTATATAGCGCAAACTTGACCCGAAGGTATTGGGTATCAGAGCGCTTTACATAGCACCAGTTGCGTTACATGAGGACACATTCATTTTTTAGGTCTCGCCTGAGACAGCGCTTTAGCGCTGCTCTGGCGAGACTTATAGTAAGCACTTTTGGAAGTGCAAACGAGTGCTTTCAGGCCGCCAACTACTGTGCATGTGTGCCGGGCGCGCGCACCATTTGGCAGCCTGAAAGCACTCGTTGTCTTTCACTTTCGCGGCCGCTCGGCCGCTTTGATGTTTTATCGTGATCACGATGCTTATCTTTAGATGTTTGTTCTTGTGTTTTATCTTTATAGCTGTGCTCTGCGAGTAGGCAGTGCCCTGGAGAGTGAAGTGCCCTGCGTGGCACCGTGCTGGCACACCTCTCCTAGGTTTTTT
The DNA here is from genome assembly GCF_964204655.1 of Triturus cristatus. Taxonomy (NCBI): domain Eukaryota; kingdom Metazoa; phylum Chordata; class Amphibia; order Caudata; family Salamandridae; genus Triturus; species Triturus cristatus. Next base: position 1,042,262,170 of record NC_140593.1, on the reverse strand, counting down.
TTGCATCACACACGAGCTGTCGAGTTTAAAAAGAACGCAGTGCCACACATGTGTCAAGTAGCAGGACTTGTTGCTGTGTTTCCCACGAGTCAGTGGTGGGGTGTCTGTATCAAGTGTCTTAGCTCACAGATCACACACTGATCCAGCAGGGAACTGGGACATTTCTGCTTCTCTCCGTATTGGGGCTGGTTTATTTTTCTAAATGGGGCCAGGCTTAGTATTTTTACACTTTTATGTTGTTGGCACTGGAAAGTTACCGAATTGCTGACAGCTATTCCACGCCTTCCCAATGTCAGAAAGTGCCCTGTACAAATGATATAAATATACTTACACACACACATATACAAGTCAAGTCAAAACTTTTGTATCCGATCTGTCAACAAATGTCCAACCATCATTTTTTCACATCGACCTTTCATGTGTGGCAGACATATTTCTGTATACTTTTAAGAAACATCTAGCTTTAAACACAATAAACTGGCTTTGCATCTATTGTGCTTCACGCACGACAGTCCTGCAAGGACTCCGGCATGTAAAACCTCGGGCCCCAGAGACTACGTGCACTGCACCGCTTGAGTTTTTTTCCTTCCCCTGTCATCAGCGTCTTTGATGTTTCCTGTTCTCAGCTTGCTTCATCCCGCAACCCTGCCCAGCACCGCTCTGTCAGGCTAAGAGTCCCCATAACATCATGGATGTTGCGAGTTTTGAAATATCCCTGGTTAAAGAGCTGCTGTCTGAGTTGGAAAGCTAATGGGTGGAAATAACACACTGATATATCTGCTCCAAATTCTAAAAACTGCATAAATTCAGGTATTGATGAAAAAGGTTCTGAAACTTGCCTAAGCATTTTGCTTCGCATTTTTAATTTGAGGCAGAGGTGCTAAAAGTAAGATACTCTGGAAAAGACATGCCCATGTATACTTACACACACACATGCATGTGAGAAGCACCGTGCCAGCTAAATGAGCACTGTATCTGTGCTCTCCTTAAGTGAAACTTTGAATACAGTGCGTGAGCTCCCAATAAAAACTGCACACACCATTCTAATACATTTTTTAAAAACATATCACCTTTTTCTAGTGTGAAAGGTTGGGACAGAATGAAAATGAGAAGTGAATGGTTTCGGAGTTATGACGTGTGACGCGAGCACAGGCATCTTGGCTGTTTTCGTTACTTAAAGGTGCATTCCTTCAGAGGAGTGCCGGTCTCCTCTCCCTTCGTTGCTTGGTATTGGATGCCTCGCCACTTACCTCCTTTTTGAGGGCCTGGAATAGAACTGAGTGGGCTTGTGTACTGAGCCACCTCTAGGCGCTTCGTGGAGGGGTGATGCGAAAGGCTGCCTGGGTTGTGGTCTTAGGACAGAGGGGTTGTGTGTCTGCTGTTTTTTTTCACTGATTTGTCTACCTAGGAACAGTCAAGATGTATGCATTCTTTAAGGTACAGTCCTTCTGCTGTTTCTTACACACACTCACCCAGCACCATTTCCATGCACAAAAACTATTCACTCTTTCTTTCACACCCAGTGTGTAGTCATTTTATAGCTCTTCAATACCTGATTCTCTCTTTTAAACCAACCCCATCTTTCTTATTCCTACCGCCCACCCGTTTCCTGGTTTACAAAAATCACTACTGTGTACGTCATCGCTCTACTCCCTGGCATGCACTCACATAGAAGTTTTTAACTCTTAGTAAAAGTACTGATTAAGAGTAAATAAATAAACGTTACTGCACTGAACCAAAACTTGAATCTAAAATCGAATACTGAGCATTCCATGCAAGATAACTTTTGCTATACTAATTTTTTGCTTTTTCTGAGAGATTTATGAAAAACTCGTTTATTTTGAGAAAAGGTAACCGGTAAATAATAAATATGGCTCATTGCATTTCATTGATTTCTGTACAATAGACAGGCAACAGGACATGATGAAGGGGCCACTTAATCGAGATATCACTGAAAGCTCCTACTCGTATGGCTCTCTCTATCTGCATACAAATAAATAATGAACGCATTCGCCACCGCGCACATACTCCCAGCCTCCGACTGAAACGGACACATCTCTGAAGATTCAGGCACATTAAACTGAGAGCCCACCCTTTTCTTCTCCCCATGTGCCCTCCGAGTTGTGCAATTGTGTACGCGGCAGGCATACGTGTGCTCTAAACCAACCCCATCTTTCTTATTCCTACCGCCCACCCGTTTCTTCTCCCCATGTGCCCTCCGAGTTGTGCAATTGTGTAGGCGGCAGGCATACGTGTGCTCTTGTGCAGTGAGGCATATTAAAGTTTTTTGATTTTTTTAACGCTGTGACACAGCAAACCTCGTTAAAAAAAAAAAACACTTTAATCCATGTTACCCATCATTTTTTGTGGACTTAATTTTTTTTTCAAATTGGCTAGATCTCATTGCTTCTTGATTTCCTCCTAGCCCGGTGAGCGTTAGCCCTGGCCTTTTCTTTTTATTCAGTATTTGAGTTTTGTCGTAGCAAGAGGTAAGTGACTTTTACAAATGTTAGCCTCCCCCGTTTTTGCAGCTCACATTGCATATCTGAAAGGAGTAATCTCGATAGTCTCTTCACATGGAAATGCATGTGTTTCTGCTGGGATCCTGGGTGTACAGTGGTATTGAGTATAAAATAAATCATTATTGGAGTGGAAAGGTGGTTACCTATGCAGAGAGTGACTTGTTCATTTTTTTTATTTTGCAAGTGGAGCCTTGCTTTCCTGCAGCCTGGACATTTCAGAATAGCATCGGTTTCCGTCCCTAACCCCTCGCAGCTTATTTATTTGTTGGTTTGTGAGTTGAGGAAGATGATCTATCTGATGCTTTTCTTTTCACATTCTTGCCGATCTTCCTGCGTGTTTTCCTTCTTTCAGGGGGAGACCGGGGAGAGGGCTTTTGCTAATGGAAAGAACGCAGGGCGTGTGACTGAAGAATGTTTTGTTCTGAGCTAGTTAAGGTGCTATAATGGACGTTTCTTCCAATGTTTTAATGCAGTGTCCGTACCGGAGTCAAATTATTTATTAGGCCTAATTACTTTCACATTCGGCCATTGCTTGTTATACACTTGTTTTGTTTTCTTCTCTTTCGTAGTTTGGGAAATGTGATGGTGAAAGGCAGCACGAGTACATTTAAAGTGTAACATTTGCTTGAGTTTTCGTCTGTCCTTGTGCTTTCATTTCGCACCCTCTTTCATTTGTTTGCAAAGCGCTCTGATACCCACGGGTCTCGCCAGCGCTATATAAAGCTTTATAAATAAAAACTCGGGCGCACTTCAAATTACAAGAACGGTTCTGTTTCTGGCCAGTCCCGATCACTGACCCTTGGAAACACTCTCTGCTCACTCCCAGCTCAGCACATCCAACTCTTCCCTCAGTCCACAGCACAGAGCAGCCGATTTAAAGGGGGCGCCGTTTTTCCACAGAAATTGCGTGCACTTTGCCCCGGAATCAGACTTGGCACCAAGATAACAGGCCACAGACATGCCTCATAGCTGAAAATAAAATAAATGCAAGTCCAGTCTGGTCATTAGATAAAGCTCTCTACCAGGTTTTATTGTTGTAGCCCTCTCCATGGATGTTTCACCGGAGCCATTTCAATCAAATGCTAGATGTGTACTCTGTTTTCAGCTGCAAGAATTTCCCTGAAACATGAGCCTAAACGTCTGACTGTTGCATGTGGGCACTGATAGGGCTGATAAGGAAGAGTGATTATGGCAATAAAGGAGGCCTGTGCGAATTCTGTAGCCTTCACTGCTTGTGAATAAGCACATTATATGCGTGCTCTCCCCGTTACTTTTGAAAATGTATCCATGTGTTAAGATGTCTGAAATGGCCGCAAGGAAGCTCTACAAATAGTGCTCCGGAGTAGCACTAATTTCTGTTATTTATTAACAAAATAAACAGATACACATTTGTGTAGCACCCAAATCAGATTTCTAAGAAACTACCGTTGTGAAACCAACACACCAAGAGCCCCACTGTTCGTTCTCTTGAACCATCAGACTGACACATCTGAAGCACTGTCCATAGCACACTGACACACACACACACTCACTGCACCCCGCACTGAATCCTACTTCTGCATACATAATATACTTCTGCAAGTCATTCATACACTGGCACACTTTAAATCCGTATAGAAAGCAATGCATAGCATATTGTGGCAACTAGCTCATACACACATCCACTTGGCTTGCAGACACTACACCTCAACACCTTACTCCAACAAACGGCAAACAAATACAAATGCCTACGCCACCTAGAACCCAATGCAATGAAGAGTACACTTGGCTTTACCACACCCTCTAGATAGGTCTGAGCTCTTAAAAGCTCTTTTCTAGTGTTATAAAGTCTTTTAGGTACATCTAGGCTAAACATGCATGTCACCATTTGGGGTGCATCTGCGGTTAAAATCTACTGTGACACCTCACCTATTGATCATTTTTGCTATTAACTATGGAAAAAGATCATGTGGCACTTTAAATACTCTTGAAATATCACCAGTCCCAAAAATCTGCATAAGTGACAAGTGAAATAGGCATAATTTCTAATTATGCCCTTTTGGCTGGTGCTATCATCTCACCACACCAAGTTCCCAGTCCTATTTACTTTCCATTCTGCAGAGGTCTGGTAAAAATAGTGCAATTTGTTAAGTATTACATCCCATAATGTTTGTGTAAGTTACCAGATCTTTAGCTGCCACGAAACACTTAACCATAGTATGGTCCTCCAGAATAAGGTCAAGACACACAACCAACCACAACCAACCACAACCAACCACACACACACACACAACCACACATACAACCACACACACAACCACACACACAACCACACAGACAACCACACACAACCACACACACACCCACACCCAACCACACTCCCACACCCAACCACACACCCACACCCAACCACACACACACACCCAACCACACACACACACAACCACAATCACACACACAACCAAACACACACACAACCACACACACACACACACAACCACACACACAATCTTAAACACAACCTCAAACACACACACAACCACACACACAACAACACACACACAATCACACAAACAACCACACAACACACAAACTAACACACAACAACACACACACAACCAAGCACACAACCATGCACACAACCATGCACACAACCACACATACAACCACACACACTCAACCACACACACTCAACCAACCACACATACACAACCACACATACACAACCACACATACACAACCACACACACAACCACACACACAACCAACCACAACCAACCACACAACCACACACACAACCACACACACAACCACACACATAACCAACCACACAACCACACACACACACACACCCATACACAACCAATCACACACACACAACCACAACAACACAACCACAACCACACCCCAACCACACCCAACCACACCAAACCACACACAACCACACTCACACACAACCACACACACAACCACATGCACACAACCACACACACACAACCACACACACAACCACACACACACACCACACACACACACAGCCACACACAACCACACACGCACACAACCACACACGCACACAACCACACACACACTCACAACCACACACACAACCACACACACACACACAACCATACACACACAACCACATAACCACACAAACAACCACACAAAAAACAACCACACACAACCAACCACACAACCACACACACAACCACACACACAACCACACACACACACACAACCATACACACACAACCACATAACCACACAAACAACCACACAAAAAACAACCACACACAACCACAACCAACCACACAACCACACACACAACCACACACACAACCACACACTCAACCAACCACACATACACAACCACACATACACAACCACACATACACAACCACACATACACAACCACACACACAACCACACACACAACCACACACACAACCACACACACAACCAACCACAACCAACCACACAACCACACATACAACCACACACATAACCAACCACACAACCACACACACACACACACACCCATACACAACCAATCACACACACACAACCACAACAACACAACCACAACCACACCCCAACCACACCCAACCACACCAAACCACACACAACCACACACACAACCACATGCACACAACCACATGCACACAACCACACACACACAACCACACACACAACCACACACACACCACACACACACACAACCACAGCCACACACAACCACACACGCACACAACCACACACGCACACAACCACACACACACTCACACACACAACCATACACACACAACCACATAACCACACAAACAACCACACAAAAAACAACCACACACAACCACAACCAACCACACAACCACACACACAACCACACACACAACCACACACATAACCAACCACACAACCACACACACACAACCATACACAACCAATCACACACACACAACCACAACAACACAACCACAACCACACCCCAACCACACCCAACCACACCAAACCACACACAACCACACTCACACACAACCACACACACAACCACACGCACACAACCACACACACACAACCACACACACAACCACACACACACACAACCACACACACACACAACCACAGCCACACACAACCACACACGCACACAACCACACACACACTCACAACCACACACAACCACACACACACAACCACACACACACAACCATACACACACAACCACATAACCACACAAACAACCACACAAACAACCACACACAACCACAACCATACACACAACCACACATGCACAAAACCACACACACACAACCACACACACACACAACACACAACCACAAACAGTTTTTTGGGCTGTCAGCATAAATAGGCTGTCACCAAACACGATGAACACCTCGGGAAAGTTTAGGAAGTCACCCTCAACTTTGAAACCACTTGCTGTTGCAGAGTGTGTGCTGTACACATGCAATACCTTGACACAGCGGACTGTTGCAAGGAATGCTTTGAGCCTCGGAGGCTGACAGACTTCAGCCTGTGCATTAGTTCACCCCGACTTGCGCTGCATGTAAACAGGGTGCCCACTGTCCAGCATGAAGTGAGACATTGTGATCGGGGCTGGAGATGCTATTTAGCAATCTGCTTAGAACACTGTGTTTTATTTATGGCATTAAACATAAAGGAGCACTGGCAATGCTGATAAACTGGATTTCATTTTGAGTAGTGACTAAAACTTTAAAAAAAACTTCAGTACTGAAACAAGTGCAATAGGTCTTGCATTTGCAAAAGTTTAAGCTATTAGCATTGTTCATGACAATGCCTTTTTATCTATTTTATAAAACAAACACATAAATAAATGTCATTATCATTTACAATGCCAATAGCTAATGTTGCATTATTATTAGCAATGCCAACTGCTCACACTTTTATAATGCGAGACCTATTGCATTGCAAATGCTTGTGTTAGGCTTGGGGGGGATTAAGTGATTTGCCCAGAATCACAGGATGTTCGGCGTCATTGCCGAGACTCGAACCCGGTTCCCCAGATTCGAGGTTGACCCCCCTAGCCGTTAGGCCAACTCCTCTCCTTTGACCCTATCCTCAGATTCAGAGTCTGTCATAGTGATGGGTAGGCCTCGTCTGGTGTCTATATTATGTAAGATGGCACACGTTGCCACTATCTTACAGGCGGTGTCTGGAGCATACTATGAGACACCTCCACTTTTGTGAAGGCAACAGGATCGAGCTTTCAGGAGGCCAAATGTGTCCTCTATCACAGCCCGGGGGTGACTGTGGAATGTGATATCTCCTTTCATTTATGGTTGCCGGGGATAAGAACGGTGTTAACAATCAACGCCTTTAGGCATATGCACCTGCACTGCGAGCTTGCTTTCATTATGCATTTGGTAGACTAAACGTATGTGTGATTATACTGCATTACATTACCTAACAAATAGCTATCATTAAAATACCCTCTTTTCAGGCTTCCGTGTATTCCACTGTGCCTGAACATGAATTACTCAAGAGTGCTCCCTTGACATTGTGACGCAATATCAGTGAATACATTGTTTGCATCGCACACAACTTGAATATTGAGGGAATGGGTACTTTTCCTATTTCTAAAGACGTATTCAAGATGCTCTGTAGGACAAATTGGAACATATGTTTCATCTGTACACCCTATGACATGGGGAAATCTGGCAACCCTATAAAATTTTAATTTTGTGCTCTGCATTTTTTCACTGTTCCTGGGTAGGTAAATGTACCCCTTGATATAGAGGAGCATGGCATCTATAAATCTCCTATATAAATGGTAGAGCGCACTTTGGGGTATATTCTCAAGGCCGTGTGATAATCATCGCAAAAGTAACTTAACGCAACCTACAACTTCGCCGCCCATCGCGGGAAATTTACGCCGTGTTTACCAAGTATTTATAACACGGCGGTACCATGCGATAGTCACCAGATAACGCGTCAAATGGCCAACGTAAATTCAATGCCACGCCATAAAAATGCGAAACACGAAAGCCAAAAAGCTGAGATGAGGCCAAGTGCGATATAAAAAGCTGCGAAAATCAGCCACAGGCCTGCAAATCCCACGCGTCTGGTGGGAAAATGCAATATAAAAGCAGAACAAGAAAAACACACCAGAAACAATCCAAAGTGCACAGCACCATGGATGCTCCCTGACCCAGTGCAGAAAAAACGCGAACCCCACAAGCCCCACAGACCACCAGCAAGGTACAGCGGGGTCAGGGAAGGCCAGGGAGAAGAGGGAGAGCAAGACGGGGTGCAGTCCGCCACAACACAAGACCAGCGTCACGGAGGTGACAGAACGCTACCAGCAACTGTCCCACAATCAGACTACCTGGAATGCAGCCGGAGTGTCGTGGAGGAAAATGGATGAGGCCAAGGGGCGCTGGCATGACCTGAAATCCTAAACCAGGCCCAAACCCGCTGCCAACAGGAAGGCAGCAACGGTGACAGGAGGTGGGAGTCCTGCGCCACAGGAGGAGCAGGAGGAAATGGATGCCAGTCAACAGTGTGGAAATGGTGCAAGGAGGTGGGAGTATGGACACAGCTCGAGAGAACCTGACACAACAACAACAGGGTGAGTAACGACCAGGGACTGGGGGGCGCGGGGGGAGATGGGCACAATGGCACACATGCACAATCAAGTATAGCACACTGCACACCCACAATGACCCAGGATCATGTCCCTCATTCCTGTGGCACACTGCAGCACACACACATAGTAATCACAGCACATTCCATGACAATGTGGCACAAAGTGCAACACCGACACTGCAGAACAGGGGACACAACTGGGTCCGCTCATGCGCAGAAACAGGCCAATCACATTGGACAGAGCAGGGAACTGTGAGATGCATATGCACAGGTACAACCTCACATCTGTCATGTAGTCCCGATGTCCACTCTCCCCCCCAAATTGCCAGCACCGCCCAAACAGCCACAATGTACATTGTCACTCAGTCTGCATGTAAACAAGAACAATGCAAAAACATAAATGTCAACACGATGTCAACATGCATCTCCCCTTCACATTGTAGAGGGACAAAAAACACCTCCAGCAGGTCAGACCAGACAAACCATCAGTGATGCCGGAGACGACCACCACACCTCCAACCCGACACCCTACAACAGCTCATGGACTTCTCAGGCAACCCACCCCCAGGAGCAGGGCAGCAAAGCCACATAGAGAAGACACCAGCCCCTGCACAGACCACACAGCAGGAAGCACCCGCCACCACGGCTGGCTCCCAACACTTCACCGAGGCACACATCGCATTCCAATGCCAGGTGTCAGAATGCCAAAAGGAGGTCGCCGAACAGATGCGGGTGGGCCCAGAGCACATGGAAGCCGAACTAGATCACATATGTGGGTGTTCAATTCTCATCAGGGACCACCTACACCCCACAAAGGAGACCCACACCGTGACAGATACACATGCATGTGCACATGTCCTGCGATGAACCACGCCCAGAGCCACGGAATCCTCATTCATACCCTGACGCTGGTCCTCCGTATGAGGGCCCAGTCCACTCCTCTTACGTATTGAGTGGCGGAGGACAAAGCTACATGTCTAAGGTCATACCCGCTGCCTGTTTTGACATGTCTGCGTCTGCTGTACACAGCACAATGTAATGTCGTAGGGCCCCGGGCCCTCATGCATACAAGACCACAGGGACACACACAAATATCATGTTGAACCGGCTACGGGCACATGCGCCCGGCAACTTTATTGGCAGGGCCACATGTACTGTGACGCCTGTGCTGGATGTGTGGGGAGTGAGTATAAGCCAGCCCGCACGGAGTGCTTGGTGCTGGCAACAACTTGAACAGTGGACACCAGTGCAATGGAAACAGAAAACACCTGCATAACAGAGTCAACTGCTGAGCAAAATGGAGGGAGCAAGGACAGCAGTCACCCAAAATTCAAACAGAAGTGTCCGTGAGTTGCAGTGCACTGAGGTTGGGGCACTAGAGATGAGCGCGCTTATGTGAAGAAACTGCTAGGATTGTGTCATTTCCGGGTTAGTCCTGATGCAGATGCAGTGGGGTGTGTTACACCTGCATCAACTTACACATCAACGTCCCAGGTCTCCCACTCTGCCTGAGGTGACATTGCTGCGCAACCTCTCCACAGCACACAACTCAATCAGTAACAGTCCATGGGTTGCGGTGCACTGAGTCAGTGGCACCTGGAGTGCTGAGCAGGGGATCAGGCAGATGATGGCATCCACGACAGGTCTGAGCAACTCCGTTAGTCTGCCAGTACCACTGTTTTGACTCTGGCAGATGGTGGATGGAGTTGGCTCTTGCGATGGTGGCGTGTGCCTCCTGCGTTGATGCAACGTCCGGCCCGGTCAGCACTCAAATTGATGTGTGAGCCCTGGTGGTCTGCAGTTGAGGCCGGAGGCAGTGGACAGCGCAGGGCCACATGCACATGGCGTCGATGACCCAAGGACCACCGTCACAGAGGTCATACAATATTCATTCAGACAGGGTCCCCGACGTGAGCTGCACAGAGTTAGTGGCCCCGGATGCACAGCGGTCGGCACAGGCACACCGCCACGGGACGATGACTTGCGGGGAACTGGGTTAGGGCCACACGGACTGGTCGGGTCCTCATCAATGTCAGAGGTGAATGTGGCAAAGGGTTGCGGGGGAGAGTGGAAGGTGTCCTCCAGGGCATGATGCAGAGGTCTGATGTTATCCGGAAGCAGCAAATGGAGGAGTGGAAAGCTACAGTCTTGTTGTCACCACCAATTCGGTGACAGCCACATGAGGATGAAAACTACCCCCTAGTCCATAGACTCAGACTGCACCAATGTACGACCAGAGAGTATCCATGAATGTCGGGGAACAGACTTAGTGACACCGGGGCTGCGAGGGGGTGCAGTCTGCGATGATGCCGGTACACTGATGTGAACTCCACCATTGCTAAATCAAGACTCTGTGACCTACTGGCCCGCAGTGTAGGCCAAAGGCAGCGGTCAGCATTGGCCACCAGCCACGTGTCGTTGGCTTGCGATGCACAGACTTAGTGACACCAGGGCAGTTGTTGGTAGTGTTCGATCACCCCCGTAACGATGATCCTATTTCCTCTGGACTGCAACACGTCATCCTCTTACGCCTCTCCTTGCGTGCAATGATATGTGTTCTGCCTTTGAATAATGGATTTTCAGCTCCAATTCTGTGACCTACTCGTGCACAGCGTAGGCTGAGGGCTGTAGTCCATGTAGGCCCACAGACACGTGTGGTTGTAATGCTATGCACAGAGTTGGTGGCACCACATCGAAGGGAGCCCACTGATATAACATCTGCAATGAACATATGTACTCTGCCATTGTGTAATCAAGACTCAATTCCAAATGTGTGACCTACTTGACCGTAGTGTAGGCCGGGTGCAGCAGTAGAGTACGTCAACGAGAAAGGACTAAAGCAGGCCTGTGTCGTGGAGGCAGTGATGGTCTGAGGAGGCTGCCAAGGTCGCGGGCTTCGGGCTTGGAGCTTGCGCCGGCACGTGGTGGGCCCTCCGTGACACATGCCGGTGTCGGCAGGTGATCAGTGTGGCCTGGCTGCGCAGGGGCGGGCCTGACGGGTTCGGGGTCCAGCGGCCCGGGGTAGGCGCACAGGATCGCAGGCAACTCCGCTCACGAGGCCAGCATTGGCCTCATGGCGGAGTGAGAGGCGCCGCCTTGGCAGAGACGTTGGGCATTCCGGAAGAGGACCACGCCCAGAGCTACGTGCTTTCTATTCACAACCCCTACACTGACCTGGCGCACGCCAGGCCATCCCACTCTGCTCACGCTTACGGAGGGAACGTAACAGGCAACATTTCCGCAGACTTCCCTACTGGCTGGGGTGACATGGTTGTGTCCACTGTCCACTACACTCCATTCACCAGCGGTGTATGTCGCCATGGATATGGGTGTGTTATGCATATTGCGGTCTGTCCAGCACATCGCTACCACTCTTGGCATTGTGTACTTTCCCAATCATGGTTCTCCTGCCTCCTTCACACATGCCTGGTCCCCACCTCTCCCCACATTCCGCTATTGTGTGGCTGAGGTGCCATGCCGTGGTTGGCTCGTGTTCACAGCTTGCCCAGGTTACCATTGTAAGTAGTTCTGTCATGTCTGGTGGGTGGGCATGTTGTTTTACATGTTTTATGTGATTTTGCGACGTGTGCATTGCTAGAGTTGTGAGTTGCATGGTTGTGGAGTTGAGGTGTGTGGGGTGTTCATTTGGTACGTGACAACGGGCAGTGCATTCCCATTGGTGCCATCCTGGAAGCGCTGGTTGATGATGGACTGTTGGAGGATGAAGGAATCATGCACACTGGCTGGGTATTTGGTGACAATGTTAGTGGAGCTTCCACGGTGTTTGGATGTTGCCTGCACATTGATGTGAGACGTGTGCTTTCTGTTGCGATGATTGTGTGCTGTGTCACCAGGGGGCACAAGTAGGACATGTGTGCTGTGGACTGCCCACAACACGTGCGTGCATCCAGCTATGGCGTATGGTCCTTGCTTGGTCTCCAGCGGATCCTGCGCATTGTGGTGGACTTATAGATACTGGGGTACCA